>NC_052631.1:49655759-50308259 GCF_016161935.1 Mauremys reevesii
TGCTTACTTTGCTTGAACTTTGGTGAGGGACCTTGTCAAAAGTCTTCTGAAACTCCAAGTACACTATATACACTGGATCACTCTTTTCCACTTGTTTGACCACCTCAAAGAATTCTAGTAGATCAGTGAGGCATGATTTCCCTTTACAAAGCCATGTTGACTCTTCCCCAACACATTCTGTTAATCTACGTGTCTGATAATTCTGTTCTTTGCTATAGTTTCAACCAGTTTGTCTGGTACTGAAGTTAGGCTTATCGGCCTGTAATTGCCAGGGATGGCCTCCGGAGCCTTTTTTAAAAAAAAATTGGCATCGTAATAGCCATCCTTCAGTCATCTGGTACAGAATATGATTTTAAGTGACAGGTTACATACCAAAGTTAGTAGTTCTGCATTTTCACAAGGTAAGGTATTTCCAGCAGAGAGAGAGGGAAGTATTATTACCATTATACAAGGCACTGGTGAGACCTCATCTGGAATACTGTGTGCAACTTTGGTCTCCCTTGTTTAAAAAAAGATTAATTCAAACTGGAAGAGGTGCAGAGAAGGGCTGCCAGGATGATCAGAAGAATGCAGTATGTACCTTTATTAGAGGAGACTTAAGGAGCTTTGCTTGTTTAATCAAAAGAAAACTGAGGGGAGATATGATTGCTCTCTAAAAATACATCCAAGGGATAAATACCAGGGAAGGAGAGGAGTTATTTAAGTTAAGGGCCAATGTTGGTACAAGAACAAATGGATATAAACTGGTTATCAACAAGGTTATGCTTGAAATTAGACACAAGTTTCTCACCATCAGAGAAGTGAAGTTCTGGAACAGCCTTCCAAGGGGAGCAGTGGGACAAAAAAACCTAACTGGTTTCAGGGCTGAGCTTGACAAGCTTATGCAGGGGATGGTATGATGGGACTCCCTACAATGGCATGTGAATCATCTGTGACTGCTAGTAGCACATATCTTCAGTAGCCAGAGATGAGACACTAGATGAGAATGGTTCTGAATTACTACAGAGAATTCTTGCCCAGGTGTCTGACTGGTGGGTCTCACCCACATGCTTGGGGTCTAACTAATTCCCGTATCTGAGGTCAGGAAGGAATTTTTCCCCAGGTCAGGTTGGCAGAAACCTTGGGGATAGGGGGTTGCCTTCTTCTAGAGTGAGGGTTCACCTGCTGGTTTGAATTGAGTAAATGGCGAATTCTCTGTAACTTGCAGTCTTTAAATCATGATTTGAGGACTTCAGTAATTCAGCGAGAGGCTCTGGGCATATTGCAGGAGTAGATGGGTGAGGTTCTGTGGCCTGCAATATGCAGGAGGTCAGACTAAGGCCAGAAGGGACCATCTTGATCATCCAAAGTCTAAGAATCTGGGTGGCTGTTTGAATAGAAAGAAGTCTTCCGTTTGTACGCCTTGTGCTACAAAAGTACAGAGCTGTACTTCTATAAAACATCTGGGGTGCCTAACCTGGATATCAATTATCTTCTCTCACTAGATTGAATTTGTCTTCTAATGTATTAGATCCTAAACCCACTGTACAAGTAGTCTTATATATGGGTCCCTTTTTAAAAAGGAGACTTGGATCAAAAAGAGATGCAAGAACTTTTTCATTTTGTAGCATTTATACTGATAAAAGTAAAACCTGTCACTGTATAATTCCTTGCACAGTAACATGCTGCACTTCAGATGCTGCATAGTTTAAGGGTAAGCCTTTTCCAGTAAGGATTGCAGCTTCCCTAGCAATCCTATAAGAGTCAAGTAAACTTATTCTGTCCACCCACTTTAAGGTCATGTCTGCACTACAATGGCACAAGTATGATGTACTGTACTGTAGATGCTTCCTACTTTGACAGAAAAACCTCTTCTGTCAATGTAGGTAATCCACCTCTCCAAGAGACAGTGCTAGCTCGACAGAAGCATTCTTCCATCAGCCTAGCTGGATCTACAGTGAGGTTAAGATCGACCTAACTCTGTCATGTAGGGAGTGAAATTTTTCAGACTTGTAACTAGGTTGGCCTAACTGTATCTGGATGCATGCCCTTCAGGTAAACGAGTGCTTTCTTTTTGTGAGGAGTCTTTCATTTATATTACAAAAGACTTTTCAATTCATGATTGTTGTGCATTATATCTTAACTTTAAGCTACATCTTGTATCCTTTTTTTAGCCATGCTTTGGTACTAGCCCCAGTCCCCTACTTTTGGTGGGTATTTCCAGCTTTCCTTCCCTTTGCCTTTCCTCTTTTCCCCACCTGCATCCCCTCAAAGTATTGATTCCAAAGAACTCTTGTTCTTCTTGCACGTTGGCCAGATTCCAACCCCACAGAGAGCCTTTCCCAACCCTCCTCACACACCCCTGACTCCTTACCCCACAGGTAACTTACTAAGTAAATATCCCTAGTTGTGAAACTCTGCCTGTTTTTGTCTCTAAGATCTCGGACTTCAGCAGAAAATTCACAAGAGCCTGAAATGACAGTTGGGCAGAAAAATGAAGGGGTAAGTTTGGAAGCTCCAGCTTTTTTCCTCTTTTGAAAAATGTGACATCCTGTAACTAAACTGTACATTCAACCCTAACTGTGCACTTCCCTACTTGAGCATATCATTGAATAATGTGCTTAACCCAGTGGCGCATGGCTTTTGTGGGAGTGCGGTCTTTGAGACTTACAGAATATAGTGATGGTGGAAGACCCCTTGTGAGTCTGGGCTCTGGTCAGTATGCTGCATCTGCTCAGTTTCTCTTCTGTCCATCTTGGAAGTTGATGGGCAAACCCTCAAGCATGTAGCATTTATTGGAATTTATCCACATCACTATAGGATACACTATTACATCATTAGTCCTTTCTGAATAGATTTTGTGGTGCTTGCATTTCTTCCCCCTCCCGGATTCTTGTCTCTGAGATTTGGCTTGATGCCACAGTTAAATTTCCAGTTTGTAAATAGGTAAACCTTTTTTTCCCCCTAACTACCAAGGTTCTTTCAGGGTTGCTGCATTTTTTAACTACATTTTTAATTTTGATTTTCTAAACTAGAAATACACCACCACTCTGCTTTATACATAGTTGTTTATGTTCACCTGTATTTCGCTTGCTGCACAGGTGGGAAGATGAGTGTCTTAAATCTATTTTTTTAAATAGGCTAAGTTGGGATATCAGGAAAACTTACATGGTCTAAAACATAGAGAAGTACCAAGCTTGGATACAAAACTGTCTTTATTGTCAAATATCCAGCCCGTGTGGGGTACTCAGACTTTTTTTTTTTAAACCAAACCAACTTTGTAGCCCTTTACAGTGGCAAAGAACCTCCCAAACATAAACTGATGCTATAGATCTCCACTTTAGTAGACTTCTGATAGTCTCATATGACCTTCTCATAAACAAACTAGAGAAATATAGCCTAGATTAATCTTCTAAAGGTGGGTGCACAACTGGTTGAAAAACTGTACAGTTACCAATGGTTCACAGTCAAGCTGGAAGGACATATTGTGTGGGGTTTTGCAGGGATCTATCCTGGGTCCAGTTCTGTTCAATATCTTCATAAATGATTAGGATAATTGCAGAGAGAGTACACTTTTTAATAAAATTTGCAGACAATACCAAGTTGGGAGGGGTTGGAAGTGCTCTGAAAGACAGGATTAGAATTCAAAATGATCTTGGCAAACTAGAGAAATGGTCTGAAATAGGATGAAATTGAATTAGGACAAATGAACAGTACTGTGCTTAGGAAGAAATAATCAGTTGCACAAATACAAAATGGAAAACGAGTGCCTAGGAAGAAGTACTGCAGAAAAGACTGAGGGTAATGGGGGATCACAAACGAAGTCAACTACATAATACTTTTGTGAAAAAACCACCCAGTTATTTGAAATATGTTATCAGGAGTGTTGAAAGCGAGACCTAAGTAATTCTGCTGTACTCAGCACTGATGAGGCCTCAGAGTACTGTGTCCAGTTCTGGCACCAAGCTTTGGGAAATGTGGAAACTTCAGAGGCGAGCAACAAAAATGATTAAAGGTATAGAAAACATGATCGATAAGGAAAGATTTGAAAAATTTGGTTTATTTAGTCTGGAGAAGAGCAGACATAACAGGAACATATTCTTCAAGTATGTAGAAGGTTGTTATAAAGAGGAGGGTGATAAATGGTTCTCTGTATCCATTGAGGACAGGACAAGAAGTAATGTTTCTAAAAAAGAGAGATTTGTTGGACATTAGGAAAAACGTCCGAACTTTAAGGTAACGGTAGTTAAGCACCAGAACAAATTTACCTAGGGAGAATGTGATATCCATCATTGGAGGTTTTTAAGAACTGGTTAGACAAACACCTGTCAGATGGATACTTAATCCTGCTTCAGAGGAGGGGACTGGACTAGAATGACCTATTGAGGTCCCTTCCACTCATACGTTTCTGTGATTGTCTTCCTGAGTCTGAAAGTGGCCTGAAACACTTTCCTCTCACCCACTTAACTGCAGTGGGTTAACTACGCTAAATCCTAACAACTTTAGCCTAAAGTAGTGGTTCTCAATCTGTGGGTCAGGACCCCAAAGTGGGTCACAACCCTGTTTAATGGGGTAGCCAGGGCTGGCTTAGACTTGCTGGTGCCTGGGGCCGAAACCAAAGCCCGAGCCCCACTATCTGGGGCTTCAGCCTTGGGCGGTGAAGCTGAGATTGCAGGCCCCCTACCTGGGGCTGAAGCCCTTGGGCTTCGGCTTCTCCTCCTCTCCCAGCCACCAGGTGGATCAGGTGGACTCAGGCTTCGGTCCCCCCTCCTGGGGTCATATAGTAACTTTTTTTTTTTTTTGGTCAGAAGGGAGTTGTGGTGCCATGAAGTTTGAGAACCCCTGGTCTAAAGCATTTGTAAATGGACACATTTAATGGAAGCATGCTCAATCTTAGCAATACCTCGCCTGGCTCCGAATGAGAGCTAGATGGAGTGTTTTAATTCGTTAAGTGTGGAATCTGATGGTCGGGAATATTTGCTGAGTGCTTTCATTTGATATTTGAACAAGACTGTCACGCTATGCACTGCAACAAATCATAACTTCCTGTTTATATGCTATTGAGCTTCCTTTTGTATAACAGAGATGGCTGGAGGCTGACCTGTCAAAGGAGATGTCAGTTCGGTTATGTCTGGCCAGTAGGAGCTCTGCTGTAGCCAGAAGGCCAACTGCACTTGTGGTGAAAGAACAGAAGTGCCCAGGCCCAGAGAAGAGTACAGAGCGCCTTCCTGAGCTCACAGAGGTATCATGCCTTTTTTGGCTTTCTGGCTTTCTGGTTTGGAGAGGTGAACTAAAATGGATGGAATCATTTGGGCTTTTTTGCAGGTTCTTTTTGTGTGCACACCTGATATTAGCTAATGTACTGACCATGTTCAAAAGGGATCAGGGATTCTAGGTGCCTCTTCTAAAGTAAATTTTGTCTGCTAGTCGTACCTTCTAATCACTTGGAATCAGGCCATTCTTGCCAATCCACTGACATTGGATTTTCAGGGAGCTAGCAAAACAAATGGATGTTTTTACTCATTCCTTTATCAACTGCCTGATTACTTTCTATGCGTACCTTGGTAGATGCTACAATAGAAGAGACAAGGGCATTTTCCTTGTTTGTTAGTTCAGCTCAATCAAAAATAGAATTTATTTATTTATTTATTTATTTGGTCCACAGATCAAAATCCATCTTCTACCAGCAATGAAACTAAACATTACTTAGACTTCTCTCTTTGCATCCATGACAGCTCTAACAGTGTGTATGATCAGATGCAAAATACAGACTTCCTAACTGTCAGTGTGGCCTCCAATACAGCCCACTATAATGTTCCCTTTCATTCCCACTCAGATGTGTCTGGGAGAATTAGGTTAGTCTTGTGGTGACCTTTGGCACACAGCAAATCTAGACTCTTGTAAACTAAAGGTGAGAAATGAGTTTGAGCTGGGAATGCTCTGCTATCAGCCCGATTTCAGTTAAACCAAGTGGTGGTTGGCTGACTGAGGATCACAAGGGCCACAATATTGCCTGGGGGACAGGTGGCTTTCTCTTTGAAACTCTACTTTTTTTTTATTGTCCTTTCTTCAGCTGTGCTCTGTCTGCTGATGTGTGTTTTGCGTTTTTCTATTTCTGCATGATACCTATCTCTTATTCTGATTGAACTGCATTGATTGACTGTGAAATGCTTGCAATACTGGTTTTAGTGTTTATTGAATTCTCTCAGCCTCTTAAACTCCCATTATCCCTTTTAATCCATAAGAAAATGACTGAACTTCCAAACCAGAGCCAGTGTAAACACATCCATGGTTCTGTGCTGGGGTAATCTGATAAATCAAAATGACTGAAGCGCCATTTAAAATAGCTTAAAAGTGTAACCATCCAAGTAAATAGCATGAAGTGCAGGCATCTGTGTGTAGTACCTTAGGCTTAATGTAAAAACTTCACAGAAAAAGCTGCCAAACCTAACAGTCCTCTGCTCTGAAACTAACACTGGTATCCTTGGTCTCCCAGTGTCACTGTATGGTCACGCCCTTCCTCCTTTAGCAGGCTTAATCTCTACTGGATTTCACTTAAATACTTTTTTCAACTTTGTGTGATGCACCAGTTGCTCATACACCCTAGTTCAGGACTTTCTCACTAGTCACATTGTGGAATTGCTCATTTCAGGACATGGAAAGAGAAATCACTAATGCATTAGGCCATGGCCAGGAGGATGAGATCTTGAGCAGTGCCTTTAAATTAAAGGTCACCCGTGGGGATATCCAGACACTGAGGAACCATCACTGGCTCAACGATGAGGTAATATTAATCCAGTAGGAATGCTTGTGTTCTGCTAGCATATATATTAAAATGTGCCCACAACTTTCTCTGACATTAAGCTGTTGACAAGCTTAATTTTCTGATCCACACCTCAGTTCCTATAGGAATATCCATAGGCTTCTGAAAGCTGGGCCTTTAAGAGGGAACAATACTCCTGAAAATATCTCTATCCCTGTATTATGCTGCTTTCAAGAGTTAGCAGCAACTTGGGATCAGGTTTGACTTTGAGTGGGTGAAATAACAAGTGTGTTTAAATGCAGGACTCAAAGGAAGGAAGTTAGTTCAGGAGTCTTAGAACTTGAGCTGAAGTCAGTGTGGTCTTTTCAGTCTGCAAATTCTGAAGAGTCCAGCAGATAAAGCTTAACTTTAACAGACAAATGAGTGTCTCCTTCATTCTCTGAACTCTACTCTCTCTATTATATAGGTAATCAATTTCTACATGAATCTTCTGGTGGAGAGAAATAAGCAGCAGGGATTTCCAGTGCTTCATGCTTTCAGTACTTTCTTCTACCCCAAATTAATTTCTGGGGGTTACCAGGCAGTAAAAAGATGGACCAAAGGTGTGGATCTCTTCAAGCAAGACCTCATCTTTGTGCCCATTCACCTGAGGGTACACTGGGGATTAGTGGTGAGTCAAACTGGCCCATCCTTGGAATTGGAAGGGAAAGGAAAAGCTAGAAAAGGCTTTAGTTCTTGCTCTGTAGGCAGCATGGAGTCTTTGGCTAAGTCTGTTGCACCAATGCCTGTCTTTCAATAACAGGTAATAGATGTCAGAAGAAAGACTATCAAATACTTTGACTCGATGGGACAAAGAGGCCACAGTATCTGTGAGATTTTGCTGTAAGTAGATGCTTTAGTGAATCTATCATTGCATTTCACACATGCACATTTTCCCTGTGAGTGTGGAAAATCTTTCCTGCTTTACGTAGCATAAGACTTACCCTTAAGGGATAAGAATCTCTTCCTGGACTAGTCACTGCCAGTAAAGTGCAAATTGTAACATCATTCAGCTGCTAATTATATTCTGTCCTCCCGAAAACGTTTGAGTATGTCTTGTGAACGAGCCATCATTGAGTGACCTGTTAAAGCTCTGATGCCAATAGAAAGAGTCCGTTCCTCGTTAAGAACATTAACCTCAACACACTTCATAGGACCAGAACTCCTTCCTAGGGGATATTGACATCCTCTATTACCAGTGAGAGACCCCTTTACTTTCTAGCTCTTATGCCATTTTTTGCAGCTCTTAAGTAACCCACCAAATTGCATTCCACACATAATCCTCTTGTATGCTCTATTAGAGACATTGGAGTTAATTTTTATGTAAATAATAATCCTTTCAGTGTGTTGAGTGAATGCTGTAGTTTGTTTGGCACTGACTCTTCTATTGCACCAGTACTCGTGTTTCATGTTACATAAAATCACCCTGTACTTCCCCACCTCTGTTGGAGATTGACTTCTGTGGAAAGAGTTTGTGACACCTTGTGAATCACTACCAGTCTCTCATGTGCCTCACTTTTTCTGGCAGTGCCCCATCTGAGACCCCAATCCAATATAACATGGCTGCAGCATTACCTGTGCAGATCTAAAATCTCTTTAGTAATGTGAGTAGTTCCTAGGCACATGTGGGTTTACCTTCAGCATAGTATGATTATATCCTATAATCCTCCTTCCTGGTACTTCGGGTCTTTGGTGCATAATTAGTGAAGACCTTGTCAGGCGACTTTACAGACTGTTGGCCTAAAATATGAAAACATTTGGTTAGAAAAGTCTGATACCTCCTCTTTTTTGTTTTTGTTTCGTTGAACAGTCGATATCTGCAGGAAGAAAGCAAAACCAAGAGGAACCTAAATATTGAGCCTTCAGAGTGGACACTTTACAGCATGAAATCACATGTATGTGAACAGTGTTTGAACAGTATATGTGAACAGTACAGTCCATGTACTGTAGCCCAACACCACAAATGCCTTCAGGAGAAACAATTCTAAGTTTTGAATGGCTGTTTGTGGGCTTTCTCTAATGCCTGTAATACAGCAGCCCAAACTGAAAACTGGAAACAATGTTTTGATGGACTCTTTAGCAGTGTCTTTTATTTACTTGATTGGCCTTGTCACTGCTTCTTTCCTGACTCAGTTTAGATGCGAAAAAAATGCTGGCAATCTGGAGTGGACTGGAGTCCTTGGAACAGCCATCCAGCTTTCTTCCCTTGGTCCAATAAGCTGGTGCTGTGTCCAAGAAAAACATCTCAAACTTCGTCATTATTCCTTACTAGGATGAAGGCCATGTTGACACTAGCACTTACGTCACAAAATTATCATCGTTCAGCGGGGGGGGGAACCCTCCCCAGAGTGACACAAGTTTTGCTGGCATAAGCCCTGGTGTGCACAGCGCTGTTGGTGGGAGACGCTCTCCTGCTGACATAGCTACCGCCTCTCGTTGAGCTGGTTTTATTATGTTGATGGGAGAGCTCTCTTCCATCGGCTTAATGCGGCTACATGGCCGCTCTGACCGCAGCACAGCTGTAAGCTTGTAAGTGTAGACATGGCCTTAACCTTCATTCTTTTAAGGCGCATGCTGATGCATGAAAGATGTCAACAGTTCCTGTACAGGAACTATATACAGTAGTTGATCTTTTGTACATGTGCTCACTGTATTTCTTGAACTGCAGCTGTGAATCTGGCTTTGAACTTTTGACGATATTAAGGTATTGGGGTAGTAGTGCAAATTAAAACAAATTTTTTTTATGGTAGGTAGCTTTGTGTGCTATTTGAGAGACTCCTCTTTCTACAAAGATTGTTTCAAATTATTGCTGTTGTCCATGCTTGACCTAGAATCTTCTAAAATAAATGTCTGTTCTGTCGTGTTCTCCAAATAGCTTTGTCTGTAGAGATCCTCCACCCCTCATTTTGTCACCATCTAGATTGGGTTTGGAGGAAGGAGGGGAAAAAAAATCAAAGGTGCTGGAGGGGAGAGGGGCATAGCCTCACCTAGAACATGCCCTGTTGTGAGCTGGAATTGCTCTTTCCCAGTTCTCAAAGCTTTCTAGGGGCTTTGGCACATTCAGTTCAGAGGAACTCTTAGGATGCCTGTGGAGCTGTGAACTCCAGCTGCAGGTGAATAGCTCCTGTTGCTTTGTGCTCAGACAATAGTAATTCGTATAATAGATCCCCACGCATTAGTCCTTCCTCTGGATAGTTGGAGTTGTCTTGCCCTGGGTCACTGGAGAACAAGCTGACATTGACAGTTTTGATTTGTCGCCAATACCTTGTGGGGAGGGAATTAAAGGTCAGAGCTAAATTCTCCCCACATGCAACTTCCACTACGATCAGTGAGCTGTTCATGTATCATCAAAGGCAAAACTTGTCCTTTAGTAGCTCTCATTGTACAGAATGGGAATTCCCTCCTCCCCTCCGTCACTTGCAGGAAGCACTAACTCAGGAGTGGAGGAATCTGTATCCTTTCTAGTAAGGAGTGCTGCTAGAGTTCAAAGCCCCACTGGGGCTGGGGCCCATAGTACACACTTGGGTAAGGACATCCTGGGCCTGGAAAGTGTGCATTCTAAAGATTCGACAGGTGAAGGACAGGGATGTTCCCTACCAGCAAATGGAACATGGTGCAACTGTAGTTATCTGATCTGGGAGGAGGTGTTAAAGCTGATGTCCTGGAGTGGAGGACACAAGCGGCTCATTAAAATGCTGCTGATACATAGTACTGAAGATAATGCATTGCATAGCTCGTAAGAAAGGTGAAGGGACTAACGTGCAACCTTCTCCCACTGCTCACTTGTAGGAAATTCCACAGCAGCTGAACGGAAGTGACTGCGGGATGTTTACCTGTAAATATGCAGACTATATCTCCAGAGACAAACCTATCACTTTCACTCAGGTGAGGAAAGCTCTACAAAAAATTTTCTCTCCTGCTGGTAATAGCTCACCTTAATAGATCACTCTTGTTATAGTGTGTATGGTAACACCCATTGTTTCATTGTGTGTGTGTGTGTGTGTGTGTGTGTATATAGATATCTATCTATCTTACTGTATTTTCCACTGCATGCATCCAATGAAGTGGGCTGTGGCCCACGAAAGCTTATGCTCAAATAAATTTGTTAGTCTCTAAGTTGCCACAAGTACTCCTGTTTTTTAAACTGACCTGTAGTGCCTCCAGTCTCTGGGCATGTTTTCCCTGTCACCTGTCTCCTCTAGTTAAATTGTAAGCTCGTATCTTGCTAGTTACACAACACCTACCCCCATGGGCCCTGGTCTTGGCTAGGGCTTCCAGGTGCTACTGTTGTACTGACGAGTGAGCCCTCCCAGCCCTGTGAGCTGCATTCCCTGCCTTTTGCTTATGTCCATTTGCCAAGCATCATGTCTCAGTCCTCTTGTGCAGGGGGCTGGAGCTGTTTGTAATAGTAGGCTTGACCTTAGTTACGGCATCTTTGAGGCTCCTTTTCAAATAGCTTTTTCACAGGTTAAAATACTAGCTGTTTTCAGCTGCATTGGGCTTTTCTTAAAGGACGTGCAAATTCTCAGTCATGACATTCATGGTTTTCATTAAAGTCAGCATTTGCCAGAGCATTGCATTTTCTGTCCCTTAGTGTAGGGCCAAGTTGTGGTATCAAATACCATTGCATGGGAACTGTTGCAAATGTTGAACGCTCACTGTTCTGGTCCGTGCCTACAGAATGTGGACAAATACGCTTATTCTGACACCTTTTACTGTGGTTTAGTGTTTAATAGAGTGGTTTTTGTTTGTTTTTTTTTCTTTTAGCACCACATGCCTCACTTCCGCAAAAAGATGGTATGGGAGATACTTAATCAACAGCTGCTGTGACCCCAGACTGAGAGATACTCACACAGTGATACTATGATCCACCACTAGTGACAATTAGTTCTTAGCTTAACTAATTTGTTTGAATGCCTTATTTCAAAAGGCACCTGGGCTAACAGCTTCCTCTCCTCAGAGTAGGCTGTAAAGCAGTGGTTTTGTCCACTCCAGAGAATTACATTTGTTTGGAATATGCTAATGCATCCTAACCAAAAAGCAAAGATCTCTGCAGCCTCTGAGCTGTGACTCCTAAGGGACTGGAGTGGGTGGTTAAGAACAGATCCCAAACAAACTGCATCAGTTCATGTTGCTGAAGACTGGCGACTTCTGGTGCTTCACTGCAGCCATTGGAACTGTGGTGCAAACTCTGGCTGGCGCATGGAGGTGTCCTGTGCAACTGTAGAACTGTCACTGTCTGTCTGAAATCACCTTCACGGGGACGATGTGTTTAGCTACTGGTTCAAGGAGAGATTTGCTCTGCTTCTGGACTATAGAAGACTCCACTTGATTCCTAAAACTGGATTTGTAAAGACCCTAGGAGCCAGGCATTTATGTTTTGATTTGTAACAAATCCATAGTGAAGCCCCTGTAGCTGGGGTTGAGTATTTGTTTCAAGAGACTGTCCCATGTGAAAATGAATATTTATTTTTCTTTATTAAAATGAAAGTGTGCTGTAACTTACGGAAGGGGTCTTTTCTGAACAAAAACCTGCAAGAAGAGAACCAGAGTAAATTTGCAGTTATCTTTTCAAAATATTTTTGCATAGGAAAGTTAGTTTCCAGTTCACTTTAACATGAATGTAGTGTTCCGTTAGGAGGTCTGGAAGAGTTTAAGATGAAGAATATAAGAACTGAGGAGGCTGAATACCATGTGTCAGCAGATAGTGGGGGAGTTTAAATTATTCAGCAGATGGGGTTGAATGTTATAAGTGGGGAGGGGGATATGTGGGATGAGAGGAAGAATGGCTCAGTCATTGAGGTGTTAACCCGAGACTGGGTTCAGTTCCTCACTCTGTCACAGCCTGCTTGTGGGACCATGGACGCGTCACTGTCTCTGTCTTAATTCCCCATCTGTAATGGGAGGAAAAACCCTCCCTTATTTCACAAGGGATAGTGAGCAAAAAATGTAATGGTGGTGAGGTGCTTGGATACTAGAAGAGGATATTTGCATGCTGTGCATTTCCACATTGCCTTCATTCAGCTCTTTGGCTAGCTTTCCAGTCACTAAGCACCCCTCACAGCAGCCCACATTGTCCCTCATGTGCACATGGCCCACAGTGGCTTGGTTAAGGTGGGACTCTCAAATTGGGAGGAACCCTGGTCTCCCAACTCCCAATCCCACAATTTACCTACAAGACCATCATAAGTAGCTTATGTAAGTGAAGATGACACTCACCATAACAGGCAGTTGTTACTAGAGGAGGGAAACAAAAGATCATTGCATGGCAGTGATTTCTGTTCAGTTAGGTTTATCATGAGAGAAGGCGAACCCTGCTCTCTAGAGGAGGGATGTCAAACATACTGCCTGTCAGCTGCCCATGTAGTTTCATCCAGCTTGCAGACTTCCCATGAATCTTCTGGCTTGTCTTCATGACATCAGAGTCGGCATTACAGGCATGTGGTTTGTAGAGTGCATCAAAGTGTTTCACTCTAACTCACGCATAGACTCTACTAGTGTGCACTGATGCAGTCCTGTTTCAAACAGGACTACATCAGTGTGCACTAAAGAACAGTGAGTGCATACCAGCAGGGCCCACCTGGAGAAGCTGGAGCACAACACACTGGTGGGTTCCACACCAACATAGTCCACATGGGCCAGTGTAGACAAGCCCTTAATTTCATTATTAGGACAACTCTGATCAATGCAGTTATTTGCTCCAAAGTTGATGCTCTGGTTCAAGTTAAGAGATGCCAGGTTTCTGGAAGCAGCAGTAGCTGTCATTAACATTTAAAATAAATGTAAGTAATTACCAACAGAAATTAACACACAAATAGCCTTTGTACAGTGTGGCCTGCATCAAGTGGCAAGGTGTCCAATCGGGCCTGACATACACAAGTTTGACACCCCTGTACTACAGTCATTATGATTTTGAAATGATCATCTTCAAAACAAAGTGTAGTACAGGACAGAATCAACTCAAATGCTGAAGAAATGCCACCATTAAATATCCTCCAAAGCAAGCTATTTCTCTTTTTTTGTTTTACCTTAGAATTTGAAATTTATCTTCCCGGGCTGCTCTGGGGACCTCTGGGAGGTCTCAGGTGTAGTGGGAGGGGAACACAGCTCCTGATATTTAATTATTCACCCATTCAAGTTCTTATTTCTTCTTCCAAATGAATATTTTGAACACACCAACTAGTGTTAAAGTTAATGGTGAGGTGGTGGTGGTGGTCTTTCCACACATCTGCACCTGCCTGTAGCAAAAAAAAATCGAGGCTTTGATTTCTCTGATTATGTCAAAGGGTGCTGAGGGAGATCTGTCTAGGGGATCACATCAGATTAGTGCTGCATATAGACATAAAACCTAACTCACTTCACATTTTTTCCCTACAGTTATATTTGTGCAGTTTCCACTGTTAAGGCTTCCACTCCAGTAGGCTCACACTGATTAGCTGAGATCAATAGCCAGCCCCCACTACCCCTTTTGAGGAAGCAACAGTGAAAGTTTTTCACATCAAAGTTGGATCTACAATGGGGCTTGAGCCAAGCTGGAGATAGTCACGCATGTGCAGCAGGATTGGGATTCCTTTGCAAGCCAGTATTTGCAGGCAAAGTGACGAGTAACTGCCACACCATAACATGCTGTGGCCATTCAACCTGAGCAGCACCCACATAGTGGGAGTTTACACCTGCCCTTGGCAGCTTTTGAAGAATCTGTGGTGTGCATGTTCATTGCTCTTTGCCTGGTTCCTGCCAGGGCTGCTTTTGCATGTGTTGTCTGAGCTGCCCAAGTACCCTGAAAGCAAATTCCTTTTGATTTCAATGGAAGTAGAGGCCTAAATACCTTTTTGAAGAACTGGGCCTGGTTTAAGATCTATTTAAAAAACCCGATGCAGACTCAAATTGTTCTGAAATTTGCTATGTCTCATCAGCAAGGCCACAATGTTAGCACTGAGATATTTAGCATATTTCAGGGCAGAGGTGTGAGGGAAAAAATGATAAGTTATGGAGAGGTCACCAAATAACGTAGTTTTCATGACATCCGCATACACAAGTGTATAGTGGGGGCATTAGCGAGTGAGCTCTGCACCATGGGGCCTGGCTCCCCATTTCGGGCACTGCTGCCCAGGGTCACAGCACCTCTCAGCTTTGGCTCATCTGCACCTCCCTCTCAATCTACAGTGGGGCGGGTGGGCCAAACCTGTGTAGCATTGTGACCTACCGCAAGGAGTCAAACACCACTTGGATGAATCCAATGTCTTTTTACAGCCATTTCCAAGATTTCAGACTTTATTCAACTTCATGATTTCTGTGATCTCTGATAAAACCCTAGCCTCAGTAGGGCCCTGGGTGCAAGTTTGGGGTCATGTGGTCCAGTGATTCCTCAGGTAAAGCTCCCCTCAGTGTTAATATTCAAAGGGCTCTAAAACCCATAGGTGCTGTGAGATTTTCTTGACAATTGTTATTCCCCAACAGAGATGGGCTAGAGTTGGGACTTATTTACATGTGACACTTAACTGCTCCAACTCCTGTGAGGACGCTCCGGCTCAGAGAGTGGGATAAGCTACGTTGGACAAAAGAACTCTGCCTGGCCCAGGGACTGTTCTGTCTGTGTGACTGTACCAGTAAATTTCTTCCTGTACCCATGAGCTCTGTGAGAAGAACAGCCAGTGAGAGGAATAGGTCCGTTCCCACTCTGCACTATTATATGGCTGTATTCATCTCCAGCCTGCGGTTATTTGTGTGGGGATGTTGTAGTGAATTGATACCTCTCAGAACCTCATGCTGCAGAGGTTTGTGCAAAGCCTGTTCCCACTTGCTGCGTCTAGCTTGTAATTGTTCTCAGAGACCTTCTCCCCCCATGAATCTTAGATGCTACCATTGTCCTCCCTCTCTGAACGATATAATCCTAATCCTTTAATCAGGCCCAAACACGGCTGTGGCCACAGCCTCATGCACATGGTGAAGACTGACAGAGGGAAGCTATGCTGCTATCCTATTCAGTCTCTGGAAAGCTGCTGAGTGCTGTTGCCACCTGAAAGGTCAGCCTTGATTCGAACCGGGCCAAGAAAGGCCCAGGATCGCCGGAGACCGAGATGGCTGCTTTGTGGGAGGGGGAGAGAGCCCGGCTGGTGGTGGAAGAGTTTGACTTTGCCATGAGTTGCTCTTCTACATTGGAGTCTGGGCTGCTGGTTTATTTGTCTCTCATCCCTCTTCTTTTCTGAGCCCCTTTCCTCCTCAGCTAGAGAAAAAATGAAGGGAAGAGCAGGGCATTGTCTGCACTTCCAGTGTGAAGGGCAAAGACTGATGCAAAAGAGGTGAACCAGTTCCCTTTTAGAACATGTCCCAGGGAGGGCACCTGTATATGTATTGCCCCTCGGTGGTCCAGCAAGGACCTCCACTCAGGTTTCCGGCTCCCCTGGCTCTCACCTCTCCTGGGTAGAGAGACACCTCTCTGCCCCCTTCTGACTGGGGTACTTCCAGGCTGTTCAGTTCCCTGGTCAACAGCTGCCAGCCTCAGCCTGTTCATTGTGGGTATTTTAAGTAAGTCGTGGCCAGGGCGTGGGCTTCTGTGATGTTTTGTTTGTTGCCCGCGACGTGTATGTGACTTTTACTAAAAATACCCAGACAAAAAAAAACCTTACTCTTACTGCTCATTGTTATCACTCGGGCTTGAGGGCAGGTCACAGCCCAAGGTGCTTAGGCACCACCTCCCCATTGGTGGCCAGGGGCTGGCACAGGCACAGCGGATGCAGCCTGGTGGCAGACACAGCTGTCCAGGAGTTGCTTATGTCTTGAGGCCACTGGGCTGTGTGAATGAGTCTTGGCTGCCCTGGTTTTGGTCAGACACACACTTTGATGCCATTGCTGTCTGGTTCAACCACTGTAAGTTCTGAATGCTGCAGCAGCTTGCTTCCAAACTGGCTGGGAATGGGTGCAGCTTCAGGGACCAAAACACCAGCAGGTGACTGAAAGAAGATAATGGGGGGGGGGGGAGCCTGAGAGATGAACAAAGTAGGGGAGGGGAGATGGAGGACCCTGGTATGGGGGGGGAGAGGGCAACAGGGGCACACTGAACCCCCCCTTGCATGGAGGGGGGGGAGAGGGTTTAGACTGGGATGGGCATGGGTGGAGACTGGGGGAACCTTGGGATGGGGGAAATGGGGTGCACAGACCTAAGCCTTGGCAGAGATAGATGTCTATGGGCCAGTGATTACTGCCTGTCCCTTGAGCAGCAGAGATCGGGGGGGTGGTCCTGTATCATCAGGCACCGGTGCCTAGGAGACCACCTGGGTGATCGGGATCTGTGCTAAGGTGAGCTTAGGTGGGAGGCTGGCTGATACCAGGAGTGCGAGGGCTGGGACCAGGAGTGTGAGGACTGGTGCCTCGATTCCAGCAATCTGTGCCTGGGGGGAGAAGAGCGCAGTGCCAGGGACCAGGGCATTCTAGACAGTGACTGAGGTTGCGGGCCCAGTATCCTAGGCTGTGGGGATGGGGACGAATGCCTGTGATCCGGAGACCAAGCGTATTCCCCTGCCTTCTGCGGAGGTCCTATGACTGGCTTGCCCTTGGACTCCAGGGCCTTAGCCATGTCTGGTGCCTGGCCTGGCACTGGTGGTGCTGGCAGGCCTACTAGGTTTTTGGCTGCTTGGACTGCCTGGGGTGATGAAGATCCCCATAGGAGCTGGAATCCTCCACCACTCCCAGGAGCTGGAGGAGGATCCCTGGCTGGACTAGGGG
This sequence comes from Mauremys reevesii, assembly GCF_016161935.1. NCBI lineage: Eukaryota > Metazoa > Chordata > Testudines > Geoemydidae > Mauremys > Mauremys reevesii. The sequence continues at coordinate 49,673,266 of NC_052631.1, forward strand.
GTTGCGCTGTAGCAGTATTTCCCTATATTTCTGGGGCAGGTATATGGCCTGAACTAGGTCCTTTGCCTAGCCCCCTCTTCCCCTCCTTGGATGGTGCCAGGGAACCCTTTCCTTCAGTTGCTTCTTGGTGAGAGGGAACAGTGCGGGCAGGGCACGTTGCACCGATGCCGAGGTGCTAGGAGGAGTCCTGGCGGGAGGGCTTGGAGGCCGCGCTGTGCTGAGTATCGATCAGGATGGTTTTCCAGCACATGTCCCTCTCCTTTGGGGCTGAACATTTTTTTTAAATCTGCACTTGTCCTTTAGCTGGGATTCCCCCAAGCTCTTCAAACAGCTGCTGTGGGGGGCACTGATAGACATTGGCCTGTTGCATGAGGAACACGCCTTGAACCCCTGCTCCAGGGCAAAGCCCCAGCCGGGTCTCTTACCAACAATTAAATTGGCTCACTAAGTACCTAAGAATTATATATAAAGAGAATAACAATGGGCTGTTAAGAACTGCCAATGCTTTTGGGCTGCAAGACAAAGAGCTCTGACCAACTGTCATGGGCGTAGGGCCAGTGGCACCTAATATACTGCCGCATGAGCATAGCACACCAGAGGGCGCCCCAGCTGACCCTACAGCTATTGCTAAGGCAAAAATCTCTGATGACTGCATGTGGGTGTGCACACACCTAGAATGGCAGTGACATGAGCAAGCACTTGATGAAAACTGAGGGGTTCAGGGTGCAGAGGGCTCTGGGCTGGGCAGGGGAGGTTGGGGTGCAGGAGGGGGCTCTGGGCTGGGGCCAATGGGTTCAGAGTGCAGGAGGGGATTAAGAGCTGGAGCGGGGGTGTGTGTGTGAACTCTGTCTAGGGGGTGTGGGCGCTGGGGCCGGGGATGATGGGATGGGGGTGTGGGAGGCAGCTCACGTCTGGGGCTGAGGGGTTCAGAGAGTGTGTGTGGTGGGGGTGCTCAGGGCTGGGAGTATGTGGGAGCTTGGGTGTGGGGGGGGTTGGGGCAAGGTGTGGGAGGTGCAGGCTCTGGTGTGGGGCTAGGGATTTTAGGGTGCAGGATGTGGGAGGGAGTTTGGGTGCTGGAGGGAGCTGGGGAGAGGGCGGCGCTTACCTTTGGTGGTTCCTGGAAGCGGCCAGCATGTCTGGCTCCTAGGCAGAAGGAGCAGGGGGCTTTGTGCGCTGCTTGTGCTCATAGGCACCACCCCCTGCAGCTCCCATTGGCTGCGGTTCCTGGCTAATGGGAGCTGAGGAGCCAGCGCTCTGGGCGGGGGTAGCATGTGGAGCCCCTGCGGCTGCTCCTGCACCTAGGAGCCAGACATGCCAGGAGCTGCATGGCACCAGGGCAGGCAGGCAGCCTGCCTTACTCCCTGATGGTCTAATTGCTTTGAGGCAGCCGCCAATTTCTCCCACTCTTATATTCCCTCTGAGTAATGTTGCCATGTCCCCTCTTTTAGGGCTATTCACTGCCTTACACAGCTCCTGGTGGACCCAACGGTGGTCTGGCCGTGGCTCTAGGGTGCAACTAGGGCCTTTTATAGCCCACCCACTGCCCCCACTTCAGCCAGGCTGCGGCCCAGGCTTCTCAGTGCTTACAGATCTAGTCAATTCCATGACATTAAATGAAAATAAATACCAAGGTGAGGCTCTTGTTAGCTGGATATATTTCTTTTTTTTCACAGAACACTGTTTGCAGTAGAGAAAACTGGCATTGCAGTCTGTTGGTACAATGGTATGTTCACGTAAACCAGTACATGGTCATCCTTTAGCGTAGAAAACTCTAATGGCGTGTGCCCTATCAAAACTCAGGAGTTCTTCTTCAATCCTTTCTCTCTCGGGTTGTCTTTTTGTCAGTTTGTTTCTAAGAACATCTTCAAGGTTTCTCCAAAGGAAAGGCCATCGGCTCTCAGCTAGCAGAAAGATAATACAGAGCTGTCGTTGCACACGCGGGACGGCACCTTCTCCCGCTGGGCAGCTGACTTGGTCTAGATTTTTTTCCAACTCATTTTTATTAAAAAAATAAAAAAATGCTCCAACTATCAGTTTTACAAGGCATACAAAATCTCTAAAAGGGAAACACGAGGGCAAGGTGCTGAGGTACGAAAACACCTGAGGTAGTTTTTTTTTTTCTCTTCTTTAAAAAGAAAAAAAAATTGCAATTTCCATGCCCTGGGCCAACAACATCTTGTAAATTATTTTTGTCTCCCCTCCCCCCCATTTAAAAAACAAAAAGAAAGAAAGAAGCCCCTTCCCCCAATCCTGATGCAGTGTCCTCCCCTCGCAAGGGCTGAAGCTTCTGCGTCGCTGGGGGCGCCGAGGGTTCTTGTTTTTTCTTTCTTTCTTTTTTTGCAAAAATGCTAGTACAAGTACCATGGTGGCTGGGTTGGGTGATAACCAAAGTGGAAGTTGTGGCTGGGTGTTTCTTGTGTTTGTTTTCGGTGGTGTGTTACTTAGAGCACGGCTGATGTGGTGGTGGAGAGAGAGAGAAAGAGAGAAAGTGAGAGGGAGGGAATAGGACAGGATGCAAAAACCAGTGTGGAATCTGTGAAGCAAAGAGAAACAGGTATGTGAGCTGGACAGAAATATATAGAGAGATTCCTCTTCTAAGAGACGGTATCCCTTGTGTTGGCACAGACAATCCAAACGCTGCTCTTCCTAAAGCCTTTACGGAAATTGCCACTTTTTACCCTCTTTTAATTTTGCTGCTGGCAGTATCTTCAGTCTATTGTATATTAGATATCCAAGTGGACTCGTTTCTTTCCTTAGATGTCTAAAAAAGCCTGCTTTTTCGTCAAACAAAAGCCCCAAAAAACAAGTAAAAAATAAAAAAAATTACTTTTTCCCCCCCCAAAAAGAAAAATCGGTTAGTTTCGTTAGATATATTAATTCTAAAATATATTAATGCTGCAAGCGCCACCTCGCACTGCAGCCCATGCACTGTAAAATTCTTCTCATCTAGTATGTGCACACATGCACAAAGAGTGGGTCCTAAAGAGCTGTCAGGGGGTGGTTTGCCCCATCTCCGCCTATGTTAGTCCAACTAAAGGGATAGCGTCGTGCTAGTAAATAGAGGAACGTGGAGGCTGTGGCCTGGAAGAGTCTGCAAAGCCCCTGCTGTGTGGTAGCATCAGTGTGAGTGGGTTGGAACCCTCCCCCTCCCCCTCCCCACTGTGAGTCCTCTGCGCAGCCCAGCCGCGGGCAGACATTTATGCCTCAGGAGGGTCTTTGGTTGGCTCCCCGATCTGGCGCTCTGGCAGGTATTGGAAGGGCTACATTCATCGGTTGTTGCTGGCTGGCGTGTCGGAGCCTCACTTGCTGCGCTGTAGGGAAGGGGCTCCCTGAACATGTTTCTGCTCCTGCTGCTTCACCTGCTGTACGATTTCCCTGATCTTGCGCTGTGCAGTCTGCAGGCAAAGCGAGAGAGAAACAGCTGCAGAGATGGGCTAGGTGGGATGGGACCCAGTGGCCCAGTGCAGCACCCCCACCTGGTGCAGAGAGGCCTGTGTCTCTTGGGGCAGGAGAGAGACAGGCCTGGGGTTATGTTGGGGGGCACACAGCGAGTTTGCAAACAGCCTTGGCCTGCAATGCTGCCCAGGGTGTGGGGTTTTCAAATGTGCTCAGTGCTGGGCTGGCTGGGGCTGAATTTCCATCCCTCCGTGACCTGGCTCAGTTGTACGAAGCAAACCCTTGTGTGCCAGTCGTGCTGTCACTTCCACACTGTGACAGTGATGCCTGCCCCTCACACTGCCTATCCATGCAGTGAAAGCCTGGCACGGCAGCGCCTACAGCAGAGCAGGGTTCTACTGGGCCTAGCGTGTCAGTCACCGCTCGGCTGCTAAATCCTGACTCCATGTGACCCCATAATTTGAAAATCCTGTGTGTAACCCCAGAACTTGACAGTACTGCAGTCAGCCATCTTGTGTGTCCAGCAACCACTAGCTGAAAACCAAATGCCCCAGAGCTAGGAATAGTCTTAGGCCCTGAAGGGCAAGGCCATGCAGCTGCATGTTTGTGGTTTGCTAATCAGAATGGGAGGAAAGGGCAGAGAGTCAATGCACCATGAGAACGGGAGGCATGTTTGGAGAATCGACCTTGGTTAAGTGCCCCTGACACACGTGTTTTATTGTTGTTAAGACTAGAAATACTAGAAATGTTTTGATGATGAGAAATAACGAATAGTTTGCTGAAATTAGGGGTTACTATGGTGACCTACCAGGAGTCACTATGAGTTATGTGCTTTGTTTAAGTTAGCTATAAAAGATTAGGCAAAAGGATACATTTTGGAGCAGCCTGAGGAAGCTTTCCTTTGGGCAAGGAGCTGGCACCTTAATTCCCCAGCAGCTAGGTAGAAGAAGGGCACCTGAAAGGCTGGTAGCTGATTCCTCAAAACCATTCCAGACTTTGGGTAAATATAGACGTTTGGGATGCGCTAACCCTGCTGCTACACTACAGCATACGTGTGTATGTATGTGTATGTGTGCTTAAGAGCTAATAAAAAGTAGTTTTAGGTAAAAGCTCTCTTGTTTGTACCAATCATTTATCAGATGGAGGAGCTGTATCCCCACTGATTTATTCCTGACACCACCTAGAGAGAAGCAGTTAAGTTACCAAGGCAAGGAGTTCTGAAAACCCTGGGTAATAAATACCCCCCACTCTTCTATGCTGGGTTGTGCCGTGATGTGTGGCCAGGTGAGCAGGACTAAGGAGATGGTCTTTCTATTTAGCCTTTAGGGAAGACTCTAATGGCTTCCATTAGCCTAGAGACAGTCAGTACAGGCTGGATGCTGCCCGTGGCGATGACCGGACAGGTTCTCTCCCCCTTTGCTCTTGCAGCACAAAGAGGCACCAAACTGGGCATCGGCAGGCGCTTGTGCGCGCTCATCAGGCCCCTTATGTTTGGAAAATCTCGGTCCTAGTCCATAATTTATAACCAACAAAATCATATACCAGCATGTTCCACCCTTGTCAGCTTGGGTGCGCTCACTGTGGTGCTACAGAACAGGCTCCTGCCAACCACAGGGCTGGAACATTCTAGAACAGTGGTTCTCAAGCTATTGTACTGGTGACCCCTTTCACATAGTAAGCCTCTGAGTGCAACCCCCCTCTTATAAATTAAAAACACTTATTTATATATTTAACACCATTATAAACGCTGGAGGCAAAGCAGGGTTTGGGGTGGAGGCTGACAGCTCACGACCCCCCCCCATATAATAACCTCATGACCCCCTGAGGGGTCCCGACCCCCACTTTGAGATCCCCTGTTCTAGAAGGGTCAGGGAAATAACCACCTATAGCCCTGAGCTCTCCAGGTGGACAGATACGGACACAGATCTGTATCAAACTAACACTGACAGAATGGCTCCAGTCAGCAGTTGGACCTGCAAGACCCCAGCTGTCACCTGGGGATGGTGTGAGGGGTAGACTTCTTTTTTTTTGGGGGGGGGGAGAGGGAGGAAGGAAATTAAATGCAAAATTCTACTCAGATGCAATGTGACTGAGGCAAATTTAAGCAAACTAATGGTCAGGCAATGGAAAGGTTCAGGTGAATACAACTCTGACCTCTTTGCTCACGGGTTAGGTTGTGAAATGTGTGTACGCTGATATCCACAGTGGGACTGATCCAGTTTGCCTTGACATCAATGCCCAAGTTCCTATTGACTCCAATGGGAACAGGGTGAGAGCTGATGTGTGCAATGTGGGAAAGTTAACAGTACTAGAATGGTAACAATCATTTACAAATGAACTGCTTCAGTATCACATGAACAGAGCTGGTTACACGTATAGGAAACCAAGTGACGTGTGTGTGATACGTACACTTTAAATCTAGGGACAACATACCCAAATGCACGTACTGAAATGGTTTTGTACTTATGGGAAGCCAGGCCTCACACCCTTGTATCAGAACCAAGGCAGGATTTGTATAGATAATACAGATTTTGTCCTTAATGTGAAGGGGCGGACAGATTTCCCTTCTGCCACAAAATACTTTGGAAATTGAAAAATATTCATGCCCTATACCTGACTGGCAAAGAAATGCCCGATGATTTTAACGACAACTTCCTCATTCTCATCAGGAGTTTGGTCACGGGGGACAATGACTTCTGCACTGGTTAAGTTCTGCAGTTCGTTCACCTGTAGCAAGAGAAGTTTTAACAACAGTTTGTGTGCATTGTTAACCACTCCAGCTACTGCACCTACCCCCAAACCGATCCTGGGATTTCCTCAAAGCCCAGCCAGGAGCAGGACAGCCAGCAGGGGTGTTCTGCTCTTCCGGTGTGTCTGCTCCAGCGGGCTGCTTGGGGTGTGGAAGAGATGGGCTAGGGCTGTGGTCAATGGATCCAGCGCTCTATGGATCCTGGACGGGCTGCACCCGGCGGACAGACTGGGAGCTCTCTGTCTCCCTCCTTAGCACCTCCAGGCAAAGCATGTTTACCACGGCTTTGTTCACTGGAGACTGGACTCTACACTGTTAGCCATAGGCAGAGTCCAACCAGCCGACTGGAGGGATCTCTCCCCTCTTCCCACACACCTTTGTACCTTGCTGGGCTTCTCAGATCAGCAGCAGTATGAGCTCAGCTCTGCTCACCCAGCTGTGGCAGTGCCCAGCAATTCCAAATACCCTCCCCCTAAGGAATCAGGACATCCCCCAAAGTGACTGAAGGATGGGTAGCTAATGGCTCTGCAGTGCCTCCAGCTGGCCAATAAGTATAGGGAAGGACTCAGTGAGAGACAGTTTTGGCTCAGGCATCAGCAGGACTGGCACCAGAGGCGGTGATGCCAATCTAACACAGCAGAGACTCTCCTGCCAGGGCTGCTGGTGCAGTTCACTGGGAAAGACCCAACAGCACAGGACCGTGGTCCATGTCTGCTGCAGGATCAGAGCTGTTTGCATTACTGAAGGCCCTGAAGTGACCCCAGCTGCTTTGCTGGGTGTGTGCGCAGGGGTGTCCTGTCCCATGTGATTCTCTCTCCATGCTGGGCGGCTATAAAAAAGCTACAGAACAATCAGCAAACAAAGCCAAAGGAATGTCAGCTCCACGGCTCCCCCCTCTCCTGGGTCTGGCTGATGTACCGTTTTGCCACCTTTGCCTATCACGCGTCCAGCTGCAGAGGAAGGCACCTTGATGTGGGCTTCAAGCTTCACTTCTTCTTTGGGATTAAAGAAGTTTTCTTCCTTCAGTTTGCCAAATATCCGGCCCTGGGCCTGGAGAGGAAGAAGATCCCATGGTGAATTCCAGGCTCAAGCTCTCTATTTCTGTGCACGTGGGGCAGGGAAGGGAGAACTGGGCTTGGCCACAGCGAGGGAGAAGAGTGGTCTATGGGCTAAATCACCGGACAGGGAGGCAAGGTGAGTTCTTGGCTCCCTTAGACCCCCTGGGGGGCCAAGGCCAGGGTTCAGAGGCACCCCACACGCAGCAGCTCCCAGTTAGGCATCTTGCTGAAGTGGCCAGATTTTCAAATGCTCTTAGCGTCCAGTGACTCTGGATCAGGCCCCTATCCTGGGTACTTAGCACGCTGGGACATCTGGTCCTTCACCTACTGGAGCTCGGCTCCCTGCCTGCACGATGGGAATAACACCACTCCCTGGGGCTGCCTTGTCTGTGCGGCACCTCATGCTCTGGGGCTCCATCCAGGCGCCACCTCACGCGCCAGGGCCCTGCACTCCTGAAATTCTACATGGCCAGTTCTGTACCACGAGCCCAGAGGGCATCGTGATGGCCAGAGGAGGACCCTGGGATCCCGAGGCAGGACTGTTGGCAGTCTCCTTCCGGTAAGTGCAGAGTGGAAGCGGGCCATCGAGGCAGTGCTGCCCCCTGCTGATAGCCCAACTGCCTTTTGCAGAATGCAACTGTTACTAGTCCTGTAGGTCCATAGCTCTTGTGAGTGCAGAGGATACAACTCTGAGGTGTGCTTTACCCCTGTTCCTTTCAAGGAGGTGTTGACACAGAAGCATAATGACAACATGACGCCCATGAACATGGCTAACTGTCTGAGAACTGATCGCTTCTGCAGTGACACTCAGCTGCTCTGGAATTGTAGGGGGAGCCCGAGACTGCAGGCGGAACCGGAGCTGAGCTCTGCCAATGTGTCCCTATAATGCTGAGCTTTGGCTCCCTGCTGGGCAGCAGCACCCTCTCCTGGCTGTAAAAGGGTCATGCAGCCCCCCTTCTGGGTGGCTGTCTGCAGACAGGGGGCCTCCACCCCAGGCCGGGAGCACATCTGGGCAGTTAGCTCTCTTCATGCATGGAGCCTGCATGGACGGGACAGAGCAGGCTGCCTCATTAGCAAAACCAGGCAAGGCACTGTGCCCGGGGCACCCTGCCAGCCCTCCCCCCACTCCTCTGGGGCACAAACATCCCCTCAGATAGGTGTGAGGGCACACAGCAGCAGGGCCCGCAAACAGCACGGCCCTCCCACTGGCAACAAGGAGGAGATGCTACTGCTGAGCCTCAGCTCCCTTCACACAGGATCAGGCCCATCAGTCTGCTCTCTCCCCTCCCTGCTAACCCGGAGTTCTCAGAGCTACCCTTTAAAGCATGTGTTTGCTCTGGCTTCTCCAGGGCCGAGCACCCGGGGGCTCTGAATCTGTACAGTGTCACAGAGCCCCTGCTTCGCTCCGCCCTACCCGCTTCCCACTGACCTTAAACTGGGCTTCCGGGGGCCCGGTGATGATGACCATCCTCTCGCTGGCATCTGGACCCTCTGCTGGTGCAATCTGCGAGCCACACAGAGGCAAGTGATTAACAGCAACATGAGCCTGGCACTCTCTCCCCAAGCCCCCGCACCTGACCCTGGGTCTGCCCCCCCATCAGAGCACTCAGACTGTGTGTGTCATGGGGAGCTCAGCCAGATCTCAGGAAGGCGTCAGAGTGTTCACGGTATTTCATGTTCTTTAATGGATGCAGAGTGGAATTTGCTCTGTCTACAAAAAGCCTGATTTCACACTAGAGTAGTTCAGAACTGGACTGGCTGGGAAACAAGGATTTTCTCCAGGAGAAGTTTAGACAAAAATGAATTCCCTCTCCTTTTCATCAGCATTTCCCTTTGAGGGTTTTCAGCAAAAGGGGACATTGCTTGCAAACATTTCTGTTGTGTTGAAAGGCCCATTGAGCTGGCCTGACAAACTCTGCCGAGATCTGAGCATTTGGGTGCTGTGCAGAAGGGCTTGCAGACGTGCCCAGCTCCCTAGATCTCTGCCTGCACGTTGCTGAAAAAATAATGTAGGCTCTGAACATGCAATTGGCTGCGCTGGATTGTGCCGAGTCCTGCACAAACAGGGAGGTGTGCAGTCACAGTGCCCCTGATGACAGAGGCACCTGGAGGCTTGAGGGGGTCAGTTGCAAGGTGTGTTAGCAGATGCTAGCGGGCAGCATGCCTTTATCTAGCCCCCGCCGACTTCAGGGGAGTGGCACTGGGGGGTCTGTTCTGTGGAAATGGGATCGGACAGGCCCTCTGTCTTGAGACAAGCTCAACACGAGAGTCCAGCAGCATTTGCCATGGCACTCACACTGCCTTCACATGGGAAGAGTTAAACACTGATTCATGCATTACGTTCACCCTGACTCAAGAATGACACACCGGCTGACCCACGTTGCGGTGGCCTGGAACCCAGCTCCCAAGTGTGTCTGTCTGCATCACTGAGTCACTGCCCATGAGTATCAGCTGCTCCCTACGGCAAGCTGCCTTCCCTGGACCCAGCTACATTTCCCTGAGGGGGTGGTGTGTGTGTGGGAAGGGGCACTGCTGTGCAGAGATATTCGGTCTTCACATGTCAAAAGCCATGTGAGCAGCCGGGGGCTCAGCCTGCCCCTCACTATGGGCTCCCCCCGGACCCAAGGAGAGGAGCTGTGTCCCCAGTTACAGTGGAATGGGAAGCTGCCAATAGTGTCTATGTTCAGTATACGCTGGCTCAGCCCAGAGGAGGGAGAGTTCGTTTCTCCTAGGGGAATGAACGAAGAGCGGCAGGTCACCGCTGTCTTCGCTGCACAGGTCAGCCTGGTGATTGGCGCCTGGGTCTGGGCACCTGGGTGAGCCCAGCCTGAGTGTGGGCTGGGCACCCCCATGACAAAGCCCTTCCCCCAGCACTCTGTCCCCCTCGTCCTGTATTCCTCGCATCAGCCAGGAGTGATGCTGGAGGCGGGGTAAGCTGAACAAGTGGAACTATTAAATCCTGTGCACTGCTGTCCACGTGGCTGCGTTGCATCCAGTCCAGCTCCCTGCACTGCCTGGCCTGCTGGTGTCCCCTCAGTGACAGTCCCTCCAGGGAGCATGGGCCCAATGACTCCAGTCCCGCTGGTCATGGTCCATCTTCACGATTTTACAGACACTGCAATACAGTCTGACACCCAGCTCCCAACCCAGGTCCCTCGGCCAGAAGCTCCTAGCACAGAGCCAAGCTGGGCTTGTCTTTACCCAGACTCAGCTGGTCACAGGCTCTGGAACACACTTTGGTCTCCTCAGCAGGCAACTGCACCAGGAGCAACCTAGCTCCATCTTCCTGTCATCTCTCTCCAAGCCCAGCAAACTGTCTCTGGAGTCTCCTCCGTCCCTGAGGGGTCGGTCTCTGCATGGTTCTGTCCCTCCATTTGGAGGGGATCTCTGTATCGCTGTGCGCTCTCTCTGGGTGCTGTGTCTGCTGGCTCCCAAGTGTCTCCTCTTCCTTCGGGTCACTCGTCCCTCCTGTGCATTCACCTCGTGTGATCTGTGTGCCACTGCACCCCTTACCCCTCCCTTCTAGTACCTGCTTTCTCTGCTTCTTGGCCATCTCCTTTCACAGCATCTCCATTCTTCTGGCTGCAACAGATCTCCCTTTACTGGTAGCAGGGTTTTGGTCCTTCATCCCACTATTTCCTTGATCTGGACTGTTTGGCACCCCTGTGTGCCAAAATTGCTAACAAAGAGGAAGAAGAGGAGGAGGAAGAGGAAACAGCCTTGTGTAACAGTCTCTTAGCTGTTTTCATGGCTGATTCCACCTTTCTATTACTCTGGGGGTACGCTGCATCTGAATAGCACTGAATAGCGCTGCTTTTCCTTGAAGGTAAATACGTCTGCTCCCACCTGTTCCCATGGGTAGGCTGGCAGCTCACGTGGTAACACGGTCTCCTTCTGCTGGCGGCTATCACGTGACAGACAAGTGTTACACCCTTCTATCCATGGGCAGAGTTGTGTATCCATTCACAGCTAGTAAAATACACTCTCAAGCCAGGCTCAGACAGCTGTCAATGCCCAGGTGTGAGGTGTGTATTTTTTGCCTGACATCTTTCCTTACTGTGGCAAGGACAACAGTTCTCTGTCCTCAAAATATGATTCTGACCTACACTCTCAGTTCATTTTTCATTTGAAAATTTGGTTCTGCTCCTACCAGAAGTTGGCTTTCGTCTTCTGGCCTCTCTGGTTGGATGTCTTTTTCTGCAGCCTCTTTGGGAGATAGCTCTCCTGCCTGGTAGTACTTCAGGGTGGGGCATCCATTATCATTGGTTTCAGTGTGTCCAATGCTTAATGTTGGGGACCTGCCAGTCCCACTCAATATCCTGCCTCAGGAGCTGTTGTATGGGTTCCGCCACTGCAGCCAGAACTTGGACAGAACATTGTCGTTCCTACAAACCACTGCATCCCTTTCACACCCTCTGGAGCATGCTTTGAGCTTGTTGGGATCCACTTTCAGTGCCCTTGCTATGAGCTGGTGTCCAGTGTATGGCACCTCATGCTGTTTGATTGACTTCTTTTTGGAGCTGAGTTTTATATTTTTGTCCCAGCATCATTGTAGAAAAGCCTGTTTTCTGTCACTGTCTCGTTCAGCATCTGTATTGTTGCTCTCTTCACTTACAATGAGGATATCATCTGCAATTATGTTCACCCCAGGCAGTCTTTCCAGCACTTGGGTGAGTCTTCTCTGGAACACATCTGGTGATGGGCTTATGCCCATCACCATGTGCAGCCACCTGTAGTGACCAAATGTTGTTGCAAAGGTTGTCAGCCAGCTTATTTGCCAAACCCCATTCCTTACATCAGAGACCATAAAGATTTGCCTTTGGAGAGTTCTAGCAAGATGGCATCAATGGTAGGCAGTGGATAGTGTCATCTTTTCAATCCCTGGTTCAGTGGCTTTGGGTCTATGCAGATGTGTAATTTGCCTGATGGCTTCTGTACACCTCCATGCTGCTTACTGAGGGTATACTGGCTCTGCATGTGCTATGATACCCCCACTCTGCAGACTGTTAAACTCCTTGTGCCCCAGATTACACAGTCCTACCAGAGCTGTCCTTTGCGCTAAGCGCACAGGTTCCATTGTGGGGTCTATTTCCAGGAACAGCTTTCCTGCTAGGCCCCCGTTGCCTTGGAACACATCCCCATATGCTTTTGCCATTGCCTCCATTGTCCATGGGACTCCTCCTTTTTCTTCTTGCTCTGCAGCTGTGAAATTCTGATGCTGCCCTCAGTCACATCCAGGGCTTGTACAGCTGTATGCCCCAAGAGGGGTCTGTGGTGCTTGCCATCTGCCACCACAAACTTCAGCTGGCCCTGGCTGTTATTTTCCAGACTAGTTACTATGAGGTGACATATTTTTCTATGGGCTGCATTGTGCTCTCATTATTATTACATTATTAGATTGCACCTGCTCTTCGAAATGGGTGTGTGAGTCCAATTCACCTTGAGGAATCACATTCCAGGAGGCCCCACTCTTCAGCTGAAATTGCACAGGGTGTTTCCTTGTTAACATTGCAGCATGCACGAAGGTTGGTACCATCTCCTCCTGCTTTCCTGTCCCAACAGCCTGAGCCCAATATGCCCATCTTGTACAAGTCTGACAATCTTTGGGGACCTTTGTCTGCTTTGCCCACACTGGTTCAGTTTGTCTTGTTCCTTGCAGTGCTGTCCTGGCACAGGGCCTATCTCTACCTGCTCAAGCCGTCTCCCATGGTAAATTCATCTCACGGAGCCCTGGCCACCTGCTCGCCTTTGCTGTTGTCTCATTGTACGTACTTCTGGGGCTGTCATTCTTTCTCTTGCAGCTTCCACTGCATGTCACATGGGTAAACATCTGTCTAGTCTGAGATCACCTTCCCAGAGCAGCCGCTCCCACAGGCGGGATCCCCAGTGCCGCAGACTGTCCTGTCCTGAATCAAGGAGTCTGACAAGTCCCCAGAATCACATGTGGCAGTCAGTGTGTGTAAGGCAGTAGCATAGGGATCCATCCCCTTCCCTTAGGATGGGTTTCTAGTCACTCTGCAGTTCTGCATCGGGGAGCAACAGGGCGCTGCTGTGAGGCTTGAGGCCATGGTGAGCCTCAGAGCGGTGCCGACCTCTCTGCTCTGTTCCCTAGTATGGTAAAGTAGCAGTTTCACTTTCCTGCTGTTGTCATCCTCCTGCATGGCCAGGTCTGTGCACAGCTCAGCTCCTCCTTCGCCCGGGTCCATCGCTGGGCTAGGTTTGTGCCTGCACAATCCAGGGCTGGGGGTGTCAGACCGAGTGCCACGGCTCACGCTGCCAGCTGCTGTGCTGCAGAGAACTCACCGCTCTGGTGCTGCCACCGCGTTTCATTTGCAAAGAGTGAGGCTAGAGATGGGTAAGCTGAACAAGTGGAACTTTATTAAACCCTCTGCACTGCTCTGTTCACGTGACCACACTGCTTCCAGCCTAGCTCCCCGCACTACCTGTTCTGCTGGTGTCTCATCACTAATAGTCCCTCCAGGGAACACGGCTGCTCTGACTCCAGTGTGTCTGGAGGTACACCCCATAGGTCTTTGTGCTGAGACTCTAGGATTAATTCCCAGGCAATTAAGATGAATGCAGATGAACTTGTCTGTTCCTTTTTGGGGGGGGAGGGGCAGAAAGGGGGGGATTGTGGGAAGGGATTGGAGGCCTATCAGCACTTGAGTGATTTAGCCTGTGTCCTCACTACAAAGCGGGAAGGTTCCAGCCTGAGCTAAAATGGAGAGACTGGGTTCTACCTATCCCCTGGGTCAGCTAGCCAGGGCTTAAAGCACCTCCAGACCCAGGGCAGAGGTTATTGTGTATGGTAGGGAGCCTGATTTAACTGTGCAGTGAAGATAGACCCTCACCTAGTAAACTGGTGCTCAGCACCCTCTAGATAGCTGCCATGCATATTCCATGCCACCCCATGCAGCACTGCACAGGGGGCAGAGAACACTGCTCTGAGAGCACAGATGGGAGTGCTCCACAGGTCACCCCCCCAGCGTAGGGTTCAGTAGGAGCATGGGAAGTGGATAGGAAGTAACTAAGAACATAAGAGCGGCCATACGGGGTCAGACGAAAGGTCCATCTAGCCCAGTATCCTGTCTTCTGACAGTGGCCAATGCCAGGTGTCCCAGAGGGAATGAACAGAACAGGTAATCATCAAGTGATCCATCCCCTGTCACCCATTCCCAGCTTCTGGCAAACAGAGGCTAGGGACATCATCTCTGCCTATCCTGGCTAATAGCCATTGATGGACCCATCCTTCATGAACTTATCTAGTTCTTTTTTTGAACCCTGTCATCCTCTTGGCCTTCACAATATCCTCTGGCAAAGAGTTCCACAGGTTGACTGTGATTTGTGTGAAGAAACACTTTCTTTTGTTTGTTTTAAACCTGCTATTAATTTCATTTGGTGGCCCCTAGTTCTTGTGTTATGAGAAGGAGTAAATAACACTTCCTTCTTTACTTTCTCCACACCAGTCATGATTTTATAGCCCTCTATCATATCCCCCTCTTTTCCAAGCTGAAAAGTCCCAGTCTTATTAATCGCTTCTCATACGGAAGCCGTTCCATACCCCTAAGCATTTTTGTTGCCCCTTTGTGTACCTTTTCCAATTCCAATATCTCTTTTCTGAGAAAAGAAAAACTAAGGAAAAAAGAGATGGAGAGAGATCCTCCAAATATAGGGAGTAGGGGTGCTGTGCTACCCATTTTATTTGCAGGGGTGTCCTTCTGGCTCTTCCATGGGTGCACTTTCACCATGAAAAATGTACTGGGTTGTACCCTATCCTTCTGCTGCAGCCTCGTGGCAGGCAAAAATAAATGATACCTGGTGAGCGAGTGGAGCAAGTCCTTCACACCAGGAAGGAGACTCAGTCTCCCGTTACAGTGATTCAACCATGGCAAACTATTTTATCTTCCAAGTGACCCTGCTTTTTCTAAAGGATCTGAGGGGGGCTTGACCTGTGAGTCAGAGCTCTAGACCGGTCTTGGGCTGTGTCGAGCATTAAATATCCCTGTCCATTCAGCTTTCCTGATGGTTTTATAATTGTGCACTAGAAAGCACATGGGGGCTATTCCATTAGAGAAGTATTTGTGTTTGCAGCCGTCTTGTTCAACAAGAAACACACTCTGCACCCAGGACACCTGTCTGAGGGGTTCACGCTGGCATGCTTTTCCCCAAAGCTCCTTACACCCAGACACTGGTTAGATTGAACTCTGGTTTCTCCCCAGGCGGCTCCAGTAAAACAAGGACTGGATCGATGGGGAAGGAAGCTGCACTGAAGAGACAGGCATCAACGGTGGCATGTGTCTCTCTCCTCTGCTGTGGGTTAGTATGTCTAGTGGTTAGAGTAGGACTGGGAGGGCAGGAGATCCTGGCCTCATCATCAGTGGCCTTACTCAAATCACTTCAAACTTCTGGCCAACAATTTCAAAGAGGGGGAATCAAATTAGGCAGCTAGGTCCATACTGAGGCACCTGCCTGCCAGAGTGGCTCAGTACCTGCAGCTCCTGTCACCTTTAGTGGGGACCGGCTGAAAATGGAGCCATTCTGACAAATGTCTCATTTTGAAGCGGTCAGGTCTGAATACTGCATTTCTGCCCCTCCATTTCCCTAGCGGTGTGGTGGGGACCATCCCATTCACCCACCCCAGGGGCCAGCAGCACTGGTACAATGCCTGCCTGTGAGTAGTCAGCTAATCACCATTGCGGTGGTATTCCCCACATCAGAAGAGCTGCACAGGTTTCAGCAGCACCACCCCCTGTAGCTCACGGAAGCTGAGAGATTTGGGGATGGCAGACACTCTGGAGTGACATCCCCCCGCTGGCTCACCAGAGGATGTCACCATCAACAGACATGATGCGGGAGGGGAGAGATCAGAGCCCTCAGGGGGACAGAGATGAAGAAGCATTTGGCACCCGAGCCTGAAATGGATTTAGGTGCCTGACTGCTGGGGTTCTGAGCCCCAGTGTGTCAAGGTACCGATTCCTTTCTCGGTGTCAGCTTGGCAGTTGGCTGGAAGACACCCGAGAGGAGGAGGGTGGGGATGAAGGCAGCCAGCCAGGCTCTTTGCTTACCTTGATAGAGGCGCCAGCGAATCTCGCCAGCTGTTTAATGTGTTGGCCTTTCTTCCCAATGATGGCACCCACTGCCTGCGTCGGGATGAATAAATTCACAACCTCCTGGGCCGGCAACTGAGAGGAGAGAGACAAACACAAACACAGAGCTCTCAGTCGGAACCCGGCCTGCCTGATGCTTTCCCAGCCGCTCAGCAGGCAGGGCAGGGTTCCATTTCATGGCTCTTGGACGCATGCAATCGGGGTACAGCTGATTTGCCCCCTGCGGGAGAAATTAAACCTGCAAAGCTGAGCATGTCTAAAATGCCTATGAAACCATGCTCTTCTCCTATGACGGGGTGGGAGGGTTCTCTTATTGTTATGCATTTCACTGCTTATGAAGACCTAGATATTTGAAATGTTACACCCCAGGAAGGCATCTAAATATCTGAACAGGCACTTGAGTTTTCAGATGATGCGTAAACAAGTGGGCACACAGAGCAGCATGCAAGAGATGCGATCTGCGTGTGGCACAGTGCAGCGAGCGATAGGGCAGGAGAGAGAAGCGTGGAGACAGCTGCGATGCAAACGAAATCATCACGCACAAGTATGTGGACAGCTTCCATGTGCTCTGATCCGCACAGCCCAGAGAAATGATATTCCTGGGCTGGAAGGGCCCAGCCTGAGTGCCTGCACAGAACAGATCAGAGACCCTTCCCCAGGGACTCCTGTGGGTGTGAACTAGGGACGATCTCCTAGAAAATGCCAGTCTTGATTTTAACATAGGTACGAGGACAGCTAGACTGATCTCGTGACGTAGCAAAGAGAGGCTGGGGTGGGGGATCAGGATGCCAGGCTCCTCCTTGATCCATCACAGAACTGCCACGGGTAAGGCGTCAGCCCCTGGGTAAGTCGCTAGGGCCCCCGGGATCTAAATGTCTTTAATTCTGGCTTTGAGAAAGGGTCTCTGCTCCCCTGCTGTGCTGCCAGGCAGGGCTTTGCAGAAAGACCTGGATGCAGGCTGCCGCTAATGCTGTACCAAAGCTGGGTCCCGTCCCCTTGCCAGCACCAGGGCCAGGCTAAAAAATTTTGGGGCCTTGTGTACTATGGTAATTGGGGGCCCCCTTTTCCCTGCCCCTGGGGGTGGAAGGCACAGGGGTGTCGGAGAGTGAACTACCCCACGTTCACTGCACCATGGCTCCCCGCTCTGGCCATCGGCTCTCACCCCAGCACACAGGCAGGCTGCCCCCACCCACTGCCTGGCCCTGGGTTGGGTTTGTGTGTCCAGCGACTAGTCCTGGCTCCGGTGCAGTGCCCAGCGGCAGAACAGTAACTGTCCCCACTGCACCAATAAGGGGGAGATGCTGACATGGCTTTGCGCACACGTCAGCTTAAACTGAAGATCCTTATCCATCTTGCAGGGTTAATGACCTAACGAGCAAGGCTTGCTCAGTGAGCTTTGGCAAAGGGCTCTGAGCCCTTTCCAGGGCAATAGGGGCTGGAACACTGACATGACAGGTTCACTGCTCGCCACGTAGGTGCACACAGCAAAGAGCGGGTCTCCGCACAGGCTCTCCAGCTGACACACAGTCAGAGAGGTGAGATCTGGGGGAGACGGAGGGCCCAGCCCACTCCCCTTCGAACTCCCCTGGAGAACTGCAACTGGAGCAGACCCAGGTCATAACCACAGCTGCAGACAGAAGTCACCAGATAATGTGGCTCAGACACACAGTGATACACAGGTCAAGATCCTGAACAAAGAGAATCTTCCCTTACTACTGTCGGGCCTGATCTTGCAACTCATACCCAGGGAATCACACCAGCCACAACAGGACTTCTCAGCCAAGCTGTGAGAATATGATGGGAAGTGTTGGTGAAAGGTCTAGGAGAGCCATTTCCATAAACAATCATCCGAAGCACTGCTGTGTATGACTGCGGAGCTAGCTGATGGAAGCCAAGCATATTCTGAGCATCGCTTAAATGAACCCCCTTGCTTTTCAAACAGGCTGACTGAATCAGGGCTCATTCGGGAGGCTGAGCCTGACTGCCCTGAGCACACCGTGTGTCGCTCTGCAAAGCCCCGAGAAATGCTACCGCCCCCAGAATGCAGTGTGATGGCTAGAAACCTAGGCTGATTCCCGGATACGCTCATGCAGGAAATGCTGGGATGCTGCTACGACTGGTCATGGACACATGGCCCTTCCCCCTTCTGCAAGCCCTGTGATGCACCTGCATTCTCAGATTAGCTGACCCAAGTGATGTGCATACAGAGACCGCTGTGATCTACCCCCTGCCCCCAATTCCATGTCACACCACACTCATGCCCAGGGCAGCCAGGAGGCCACACTCACACACAGCGGGTGAGCATGGAGGCACACATCACAGCCCTGCTCTCCTGCTGCAGGGGAGTGGGAGGGACACACACCACCTTGCCCAGCAGGCTTTACCAGTGCCCCTCTGCTGCTCTGGCTTGGAAGACCCTTGAAGATGCAGTGTCCTCAAGTACATGTGCATCCCAGTGCTCAGAGAAGGACGGGCTGGAGGAAGGGCTGGGGGAAAGGCAATGTTACCAGCTCCTGTGGTTTTGGCATGGTGGTGAGGGAAATCTTAGCCTGCTACAACCACAGCAGCCCCTGCCTGGGTGATGAAGGGCTTTGATCTCCAGAGCTGGCAATTTCTGTTTCAAAAAGCAAAAGTCACCTCTCTGAAGCAGAAGCCACACCCACAGCTTTGGCTGGGGTTCCTATGCACACATAGCAATGTGGCCTCCTCCTCTGACTGCAGCTCCCTTATTCGGGGGCCACTCCACATCCACCAAGGCCAGGCAACTGGCCCCTTTTCGCAAGTCCCTAGTTAGTGCTGACATACCATGTTCAGCACACAATCTGGAGCACACCTAACACACCTGCCAGTTCTTAATCCAAACTTCCCTAGGATCCTTGAGATCCACCTAGTAGCCACGCGGCCGTCCTGGGCCTGTGAACATTCTCTCCTCATGGCTTCTTCGCTTTTACCATCTGCATTTCTCATCTCGGCTGCTTCGTGCAAGGTTTCGATTTGGTAAAACCAACAATCCAATCGTGCCATGTTTAAAAGGTTCAACAATCCAACCCACCGCTGAGCGTTTCTCAAAGCCTCCTCCCCTAAGCACTAGAAAGAAGAGCATTTGCCAGAGGATGGGTCCCCAGTGTGTGTCTCTGACTGGCTAAAACAGCATAATCATCATTAAACACTGCCAGCGTGGTGAAAGAGGGAGGGAAAAGAAGACCCCCAGATAGGGCTTACAGCAGATTTAGAGGCCATTTCTGCTGTCCTGGTAGATCAGACGCCCCTGGTAAAAGCAAGTACTATTTGAGGCTGCTCTACACACAGTTTTGATTCTGATTTAGCTATTTTGGGTAGGGTAGGGAGTTTATATTGGTCTAGTGAAAGCGCTAGGACCCCTAATACAGACGCAGTTGTACTGGCACAGAACTGACAGGCAGAGCAGTCATTGGTGCGTGCTGCAGGAAGGTACTGAGTAGATGCCAGTCCTGGTCTCCTCATCCAAGGGGCTGCACCCATCATTCATTCCAAGGCCCATTCCAAACCCAGCATCAATGGACACTGGCCCTTCTTCAGAGGACCGAGTGGGGCTGTAGGAGTGAAGCATCAGGCTTCTCTCTGGGGAAATGTTGGCTCTTGGTCTTTTCCCGACTCCGCCAGGGCTCAGCACAGGACCCCAGGTCACACTCCTTTCCTCACAGGAGCTGCATGTGGCTCTACCCCCGATGGGAACAAACACCCACAACTTCTCCCCCAGGTGAACAGCCTGGCCCAGAGGGGTGTGTCCATTATCTAGGACCTCGCCTGGGGCAGCTCCCAGCCTGGGGTTCTACCCCCCCCCAGAAAGGGCACAGGCACAAAGACGGCAGCAGCAACAAGCTGCCCAGGAGAGCTGCCATAGCAGCTCCCATGTGCAGCGGAGGAACAGAGAAACCACCTGTGGCCACGGCCATGTGCAAATGCCCGCTTGGAGCCCGGAGCATGCGACAGCTTTACAACCTCCCCAGGCATCAGCTGGCTCAGGAGATGGAGGTACCCAGCCTGCTCTGTGGGGGCCATGCCCGATTCCAGCCCAGGCTGGTAGCATTAGGGGCCTACATGAACTGTGTGGGTGGGCTCGGTCCGCCTCTCACTGGGGGGCGTGCGTGTGTGTGTGTGTGGCTCAGTGTCCCAGCCTAGAGCCAAGCAGGGAAAGGGCCGGTGCCAGGAGATGGGGTTGAGGTGCTCAGGGCGCTGTGTGGAGAGGCTGGCACTGTGCCAGGGCAGTAGATGAAGGGGCAGTGGCATCTCCAGACAGACGGTCCAGCAGGGTAAATTGTAGGCAATGGCAGGGGCGGCGGCAGGGCGTTTTCAGGGAGTCGCTCATCTCTGGCTCATCCGTAAAGGCTGTGAGGCCTTCGTGGAGCCCTAGGCCAGTGGTTCCCATGAGGAGAAAACCGCTGCCTTAGCTAGAGGTTGGGGCTCTTGCCGGGGATCTCCTGGCTTGAGGCAGACGGTGCCTCTTCCTGAGGCTTTGTCCTGCAGCCCGATATACAGGCAGAGGCGGCTTCAGCCCCCGTCTGTGTTCCAGCCCTGGCCGGCCAGATCTCCGAACTGCTAACTCCGTACTCATCCTGGGACCAGGCTAGTGCCGGGGAAGGGGCTCAGGGTCAGGGAGAGCCTGGCAATGAACCACTCTCAGGGGCAAAGCCCAGGAGCGTAAGCCCAAACCCCCTGGGGCAGACTCTCGGGGAGGCCAGCACTACAGACCCTGCTCCAGAGGGGACCCCAGGGCTGCATAGGAGCCACCAGGGCTCCCCACCCATGAGCCTCCTGTGGAGGAGCTGGGCTGGAAGTGCCTTGCTGCCCACACAGGCAGAGCAGCGACACCAGGGACCCGGTGCTCTCCTTGCGGCTCTCTGCATGGTCGTCAGAAGCACCTGGTGCCGCACTGCATCAGCCATCCCTCCTTTGCAGCAGCCGTACCCGCGTGCCCCTTGCAGGGAAAGGGGCCCCACCACTCTACACCCCGGCACAGGGAAGGTCCTGCCATGTGTCCTTGACCTGCCCTTTACAAGGCTCAGTTCATCACCCCCTTCCCCGCTGAGCACACATGGAGAGACAGTAAATGCACCATGGGCCACCTGGTGTGAGTGGGACAGAGGGGAATTCTCGGGGGCTAAAAGAAAACCACAGCCCCTGCTGCTTCCTCCTGGTGGCTGGGTTTAAATCCCAGGGCTCGGGTTTGTAACGACATCACATCACATGCAGTGAGAGCGCGCTACCAGGCCTCTGGGTGCCGGGGACTGGAACAGCTCTGGCACCAAGGCCTGCACAGAAACAGGAGAGGTGCCCAGGCCATGCCGTGCTGCGGGGGAGCCCTGCACGGGCGCCAATGTGCTGGCTTGTGCAGAGGGGAGTGGGAACGCACTCTGAAAAGGACTCAACGTTTCCCTGCAGGCATCTGGATTCCACAGCCTCATTTCCAGTGGCCGTGTCACTGCCGCCGGCTGCCAGGGGGGCACTGACCTGGCACGCTCGCTGCAATGGCAGAGCAGCACCGGACAGAATCACAGCCAAGAGAGCAACGCGGCGGCCAAGCAGGGCGAGCGGTGCCAGCATGGGCAGAGTGGGCACTTACAGAGTGCTGCTGTGGGAAGGCGCCAATGGGGGAGGCTCCGTACAGACCCGAGAGGTATGCTGAGGGGCTCTACGGCAGGAAAGAAAACACAGTCAGTGCAGGTTCCCAGACAGCACGGTCCATATACACCGCACCTGTGCTACGTCCGGGGGCTGGCTGCTGGGAATCTACCCCCAGCACCTTGCAGTGTGCATGTACACCGGCTTCCCTGCGTCCCCTGCGTTGCGCATGCCGTACTTCCTAACACGGTGGGGCCAAGATGAACCGAGAACCAGGCCTGAGGAACAACCAAAAACCCTGCTGGGACCCAGCAGAAATGTTGGCTCCCTCCCCCAGGGAAATCAAAACTCCGGGGCTGATGTAAACGAGCCCATCTCCACTGAAACTGATGGAGATGGCCATGCAAACCTGGAGCATATCCTGACAACCCCCCCGGGGGACCCCCATTCACAGCCCTCAGTGGCTCACCCAGTGATAGGCTGGGGAGGGTGCTCCCCAGTGATGCTAGAATCTCTGTACATTGCTTTACAGGGAGCTCTCTCGTGTTCCTGCTCGCACAATATTTCCAGGAAAATACACTAGTCAGCCACACCTGGCATCTGACAGCATCCCCCTGGGGAGAGCCAGGCACCACAGGAGGGGTCCCAAGGCTGGAGCCTTGTTGTGGAGAACGAGACAAGAGACAAAGAGAGAGAACAGCCAGGGTTGCACAGGGGCTGGCACCCAGAGTCCGCAGGGTGCTGCCCCATGAACACATCATGACAGTGCTCCCTGGATGAGGGATGGACGTGGGGGTAACTGATAAGGGCCTGACCCTGCTCCCACTGAGCTCAGTGGCATGGGACAGCTCACGCTCAGACCTTGCAGCTGACCCAGAGTGCACAGCTGAGCCATGCGGTGGAGTTACGGCCTGGCTGCTGACGGGATCAGGACTGTAATAAAACATATCACCAACTGGTCCAAAGGAGGCAGCAAAAGGCAGGAGGAACCTTATACTTTGGCAAATGGCCCTGAGGAGGGAGCAGGCTGCACTAGCCACCTGGTCCTGCAGAGAGGAGGAAGTTGGGCATGAGGACACAGCGAAAACAGCGTGATCTCAGTCACCTGCAGCACTCCCTCCCAGGAGGCAGGGATTCACACAGGCAGGTCTAACCCTAGCCACAGTTAAACTTGGGGGACATGAGGAAAGGCAGCAGAACCAGAGAAGGGACCAGGGTTAAGGTGTGTGAGAAACTGAGGCCTGGGCTACACTATAGCTGCCTTACATCGACCTATGTCAGTGCCTACACTACAGCCTTGCTCCTGCCAATGTAAGTGCCTGGCTGCACCCACAAGATAACTCCACCTCCACGAGAGGCGTAGAGCTTATGTGGTGTCGTTAGGCAATGCAGCGTCTCTGTAGATGCTGCCATACTTACATCAGCTGTTGTTAGTCAATGTCACGGGTCCACACTGAAGCTGTGAAATTGACAAGAGAGGCTAGTAGGTTCCTTGTTGCGAACCCCATGCTGGGCTCAGCGTGCGGAGGCTCCAGCTGTGAACCCAGCTACCACCTGGGCTCTCAGCTCCCCAGAGAGCTAACCGGCTGGAACCCTGGCAGCCACCCAAGCTCTGGATGCTGAGCTCCCCACTGCGAGCCCGGCTGACCCCTGGGGCTCCTGGCGCCCCACTCCCTGCTGGGAGAAGGGCAGACACCTGGGCTCCAGGGACGGAGCTCCATACTTGGATCCTCGGCAGCTGCTGGAATCCTGAGAACCAGGCGTGGGGGTAAGCTTGGGCTCTCAGCCCCCCATACTACCCCTCTTCAGTAGGTGGAAGTCTGCCTGGTGAGGACACACACCACCGACAGCATGGTAGTATGGATATGAAAAACAGCAGTAATCACTGTGGGGGCTATAAATTGAACACAGGTCGACTTAATTTTGTAGTGTAGACAAGTTCTGAGTGTGACTCTCCAGCTGCTGCAGCAGAGCCAGGGCATAGCAGGCTGGCTGGGATTACAAAGCTTTGCGTATGACAGCAGCAAGGTAACCATGCTGTGCTCAGCACTGGCTCCCATCCTATCCGTTCCTGTCACACTCACAGCTCCCCTGGGCCTCAGGCCCAGCCCTCAGCTCCGCATGGGCCCCCTGTGCAGGCTGGGCACTGGATGTGCACTCAGGGGGAGACAGTCTGGTCCCTTGGCTGGTATGTTCTATCCCTGCCCCTACCCTGTCTGGTCTGTGTAGACTGCAGCCTTTTCCATCCAGAGGGGCTGTCCATCCAGTGCTAGGTACAATGGGTCTGGGACCACGAGGCACTACTGCAAGCCACAGAACACGCTCTACAGAGGGGAAACTGAGGCACAGAAGTGAAGTGACTTGCCTATGGTGACCCAGCAGGTGAGTGGCAGAGGCAGGACTCCCGATTTCCAAGCCATTGGCCTACCCACCAGGCCATGCGGCCAGCTGCCACGCTGTCCTACATGCTCACACCCATAAACACACACACAGAACAAAAATGGCAGAGGGGCCTGCTGTCCACCAAGGGTCTGTCTCCAAACACCCCACAGACAAACAGCATCCGAACAAAGCCCAAAGCCATTCTCAGTGCGTTCACCCTCCCAGGGAAAGCTGTTAGAGCTTGAATAGTTTGGAGGTACAAGAAACAGATGACTTGATGTGTGCACGTATTGATGAATACAAGACATGTGTGCGCCTCACCAAACAGTGCTTTTGTGGGAGACCCGCACAGCTCTGCTGAGACATCCTCGCCTGTTCTCATTATGTATTTCATTAAGTCCATTTTTGCAATATCCTCAACAGAAAAATTGCACAGCTCTGTGGGGCTTTTGCTGATCTGCAGCAGCCTCAGATGGTGTCACCTGATATTACTGTGTGCGACTGACACAGGTGTCTGCGTTGCCTGCCATATCACTCGCTAGTGGAAGAAATCTCTGCCTGAACACCGGGAGTGCCTGGCCCTCCAGGAGCAAAGACATAAACACAAATGGCTTCTACATGTCCTGGCTTATTAGAAGGGATTTAAAGCCACCAAGTGAAACATCTAAGCCTTGATTCCAGGAGCATTAATTCCCTTCAACTTTTCAGTCACCCAAGCATCTCCAAGCAGGCATATTTGATATCAAAGTGCACATGGATGTATTATTTGGCCTTAATTTGCAATAGGATTTCCACAGAGGATTCTCTCCCTTTTGGTTGACTGAACTTTATACAATAGATGTTTGCAAATCACCTTACAAAGGCTTTGATAAAAAACCAAACAGAGCCCAGTTTGTTGGGTGGCAGGGTGAATTTTCCATGTTTTAGCCCTTTTTCTAAAACAGCGTGCATCAGATCTTCGGGGGGGCTGATCACAAGCAGCTGTCACCCTCACTCATCGCAGGAGATCTGCAGGATACAGCCAAGCGTTTGCAGCTCTTTCACGTCTGCTATGACTGTACAGAGTGACACAAATGACAGGCTCAGAATGCACAGTGACTAACAACGCTAGTTGCTTGCAGGACAATTTGTCTGGGTGGATGGAGGCAGAACTGTACCCCTCAGACAGAAATGCACATGCACAGCACTAATACACAAGTCTGCATCCCCCCCATCCTCCCGCACACACATGCACCCTCTGCTTCCCAGGAGAGCTCTCCTGAGTGGCACATTCTTTCAATACTATGCCCTGTTTCTAATTTCACTCCGTTCCTCACCTGTTGTGCATATACCGCTAGAGGTTGCGTAACCTATAGATGTCAGAATGGGAATAGGGCTTTTTACCCTTCCTCCCGCTTTGCCCAAGAAACATTACAGAAGGGAAGGAAGTAGCTTAGTGTGAGAGCTCTCCACTCGTGGTGAGACTGACAAGGAGAGGGCAGGGAGCCAACGCTTGGCCTGGAGCACTTTTTATATTTGGCATAATAAATCATTTAATTTTTCTCTAAAAATAAACGGCCAAGTAGCCTTGCTGGGGCTTTGGGGTCACAGGAGTTTGCTGGGAATGTACACTCCTCCCTTATATCATGTGCACGTTCCCAAAGTAATGCACCGGTCCTAAGAACTGTGAACATCGACATGCAGTGTTCATGAGGAAAACATACACACACACACAAATACACCATGCAGAAAAGCATGGACACAGATACCAGGACTTTGGAGCTGTGCTCCAGCTCCGCTCCAGCTCCAGGCAAAAACCTGCAGCTCCACTGCTCTGGAGCTGCTCTGCGCTCCAGCTCTGGGCTCTGCTCCAAAGCCCTGACAGATACACACACACGCTGGTTTTGCAGTCAACATTTTGTGTCCTTTCTGCACCATCACCCAAGTATTTCAACTCTGAACGGTGTAAAACTCACCATCCCTCTCCAATCACTTGGCCGCTATGGTTTTCAGAAAAAATAATAAAAGTAAATAGACTTGTTCTCAGCCCCAAATATAGTTACAGCAGCTGAACTGAAATGGTGATACGGACTGTTAGATACGCCGTAGCTCAGGGGTTTATCTGCAGGAGTTAAAAGCCATCTCTGTGATTTCCTCCAGTGCTATCCAAAATCAAGAAGTTATCACTCCATACCAGCAAATCAAGCTGATCGTACAGCTTCCATTGTCAATCCTCTCAACATGCTCTATCTATGCATCTCTGTCCGCGTACTGTGCAGGCAGATTAGGAAGAACACAGCTCAGAATACACAGTCACTTATCATATATGGCTCTGGGCTCTCTATCACCTTTCACAAACGGATGCCAAAGTAGCTGTCCCAGCTCTGGACACACAGGCACAGAGAGTGAAGTGTCCACTCCAAGGCGTGTCTGGCACCTGCCAGGGCAGTTTTTGAAAACTGGTCCGATTGGGTTGGTTTTGCCTCACGTCTCCAGAGAGTGCAGTGGCTGTGCGTGTCATCATAATCCCACCCCTGGAGAGGCACTGCTGCACCGTTAACGGGGCAACGCCAGCATGGCTGGTTAAAAAATTATCCCACTCGTTTTGAAACGATCAAGTAATAAACACAGTTCCCATGAACTGACATCAAAGTCGTCTGACACCCGACAAACGTACAGCCCTCCTCCAAGATGAAACCATTCTTCAGAGGTATGGTATATTACTCAGCATTACTCACACTAGCTATGTCTGCTTTATGGTATTTCATCCACTTCCAAGCCAAGGGCTGCTCTTCACCCCTGCAGGAGCCTTTCCCAGTTCTCTCTCGCTGCCACCTCAAGGGCCTGGCCCTGCTTCCTGAGAATCACCCTGCATGGGCTCTGTTGGGGTACTCAGATCCCGACTTAGCCAATGCAAGGATGGGCATGGCCAGGAAGGCTGTTTCCGAGGTAACCCACCCCAAGTAATTCAGGCTTTTACAGAGGACAGCACACTTAGAGTTGCACCAGAAATGGGTTGGGAGGCAGTGCAGAATGAAGCGCGCAGAAGTCATGTGTCTGTCAGCCCACCCCACTTGAGATCTGGCCACAGCACATGAAGCTTCTGAGTGACTTTCAGCTGTAGAACATGTTATACCAGGAGAGCATGGAAGAGTCAAAGTCACAGCTGAAGCCTGCCCCTAACAGGCCACCCCAGATAAAGGACTCCCTGGGGTAGCACTGCCCCATGGGAGTTCCGGAGTGGTGATGGACACACACAGAAAAAGGCTGTGAAGACCCATCACAAGGAGGAGGAAAGATTCACAATCTTCTTCACAGAACCACCGAAATGCGGGGCTGGAAGGGACCTCGAGAGGTCATTAAGTCCAGCCCCCTGCGCTGAGACGGGATCAAGTAAACCTAGATTATCCCTGACAGATGTTTGTCCAACTGGTTCTTAAACACCTCCACAACCACAACCTCCCTTGGAAGCCTGTTCTGGAGCTCAACTACCCTTATAGGTAGAAAGTTTTTCTTCATATTTAACCTAAATCTCCCTTGCTGTAGATTGAACTTCTTGTTCTACCTTCAGTGGACCTGGAGAACAACTGATCGCTTTATAACAGCCCTTAACATATTTGAAGACTATCAGGTCCCCACCCCAGTCTTCTATTCTCAAGACTAAACGGGCCCAGTTTTTTTAACCTTTCCTCACTGGCCAGGTTTTCTAAATATTTAATTATTTTTGTTGCTCTCCTCTGGACTCCCTACAATTTGTCCAGGTCTCTCCTGAAGAGTAACGCCCAGAATTGGACACAGTACTGCAGCTGGGGCCTCACCAGTGCCAAGTGGAGCAGTACTATCACGTCCCGTGTTTTACATAGGAGATGCCTCTCAATACATCTCAGATTGATAGTAGCTTTTTTGCAGCTGCATCACACTCTTGACTAGAGCCCCAGATCCTTTTCAGCAGCCCCGACACCTCGCCAGTTAGTTCCCATTTTGTACTTGTGCATTTGATTTTTCCCTCTTAAGTGTCGTGCTTGGCACTTGTCTTTATTGAATTCCGTCTGTTTGAATTCAGACCAATTCTCCAATTTGGCAAGGTCATTTTGAATTCTAATCTTGTCCTCCAAAGTGCTGGCAGCCCCTCCCACCTTGGTGTCACCCCCAAATTTTATAAGCACTCTCTCCACTTCATTATCCAAGTCATTAATGAAAATATTGACTAGCACCAGACCCAGGACTGAGCTGAACGTGTCTCACTAAATACAACCTCCCAGTCTGACAGCACACTATTAATGACGACTCTTTGAGTAGGTCTTTCAACCAGTTGTACACCCACCTTTATAGGAATTCCATCTAGACCCCATTTCCCTAGTTGGCTTATAGGAACGTCACATGGGACTGTGTCAAAGCCTTACTAAAATCAAGCTCTTTCATGGCTACTACTCCTGCCCATGCACTCAGCCAGTAACCCTGCTCTGCTCCTGCCCAACTGCACCATTTCTATCTGGGATGAGCTTTTGCCTAGAAACCTCGCTCACTCAGGCACTAGGAAAGCAAGCAGGCTCCAGAACCTGGCTTCACACTGAGCTGAGAATCTCCAGCTGGCCACGTCTCACAGTCTACAGTGGGATGGGTAGAGATGAGCGAATCCAGAGGGTGCCGGATTTGGTTCATCACTACCTCCTTTAACTGTTCCATAGCCTGAATCCTGGCCTTGTTAATGTTTTTAATTCCCACTGACTTCTGCCTAAGCAGCTGCTGAGTATGGACACTAGGTCTGGGCCCTGTGTAGGAGCGTTTGACGTGAACGCCAAGTGTGCTTATTTCAGGGTTTGCAGGGGTGTGTGCAGAGCCTGGGATCACCCACCACCAATACGTGCTGTTCTACAAGCTTGTCACCTGCAGACATGCAGACCCCAGCCCCGCCCCCGCCCCATTCCACAGGCGAGCTGGGTAAGGGAGCATGCTCTGCACCCCCGAAGAGAAGCACAAGGTGCATTGCTCCTGCTGGCGCAGTGCAGGTCCATGCTGCTCCAAACGCAGGCCAGAGATTTAAAGCCACAGCAAGCCCTTAAAGGAAAAAATACGTACGAAAGTACTGACCTACGCTTAACTGGGAGAGATTATACACAAGTCTATACAATGCTGGGGCGCTGCTTCTCCTTTCTGGGTACCCAGCCCCAAATATAGCACGTGAGGCCCCATCCTGCTGGGAGCGCCAAATCTCCGCAGGCTGAGGAAAGTTGTGGGTCCCTGAAGAGCTCATACTCCTGCAAGAAGCAGGATCTCCCTGGTGCTGGAGCCCCAGAGGGGGAGGGATCAGGGTATAAACAAATCCTCCCAAAACCATCAAGAAAAAAATCAGTGCTCTTATACAAGAGTGTATACGGGACACCTCATGCCAAAGCCATAACTTTCCTCACTAGAGGGTTAGCGTGAGAGTGTCTCCTCCTAACCCCACTGAGCTAGGGGGACCCCCCCCCCCACAGGCCTGGCCTGCCGGGTACTCACCGCAAAGGGGTTGTAGGAGGCAGCTGCAGCAGCTCCGCGGGCCCCCGCTGCAGAGGGCAGCATGGACAGCCCCGTGGAGAAGATCCCCAGTGCACTGAGGTTCAGCCCTGGGATCAGGTTGGCTTGTTGCTAGAAATGCAAAACACAGAGACGTGGAAAACATGGAACAAATGGGGGGAAGTGGGGAAGAAGAGGGGAAGCCACATGCGCGGAAGTGCCCAATGACTCCTACATGTCCGCCCAGACAGCTCGATCCAGTAGGGCCCGTTCTGCATCAGCCCCATGACGAGCAGAACCGCCTGCAAACGCCCCGGGGCCAACTTCACCTGCTCCCACTGGACTAAGTCTGGCTCTGGCCCTGACATTTGAGGTCTCTACTGGGAAGATGGGAACAGCGGGAAGGGGGCGCTTACGTTGACGGCGACAATGTCATTCTCATAGGCCTCTCGCAACTTCTTCATGATCTCCACTTCGGCATTGGAGCAGGCCTCGATGCTGCCCTTCACCGTGATGGTCCGTTCAGGGTTATAAATGGTTAAATCCTGTAAACTAAGCAGTTACGAACAGGTGAAACTGCTGCCATCAAAGCAACAGAAAAGCAAGCTGCCTTCACCCTCCTGCTTAGAGCAGGGAACCTTCTCCTTGGAGCAGCCAGGAAGAACCCAGGGCTGCAGATTATCCCCCACTGGCCAGCCACTTCCATTAGCCATTGTGCAGGGGAGGGAGCATAGCCTGGATGTCCTGTTTCCACTCCAGACCTTCCCAACATGGCTCGTTTTACTGGCATCTATGTCTTCACCATTGCCGGGCTGGGTGGAGCACCCTTGCCTGTGTCTGTGCACCTTTGGAGGAGTCCTATGCTCCACACACTCATCAGCGTGTACCCAGCGTGTGCCCTCATCATCTCCCCTCCCACAGCCAGAGAGCAAGGAACCCGGTTTTGGGCCATGCAGTAGCTCTCTGGGCTGAAGGCGGGTTGTTCTCCTCCGCCAGGATATCACAACTTACGGAGAGATGGTGATCTTGGTCCCTGTGTCTTGCTCAATTTTCTTCAGGTTTCGTCCCTCTTTGCCGATAAGTCTCCCAACCAGACTGTTGTGTGCTAAGATTTTCAAGGGAACCTCTTCGGTGCTAAAAGAAACAAAAGGCGTTTGGTGTTTTTTAAAGTTCCTTTTCCCCCTGTTCTCCTCTCACCAGTATGTTCCAAACCGTGGAGTTCTCCTGACCAGGAACACATACAAAAAGAAAAGAAAAGCAAGACAAAAACATCACATGGACTTTTTTCATTGCAAAACCTGCACGTTTGTAGAGTCCTCTCCACACTTACAGGAAATCCAGACAAACAGCTCCTCCTGCAGCTAACCGTTTGGGGCAGGAGGGGAATCAAAAGAACCCTGATCTAGAAAGACTGATTGCAACTGGGGCTGGTCGAAAATGGGTTGGTATTTTTCCATGAAAAAATTCAAACCACACAAAAAACATTTTTCATTTGGTTCAAACTTCTTGAAGGGATTTTTAAATTTTTTCAATGAAACAAGTTGAATTGCTACTATTTGTTTCAAATTACTGTTTGGGAAAAAGGAAATCAACCCAAATCTCCAGAACACAGGAAATGGACTCCCGTTCCAGCAGGGAGAAGGGGAGAGAAGCAGCAAAGCGTTGAAAGCATGGGTCCTAAGGCATTACTGAAAGCTTACGGCTTTACATGTGGGCTGGCTTCCTTTACTGTCAGACCAGGCACGTTCTAGTACCAAACTGTACATCAGTTAGTTGTGCTGACTAAGCCTTTTAAACACATGAACATATTAAACCAAATCCCCATTCTTTGACATGGGCAACTATTACATTTTCTCTGCTGGACCTCTGGGGATTTATTCTTCAAACCGGCTCATTGCTCTCTGTCATTGTTTCTCCTGCCTGGTGCGTGTGGTTGCAGGAATCCTCCTCCTGTGGAGTGTTCTGTGCGGAACACTTACGATTTAGTCTCGTCCGCTTCTTTCTGCATGATATCGAGGATCATGCGGCATGCTTCAGAGCACCCTTCGGGGCTGGCGTGGATGGTGATTGGCTTCTCAGCAGCACCGGCATTCTCCTTCCGATGGATGTCTACCCTGCACCAAGAGAATCAGCACAGAGAACCCGAGATCAGGCTGACATCATAAGGAACTTCAATGAAGCATCAAAGATAGTGCATCTATTTGCGTTACATTGTGTTTACACTGCTGTCTACAGACAGTACCTCTGAACCAGGAGTCACACTCATGCTGCTGAAACCAGCTCTGAACCAACCGTCCTGAACGGATCAGAATTCAGCAAGTGGCTGCACTGACAGTTGGGCAGAACCGTGGAACACTCACCAGATGCACTCACTATTCAGGACAGGTTTGTTAAACTTTTTGCAGGAATCCGAGCCTAAGTTTTGAACGATTGATGGCCCAGGTTTGCGTGAACCCAGACTGATGTCTACTAAACATGGGGTTTCAAACAGTGTTGGCACTAAACCAGGTTCACCTCAGATTTGACTTTAAGATTTGGGGTTCATTTGCAAGTGAAAATTAAAGAGAATGAGTGGGTGGGGGGAGCTGAGCCAACACAGATCAGCACAGAGCCGGTCCCTAAGATGCAGAGCAGAGTTTTTCCGGTTCCAGCAGGTGCCAGTACTGTTATACGTTCTTCTCCTCAGCTTCTTCGGGATCCACCAGAATACGGCAGGGCAACGGAGCTCTGCTGCGGCACCACAGGCCTGAGGGCAGGGAGAGGCGTCACAGCCGCTGCACAGCGCAAGTGGTATGTTAAAAACCAAAAGGGTAAAGTGAGTGCGTGAGTGTGTGTCTCTGCACGTGTGTGCATGTGTTCATCCCAGCTGGAGAGGATGACCCCGCTCTGTGTGCACGTGTGAGCGCTGTTCTCTTTGTTAGGAAATGTCTTGTATATTACAGAGGAATAGTCACACTTAGGCAGCATCACATAGGAAAAGAATTACACCAAGAGAGGGATTTGGCCTTCAGTTTTGGTACTCTTGGAGTCAGCTGTGTCTTAATTAGGGCTTTCACCTTCCCACAGCTGATTGTGACATGACAGGAACAGACCAGGGGTCCATTTAGCCCAGCTAGCCTTCTCCAACAGCAGCTTGTACTGGATGCTTTTGAAGGAGACCAAATATTCCCCTAATGCACCTGGCCATATGTGCAACTCTTGTTCTCTCAGACCCTGGCTGGAGATCAGCTCACGCCAGCAGGCTGGACTGTGGCTTCACTCCATAGCCTGCATTTTGGGGCTCCAGGAGATGTACCGGGGAGGGCTGTGCTGCAGGGGGAGCCCGGGAAGCATTTGGGCTGCTAGCCAGGGTGCAGCATGCATTTCCCTCACTCCCCACATTGGCTCTGCTCTGCTGGTCGGTGCGTGGCTACAGACTGGTCCTCATGCTGCCCACTCTGGTGTGGCTGCTGCTGTTGAGGACACTAGCCTGGAGCAGCTCTTGTGCTCACTCGGGGTGCGGGAGAGCTGTGGCTGAGTCCTGCTCAGGGGGGCGGAATGGGGAAAGTGCCATGCTCCTTCTCCTCCGACATAGGGCTGATCACAATTCGTGACAGCTGCTACAAGGCATTCGGTTACTCCGTGTAACCCAGGATGTTAGTCTCCCTCAAAACAGGTCTAATCCTGTTCAGGCTCTTGAGAAGATCAATAATTTAATGATAACCTGTGGGAGTCGCTGATGCAGGGTAACCAGACAATTGTATGTCACATTAATGCTGAGTACCGTAATGGATCTGGTAGCAGCATCTTCTCTTATGACTGCCAGGCTGAAGCTACAAAGGTTAGCAATCCTCAGTGTGTTTCAGAGTGAGCTGAATACCAGCTGGGGTCAAGACATTTTTTTGCCCAAGTAGGTGTATAATCAGGATTTGAACATTTTCCTCTGACGCTGCTGTCAGAAGTAGGACACTTAGAGGAACTAAATGATTGTGGATCGGTTCTGGGATGATAATTTCCTTGTCCTGCTATGTCTTCGTGTACAGGGTCAGGCGACAGATGATGACTGATGAATTTTGGGTTAAACACAAATAGCTTTGGGCAGTAACAAACTGGAGAGGGAAAACTGTGAAGAAAATCAGAATGTTACGTACATGTTCAGCATTAGGGAGGCAGATCTGAAAAACCCCACCAGCAGCAGACTCCTTCTTTAAACACCACAAGATTAGAGCAGGGGGAAAGAGTTAAAGTCGGACGCACAACCCGGACGCTGCAATCTACTAGCAATTCTCCCATTTCCAAGTAATGTACCCCTGACACAGAGCAATCCTCTGAAGCCTCTACTTCTCATGTCAGGGATTTTAGAAAGTGCCCTAAAAGCATCGCTCAGGAGGGCCTTGCTCACTAATGCTGGGATCAGCCTCATGCCACTTGGGATTTTCTTCCCAATTTGTGTGTTCCTTGCTAGAAAAATGGGCTGAGATGACCTGACTCTTGGCCTATCTATGTTGTGGGCCCTGCCCCTGTGCTGCGACGTGTGCCAGCATCGCACAGCAGTGACAGGGCTCAGTCTCTGAATGCGCACAGCCCGGCAAGAGTTGCCTCCTGATTCTGGCTGCCAGCAGCGCTCAGGCATCCAGCCATTACACATCTTTTCAGATACAACACACGCTCTGATCAGGAGTAGGGAGCCCTGTTACTGATCTCATCCAAGAAGAGACTCTCCCTTCCATGAGCCAATGTGAACGGTTTGGGAACTGTGACCCCAGGCAGGAGATGATCTTGTGACCAGACACCAATTTAATTCAAACTAGGGTGTCTGGCCACTGGCCAGCACTGCATGCGGTGCCGAGCCAGCCTGCCCCAGAGGAGCTTGGGAATGCACGGTGTAGCACAGAGGCATGGTCCCTCCCCTAGCAGCAGGGTGAACGGGGCACCAGCTCCGAGAATTGGGCCACTTTTATTCCTGTGCCTAATTTCAGGGGAGGGATAGCTCAGTGGTTTGGGCACTGGCCTGCCAAACCCAGGGTTGTGAGTTCAATCCTTGAGAGGGCCATTTAGGGAACAGGTTTTAAAAAAACAAAACAAAACTGTCTGGGGATTTGTCCTGCTTTGAGCAGGGGGTTGGACTAGATGATCTCCTGAGGTCCCTTCCAACTCTGATAGTCTATGATTCTATGATCTATGACTCCCAGGTTGGACTGTTCTGGCCAAGGTACTGTGATGGCCAGCACTGCCGTGCTGTGCGCCCCCTGCTGCTGATTGCTACCATCCTAGACATCAGACTGAGACAAGGCAGCATTGCGTTAACAGCACAGGCAATGACACATTCCCGGCATACAGGCGAGCGCGCTCTAGCGCACCCAATCTGAGCTGGGCAGCTACAGGCCACCTGCGGAGTCCTGGGGAAGGAAACACAACCGTTCGCAGTACTTACTTGGACTGGGTTTGCTTAGTGAGGTTCTTTATGGTCAAGCCCTCCTTTCCTATGATCGCACCAACAAACTGCGTGGGGACCAGGATCCGCAGTGGGAAATCGAGCTGTTTGGGCTGTGAGGAGCCCCCCGGGGAGGAGCCCCGCTCCCTGGAGGCACGGCCCCCCCGGCGGGACCGCTGAGAGGGCGGAGGGGAGCTCACCTCTTCATCCGGGATGTAGGAAATCTTGAAGGAATAATTCTCAAACTGGTGGCCACTGAGCTTCTCAATTGCTCTAAAAGGTAGAGAAAAGAAGCCACTGATTAGGCCATGCACTAGCGGCGGGTGCCAGGCCTGAGGCGCCTTTGCCAGGAGGCGAGCCACTGACCTGACCAGGTGCAGAGACTGTCCCCGTCCCTGTGGACTGGGTAAATGGCCACACTGTCTGGGCATGGTCCGGGGTCTCTCCTAGGAGCATGGGCATCCCTAGAGCAGAGATCTCATGGCTCCCCAAGCCTGGGTCTTCGCCTCATCAGAGCCATCCAAATGCCTCAGACAGTCACAATATGTCCAAAGGGTGTGTATAACCCACTGCCACTTGGCAGGGCTCTGTTCCCCTCAAAGGCGCGTCCTGCACCCCTGCTCTGCACCCCTTAAAGGCATGTCCTCTGTGCAGCGCTCTATCCCCCAACCCCTGCTCCCTGCCCTGTGCCCCTCAAGCGCACGTCCCCCACCCCTGCTCCCCGAGGCGCTCTGTGCCCCCGGAACACTGCGGGGGTGATGAGCTTACTGCAGCCTCGGCTAACTGATGGCTGGTGTGATCCTATCGCAGCTGATGGAGCTGCACCGTGAAGGCATTAGTGCAACATTGACTCAGTAGCTCTCCCCAGCCCCTCCCAAGGCTGCCCAAGTCCCACCCCAGACTAGAGAGACCGCTTCCCCTTCTCCACTCCTCAGCAAGGGAGCACGCCAGCT
Organism: Mauremys reevesii; assembly: GCF_016161935.1. NCBI lineage: Eukaryota > Metazoa > Chordata > Testudines > Geoemydidae > Mauremys > Mauremys reevesii. The sequence continues at coordinate 49,709,400 of NC_052631.1, forward strand.
CCATCCCAGCCTGGCAGGAGACAACCAGGCCAGATGGAACTTGCACAAGTAGGGGTCCTGGCCAGTTCTCCCTCCCCGCAGCTCCAGGAGCGCCCTCCGCCCCAGCTCTGTAACCCCCAAACACCCCTGGAGACTCCCCAGGCAACAGCCACCTGCTAACAGCACTTTCCTAAGCCCACCATCGAGGGTGAAAGTAACTTAAAGGACTTACTGGTACGCTGGAATCCTTAGCAGGGGGCGGGGCCTCAACCAGAAGGGGGCGGAGCCTAACACCAGAAGAGGCGTGACCTTTAAATCCAGCTACTGCAGTAGCAGTGGAGCCCCAGGCCCTTTAAATTGCTGCCTGAGCCCCTGGGTAGCAGAGGCGGCTTAAAGAGCCCAGGCTGATGATTTAAAGGGCTGCTGCTACCCTAGAGCTCTAGCAGGGATTTAAAGGGCCCAGGGCTCTGGCCACTGCCGGGAGCCCCGGGCCCTTTAAATCACAGACTGGGGGAAGCTGCGCCCTGCTGGTATGGTCAGCTGTGTACTGGCTCTTGCCGGTACGCCATACCAGACCATACCGGCTTACTTTCACCTCTGCCACCATCTGGCTAGCTGTGCTCCACCGGCATGCGCCTTCCCTGTGAGCCTTGCCAGACAGCAGAGATGGGACACTGGGAGCCTAGCAGCAAATCAAGTGTCACCAGTGGCTGGAGCCACACTGAACACAACAGCCCTCAGTGTACATGGAGGGCACTGGGTTTAATCTTCCTTATATATCCTAAAGCCGGCGTGGTCAGAGCAGCTGATCAGCTCTGCATTCCTGGCCCTCCGCACAGAGGGGCATAGCCTATGGGGCAGCTTCCAGGATAGGGGCTGCTCTACCTAACCAGCACAGGTGGGACTAGGAGCCATGGGGCTGGAAAGCTGCCCAAGCTCCACTTCGCACGTACGCTGTAAGGTGCTGTATAGAACAGTCCACATCCCAAATTGGACAGCCGCTTGGACCGCTCTCTGTGGCCAGCCCCCTCCACCCCCGACAGCAGAGCGAGGCCAATGCTGAGCCTCTCTGAAAATCCAGTTGGCACCCGGCTCCTTGTGGGCTACCTGCAGTTCCTGCTCCTGGAGCTAGGGCAGGTTCTGTGACCAGCGGCACAGAAGTGGGAGAGCGCCGGGGCGGGGGTGTCTCAGACCAGCTGATGGGGACATGGGTCCCATGGATTTCTGGGCCAAAGAACTTTCTAGCCCACTCTGACCCACTGACAATAACGCTGGCAATTCCCCCAAGCCCAGGGCAAATGGATGGGGGGGTTCCCAGCCGGTTACTGAACTCTGACCTGGGAACAGCTCACTCTTTAGTGCCAGAGAAAGCCAGGGGGGGATGGGGTTCTGGGTCCTCTTACAATAGCGAGGCCGTAGCAACCGCTCAGTGGGAAGCACTCGAGGATGCTTGTTGAAAGCAGATGACCAACAGAACCACCTTGGATTCGCAGAGCAACGGAAGGTGCTGGGGGCTCATCCAGAGCGATGCCAATGGTAATGGAGCAGGGAGCTGCTTACTGCCCCTACTGTGCAGTGAGAGCTTGCTACGGGGGAGGAGCTGAAGGATTCGCTCCGGGAATGTTAGGTAACGGACCAGCGGGAGCTGCGACAGAGCAGCTGGCCCCGGGGGAGTGCAAGCCGGATGGGAGATGTCTGACCCCCCTTCCAGATACTCCTTGTTCTTCAGGACACAGTGAGTTTCTGGGATCTCCAGCGTGTGATGGCTTCAGAGTCTCAGCTCACCAAGGGCCCAGCCCTGCTCCCTTTCTCACAATGAGCAGATCACAACACCACAGATTGTCCTGTGGGTTTCATGGAGTGGTGGGGTGGGGGCTGAAACAGGCCCTGGCCTGCAGTGACCACTTGTGTGTGACTGAACATGTGAGCCAACGTGATCTCACCAGCAGGGCTGGCTCCTGGCCGGGGCCAGCTGAACCATTCGCCCAGGGCAAATGACAAACAACGCCAGCGCCGAGGGACTGGTCACAAAGCAACTGGGCATGCAGCCACTTGGTGGGCACAGTGCCCCATCCTGCACAGCACAGGGGGGAACCAGGAAGGGCCAGATTCTGCCTCCCTTTTGCATGCTGAGCAGTACTTTCCTGGGGAGGGCATGGGGGAGTGAACCCATTGATTTCAGTGACCCCCCCACCCCCCACAGTACCTAGATATGCAGGGACATTTGGAACACTGCCAGCGCCTCCTGCCGGGCGCCCTTCCAAACTGTGCCAATCAGGTGGCTTAGTTTGCTGCATATTTGGCCAAAGTACTGGCCCTACTGAAGCCAATGGGAGTTTTGTTATCGCCTTCGGCGGGGCCAGGATTTCACCCCTGGACAACACTGAACCTTTCGACTGAGCCCAGGCAAGGGGCAGTGCTAGCTGCTCCACACCAGGAGCACTGGGATGGACTCAGGGCTTGTCCTCCACACACAGACACTTAGTGTGTGGCCAGCCAGGATGCCAGCCTGCTGCACATTAACTGACCACGTGTATCCTGCCAGCGTGCGCGAAAAGCTCTGCAGTGCACACGGCCATACGGGGCATCTGATACAGGGCCCAACAAAATCACATTCTCCGGTTCATTCAAATCGCCTTGGACTGTCAGTGGAAACAAAAACTAGCGAAAGGGTCCTAAAGAAGAATGGGGCTTAGCCAACAGCTTCACTAATGATCCAGAGAAAGGAGGAAACTCAGTTTATACTAAATTATGAGAACAGAAAATAAAACCAGGAGGCCTAGCGAGACAGGACGAACTGGCAGAGCAGTAAGAGCATGAACAGAATCTGGACAAACGCAATCTGAACATCTAGGGAAAATAATTTGGGAAAAATGAGGCTGAATTTCAAGGAAAATCTTCCTGAGAGCAAGTTCAGTAACCACTATGGGATCAGCGACACCCCCCTCGCGTGGCACATCCCAACCAGGCCTTCAGGACCTATGTCTTTCTCCTCCCCTGAGTCGAGGGGCAGGTCACTGCCAGCATGTCAGAACACTGGCTCAGTCACAGGCAAACCCAGTATTTGTTACATGGAAATAAATGAGCCCCGCCCCAGCGAGATGGAGCGACAAAAGGTGAATGCAAGGAAAGGCACTGCCCGGAGGGAGGAAGAAAGAGAGAGGGTGAAAGGAAGGATGAAAGAGAACAAGAGCCACTTACACTTTTGCTTCTTCTTTTGTTGCATAAGTTACGTTGACAACAGCCGTTTCTGTGTCTGTGTTGACTAAGGGGAAAGCAACACATGCTGGCATTAGCTCGTGGAGAGAAGGTCTTTGTCACCTTTTCCTGGGTGACAGTTGCTAAGCCGGTCAGCTGTTCCTGGCCGGGGTGGGTTTGATTGCTCTTTACAGTGAGAGGCTGGGAGGGAAGCCATTCCCCTGGGCCGGATGCCTGCGATGGTGGGCTTGGTTAATCTTTGCTCACTGGCTGATCTATGCCCCCTGTGGATACGAAGTTCAGGAGTAGCTGGGTGTGGGCCTCATTCTTGGAGCTGTACACTCTGCTCCTGCCATCTGAGGCCTGTCCTGCGCACCAGCTGGGTCACAGCGGGGTGTGTGTCGCTCTGTCTGGCTGTGGGTGGAGGTGAATGAGTGCCCACTGTTAACTGTGATGAGAACTCCAAACTCATTTTCTTTGTGACCTGGTCAGCAGCTTTTAAACCATTGTCTCTAGGTGCTGCACCAGTGATTTAGTATCCCCAGCCTGTTACGCTGGTAAACAATTCTGCTCTTTGATGGGGCTGAAGAACAGCTGCGTCCAGGGGAGGATGAGCATTGATGCATGGTTAATGCAGGGCTCTGTCTACTGCTGAAGGCGAACAGAAGGGATCGCCTTTCTCCAGGAGTCCTCTCTCTAGCCCAGCTTCACCCCATGGCCAGGATGTTTTATACAGACACTAAATTGCAAAGGGAAACTTTTCTATTTCCTACTGCAAGTGGGCCAGGGAGTCCAGCCCTTTGATCACTGCTGCCCAGGCTGGCAGGTGCTGGCTCTGTGCTGCGTGACACAGCTGAGGAGAGCTGAGCGTAGCTAAGTGAAGTGGCCCAGAGAACAAGGGGCAACAGAAAAACAAGATGCCCTTGGCTGGCGTCCTGTGGCATTATCAGGAGCCCAAGTGCCCCCCACGCTGGCTCTGAGCAGCCGGTGAATGACTGCTTGGGGCTCTCTCTCATGTGCCCAGGGGAAGTTTCCCATTCTTGGTAGGGCGGGATTCCTAGCGGAGTGCAGTGATTCCTAGCGGAGGGCCGTCCTTACCCTTTGGGAGAGAAGAGAAGCTCTTATCTGAACCAACAGCAGTTGCCGGGAGCTAGGACGGGCCTCTCCTGGGCGCTGCCTGGCATGGACCTGCTGGGGCACTGGGGAGGGCGCTTGGCCAAGCTTCTCTGCTGTGTGGCTGCCTGTGACTCTTCTCTTCACGTCCTGTGCTTTTTGGGGACCCAACCCTCTGCCCCCACACTGCGTGAAACATCCCAGGGCTTTCTCCTGCCCTCTCCCCTGTCCGGGCGGGATGAGTCAGGAAGGTTGGTCTGTGCTAGGCTAGTTGCTGCCATCACCCTTTACCCTATGGTTTCACAGCCGCGTGGGAGCTGCACCCTGCAACAGCTGGAGAGATGGGAGTCTTGGGTTCTAATCCAGGCTAGGCCACTGATCTGCTGTGGGATTTCAGGCAAGTCACTTAGACGATCTGTGCCTCGGTTTCTCCACCTGAGCATCACACTTCCCTAATTCACAGAACTCTTGCAAGGGCTAACGGAGGCTCAACGGATCTCAGAGAAAAGGCAGTAGACAAAGGCCAAGCAGTGTTACTGTTATGCAGTTACAGCACCCCCGGTGGCAGGGGTGGGCAAACTTTTTGGTTAGAGAGCCACATGTGGGAATAGAAATTGTATGGCAGGCCATGAATGCTCAGAAAATTGGGGTTGGGGTGCGGGGGCGGTGAGGGCTCTGGTTGGGGGTGCGGGCTCTGGGCTGGGGCTAGAAATGAGGCATTCGGAGTGCAGGAGGGGGCTCTGGGCTGGGGTCGGGGTGCGGGAAGGGGTGCAGGCTCTGGCTGGAGGTGCAGGCTCTGGGTTGGGGCTGAGGAGTTTGGGGTGCAGAAGGGTGCGCCGGGCTGGGATGAGGGGTTTGGAGGGCAGGAGGGGGATCAAGGCTGGGGCAGAGGGTTGGGGTGTGGGGAGAGGCTCAGGGGTGCAGGCTCCGAGCAGCGCTTACCTCAAATGGCTCCCAGAAGCAGCGGCATGTCCCTTCTCTGGCTCCTATGCAGAGGTGCAGCCAGGCAGCTCTGCACGCTGCCCCATCCGCAGGCACCACCTGTGCAGCTCCCATTGGAGTGCTGAAGGGGGACATTGGAGCACATAGGAGCCAGAGCGGGGCCATGCTGTGGCTTCCGGGAGCCACGTGGAGCGGCCCCTGACCCTGTGCCCTGGCTGGAGTGTGGAGTGTGGCAAGCCCCAGATCCCACTCCCTAGCGGGAGCTTGCAAGCCAGCTTAAAAAGGCTAGTGGGTCATAGTTTGCCCACCCCTGCTTTAAAGGGTGGTTTATACTCAGAGGCTGATTCCCAAAGCTGCCCAGAGGACCTAGATGCCCCTGAGGGGTTTGAGATGCTCCGCCAGAGCGCCCAGTCCTGAAATCCTTTCTCTGGCAAAAATACCACTGACTTAATGGGGCCATTTATCCTGTGGCATGGATCTGATCCTGTTCTAGGCTCAGCTCAACAGGGACCCTGGGGGATTTCTCTTGCACTGATCTCTCAGGCACTGCCGAGAGCTCACACCCAATGCACCGCTGATGTCACAGAGAGGGGCTCCAGGACAGCTCTGGTAAATACCTTGCACTATGAGTACAGAGTACGGAAAAGTCTCATTAAAAATCAGACATAAAAATACTGCTCCTGCCCACTGTGTGCAACTGCCCCAGGAATGGCCTAGCAGAAAACAAAGGCACCCTTTTAGTCTGCTAACAGAGCTTTTGGAACATGCTCTAGGTAGCTGCTAAGCCCTGCATCCCTGTGGTGCAGTCTTGCAAGATCATGTGTCCACACATGCGTGTGTGCACGTGTGTGCACACGTGTGTATTGCCTTGGAGAACACTTTGCAAATCTCCATTACTTGCTTGAGCACAATGGGGTGCAGCTCTGATGAGTGCAGGATTTTGTGGTGCCCCCAGGGCCAGATTCTGGCAGCCTCATGCAGGGGGAGTAGGCCTTTACCTTGCTAACAGACCCAGCAGGACTGCCAGAGAAATGAGGCACTCCTACTCAACAGCAGCTAGCGCTGATGGCAGGATCAGGCCCCAAGCCACGCATCACTTTATCAGATGAGCCCAAGTGTTATCAGCAAAAGCTGAACTGCTGCCTGGTCTCAGAGGGCCTGCGGCCTGCCCTGTGTGGGCAGCCCCGTGCCTGGCAATGTGGAAGCACGGAAAGAGGAGGTGGCTGGGTGAGGATAGGTTTGGGGATCTCCTGCCAATCCAGGTACTGTCTAGATGGCTTCTGGATTCCAATGGCCTTTTACTGCCAACCCGCACTGCTCCCGAGTCAAAGGGCTGCAGGCCATTTGGCTCCAGTCTGCACGACAGCCAGAATCCCAGATAATGGGACTCACGGCAGTGGCACTGAGCAGGCCCGTGTCCTGCAAGGCGGCATGCCACCATCCCAGCCCCGCCCTGACAGACAGCGTGGGCTTTTCTCCCCTCCTCACCTACAGACCAGGTAGGAAGTAGCTTGGAAACCCACCTACTGGCAATACAGCCGAGCTAGGAGCACTTTGTCCCACTTTGGCCTGGTCCACAATGACCAGGCAAAACAGTATCATGTATCTGAAGAGATGGGCTGGGCAGGGACTGAGCATAGAGATTTCCAAGGAAGGGGTGGGGGGGACGACGACGGACGATGCCACCTACCCATTTCTTACCTTGTTCCACATTCTCTACTGTCCCATACTGAGCTAAAAGTCCATCTAGCACCTGAAAGAGAAAGCATCAAGCAATGCAGGGTGAGTCATCCTGGAAGGGCTCCCAGGGTTAAAGACCTAGCGATAGGGACCCTCCCCTGTGCATCTGGCTGACGTGGGGAGCAGAGCAGAGTTCCGGCTCTACCTACACAAGACAAGTATCAGAGGGGTAGTTGTGTTAGTCTGTATCCACAAAAACAATAGTTCTCGGATTTTTGTACTGGTGACCCCTTTCACACAGCAAGCCTCTGAGTGCGACCCCCCTTATACATTAAAAACACTTTTTTATATATTTAACACCACTATAAATGCTGGACACAAAGCAGGGTTTGGGGTGGAGGCTGACAGCTCATGGCCCCCCAAGTAATAACCTTGCGACCCCGAGGGTCCCAACCCCAGTTTGAGAACCCCTGCACGAGAAGTCCAGTGGCACCTTAAAGACTAACAGATTTATTTGGACATAAACTTTTGTGGGTTAAAAAACAACAACACTTCTTCAGATGCATGGAGACATGCACTAACGCTCCAGCCAGGATGGAGACATGCATCTGAAGAAGTGGGTTTTTTACTCACGAAAGCTTATGCCCAAATAAATCTGTTAGTCTTTAAGGTGCCACCGGACTCCTCGTTGTTTTTACACAAGACAAGTGACCGGTTGCTGACTCTGTGTCCTCAGCCCCTGTTGCCTGAGGTTCAACACGCCCAGCTGCAGGGCTGGATGGACCAAACCACTTTTTGATTCCTGGCAGAGCATGCCCTCGGGCACGTTCTTGGAGGGAGCGCTGACAATGGCTGGGCCTGGCCTTCTGAGTAGGGAAAGACGTCCTTTTCCTAGTGTAAACAGGCACTGAAGCCCAAATGAACCTGCAGCTGAGTCTCTCAAGCACACTGTCCCTATGGCAGCTATTGCTGGCATCAGAATTGGACTCAGCCACCTCCAAACCTACTGGGTCACCCCAGCAAACATCGCCACAGCAGGAACAGAGGGGAAATGCCACCTCCAAAGAAACCCTGGAAGATGCTGCAGGTACTTCCCCAAAGCCCATCACGTCAGCTCCATGCTGGGTCTGGCTTTGGTCAGCTGATGGCAAGGAACCCAGGGCGCTCCCCAACATGAGCCACTCCCCAGCCTGGCACCTGGTGCCAGGCAGAAGCAGCAGGTGAATTATTTTCCCAAGGCAGCTCCTCTCCCAGGACTGCGATACTGTAGCCACTTTGAGGAGATGGGACATCTTGAGCTATAGCCAAGCCACACCCACACCGTGCGGCTCAGGCTAGGAAACACAGTGTCACCGGAACAGCTTCTGCAAAGGCTGCTTTCTGCTTCCCTCCTCAAGCCACCGGGAAGATGCCACAGGACAAAGCTCAGACTGCGCTTGAAGCTCCTGCCCAGCCTCCAAGGTTTATTCAGATGCAATGACTTTGTAGGAAGCAGGAATCTACTTACCTCCCACTGTAGGTGAGGGGGGATGTTCCGGATCTGAATCTTCCTGCTCCTGTAAAGAAACCAGCACAGATTAGCTCAGACACCACTCCAGCTCCTGGGCTGCCCAGCCAAGCAGCTATCCCAGTCGGGGGTGCACGTGGGATATACCATCTGAAACTCTAGCGACACACCTGGGGGACCACAGCACAAGTGAGGACGGTAATGGGCAGGGCTTGGGAGTGTAGCTGCTTACACCCAAGCTAGTTAACCCAGGTGCTCAGAGCCAGAGGCCAATCCTCCTCACTAATGCTCCAGCCAGGATGTACTGTGAGATGCGCCACCCCCATGATTCCCCTCACTTACTCATTTGTCTCACAATTAATGTGGAGGAAAAAATCCCAACCCTGCCCCTCCCCCGGCTGTGAAGCAGTAACTCCCGTCTGCTAAGGGAACAGGTATGATGGCATTTTACAGAGCATGAAGCAAACCCAGTGGCAGGGTAAAACGCTGCCTGGGTGGTGTTGGGAGTACAGAAAGAGCCCCAGTGCTCCCAGACAGTTCTCTGAGAGCAGGAGCCTTGTCTGTTTCAATCTCCTGCGTTCGCCCGACACCCAGGAAAGCCGATGGACGGCTGGCACATGTGCGTATCTGCAATTACACACGCACTCATGCTCCAGGGTTGGGTGATCAGGTCGCTCCCTGGAGGAGTCGAAATTTTACCAACAATTTGTCCCTTCCTTTGGAGCCACGTGCAAGTCTTTTGCATTGGAACCAACAAGGTGGGGCACAGCAAGGGGAGGCGGCCCAGGAGGCAGTAAGAATGCTGGGCCAGGAAAATCATGGCAGAATTTCCTTAGACACAACTGCAGGGAGAGCAAATTCTGCCAAGACAAAGCCCATGGTGCTGCAGCTGCACCTAGGGCCACGGAGGCAGAGGCCTCTACCTCTGGAGCCACTGGCAGGCGCGATTTGGGAACAACACATGGTTAGAGGAGACAGGCTGCAGCTGAAGGAAAGGGGACGGGCTAATTTAATGCCAGCCAGCACAGGGCAGTCGCCAGGCTCTTAGCAGAGGTTGTGCCTACACTGGACCTGGAGGTAGAATTTCCAGCTCAGGCAGACATACCCGCGTTAGCGCTGATCCAACAGTGCAGATGGCAGGAGGGGCTGGCTGCCCCCCATACACAGAGTTTCACACAGGATCATGCTCTCGGGGCGACCAAGTCATGCTGCTGTTTTTAGTATATTACGGCGGGCACATCCGCCTGAACTGGGAATTATGGCACCAGCTCCCGTGAAGCTGTACCCAGAGAGATGGGGTGGGCAAAGCAAACCTTGTCCATACTCTCTGATTGCCATGGGCATTAGCAATCCCACTGTGAGACCCCGGCAGAGCCTAGGCGTGGGAGTGTTTACCGCAATGTGGCTAGGTGAGGTCATATCCTGGTAGGCAAGGGGTACAGTGTTGACCTCTTGGTAAAACCTACCAGCACTTTGCCTCCACTAGGGTTTTCCAGCGGGACAGCGCATGCACATTGGTTATCCTGCTGTAACCCCCCCTCCACTGACAGCGAAGATGGAGCTGGAGACAACGCCAGGGCAGTGTTTCGGGCGGAACTCTCACACAATGGAGATTTTCCACTGAGAGGACCTGACCTCTGCACGGCCTGGTGGAGGAACCACGATCGGATCGGAGCTGAGCCAGGTTTCAGAGAACGCTGCAGGATTCACCTCTGTGCAACAACCAAACCAGGGAAGGATGACCCCGCCGGACCCCCCAGGCAGGACAAGTTGCTGCACTGCAACTGGCACAGAGCAGTGTCCACCGAAGTCCACTGTAGACAATAATGCACATCTGACTTCCAAGACACACCATTCATATACTATGGGATGGCAGAGTGCAGCTAGGAAACTCCAAGATGTCAGAGCTAGCCACACATTTCAGGGTGTCTCCTCCAGCACCTCTCCCTTGGCTTTCTGCCCTGGGTGAGAGCCCCACTGTCATCGAAGTTCAGATTCCAGCCACGAAAAGCCAGCACTGATGACCTGCAGTGACATCATCATTACTAATCAGCCCTCCTGAACAAGCTCGGGTGCATCACGACGTTAGGACAACACACTGCCTGGAAAGGTCATGGGAGAGAAGCTGGGATGACACAGGGACCTGGGATCACTCAGAGGCGTTGCGGGAGGGAATGAAAAGCAGATGATCTCAGTCGGTGTGGGTAGATAAAGTGTATCTGCCGTGCCCTGGATACTGATGAGGCGTTTTCTACGGCTTGACTGGGCCCAGCCCTGCACGGGTGTGCCGGGGGTGAGCAAAGCCTTCCTCTCCCTTGGGCATCAGTGCAGAGGCCGGGCAGAGGGCACGCAACCATGGCCCATCCCCACTACTCCATCAGTTCCTGCAATCCTGTGAGGTCTGGGGGGCCCCTAAGCATAATGGGCCAGATTTACAAAGGGATTTCAGTGTCTAATGGGATTTACATAAGTGCCTAAGCAGGTTAGGTGCCTAACTGCCTCTGTTAATCTGGCACAGTGCCCCAGAAGTGCCCACTTTAGGCACAGTGCCACCACACTGCTGGCCACCAGGAAGCCCTCACCAAGTACTCATCTCTCCTGCTCTGAAAGGGGATCTAACATCACCACAGCTTCTGAAAGCACCTCCAGTCTCTGCAGCAAGGCTGCTGGTTCCTGCTGCTAGCTGTGTTCTCCGGTGACTCCAAACCAGCATCGCCTACACCTCCTCCAGCAGCAGGGCAATTAGAGCAACTCCTCTGTCCCCCTCCAGCAGTGGGGAGCAACAACGGTTCAATCAGAGCATGGAGAGCGCAGCACACTAAGGAAACAAGGCCTGGCTTTGCCAGTGCCCCACCGCCCCAGGGCACACAACGGGGAGCTGACAAACTGCCTTGGAAATTATTCAAATGCCCCTGCCAGCCAAGCCAGTGGAAATTCACAACTCCTGCAGGTTAGTGAGGGGGCGGGGGGAGAGGGAGGAACATTTTCTGTTCTCCCCACAACTATTTTCCCAACCCCCAAAGCAGTGCTCAGAGGTGGGAAACCTTCTGCCTTGTACACCTCCTCTGGCTGGGGGGCACCCGCCTGGGGCTGGGACAGGGGCATTTATCCCTCGCTCCCCTTCCACCAAAGCACAAGGATGAGCAAGAGATGCATTGCTAAGCAGAGGTGCCACATGTGATCAGCCCCGCTCTGCTGCAGAAACAGATACCAGGCACGGAAAAGACTCAGCCTTGGGAGGTGGTGTACCAGTTTTACCAGCAGGAGTTTGGGAGAGGCACAGTACTTCTGAGCAGCAACACCACACAGACCTCACATCTGAGAGATACAATTGGCACTGACTGCCCCACATCTGCTCCTGGGGGGCATCCCAGTTCAGGGACCTGCACCTGCATTTCCCCTCAGAGGTCCAGCAAGGGCCCCCAGTCTCAGGCTTCCAGCTCCCTAGCTGCTGCCTTTCCTGGGTGGAGTCCAGCACCTCTCTCCCTTCTGACTGGGGTATTCCCAGGCTGCCTTCACTGTGTTAGTCCCAGCACAGACAGCTCTGCTTGCTTTCTCCTCAGAGACTGGTAACAATGATTGCTCCAGATATGTTACCACCCAACTCTTTCTAAGCCAGCCCACTCTATTCTTCAGGTAAAACGCCTTACAGAAAAAAGGTATCAAAACAATACAACAACCTGCACCCCTGCTAACAGCTCACCAGGCATCAGTCCCTCTCCCATTCCCCAGGGGACATCTTTGTGGTCACTAGTTCATCAGAGCTTCAGCTCAGAACAAGGAACCAGTCTTACGAGTTCATTACCCTCCCTACTCCAGAAGGTATGTCAGATCCAGTCTGGCAAGTCCTATGTTCACATCCTCTGCCCTTAAAACCAAGGTCCCAGGGTCCCTTCCATCTGCTACCTGGTGCTTTCAGGATTTCTCCTCCCATCTCGAGCCCTATAACAGTTCCGCTCACTCCTGCAGCCAGCGCAGTCAAAGAGGAGCAGCTAACGGTTCCAACATGCCAAGGATTCCCCACCAAGCACATTTCCCTGAGGCTAGAGCTAGCAGTGCTTCTGGATTGGCCCTGGTACTGCTGGTCACTGTCTCCCGGACCATACTGGCAATGCAGAGAAGAGCAGAGAACAGGTTGATTTGTCTAGAAATCCTCAGTTCCAGGGAATCCGTTCATCCACACTGACAGAACTGTCCAGCGAAGCGGCTGGAGCACAGCGCTCCATGGACTGAACTTCATTTGCCCTTTTGCCTTCAGAGGCACAATTCCTGGGCTTGTCGGGGCTCCACTCACTTTGACATGCTGCACAATGCGAGATGAGCCGCATTAGCACCCAAAGCGAGGGCAGGGCACTGGCCATTTTTATACATTTGTATCGCAGCCAAACCTGACTGGAATTTCATGGGGCAAGGAAAAGACACTTCCCTGGTCCCAGGGCCCTGCTTCTGCTAAATTTCAAAAGCCTGCTGCAAAGGAAACCTCTCATTTCTAAAGTCAAGAAAAAAACAGAGAGAGAAAAGTCCCTTTTCCCCTGCAAAGGACTGGCTCCTGAGGTCCTTCCTCAGGAGGAATGTCCATCAACTGCAGTCGCTCCCAAGGATTAGTGGATGTCTGCATAATGGTAGGGAGCCCCCTCCCGGCACTGCGGCCGAGATCTAGGGCTTGGGGAAGGGACTCACTCACTCCCCCTTCCTTGCAGGATTATGCTGCGCCCCTCCCCCCACTAAGGAGAACAGAGTTGCTGCTGAGAAGGTGTCAGTGTAGCCATCACTTGTGTCACCTGAACAGCCGGTCCCTCGGTCCTGAGCCAGGTGTTTCCATGGCTCCCCTCAGTGGAGGCCACTGAGTGGAGCATCCACTGCCTGAGGACCCTTGTAAAGTCCAGGCATTCTCCCGCCCGACAGTCCTAGTGGTGTCACGGCCTGTCTCCGGTAACCTGCCCCGCTCTGCCAATAGATATACAGCTGGAGCGCTCCAGAGTGCCGAGCGACATACCCCGGGTGCAGCACAACAGCTGGGGCAGAGGCCTTCTTCCCCCACAGCCACAAAGACCAGAAACATCAGCACTCCCAGTACCTCAGCCAGCAGACAATGACTACGAGAAATGACCCTCACCCCAAGTCATGCCTGGGAATGTGCCCCCTCCTCAAACAGATGGCATCTGCAGTGTGCCTCGGTCACCAAATCTGGGGTATTTTGGACCAAGTTCCAGAGCCTGAACACCCTGCCATCTGCCCGCTCCCTTGGATAACGAGGAAGAGCCAGCTGTGGCAGCGTGGCATGGGGCAGAGGTGATCCCTCAGGTAGGCCAGTCCCAGGCCACAAAGGGTTCTGTGGGTCAGAACCAGCCCCCTGATTAATAACATCCCTGGGTCCGTTAACCTTGAGGGCAGAGCATCCAACCAGACCCTTGCCCTGGCAGGAGAGATGCTCCAATCTCAAAGCACATGAGGTAACGGCTGCTGACCCAGGGCTAACTTCCACTTGCCTCACCTCCAATGCCAACCCAAAAGCCAGGTCCCGAGTGTGATCAGCTGCATGAGCTGAGCCAGTGGCTACTTGGGATAGACCAGGAGATGTGGACCTGGCTCAGAAAACTCATCCTGGGCATGCAGAGGGAAGTCACTGAGAACAATTGATCTCTGGGTGTCTGTTGCCACTGCCACAGGATGCAGAGGGGGCAGCACAGTGGGGCGAGTGGCAAACGACAGCCAGGGACCGTCATGCTCCGTAGCACACTCATCAGATCCCATTTTGGAGGGGGAAGCCTCCTACCCCAGAGATCGGATGCAGTTACCCTACTTTAGTCCCTGCCGTACCAGCGGGTGACAATGGGGTCAAAGCAGGCCCAGCATCAGCTGCCTGGTTTGGGGCACACATGCCTGAGCAGCTACCCACCATGAGCGCAGTTCACACCAGTGCAAGGAAGGCTCAGCCCTCTCTGGACCTTGAACCCTTCACTCATCGTGCCACTGGAATGACTCTAACTTGGCCTATCCCCTACTACCTGCTTTGAATACAGCACATGCCCACCCCCACCTGCCTCAGGAATCTTCTGCCCATCCTCCGCCACATGCTTTGCCTCCACTACCGCTGCTCCCTCTCAGCGGCCTCCCCTTGGGTCCATGTGCCAGCTCCAGGTCAGTCAGAGTGTTGCAGTCCCGTCCTCACTGTCTAGAGTGATGCAGTCATGTCTCCTCAGCTTTCCTCCTAGACGCTTTGCCTGCGAGTCCCCCTCACCCCCACCCCACTGGGATCTCACCTCCACTCCGGCCTCAGCCCTCTCCTCTCTGCTTGCAGTGCCTGAGGCTCTTCCACGGATGGCCCAGTGGCTGCTGTCGCTCCATGGAATTGTCTGCCTAATGCTCTCCATTCCACTAAGCTCAAACCCCACCTTCCATGCTGCCTGCAACCAGCAAACAGCCAGCTGCTTCCCACACCAGCATGGCCCTTCCTTGCGGGCTGCCCCACCCAGGCCCATCCTTTCTGACTGGACTGCCATCATTCTAGCTGTCGTGTTCATGGCACATTTCACAATTAAATGGAATTGTCTTCTGGAGAGCCAGGAGCCTCAGCAGTGAAGGCCAAGACAAGGCTTCAAAGATCAGGATGATTTCCACTTCCCCCCACCCCAACGAATTCTTGGAAAAGCCCCTTGCACCCCTCAACTTTTGCATGTGAGCTGCAAGCTGAGGAGAATGTCAGACGGCCTTTGTGGGGAATCAGAGGTAGCTCCGGAGAGACAAGGCTTAGAAAACAAAACTGCTCGCTCTAGAGAAAGTCGCCCAACTCTTTCGGTCACCTCGTCGCTGGGAAGAAGCCTGGCCTACAAACTTCCCATCAGTTTCCTTCAGGAGCCTTTTGCTAGACTGAGCGTACAGGGCTAGTTCTGAAAGCCATGGCCCTCATTCCGAGAGCTATTCACTTCCAAAACCAGCCCGCATGAATTCTCTGTCCACCTTCGGTGAACTTTAGACCATTTACCAAAGGCCTGACAGGCTTCCCCCAAGTAGATACGTTCCCCATAAAGACTCAGCATTATCTGCAAAGCTGGAAGGCCCACAAGGCCTCCTGCAGAGATTATAACGCCTGCAAAACTGCTGCCACAGAGATTATAGCCTGTGTCTGAACTCCTGCTCCTTTCACGAAGAGCTAAATTCTGCCACCCTTACTCATGGCCAGCAGCATCTTAATTTGCACGTGGCTCAGTCTACTCACAAAGTAAGGCACTGCTCAGAGTGAGTAAGAGTGGCTGAGGGTAGCTCATAGCTACAGTTGTCTCCAAGTTTCCTCCCAAGCCTAACCTGAAAACGCACAGCTGGAAGATACAGGAATTCTCCATCTACTTCCCGCAAACTGGTGGCAGAGATCTGACTGCCCCCGTTATGCACACCCGGTAGCGTCTTACACTCTCTTCAGTGGGACCACTCACCGAGTAATGTGCTACTCATTATGCAGCTTCTAATTGACATAAACAACTTTGCCAATGGCATGGCGAACCTGTCGAAACATCACAAAATGACAGACTTGAATAGGTCAGAAAAGTTGCCCCAGTGCAAGTTCGGGACTTTTCTATGCTTGCAAGCACGCGTGTGCATGTGAGAGAATGAACTTTCAAGCTCTGCCCAATTCACCAGCCTAGCTCAATTTTTTCCCCTCGTCATACTCAGGAAGGTTTATTTTTCACAAGGAAACTATTAGAACTCACCAGACAGGCTAAGCAAAGAATGCATAGCACAGCAGATGCTGGTCTGATTCGGCAGCAGAGAGCTGTATTGAAGCCCTGTTGAAGTTTGCTTCCATAAAGTTTCTATCAAAAATTCTCTCAGAACAACTGAGGATTCATTCCTATAACTCCTTTAAAGAACAAAGATCTCTGATCCAAAACCTCCTGCAAGTAAAACACTCCAAGTCTGAACAAAAACACTTGCACCATAGAAAGTTGTGATTAGTATAAAAACAGACACCATAGAAAATGATTAGTCAGAGCAGCCCTCTCCAGTTGGTACAGCACTACAGTTAAGCAGCTGGAAATTAAACCTTTCTGCTTCTGTCACTCTGAGACTTGGTCTATTCTTAAAAATTAGACCAATGTAGCTATATCACTCAGGGCTGTGAAAAATTTCACACTGTATTAGGTCTCTAGCATAGACGCAGTTAGGAGAGATGGATTAACTACAATTGACAGAAAAACCCCTTCCATCGCAGTAGGAAGTGTCAACACAGTAGCTGGGCCACTGTAGCGGTGGCCGTGTAGCTGCGCTGAGCTAAAAGACAGGCAGAGTCTTGGCAAATTCAAACTGTCATATCAGTCAGGAAACAGGCTGGGGACAGGGCATAGGTAACGCATAAGGGGGACATGCCCCTCTCCCCGGATTTCTGCTTGGCCTGGCGTGGGGGAAGGGAGACGGGCTTTGTCCTTCTCCCGCTGCACCTGCCCCCTGCACGCTTAGCCCCTGTCCCTGGTAGGGAGCAGAAGGGGCAGGACCAGCCACTTCTCATGCCAGCCACCCTGGGTTGCTGCTCTGTGCAGTGCGACGGCTGCCTGTGAGAGCCCAGTTCAGGAGGCAGTGGCAGCAGGCTGCTCCGTCCCCCCCTCCAGTCCCGGGGACCAGGCCTGAGTGAGTCGGAGTCCCCTCTCCCTCCCAGCACGTGTCCGGCTCACTTGGCCCCTGTTGGGGGCGGGAGGTAGGCTGCCGCCGCCTCCCCAGCCGGGCTCTCTGAGGCAGCTGCTATGCTGCACAGAGCAGCCACCCCAAGCAGCCAGTTTCAGTCCTGTGAGAAGTGGCTCCCTCCCGCCCCCTGCCCAGGTGCCAGGGAGAGCAGCCGAACGTGCTGGGGCGGAGGCACAGTGGGAGAAGGACAGAGCCCCCCCCCTCCCCCCCCGCACAGGTAACGTGGGGCAGGGAGAGCATGGCAGCCTTGGGCTGGGTGGAGGTGTCACTGGGCAGAGGAGACACATGGGGCAGTCACGTGTCTTCCCCTTTGATTGTACCCCTCCAGTATCGGAGGCACGAGTCGTCTATGTGACATGCATGCAACTGGGAAAGACAGCAGTGTGCTAGGGAAATGGAAAGCACTGGAGAGAAAAATGCAGGGGCTTCCCTGGAACAGAAATCCACAATCACTTGATCCCAGGAAACAAACTGAGAGTAATAAAAAGAGAACCAGACTAAAGGTCAAATGCCACAGCTAACTCCAGAGACAGAGGGGTACACCTGGGGTCCAGGTCTGCTCTTGCCCACTGATTTCAATGGGAGGCAGAGGCAGGTAAAGTGAGAGCAGAACCTGCCACTGAAAGTGAACACAAAAGAGGAATGGATGCCAGATGAGAACAAGGCAGGACTGCTGAAATAACCGGGGAGACCAACATGGACTATACAGAAGAGAGGAGAGAAAGACGAGGGGAGAGGAGCAAGTGAAGGGGGCAGAGAGCAAAAAGTGGGGACTGGTCCTGCCCCGCTACGGTCAATGGGAGCTGTACTGCTGACTGGATTGGGAGCAAGACAAGGGGAAAAGGACCGGAGAACGGGAAAAAGCCCAAAGCAACCCAGCCCAGGCAGCCAGCGCAGTGTGCGAAAGGCCTATTTACACACAGTGAATGATCTGATATAAATGCCAGCAATATTACCTCTTTCTAGGGAAGGTTTCTAGAGACAAGAACCCCCCAGGTGTGTGAGATCCAGCAGTTTGTGTGTCCATCACCAGCATCCTGACATCTCCCCATGTGGCCACAAGAGGGCACATGCTCCACAACATCAGTGCAGGAGAGTGCACCCCGTGGGCAAACCTCTATGGTACATGTGTATTTTCCCTGGAGCAGTGTGTGTGTGTGTGTGTGTGTGCTGGGTGCACACACTTCTTGGGTGGCTGCAGACACTTTGGTCCCAGGTGAACACACTAGGGACACCTGGGAATCTGGTACAAGCACCACCTTGTCACATAACACTCCTAGCACATCAATACGTTTTTGATACGGTCTAGCCAGTAAAACGAGTATGGGCTGGATGAATGGACTATAAGGTGGATAGAAAGCTGGCTAGATCATCGAGCTCAACGGGTAGTGATCAATGGCTCCATGTCTGGTTAGCAGCCGGTATCAAGCGGAGTGCCCCAAGGGTAGGTCCTTGGGCCGGCTTTGTTCAATATCTTCATTAATGATCTAGAGGATGGTGTGGACTGCACCCTCAGCAAGTTTGCAGATGACACTAAACTGGGAGGAGTGGTAGATATGCTGGAGGGTAGGGACAGCATACAGAGGGACCTAGACAAATTTAGAGGTCTGGGCTAAAAGAAATCTGATGAGGTTCAACAAAGAAAAGCGCAGAGTCCTGCACTTAGGATGGAAGAATCCCATGCACTGCTACAGACTAGGGACCGAATGGCTAGGAAGCAGTTCTGCAGAAAAGGACCTAGAGGTTACAGTGGATGAGAAGCTGGATATGAGTCGACAATGTGCCCTTGTTGCCAAGAAGGCTAACAGCATTTTGGCCTGTGTAAGTAGGGGCACTGCCAGCAGATCAAAGGACATGATCATTCCCCTCTATTCGACATTGGTGAGGCCTCATCTGGAGTACTGTGTCCAGTTTTGGGCCCCACACTACAAGAAGGATGTGGAAAAATTGGAAAGAGTCCAGCAGAGGGCAACAAAATCATTAGGGGGCTGGAGCACATGACTTATGAGGAGAGGCTGAGGGAACTGGGATTGTTTAGTCTGCAGAAGAGAAGAATGAGGGGGGATTTGATAGCCGCTTTCAACTACCTGAAAGAGGGTTCCAAAGAGGATGGATCTAGACTGTTCTCAGTGGTAGCAGATGACAGAACAAGGAGAAATGGTCTCAAGTTGCAGTGGGGGAGATTTAGGTTGGATATTAGGAAAAATTTTCTCAATAGTGGTGGAATCTCCTTCCTTAGAGGTTTTTAAGGTCAGGCTTGACAAAGCCCTGGCTGAGATGATTTAGTTGGGGACTGGTCCTGGTTTGAGCAGGGGGTTGGACTAGATGACCTACTGAGTTCCCTTCCAACATTGATATTCTATGATTTTATGATTCTAATACCGCTTTGGAGGATCTCAGAGCTGCTTCTTTAATCTCAGCAGGAGATGCAGGCCAGGAAATCAGCGAGGCCGGCACTTGTCTCATTTTAAACCAACTGCAATTCGCACATTTTAGCAGCTGAGTATCAAACTCCCCATCCACAACCACAGGCTCCTCCTCACAGGGAATATTCACAGCCCCTCGCTACAGGGGTGCTGCCCTCCTGAAACATTCTCCGGCATCACCCAGAATTCTATGCAGACAGCCATGGTGCAAGCCAGCAGAGCGGTGTCTCCCCAGCGCAGCTGCCTCCAGAGGCTGGGTGGGACGGGTATGAGCTCTAACACTTGGGGCAAGTCTACACTTAAAACGCTGCACTGGCGCAGCTATGCTGCTGTGGTGCTTTAACGGAGATGCTTTAAGCTGACCAGAGAGAGCTCTCCCATCAGCGTGGTTAATCCACCTCTGCGAGAGGCAATAGCTACGTCAACAGGAGAAGCTCTCCCATTGACATAGTGCTGTCTACACAAAGGTAAGGTCGGTGTAACTGTCCCTAAGGGTGTGGATTTTTCACACCCTTGCGTGACGTAGTTACCCCGATCTAGGCCAGACCTCTCAGCTCTTGGCAGGAATCCACAGGCTAAACACCATCCTTCCCTTTACTAATCACAAGTGTATTTTACCTGTAAAAGCTAGGGCAGAATCAGCACAAGAAAGCATGTAACAGGCCCTTGTCCCGGCACCAGGATCGTGCAATGTGTCAGAGCCATTTGGCCAGACTTCCCTAAGTTACAAACCAGACCTGATATAAAGAAATTCCACTGAAAGCAGAAGTTGGAGATGTTAGCAACGGCTTTTGGATTTATGCTCCTGCCCACTGGGAAACACCACTTTACTAATCTCAGCTCAAGGCTCATGGTGATGGCCATCAGCACCCAGGACAGCAAGAGATGCTTCTGCATGGACATCCTGGTGAAAAAAGGCTGATGGGAAGCACAGGTGAGCTACTCCCTGGAAACAAGGCTTCTGAATGGACCAGCTTCTTCTAGTCCTAGTTCAGCGTTGGTCTGCACTGCCCGGGATTTCAAACTCCGCTGGGGCTGAAAGTGGAAACTTGGAGTTGGGCAATTTAAAATCAATCCAGCCATTTTATATTGTGAGGAAGCAAGAGAGAAAAACGAACAGCTATGGAATTTGGACTTGGATTTTTTTACGACTAATTTTTCAGATGTTCACCTGAAATTTCTCAGCCCACAATATTTAAAAGACAAGAAATAAACAGCAGCTCAGATCTTCAGGGGTGTATCATATTTCAGTTTATTTATAGAATTGTATCGCTCAAATGCGCTCTGCTGATTAACCCTTGCTCGCAGGGATTAGGATTCCTGCAGCTCAGCAACTATGCCTGGCAGGAAATGCGCCAGACCCACCACATGGCAACACATTTTTAACAAGGAGGGTAATTAACCACTGGAAGAATTCACCAAGGGTCTCAGAGGATTCTCCGTCATGGACAATGTTTAAATCAGGATTGGATGTTTTGCTAAAAGCTCTGCTGAAGTTCTAACAGGCTTTAATTCCTAGGGCCTGTGTTGTGTAGGGGGTCAAACTAGATGTTCATGGTCTGGGAATCAATGACTCTGTGAGAAGCCAGGAAGGTGCCATGACTTCAGGGAACATGCTGGTGCCTATTCACTCAGAGCCCCTCAAAGTACCGGGAAGCCAATTCAACCTTAGCCTCGCTTGGAGGGGCTGATGTTCCCCAGAGCAGTGGGGTCACCGCAAGGAGCAAGGAGCTGTCAGCCTGGGGATGCCAAAGGAGGGGATGGGGGGGGGGTCTCTCCACAAGTCCCAGTAGCCCAACACCCAGCTGGCTGGGAAATCCCATCCCCACAAGGACACTCACTGCCTGGGCTGGTTGAGAAGACGGGGACACAGGCTA
This sequence comes from Mauremys reevesii, assembly GCF_016161935.1. Taxonomy (NCBI): domain Eukaryota; kingdom Metazoa; phylum Chordata; order Testudines; family Geoemydidae; genus Mauremys; species Mauremys reevesii. The sequence goes on from NC_052631.1 coordinate 49,730,798, forward strand.
GGACCTGAGCGCACTGTGCCAGCCACACTGGGTGGGAGCACAGGAACTCAGGGGCCTATGCCAGAACTGGGCCCCTGTCCCTAGCCACTGACAGGTCCGGTTCTGGCCACCAGGCTGAATGCCCACTGTAAAGGAGCTAGGGGTTCCCCCTTCCCCAGCGGGATGGAGCAGAAGGAGAGCAGGGAAATGAGACTCACTGGGTACAAAATTATTTAGCTGCAAACAAATATGACTTTCCACAGCCCGTGGCTGGCCCCTCCAGGGCCGAGGGGTAGAGGGTCCACTTGGGCCGGCTGGCAGCCGTTCCTGGGGCAGCACAGCAGGGCTTAAGCTGCGACTGCCCAGCTGACCTGGCCCGTGGAGAAAAGCCCTCAGCAACCTGTGCTGCTGGCCCTGCCCCAAGAGCTCCCTGACAATGCACGGCACAGGGAAGGGTCCTGGACTTGACTGAAAGCCTGCTGCAAAACAGAAGCCCTGCCTGGGAGCTCGACAGCACAGAGCAAGGGGTGACCTCTGCTCCAGGCCTAGCGGGTGGGAAGCACAGCCCAGCTGAGATGCAACCACCAGTCAGCAGCAATGCCGAGGACAGTGCAGGAAATGAGTCAACCAACCTTCATTCCCGCCCCTAGGGCAGGAAACCATCAGGCAGAGACACCCACAAACAAAACCAGGTTACTGAGCAGGGAGGCTGGCAGAGCCTGAGCAAATCAACAGGCCTCAGCCGGGCACAAGGGTACAGCAGTGCCACACAAGCCAGTGTCCTTCACAGCCGGGCTCTGACTGCCTCCAGCCTGTGCTGCCTGCTAGTGGTTTGCTCCCATGACTTGGATGTGTGCCCCACGCCAGCCAGGGTGCGTCTCCTCCCAGCTTCCCCCCTCACTGCAGTTAAAGGTGGCCATCAGCAGGGCGTTTGCTGTCAGTCTGCCTTGCCCCAGACGCCCCAATTCCTGCCTGCTGGAACATGGGGGCAGGGCTCCAGGTGGGTCAGCGCCAAGGGGAGATGAGCTGATCTACATTTCATGCCCTGCTAGGATCGCTAGGGCAGCAGCCAGGTTGTGTGCAGAGGAGGAGAGGTGTCTGCGGGGGAGCAGGGCTCTGGTGGTCACTCTGTCCCTGTACTGAACATCCCAGTGCGGACTAGCTCTCCGTGTCAGCTGGGAGCTTCTGATGTGGGACCCTTGGCCAGGCACAGCATGAGCAAAGTGACTGGGTGCTGGCAGCGCCTCACAGTGCCTCCCTCTGCCATGGAGCAGTAGCATAGCCATGACAGTGCTTGTGTCCCATGCCGGGGCGGGGAGGGTGGCTGGGGAGGGTAACCACCCATCCCGAACTGGGCAGGACAGTCCTGAAATGCAGAGTTCATGTCCCGGTCCCAGGCTGGATGCCTCCGGGACAGCATTTGTCCCAGATTCCCTGCGGCGCTGCTCTGCGTCTGCCCGAGGCTCAGGGGCAGCCCTAGCATCTTCCTGGGGGGTAGGGGGGATGGTGCTGAGATGGGCTTTAGCCTCCCCTCCCACCATGAGGCCCCACCCCCTGCTCCTCCTCTCCCTCGAGCCCCTGCCACCTGGCCAGGCTGCAAACTGGTGCCAAGTTGTGATAAGAGCCACCCCAGGGGGCAGGGACACAGACTGGGGCTGCTCTCAGGCACCCCAGTGCAGGTGGAGGGTCCACGGCTCCCCACAGTGACCCGGGCTCCGAGTGGCTCTTACCACTGCCTGGCTTTCACTTTCGGCCTGGCCAGGGGGCGGAGCGTCAGGGGGAAGAGAAGCAAGGGGCAAGGCTAGGGAGGGGGGGCGAGGCCCCTGCACGTGTCTAGTTTTTGAATTTTGAAAAGATGGTCACCCTAGTGTAGGGCTCTGCTCACGCTGGCACTCGGCACACTCCTGTGCTCGGGATCCCCAGTCCTGCTCCCTGTGCTGTGTGGCGCGGGGTGCGCCGTGCCCCAAGAGTAGGGGCAGCACTGGCACCTAGCGTGTGCTGGGCGTTTCTAGCTCGGGCCATGAAAACAAGCTGGGGGCTGGAGCCCAGAGCCCATACCCAGCTGCCTGCCCTGCGGCTGCACTGCCCACAGGGACTCTGCGCTGGGTGCAGACCAGGCCTCTCAGTGCTTTATTGGGACTCCTGTAGGGGCCCTCTTCCCTTTGGGCAGTGGCTGTGACCGCCCTGAGGCTATGTGGGTGTGGACACTGCTCCACAAAGCACCACCTGCTGGGCACACAAAGCCATGCTTTGCCTCCTCCTTCTCCCTGAACTTTGTCCCATCCAGTGTGCTGGTGTCGTCCAAGGCCTGCGTGTTACTAATGAAGGTACAGCTGGACATGATGACCCAAGAGGTACTACAGGCGACACACAGATTTTGTTCTTATTAAACTCTTGGTTAGGGGTGTGATTTTCTACCAAACAGTCCAACGCCGTGTGTGGCTGCAATTATCCCAGCATAAAGGAGCCTTCTCCCAGTATAGTTTATTCCCCAATCCTGTCCAGGAGCAGCTATCCTGGTACAAAGCACCTTTACACTGGTAACTGCATCTACACTGCAGGGTAGTGAAAGGTACACACAGCCTGTGTGTGGACCAGCCCTTCGTCAGCCAGGTTTCAGCTGTGACTGTACAACAGAGCCTGGCTAACCTGTACAGCTCCTAGCTCCCAGCCCTTTCCTTCGGCTTGTCAGGAGGGCTGGATAGCACAGTGCTGCAGGGACGTCTCCGGTGCCCCACCTACACAAAGCAAACAGCTCTGGTTACACAAAGAGCCAAAGCAGGTTCTAACACAACCTGGCCAGCGAATGTGGCTGGGCGTGAAGTGTGTTCAAACTGGGCTCCTCCACAACTGTGTTAAATGCCTGCTGCAGAGAGGCCCTAAGACTTCACTGCTGATATAGACATGTACCAATGCACCCAACAGCCGATGAAACATTCTCCTAAGCAATTAACCCTATGCTACACTGGTCAAATACATGAGCAAAGTCAATTCGGGGCTGTGTGTAGCTGTGAACTCCCCACTGCTCTGTTTGCAGACCAACCGCTATTCAATAGCCCATTCCCGCACCCTTGCAGGCAAAGTCACTGCTACAACAGCTCACACAGTGCTCCAAACGTCAGAACCGTACTGGCTTTGGAAGCATTTGCATCTTTTCCATTCCCTTCGAGCACCATTCTGAAAGCACCACGATGACTGGCTTCACACCCAGTACAAGGGACAGTGCAGGAAGTTACTCGCAGTGACTGCGGACGCACTGAAACCTGGCGTGGCGAGATGAACCTGCAAGTCCCTGTTCAGCAAAACAGCTGCTGATGCCATCTGGGGCTCGCCTGCTTATACACAGAGCAGGGCCTTGGTGCCTGGTCATGGGAGTGGCTCCGGATTTACACTCAGGCAACAGAACAGAAGCTGACTGCAGGACTTTGTGCCAACGTCCACTGAGGGCTTCTCCACCCCCACCTCAGCTTAGAGCAGGAAACCAAAGAGAAGGCTGATGTTGCTCTCCAGTCCTGGGGGGAATGCTGAGAGGTGGCTGGAGCAGCTCCCTCATCCCTGGAGTGACGAGAGGCAGCACTTACTACGGAGTGTGAACATGCTGGAGCACCAGCATTGGCCTGGGCACCCTGGAGCAAGCTGTGTTATACATACCCTTGCCCCACTGATTAGCAGCACCAGCCTGCCCAGCTGGAAATGCAGCTCAAAAGACAGTGATAACTGATAATGGATGTAAAAACCAGCTTGTGATTAACAGGCAGCTCGGTAGAGAGGCTGCCACCATGTTTTGGCTTAACTCCAGTGAAAGCAAGTATTTTAAACCAACAAACCATCCCTCCCATGTATCTAAAACCCCAATCACTGCAGCACTGAGCACCTGAGAGCGAAACCAACTCGGAGAGAAAGTGAAAGTACTTCCTGCTGGGAGAAAGGCAAGCACCTTTGCAGGGAAGACGCGCAAGCTGGATGTTAAAAGTTCTTCCACTTCTCACGATGTTCTACAATGTTATTAGTAAGATAGGTAACAAAATGTGCTATGTTTACAATGTGCCTTGATCAGCAGTGAAATAGTTAACAGTGTTGACATTTAAGTCATCATCATTAGGCTTCTGAGTTAACACGCCAACGAGATGAATGGGACATTTTGTAGATCTATGGGCTTTTGTTTCTAGCTGTCTGTAGACTCAGGCATCAGTGACACTTTGGTTCACATTTTGAAGATTTATTCATAACCATGAAGGTGAGAGGCTAATTTAAAAAAAAAACACCCCCAACACAGATTCTGGAGCCATAGAGAGCCGCCTCCAGGAGAAAGCTCCAGGCTCACTGTGACATGGGCCTGATAAAACCAGGGGGCAAACTCAGACCTAAGAAGGTGGAGATTTTTATGTCCTGGCCACCAGTTCGGGAGGGGGGGGGGCTGCTCTGCATTTTAATTTAATTTTAAATAAAGCTTCTTAAACATTTAAAAAATCTTATTTACTTTACATACAACAATAGTTTAGTTATCTATTATACACTTATAGAAAGAGACCTTCTAAAAACATTAAAATGTATGACTGGCACGCGAAACCTTAAATCAGAGTGAATAAGTGAAGACTCGGCACATCACTTCTGAAAGGTTGCCAACCCCTGCCCTTGATAAATAGTGGTAGAATGACGCCACCAGCAACTTATCATGCAGTGTCATTTCTCGCATCCCCTAATGGTCAGGAGAGGTTTTAACGTGCAAGCACAACATGCAAGCCCCGATGTACCCACAAAATTACCTCTCTAGACAGAAAACTGCCTGATTTGTGACAGCAGTCCAGAAGCGAGACTTAGTTATAGATGCAACTGCAGAGGCAAAAAGCCACCCACATTTTACACCTGCATTTCATTTCAGGCAGAAAACAGTCTGCAATATCGGAGGCTGTACATTACGCTAAATGCCTGTGCTTGCTGTTTTAAAACCCATCGCCTTGTCACCAGAAAAATCAAATCAGTGTTATGTATGTAGGACCTACAATGTGTCGTACTGAGGACTTAAAATACTGATGCCAAGCCAGCAAAAGGCACACAAATGCAGTCATAAACCCTCCTTCCAAAGTAGTACTGCTGCCATCATTGATGATGCTCAGACAAGAAGGGAGTGGCTTTTATTCCACCTGGGTGACTCTGGTTCCAACTTGCTCATGAATGAGTTCAGCTCTACTGATCATTGAGTAGAGACAAGACTCTCAATTGACTCTGATTTACTAAAGGAAGATGATCAAATGGGATGTAAGGGTCATTAAACAAACACCACACTCCTCCAAATAAGAACACCTATCCCCACCCACTCTTTTATTTAAGTTTTGCTACTCCCTGCTTAGCAAGTGTGGTAACAGTTAGGCTGACCCCCTCAATTAGGCTATATTAAGTACAGTTCTGCTGCCCTTTATACATATAATAAGGATAACAATGTTTTATTACCTGTGCATTTAAGACTAAAGTGAATTTTAACCCAAACAGCCAAAATTGAACGCTTTGGCAAGGCAGATCTGTCAGCTGATCAACTAGGCAGAGTAGGTGTGTCTATGCAAATACAGTCTGCTCCTGAGGCCTTTTCACCCAGTTCATCACTAGAGGGCAGTGGAGAGCTTATTCAGAACCTGGCTTACAGGGACAAACACTTGCCAGGGTCTAGGCCAGGGTTCGGCAACCTATGGCACACGAGTCAATTTTTAATGGCACACTGCTGCCTGCCGGAGTCCCCGAGGACACACAGCCAGTGAGGGGCAGAGCCCGCACCCCCTGAGAGAGGAGCCGCCTCAGCGGCCTGCCCGTGGGCTCCTGAGTCCCCTCACCTGGCGAGGAGCCTTGCCCGGGGGCACGGAGGGGCCCGCTCACCTGGGCTGCCTTGGTATAGCTGGCCATGGCGGATTGGCAGTGGGCCAGGCGAGTGGGTTCGCTGCGGGACCTGGTCCCGACTCCCGGCAGCAGGAAGCGGGGGTGGTAGAGGCGGGAGAGGCCAGCAGCGGCAACAGCGCCGGCTGCTGAGCGTCCCCGGGAGGAAGCGCCTGGCCCCGGCCATGGATGACCTGCTGTTCATGAGCTGGGAGGAGCAGAGAGCCCCGTGGCCTGGCGGCACTGAGCGGGTGCGGGCGAGCGGGTATTGGTGGTGGCCAGAGAGCCCTGGGGCGAGGAGCTCGCATACTGCGGGGTCATGCGCCACCCGGAGCAGCTCCTCCAGACACAGCCGGACTCTCTTGCCGGAGGGCGCCAGTTGCGCCACAGTGTGCCGTGGGGCCCCAAGTGAGTGAGCTGGCTGGGGGCCGCAGGAGTGGACGGGGGGCTCTGCCCTGACCCCCCCCCCCACATCCATCCCTCTGTCCTGAGCCCCACACACCACCCAGGCCCGTGCCCTGAGCCCTGAGCCCTGATCCCTGCGCCCTGCACACACCCCAGGCTCCTGCCCTGAACCCAGTACCCCCCTCATACACACCCAGCCCTCTGCTTGACTCATTCACCCCCCCACAACCCCAGCCCTGACTCTGGCACCCCCACATACCCAGCCCCGACACCTGCACCCCTCACATGCCCCCAGCCCTCTGCCCTGACTCTTGCACTCCCCCACATACCCAGTCCCCCCCCCCCCCTGCAGCCCCCACATCCTGACTCTTGCACCCTTCACATCCCCACCCTGAGCACCAAATGGGAGCTCCTGCACCCCCCACACCCACATTCCCACCTGCACCCTTCGCACCAAATGGGAGCTGCCCAGGTAAGTGCCCCACACCCAAACCTCCTGCCCCAACCCTGAGCCCCCTCCCTCATTCTAGCTCCTGGCCAGATCCTTCACCCCCAGCCCTGTGCTCAGTCCACTCCCACCCTCAGCTCAGTGCAGAGAGGGGAAGAGAATGGGCCAGAACCAGGGAGAAGGTAGGTACCCACTGTATGTGGGCAGGGCAGGGCTGGGACCCCAGATCGGCAGCGGGCTGAGTGGGTCCGGCAGCCAGGATCCCGGCTGGCAGGAGCCAGCGGATGGAACCCCTAAGCAGCAGTGGGCTGAGCCGCTGAGCCCACTGCCGGTCTGGGGTCCCGGCCACTGGCCCCACGCAGCCCGCTGCCAGCCTGGGGTTCTGGCTGCCAGAGCCTTGCCAGCCGGGGTCCCGGTGCAGGCCCTGCTCAGCCCACTGCCAGCCTAGGTGAACAGAACCCCAGACCAGCAGTGGGCTGAGCGGGCAGGCGGCGTAAGATCAACATTTTAATTTAATTTTAAATGAAGCTTCTTAAACATTTTGAAAACCTTTTTTATTTTACATACAACAATAGTTTAGTTATATAATATATAGAGTTATAGACTCAGACTCTAGGACTGGAAGGGACCTCGAGAGGTCATCGAGTCCAGTCCCCTGCCCTCATGGCAGGACCAAATACTGTCTAGACCATCCCTGATGTACATTTATCTAACCTACTCTTAAATATCTCCAGAGATAGAGATTCCACAACCTCCCTAGGCAATTTATTCCAGTGTTTAACCACCCTGACAGTTAGGAACTTTTTCCTAATGTCCAACCTAAACCTCCTTTGCTGCAGTTTAAGCCCATTGCTTCTTGTTCTATCCTTAGGGTACGTCCATACTTACGGCCGGGTCGACGGGTAGCGTTCGATTTCTCGGAGTTCGAACCATCGCGTCTCATCTAGACGCGATAGTTCGAACTCCGAACGCGCTCCCGTCGACTCCGGAACTCCACCACCGCGAATGGCAGTGGCGGAGTCGACGGGGGAGCCGCGGACTTCGATCCCGCGGCGTCTGGACAGGTAAGAAGTTCGAACTAAGGTAGTTCAACTTCAGCTACGCTATTCGCATAGCTGAAGTCGCGTACCTTAGTTCGACCCCCCCACCCTAGTGTAGCCCAGGCCTTAGAGGCTAAGATGAACAAGTTTTCTCCCTCCTCCTTATGACACCCTTTTAGATACCTGAAAACGGCTATCATGTCCCCTCTCAGTCTTCTCTTTTCCAAACTAAACAAACCCAATTCTTTCAGCCTTCCTTCATAGGTCATGTTCTCTAGACCTTTAATCATTCTTGTTGCTCTTCTCTGGACCCTCTCCAATTTCTCCACATCTTTCTTGAAATGTGGTGCCCAGAACTGGACACAATACTCCAGCTGAGGCCTGACCAGCGCAGAGTAGAGCGGAGGAATGACTTCTCGTGTCTTGCTCACAACACACCTGTTAATGCACCCCAGAATCACGTTTGCTTTTTTTGCAACAGCATCACACTGTTGACTCATATTTAGCTTGTGGTCCACTATAACCCCTAGATCCCTTTCTGCCGTACTCCTTCCTAGACAGTCTCTTCCCATTCTGTATGTGTGAAACTGATTGTTCCTTCCTAAGTGGAGCTCTTTGCATTTGTCTTTATTAAATTTCATCCTGTTTACCACAGACCATTTCTCCAATTTGTCCAGATCATTTTGAATTTTGACCCTATCCTCCAAAGCAGTTGCAATCCCTCCCAGCTTGGTATCATCTGCAAACTTTATAAGCGTACTTTCTATGCCAATATCTAAGTCATTGATGAAGATATTGAACTGAGCTGGTCCCAAAACAGACCCCTGCGAAACCCCACTCGTTATACCTTTCCAGCAGGATTGGGAACCATTAATAACTACTTTCTGAGTACGGTTATCCAGCCAGTTATGCACCCACCTTATAGTAGCCCCATCTAAGTTGTATTTGTCTAGTTTATTGATAAGAATATCATGCGAGACTGTATCAAATGCCTTACTAAAGTCTAGGTATACTACATCCACCGCTTACAGAGAGAGACGTTCTAAAAAACATTAAAATGTATTACCGGCACGGAAAACTTTAAATTAAAGTGAATAAATGAAGACTCGGCACACCGCTTCTGAAAGGTTGCCGACCCCTGGTCTAGGCTGATACCACCTAATGCATCTCCCTTTGTGACCTTTGTTTCCTCTAAGAATGTCCCAGAGGCAGCCCCTGTTTCACTTCTAGGAAGGTTAGCAAGTATAACGAGAGAGGGAGGCTTCTTCTCCACTGCTGTATAGGTTTCTCATGCCCCATTGTGATCATCTCCACCATGTTGATATGTTCTCATCATTGCTCTGATCCGACTGCATCTTACAGTCCAACCGGTTCTCTGCCCAGATATCACAGTGCTGGGGGGAATGCTACCAACAGTTTAATCTTTGCACCTCATGCAACAACCATGCCGGAGCAGAGGGAAATCATCACCCGCAGCCACGTTTGGGGCGTGGAGAGCCTGCTTGCTGCTCTCGCAGAGTGTCGGATGGAGGGTGTTCCTGGAGCTGGGATGCTTCAATTCCCTGGCTCCAAACACCGACAGAAATGAGGACAAGGGATATAAACCCATGTGCATTAGGGCATCCTCTATCATTCTGTCAGGGAGCCATCCCACACAGCAGGTCATTCCATCTTCAGCCACTTGGGGGGCTCCTTGCACCTTCCTCTGTGGGGCAGCAGGCTGGGCTAGATGGAGCAGAACTGGATTTGGCCTGGCAGCATCCCAGCTCGGGGGCTGTTTTCTCCTCTCCCCATTGGCACAGAAAGCTCACGGGCTCACCTGGGGTACATGAATACTCAGCAGGACTGAAATTCACCCCAACAGCATGGCACCTGGCACAGCCCTCCCCACCAATCAGGCCAATCTGGGGAGGACTGGTCCATGGTGTGCCGGGCCTGGAGCTTCCCCTCTGCACTGAGAGCAATTTCCAATTGATGGGTTTTTAAACTCCACCTGAGCACTATGGGCGGGATGCAACGGCAGGCGGCACAGAGCTGCCTAGGGCATCTCTCCTGGCAGAGTCTAAGAACATACACCCCTGCCTTCGCCTGACCTCTGTGCTGGGCGGTTGTGTCATCCCGTTTCCTGGAAATACAGATGATGGCACTTGAGTGAGTGGCACTGGCAGAGGGCAGAGTGAGGCCATGTTAGGTAGGGAGATCTCTATTCTTGGGTGCTCTCCAAGTGGTTTAATGACATTAAATACACATTCCCTACTCAAGGCAAGAGGGCAGGAGCGATTCTTTAGCACAAGCCACCCAGGGGTTTGTTTGGGGAGATGAAGGTTATGAGTTTACTCCCAAGTGGGTGGTTTCTTTGACAACAGAGGTGTCTATCTGGATTATATTTAGAGAGAGTAAAATGCTTTCCAAAAGCAACAGGCCATGGTAAAACTCTACAAGCCAAACTTCCCAGAAGGAGTAGACAGACATCATGTATCTATACACTTCACTCACTATTATTTGTGCCTTCAGCAGCACCCAGTCAGATGTCTAACTACCTTACTTGCAGTTGCATATGATTATTTTATAGGATCCTATTGTGCTTTTCACCTGGGTTAAAAACAATCTATGAAAAGTGCGGAGCTAGGCTGAGGTTATGGAGTGAGGATCATGCTTCAGCCCCACTCTGGGGCCCAGGCATTCTTTATCCACTCCACCCCTCTACTGCTCTCCAACCACGTCAAACATCATGAGCCAGACCCCCAAAATCACAAGATTAAAAAAAACCAAAAACCCTCATGATTTTGGGGCCAAAGATTGTAATGTGTTTTGGGGAATGTTTGTGGATTTTGAAAAACGCGTGTGAGCGCGCGTGTGCCCGCCCATGGCACACAGCATCCAGCTTCTCCCCAAACCCTGACATTCTAACTCATTAATTCTGTGTCCTGCCCCCACAGCCCATGTCTGCCCCCTAGCCCAATAACTTACTATACAACCCCTACCCCCACATCAGTGCTGACCCCCCCCCCATCTGCCCCTTTCCCCCAGCCCCACAATTCACTCTGAGCCCCACATCTGTCCCTTGCCCCATCAAGGCTTCTCAATCATTGTGAGACTGGCTCCAGTCCTGGCCAAATCACACTCCTGGAGAGGCCATTGCGAGAGCTGGCCACACCACTACCCTGGTACCTCAGGCAAAAGGCCCCTGCTCTCTGGGGCCATTGACACATGAGCATCTTATATGGTGTGCAGGTCAGAGCGTACAATGCTTATTAGTAGGATACCTTATTGGCATGCACAGTGCAAGGGCTCTAGAAAAGTGAAGGGATAGTTACAATCTAGGATACAGAAACCTCATGATCGCAGGCTTTCTGGAACAGCGACTGTCGCCTTGTTCTGGGTCTGCACAGCACCTAGCATGATGGGGGCCTGGTCGCTACACTAACACCAGTAATAAATACAACAATCACACACACACACACACACGTAATGCCCAGACCTCGGGATCTGTATCTATCACGCTGGGTGCGCATACACATGTAAGAAGCCAGTCCCTGTGGTCGACAGACATGCTTGTTTCAAGGCTTCACATTCATCTACTCACCAGGTCAAATGCTGTTGGGTCTTAGAGGGGCTGATAAAAGTCCCCTCCCAGCTGCACGTTGTGAGCAATAGATCACAGACAGATACAAACCCTAGAACAGCAGAATTTCAAGACTGTCCTCCAGTGAAGAAGTGACATGGGGCAAACATGCTTCAGCTCTGAAAATCTGAGCAGATCGAAGGGTCTGATCCTCAACTGGTGTGAGCAGTGATAGGCCCAGCAATGCCAGCGACAATTCATATCAGCCAAGGGTCTGCCCTACGCCTTTGATCTGGTTTGATGTATGCAGCTGCTGTTGGAAATATATATTATTAGGGCCCCCACAAATTCACGGCTGTGAAAAACAGGTCACAGACCATGAAATCAGACCTCCTCTGGGAAATCTAGCTATTGGAGGGGAGGGCCCATGGCTCTAGCTGCTAGTCCCCTGTGGGCTGGAGCAGGACGGGGCTTACTCTTCCCCTGCACAGCCGCTCTCAGGGGGAGATCAGACCTACCTCCAGGTACCTCCCCCAGCTGCAGGAAGCTTCAGGGCTGGGCAGCAGCCCTGGAGATTCCTGCAGCTGCAAGAGGTTGCCAGAGGTGGAGGTGAGTTTGTTTTCCCCATGCTGCGGGGAGTGCCCTGCAGCCAGGGCAGGTACCTGGAGGTGGGTCTGATCTCCCCCTGAAAGTGGCTGTGCAAGGGGAGAGCAAGTCCTGTTCCTCCCCAGCCCTGTCAGAACTAGTAGCTAGGAGTCCCTGGGCGCTCCCAGCAGCATGGGGGAGATGGGACCCACCTCCACCTAGGAGATGGGACCCACAGCAGTGCAGAAGTGAGGGTGGCAACCCCGTGACCCCTCTACAACAGGTTTGCGACCCCCCTAACCCCCTTTTGGGTCATTATCTCCTCGGTTACAACACCCTGAAATTTCAGATGTAAACATCTGAAAATGTGAAACTGACTAATTTTCAAATCTTATGGCTGTGAAATTGACCAGAATGGACCATGAATCTGGTAGGGTCCTAGTTATGACAACACCTTCCATTTCCTTGGCCCAAGATGCACTCACTTACCTGTAATCTAAGAGGGGCTGTTGAACAGCGCTCACCCTAGGTAAGTCTAATATTGATACAATACTGCTGCATGATTCTGCTGGCTGGCTAGTTAAAATCATCCTCTTCTTTTTACCCTTCTTCCTTCAGAGATGAACATCCACAAACAGAGTGTGCCTGGATTACAGCAGAGCTCATATGCTCCAATGTGTGCGCTGAAAGCTTGCCCTCAAAATCCCTACTACTTTGGCACTGAAATAGGTGTCCTGGTTTTCAGAACTCGCACTGAAATCAAAGTGGAGTCAGTGTTTTAAACTAACCTGTCCCTGGTCAGCAGCAGCAAACACAGCACACGAGGGCACTCAAAGATCCTGCTGTTTGTGTTCAAATTAGACTGGCAAAGCGCCAAATGTTCTGCCTGGAACAGCATCTCAGAGCTGGATCCTTATTCACATAGATGTGCTCTGGAATCTCCCAAGCATCGGCTGCTAGCATCTAGTACTTCCTGCTGTCCCCTGGATAGACACACCAATGAGCAGTATCTTGTTACGTCTCTTTCGGAGCCCAGATGAAATGTGCGCTTGTTCAGGGCTCTGAGCTGCAGAATCTGGATTTGGGCTGGAGCGCACCTCGTTCGTGTGGACAAGGCTCACCAGCCTCTTCCCTCCTGGGTTGGGAGGGCAGGCCCCAAGAGGCTCTGCTGACTCTTGCTCCTTCTGTGTGGGCCCACCCACATTCCAGCCGGAGGCCAATGGGAGGCAAGACATTGTGATAAGGCACTCCTGGGATGAATTCTTCCTTTCTGAGTAGCACCGTCAGGACACGTCCTGGGGTAACAGCTGAGCCAAGGTGCCCTGCTCTGAGCTGGCGAACCCCCAGACAGGGAGCACGGCAGCAGGGAGGGCTGAGGGCAGAGTATACCTGAGGCACAGAAGTGAAGCCCCAGCTGGCTACAATCAGAGCCTCCCAACCAACCAAATCTAACAGCTCAGTTGAGCCCTGCCTTAGGCACTGTAAAATATCCCATTGTTTTCTACAGCCAGAGACAACTGAGAGAGGCCTCTGGCCCTGCTGCTGGAGGAGATGCCGAGAGGGAAACACGAAACAACATTCTAATCAGGTGACAAATAGCATCGGGGCCAGAAGTTTGATCATTACTGGTGCAAAACCAGATTTTACTTGGGGGGAAAAATGCTCACAAATCAGTGGACCCATCTAGCCTGGTTCCCATCAGCCCATAAGGACAGGTGAATGGGATCCCAGCAAGCACACAATCATGTGTGCCCATTTCCCATCAGACACCAAGTCCCTTGCTTTCCTGGCCCTCCAGATGAGTCTCCCGTCTCCCAGGGATGGGTGGGTCTCTGCCACAGAACAGTGGGGCAGACTGGTGCAGGAAAATGACATATTTCACAGGGTAACATGAATATCTCCCAAACCCATTTGAAGGGCCAGGAGCAACCCGGTAATGCTTTGGGAGGTGCTCAAACACTGCAGAGACAGACACAGAACTCCCATTCATTTGTTAGCTTGTTGGGGCTTTTCTCTGAAAAACAACCAGAACCAGTCAGACAGTAACGGGTGGGTGATTAGTTCAAAAACGTAATGAAGGTCAACAAGACCAACATCAATATGCTGGACCTTCTACTGCAAGAAGGCTTGTATGTGAGTGGTGAGCACGCTGAACCACAAGCAAAATCCAAGACAGCGTGCGCCTGGGTTTATCAGTTAGCGGTGCAATACAAAGGGGAAACCTTCTTTCATCGCTTGCACTATGGACAACTCATTGCAGCGTCTGTCCCAACTCGGGGATCTTGTTCTGCTTCTTCCCTCCAACTAGGCAGGTTTCTGGGATTTCCCCCAAATCGGCAGCTTCAGACATCTCAGCCTAAGAGATTTGGATACCCAGTTCCCAGGACACTTAAGGGAATTGTGTCTCCAAACCCCTTAGGCAGCACTGGAAACCTCAGCCACAGATCCTGACTAGTGCTTTGCTAGGTGTACTGTCCTCCTCAGAAGCTGGTGTGCTGGAACACAGCTGATCAATCACCTGTGCCAGCCAGGGCAGCAGCCTTGAAGGGTGAAAACTCACCCTGCTGTGAAGAACCATTTGGCTGGCTGAGCACTGCCCCCACCCCCACCCCGGTCCCACTCTGTACCTCTCTCTCACACATCCTGCAGTTGTGCTCCAGTGAGTTGTCACACTGGGTCTGGGTTCAAGCAGTCCTGGTGCGTTTTGCAGCTCCACATTAGGCGATTCCCTGGTGACTGTAGGAAAGTGGCAGAACTAGGAAAGCAGCAGGCAAAGGACAGAAGCTAGAAAGCAGCAAATAGCCACCCTCTCCTTGGAGAGCACAGCGCTGTCTCCTGTTGCTCACGGGGCTGGCTGGCAGCTTGGCCCCAGACCTCATGAGCAGGGCAGCTGGCTCCAGGCAAGGCCCCAGCTGCCAGTTCTCTCATGCCCACGTCAGTGGATTGCAGGATCACTCACACCGCGCCCATGAGGAACGGGGCAGAGTTTGGATCTCAGCCTTTGCTAAGGACAGCTAAAGTTTTCACGGGAAAGATTCAGTTTCACACGCTTTGGACTATCTGATCCCCCTAACTCGCGACACTGGATGGCTGGTGTCTGTGTGCTAGCCTGGCTCTAGCACACAGCCCTGCCCAAGGTGGTTCCTCTAGGCATCAGCTCAGGCGGATGTTACTGAATGTGAAGTAGGCACTAAGAGTGCCTGGAGTGGAAACGTGCTTGGGGGCAGGTGAGCAGAGAGACAGATGCTGATAGAGTTTCAGCGGCTGGTGTGGACGGCGCTCAGACCATGGCATCAGACCCTCCTCAGCACAGGATAGATTTGACTCAACCCCAGCTGCTCCATCATGGAGGGTGGACTTGTAGATCAGGTGCTGGGCTCAATCCCATGCTCTCCCTGCCAGCCTCTGTGACCTGTGGGATGTTCAAAGCTGCCTTGGCCACTTGGGAATTCATGGAAATTGGGCAGTTGGTACAATGGGATTACAGCCCCTTCCGGCCTTGCAGGGGGTGAGAGGCTGAATTTACCCAGCCCATCCAATGCTCTGGCCTTACTGAAGAAAGCTACATTAGACAGAGAATTACAAAGGCTTACATGGTCCCTGAATTAGCAGCCACATCGCTATTTTCAGGCCGCCAGTGGCTGATTGCTCTGCAGTTTCCATCGCAACTTCATTGCAAGGAAATCATTGTCCTTCCTGACCTCTTGGGACTATAAATACAACCCATCTTACTCCATCTTCAGAAAAGGGTCCCTCGCTTTCTTTGTGCCAAGCGTCATCTCTGACAGCGCCACTCAACAGCAGGTCAGCTTCTGACACAGAGCCCAGTTCCTCCTGCGGCTCTCCACAAAGCTCAGGAGGGAAAACCCAAAGGACAAGCAAGGTCACGGGCAAAAGGCAGCTAAATAGCTTGCCTCAGTGACAACGAAACACCAGTGACTTGGTTTTTCAACAGAGTCAGAGTCAATCACCTCCAGCTCCTACGAAGGTTAGCGGGCGATAGAAGTGCTCAGCCAGTTTGAAAATCTGGCCATCAAAGTGTATGTCAGTAGTGGAAACAATTCATCCAGTACCTACGGCGCCTGCAACCTCCCCCTCGCCCCCTCCCCACACACACACTCGCACATGCACACAGGCATGTAGAGAGGCACAGGTTATAACATCCTTGTTAATTTCATGCAGCAGATGTCACTGGTAAATATTTCTTTGCAATGGACACTCTTTTTCTTTGCAGCTGCTGCACTGAACCCAAAGAAAGGAAGAACAAAGAGAGGATGAAAAGAGGAAAAAGATGAACCCAGAAAGAGGAGACAAAAGGGAGCAGAGATATTAACCTGGCACGTGGTGAACTGCAGTAACACTCAGGGGAACAGCTGGCACCCACAAACCTGTAACAGCTCTGCACAGGGCATTTTGCCTGGCAGGTTCATTCTAGCTCTTCGGCAGTGGGCAGGTGGAAGAGGAAACCTGGACCTGCTCTCCCTTCACTGGTGTATGACAGGAGTAACGTCACTGAAGGAAACAGTTTCTATTCCACCCTGGGCTCGTCCAAGGTGTCACATTGTTGCCATATAATTGTTCTTATGATCTTAAATTATCCTGGGCTTGGTTGCGTATTAGGCTCACTTGGCTCACCAGCCTCCTGCTCAGTCCAGACTAGTGACCTCTGTCTATTATTAAATTCACAAGCGATTGGTAACTCAAATCCCCAGTGTAATTTACAATATTTGGACAGAACAGGTTCGGAGGCTGGAGGAAGACAACAGATTGGAGTTTACCGGGTCTGATCCTGACCCTTCTGACATGAAGTCACCAGGAATGTTGCCATTGCCAAGGGGAGCTGGATCAGACCCAAAGAGGAAGCAGGGCCGCCCAGAGGATTCAGGGGGCCTGGGGTCTTCAGCGGCACGGGGCCCCCGTCGCTGAATTGCCACCGAAGACCCAGCACTTCAGCAGCGGGTCCCGGGGCAGAAGGACCCCCCGCCGCGGGTCTTCAGGGCACTTTGGCGGTGGGTCCCGGGGTGGAAGGATCCCCCACCGCTGAATTGCCGCTGAAGACCCAGAGCGGAAGAAGCTCCGGGGGCCTGGGCCCCGTGAGTTTTCCGGGGCCCCTGGAGCGAGTGAAGGACCCCACCCCAGGGGCCCCGAAAAACTTTCGTGGGGGCCCCTGCGGGGCCTGGGGCAAATTGCCCCACTTGCCTCCCCCCCCCAAGCAGCCCTGAGAGGAAGTACTTAAAGTGCTAAGACGGCAGGTAGAAAGCAACCAGCGTGGGTTGGAGGGAGTTGAATCTACTGTCTTTCCCCTTTGCAACCTCCCACTCACAATGAAAGATCAAAGAACGGGTTTCAGTGAATTTTGCCCCATCCTTGTTGTCAGCCTACAGAGTACGTGAAACAGCAGCTTGGGGCAGTGGTGCTGGAAGGGTTAATGGCTGCCATCAAGCATGCATTTGCTAGGCAGTCACAGACATGCCGGCCATCCTTCATTTGGGCCAAACAGAAGAAGCAATTGAGCTCCTTGATGCAGTCAGATCACTGGGGATAGTGGAAGCCAACGCCCAAGGCACTAGGCTGCATGCAAAGTCGATGAGCAGCCCAGCCACATAGACCAACCTTGGGGCTGGGGATTGACTGGGGGCAGCTGCATGTGTCAGCAGCAGCAAGGGACCGGAAAGCCAAGAGGAGGCAGCGAACAGTGAGAGCAGCAGTGGTGAGCACGGCCCTGAGAGGGAGCAGACAGAGCTCCTTGGAGCACAGGACTGGCTCAAAGGGAGGCTTGGGAATTGCCAGCATGGAAACTGCTGGCTGTCGGTTGCTCCTGCTGGGTCCAGGGGAACAGGCCTTGATGGACATGCTCTGTAAATGCACAGGATTACTCCAAGAAACACCTAACTTGAATAACCTCCTGACCCAAACAGCCTGGTAAGGTTCCAGATAACCACTCAGGCGACAGGGAGTAGTACATGGCCAGGCACTTGGTGGCTCTTCACAGCCGTACCCGCGGTGCCTGGGAGCACACCTGAGGCCGGAGCAGGGTCTCTCCCAGGCATACGAGGCACAGAAGCACTTTCTGTTCTGGTCGTGGCTCAAGGCTGCACTGTTCTCGACGGTCAATGACATAAAGCAAAGCGGTGTCCATGGCAATGGTACTTGACCGTTCAGCAGACACCAGTGTTACTGCATCTGATGGCTGTGACGCTCGGATGCTGGTGAGAGATCTGGCAGGCTGGCATTGCTCTTCCCGACTCCTTTCTTTCCTGCTGGTGTGTGATGCTGAGCAGGAGGGGAGCTCACTGGTGCTCTGAAAGGGATATTTTTTCAATACCGCCCCACCCCCCCACTTCAGAGAAAACAGCCTAAACTCCACCAGGATCCATAGACGTGCCCAGAGGCTGTGAGCTAAAGGCCACTCTGTTTGTGAGGAGGATTATTATATGTCAGTGTAGCTAGATGTCCCTGGGTGGGCTGTTGGCAGTGGGCATTGAACCTGGGGACCTCTGGTTCTAAATGCAGGAGCCTCTCTCTACTGTCTGAGCTAAAAGGCCCCACTCTGTTAGCCAAAGCTCTAGCAGACTCATCAACCTCTGTATGCTCAGACCACTAGAGGGGCCCTGATCACCACACTGGGCTCGCTTAGGTTACATCAGCACCTCTGGAAATCAAGGCACACATCTGGATTATAAGTGTAGGCACCCGAGGCTCTCCAATTTGGTCATTTTGGTCGACTTTGGTGATTTACCCAAGACGAGCTCAGCCCAGACTGCCTGAGTGCCAATCGCAGGATCAAAGCTCTACACCACACCTTGTAAGAAATCTAATCTCTGCACCACACTCACTCTGGATAGTTGAGGTCTGAGTTAACAATCTCATGAGTAGACTGAACATCACAAAATACAACTATGCACAGTGGTTCTGGAGGTGCTGCTTTCCCCCTGGCCTGAAGTAGTAATAACAACACCATCAGCAGCACCTCCACTACAAAAATTGTTCCGGCACCCCTGCCCATGCGACAGGGAAGGAAGCAAATCAAGATATCGCTGCTCTCAGAACTCTTCACCCGAGCACTGCTCCTGCCAGACAAAGCTGTCCAATCTATAACGATACTGCAAGACAAGCAGAGACAAGCAATCCGGCCCTTTGGCATCTCTAGCCGCTGAGATCAGCGAGCATTCTCTGTACCCCAGTAGAACCATCTGCCGGAGTTGCTCTTAATAGGCCAAATTCTCTGCTGGTGTCAACCAGCATTACTGGCTTCAGTGGAGGAGCACCAGTTTCATCCAAGGAGGGACGTGACCCAATGGTATATCCTACTTTGGCACCTTTCCAGATAAGCAATGCAGTCTGCAGTTGAAAGATCCGTCATTCTTTCCAGACAGAACTGCAGGGCCCTCCAGAAGCCACGACAGTTCTCTTCTGCCTTGGCCTTCACACATGGACAAAAGCTGGGCTGAGAAGTACCCTCACTGCACCTCCAGGGGGAATGCTGGGCCAGTCCTTGGCACTGTGTGACAGAACGCTGAGAAGGTAGGACCAAAGAAGCGTGCAAGACCAGGACATGGCCACCCAGAAAAGGAGCTTGCGAGTCCAAAATGGAGGGGAGGCAACACAAATAGCTCAAAAGGAGACTCCCAAACCCACCTGGATATTAACCAAGGCTTCAGGACTGAAGTGTGGGCCGGGTGAAGGTCTCAAGAGGGAGCCACTGCTGGAAAGATCGCAGTGGAAGGCACCATCCTACCTACACACAGCACTCTTCTCCTGATGGCCCAAGGCACCAGCACAGACTGGGGAATTCTGGGGTGCTGTTCCTTTGTCTGGACCCTCGCTAAGAAACTGTAGACCATGCCCAGAAGAGGCATTTGTGGCCCAAGCTGCTCTTCTTGACCCTGGGGTACATACGACAGGGATGCAGCTGCCCATCACCTTTCTTGGTGTAACACCACCACTTCTAGCTCTTCCTGCTCTCTCATCAGGCCTTGAGAGGGGGTATTGCAGGGTCTGAATGACTGGCTGATGCGTATGTCAGAAGGTGCTACATGGAAGGGAAATGATGAAGCCATGGCTATCTGCACTGGGTCAGCACCAGAGCTGGCTGGGTTCTGTTGCAAAATGCCATTTCAGGGAAGTAACTTTTTTGTGATGGCCTGTGGACATTGACGAAACCTCCTATGGAACTAACCATTGGAAGAAACATTTTTTTCATTTTGGAAAAAAATGAAAATTTCATCTAAATATGGTATTTTATTCAAAAGTGATTTTATTTTTTCCATTTTAAAAAAGAATTGTATTTGTTTTAATTCATTAATTTGAATAATTATTTAATTGCCTATTATTTTATTTAATTTTAGTACTTAGAGTGAAGTATCTTATTTTCTAGAATATCCTTGGAAAATGCTTCCAGACTGACAAAGATATTGAAAACATCTGCTTCTCTAATTAGTACATTGTCTTCTTTTTTTGTTCAAAACATCGAAGTGCCAAACTATTTCATTACCATGCAAACAGGAGACACTTTTATCTAGAAAATAAGATGCCTTCATCAGTATTAAGTAGCACTGCCCTTAATCATTTTAAAAATAAAACAAAACAGAATACTTTTACTGTATGATGTTGTAGGAGAACATTCACGTCATACTATGCACTATTCGTACTGACAGCATAAAATAATGCAAACATAATAATATAAAAGTGGGGGAAATAATTTTCTAAACAAACATTTCATTTTGCAATTTTTCCAAGACACAATATGCTAAACAAAATTTGGGGGAAAGTTCTGCTTTGAGGCACATTGCAGCAACAGGGATTTCATTTCAGTTCCAAAAGAAAAGAAATTTTTAAATGTCAAAATTTCCTGCCTAACAGAAATGGTGAGTTTTGACCATCCCTTGTGAGCAACCCCGATCACCCTGGTGTGTGCGTGCCTCCCATTGCATGGGAGGCAGGGGGTGGGACTTGGCCATCTGCTGAGGACCTGTGACTAGATCCATTCACTTGCATTGCAAGGTAACTCCTTATGTTAAGCTTCCTGCCCTAAGAGCCTAAGAGAGGAGGCTCCTAATGTGCAGCCTTGTTCTCTGTCCTGCAGCTGCCAAGAAGAAAGGCCAGAACTACCCACAGCCACAGACAAGTCCATTCATTACAGCTGCTTCTCAGTGCAGGTGTGTGATTGCGGAGTAGAAATGGCAGAGTATTTCCAGGGTGTATTGTCCTCTCTCTACAGCCTCAATAAGAACATGGTGATTTCCTTCCATTCCCAGCAATGATGTTCCAAATCTCTGGCTGTGGGCACAGAGAAAATCGAACCGACAGGGTTACTGCAGTAAATGATCAGTCAATAATCAATAAAGGAATGAGGAGTGATGGGCCAGCCTCAGGGAAGGGCTGGGATTAGTTTGCAAGTGGATGTCATGGAGATTCAGACCAGGCAGCCCCAGAGAGAGAGTGCCCAAAGTTGATTAAGAAGGGAAAGCGTCATTTCAGGCCATTGGAGACTGGATGGAACATGCAGCATGGACCAGGGGAGCCTAAGAATTTATTTGAAATCAATGGCTTAACAGAAACAAGTGACGCTGCCTCTTTCCAATTCGCTCCACTCTTTCCCTGCCCCCATACCTTGGTTGGAGTAACTGAGTTTCAGGTGAAGCCCTGATCCCGTGCCTGGCATGCAGCTGGCACACGCACTGCCTCCACTGGCACAGCAGCAATGGCTGGCAGCTCCCACTGCTGTCATGGCCTTGGGATTCCCACGTCACTCAGAAGGGAAGGATGCTCCTCCGCCAGAGGTGGGAGTGAGCGTTACCAGTCTGCTACTATGGCTGGAACAGGCTCCATGCCAGGGGAGCAGTCAGCATGAGTGACAACCTGGCAGCAATAACGGAAAGGGCAGCATTCACCTTCCCAATGAAATAACCCAGCTAAGACCCACCCAGGCCCCAGAGCCGCGAACCCAGAGCTGCATGTCATCAGGCCACGCATTCGCTCTAATGACACGAACGGTGCAGAGGTCCATGCTGGAAGCCGTGCATGGGGGCTAGGGCACAGAAGCCCAGTGTGGGTGGCAGGCAGAGGAAAAAGACAATCTCGTCAGCCCGGATCCTGCACTCAGCACTTCGGGCTCTCTCTCGGTGCAAGCCCCCTCCTCGAGCCCAGGGGCGGGGTGGTGCGAGGAACTGGGGCCGCGTGCGAGCCACCGCAGCAGCACAGCCATCAAGTTTCTTTAAGGTGCCACTGGATTCCTTGTTGTTTAAGATGGAGAAACCCAGCAGTTGAATGCTTCTGGCAGCTCCTGCCTGGTCATGGGCAGCAGCATCCTGGCTCGCGCTCCATCAAAATTGGTACCCACAAGCGGATCAGATCTCGTGGTCCCTTCTGGACTTAAACTCTATGACTAACTCCAGGTTATGTAGCGTCGCACACACTCAGTGCCAACTGTCTGCACCTGGCCACTTCCCCACCTGGCCCCCCTTCACTGCCCTACCCATACATCTACCTGCACTCCACGGGCCACAGCCGGGCTGCCCCAGTGCACTTGTGTGTGAAAGAGGAAGGACACAGCGCGCCCGAGAGGGGGAGCTCTAACCTTGGGGGGAACCCACAGGGGAGACCGTGAGTCCCTGTGAGCAGAGCTGCACTGAGGGGGGCGTGGCGTACACCCTTCCCAGAGTGCAGCACGTCCCCGGCCCAGCGTGCCCCCCAGTGCAGGGGGCAGCACTCCACACAAAGGCATGATGCTAGTAGGGGGCTTAGACTGGAAGATCTCTGGGGCAGGGACCAGGTCTTTGTTCTGCCTTTGTCCATGGTCCTGATCTGTGACTGGGGCTCTAGAAACACAAATCACGAAACCGGTGCCCATCCTCCCCACCCGCAAGCGCAAAGAGCTCTTGCTCTGAGCAGAGGAGGAAAGCCCAAAAGCCATCAGTACCCAGTGCCAGCTGTCAGGGCTGAGGCATGCACGCAGCAGGAGGAACACAGCTAGTGCCACAGCGTCACTCTGCAGGCAGATTGGATCACACCTTGGCCCAGGGTGCTCATGGAGGGCTACCCTGACTGAAAGAACAAGTCAGCTCCAGAAGGATCAGTTCCTAGGAAGAGACTAAGGAAACCCAGCAGAATGCAAGTTACCCCCTCCCCATCCCAGCGGTTGGTTGGTGTCTGAAGGATGGCACTAGGCCACTGAAACCAGAACCTGTCTGGGAAGGAGGGTTGGGATGCATGTAATGATTTCCGCTCCCCCAAATCCCCATGACTGCTGTTCGCAGGCACATGTCACAGGCCAGCCGAGAACAACAGGCTGCTAGTCACAGAATATCAGGGTTGGGAGGGACCTCAGGAGATCATCTAGTCCAACCCCCTGCTCCAAGCAGGGCCAATCCCCAGACAGATTTTTTGTCCAGATCCCTAAATGGCCCCCTCAAGGATTGAACTCACAACCCTGGGTTTAGCAGGCCAATGCTCAAACCACTGAGCTATCCCTCCCCTCAACGTAGTCAACAAACACTGCATTTCAGCTAGACAAGGTTCCACTTTCCTCCACTAAAATATGCCTTTAAAAGTCCTTCCTGGAAATCTACACAATGCCTGTAACCTGCCAGCCTCCTACCAAATGCCTCTTGCTCTATGAAGCCATGGATTCCCCAGGCCAAAAGGGACCATTGGATCATCTTGCCTGACACCTCCTGCATAGCCCAGGCCAGAAAACCTCACCCAGGAACTTCAGCATCACACCCAGGACTTGTGAGTGAACAAGCACAGTTCTTCTAGAAAGACCCGAAGTCTTTACATCAAGACCGGGTGTGACAGAGACTCCACCACATCCCTCGGTCAGTTGTTCCAATGGTCAATTCCTCTCAGTGTTAAAAATTTGCACCGTACTTCTGGTCTGAATTTGTGTAGCTTCAGCTTCCAGCCATGGGATCTTTCTTAGCTAGAGTGAGGAGCCCTCTGCTAACAGAAATCTCTCCCCCATGTAGGTCCTGAGAGTGAGCAAATCAACTTGGGTAAAATGTTCAAAAATGCCTAAGTGTACGTCTACCTGGCGTGCAGAGCACATACACATCACACCCCCTTGTACTGGTACAGAGAGCAGTGTAGACAGTGAGATCTGAACCCTGTGGGTAGGTACCCAGGTGCGTTCCACAGGGCCCAAGCAGTGCTATTCTTAGCAACACAATGTCCCGTTGCCAGAGCCTTTCCCCACTGCCACAGGGAAAGACTCCAGCAGTACAGAAGGCTCTGGTAGAGGGCAGACAGCAGGGAAAGGTTTAGCTCTCCCCTGCCAGAGCCTTTCACTGACACGTTTAGCTACACACTACAGTGTGGACTCAGCCTGCTTTTCATTGTGGCATGTAGTGACACACTCTGAACATGCTGCCGCAAGATGTAGGCTACGTCCACACTTCAAATGCTACAGCTTCAGCCTAGACACCTATGCCAGCGACAGACATTCTCCCGTCGCTGTAGTCAGCCCATTCATCTCCCCAAGAGGCAGTAGCTAAGTCAATGGAAAGATTCTTCCGTCGCCCTGTGCTGTCTACCACCCAGAGCGACGCAGCTAGGCCGATGTACATTTCCAGTGCAGATCAGCTCGTAGCCTAAGTCCCATTTTCAGAAGTGAGACTACCCTGAGCAGCCCATGTCCCACTGAAAGGCAATTGGCTTTAACAGGCTACAGTTACAAGGGCATCGCATGGGATTGACAACAGCACCAAAGCAGGTCAGGTGTCCAACTCCCAATGGGGAGTTCCACCCCTGCTCTGTTCCCAATGGGAGTTAGGCACCTAACCTGCTTCAGTGCTTTTATCAATCCCCCAAGGCACCCATCTGCATCCTTAAGAGCCTAAATCCCTACATCATTTCTGAAAACGGGGTTTGGACTCCTGGGTCTCTTAAGGGTTGTTGACAGAGTTACCCCCCTTAACCTTTGCTTGGACAAACTCCGTGTGCAGGGGTCAGGCGAGACTATCATAATGGCCATTCTTGGCCCCCAATCTATGACTGTCTGGTGTCCAGGGTCCTGGCTCTGCAGATCTTGTCTCTCTGTGCAGCACATAGGCCCTGCTGTGATAAACGGGCTGTACAGAAACCCTTAGAGGGATCATTTGCCTTTAAGTGCCAGACATAAGATGTCCATTGTGGGCCAGATGCCTCTCCTGCTGGGGACCCCGTCAGCAGCTGGAGGCAGGCGATACATACTCCTGGCGAACAGCCAAATGCTGGTGGGGTTAAAAGTTAAGGGCAAAGTCTGAGGCCAGCTCCTCAAAATGTAGAATTTCCTATGATTTCCAGAGTTCAACAGTGAGGATTGTGGAGCAGAAAAGGGTCTTGTATTCCTCATCTCTTCTTCTCCTCTTTCCCTCTCTGCTCAGTCTTTCTCCAAGCCATGCCAACAGCCAAAGTTACATATAGCCCCAAGTTGGAGTGCATCAACTGTCTAATTTTAGTATTCAGAGAAAGCCAAACACAAAATCAAAGAATAACCATAATGATAAACCAACAGTCGCATTACATCTGACCTGTTTTGTAGAAGAATAAAACCAGTAACTACAGGCATACAGCAGGAGGCTACAGTTTACAGAAAAATACTTAAATATAAGTTGCAATTAGCACTGCCGACCTCAGTGTAGGAACACAAACACAAAAATTGTGGGGTTCAACATTTTTCCATTTCTTCATTCCATTCTCTTTCTCTCCTTCCATCTCTGAGTTCCTTCCTTACTTTTATTTCCAACCTTTTTTTATTTCTCTGCCTTCCCTTTTCCCTCTTTGCTTCTGCCCCATCGCCCCCTGCCTCCATTCCAGAATCACAGGGTATTGTGGTTCTCCCCTGCTGCCCTGGCCCCAGGGTGTTCTCGCAGAGCATCTTTGGCTCCATGTCCTGCAGACTGTCAGTTATGAGTTTCTGAAATAGCCCCTAGGAGCCCCTGCCATGCACAGCTACTGTGGAGTCACCTGAATCTCTTGGACCCTCCATCTGAACACCCTACATTGGATCTCTATGAAAGGGCAATTGGGGCGTTTTTCCCCTTTCTACGAACCCAAGCATGACAATGCAATTGATTAACTACATAGCTAGGCAAACCGTTCCTTGCATCTCAAGGCCTGGGAATCACAACACTGATCAAGTTGGATTAGTTCCTGACGTTCTAGGCCTGCAGACGTGTTTTCTCTGAACATCTATGGTCTTTCTTGCGAGTGCAGTTCCAGTCAGAAATACAGTCAATGTAGAAAGAGGCACAGTCCTATTTCACGGCCCAGCCACCTGTGCGTGACTGAATCAGATCTGCTCCCTTTCCCGAGAACACAGCAGCTGGCTATTGTTAGCACGCTAGCACTAACACCGCCACACAGATGGTAAAGCAGGAGGGGGAGGTGGTGGTGCTGCTGCCATGAAGCATGCCCAGTCTCCAACCACCAGGGTGGTTAGTCTTCACTCCCAACCTCTCCCCAAGTCCCATCGTCAGCTTTGGTTTGGGTGGTGGTGGTTGTCTAAAACAACCTGACGATTCCCCCAATAAACTACCCATCGGGTTTTAGGAAACGGAACACACAGTGCACAGGTGCCTTGGAGTTTCCTGTTCGCTAACGAGGTAGGGCCCCTGCCATTTTTCTGGATCTGCCTTTAGCTCCTGATACACTTTTAACAGATTACTGGCTTTTTCAGCTCCCAGCCTATTATGAAGCTTTGAGCCAACTAATGCAAAATTTCCTAACATTCTAGGAAATTAGGTTTACCTCCCATCAGGTATGTACCAGCCTCTTTTTACCGGTCTAGGCTCAATCTATGGCCTCTGTATTAGGGTTCCACCATGCTGGCCTCGGCATGGAAAGATTCCATAGCTTCTCTGAATTCTTTTCTGATTTTGTCCTTGTGTGGTTCAGTTCTTTTTTGTTAATTAGATCAAACCAGATCTCTGCTGAGACCGTGACACCTGGCCTGTATACTCGCCCCCACTCAAAGCATGGTCCAGACACATGACCTGCACACCCACCCCTACTCAGAGCATGGCCCAGACAACCACCCCCACCCACAGCATGACAGCAACATATTTCCCAGGCAGCACTGTGACTACAAACAACAGATCACACAGCCACCTGCTAATCCAAACAGGTGACACCATGGAACAGAGCACAGGATCTCCATCTCCACAAACGTAGGCCAGGACCACAAGCTAAAGGAGATCACTGTACAGCTCATGGAGGCCAAGGGCCTATGCCAACAGGGCAGCCCCTGGACAGTCCCATAGCCTGGGGCAGGTCTGTCCAGCAGAGGACAGTGCAGACAAGCACATGGCAGCTGATCCCTTATTCCAAGCAGCCGTACCCGACAGCTTACCAACACGAGGCCGGCGTGGTAGGTCCAAGTTAGGTGATCCCCGCTCCGTGCCCCAGGGGACGTTCTGGGGGACATGGGAAGCTACAGGACCAGGCTGAAACTCTGGGGCCGTATTAGGAACAGACGGCCCCAGTGGGCATTAGGAATGCAAACGGCCTCAGTGGGGAAGGAGAGACACAGACTCTTTCCTAATGGAAGCACAGGAGGAATGCTGCCTTGCCAACAGGCCCTTGGCAGGGGTTAATCCTCAGCCCTACTCCGTGAGGGATCCAGAGAGGATCTGAACAGGGAGGGGCTCTTGTATGCAGGGCCCAGTGCTGACCATAGCCCAAGAGTATCCACAGCAGATCAGGTGCTGTATCCAGGCGCTGGGGGGGCATAGCCACGAGCCCCCATTTGCTCTCCATGCATCTGGCAGCCCTGCTCTAGGGCGAGGTCCTGCTGACACAGAGGCCGGGCAGAGGAGGGGTTAGGCTCAGACTAGTGGATCTACAACTCCTCCGAGGCTCTGCTTACACTGACAATGGCATCCTGCAAGGGTCCCAGAGCCCGGGCTCTGGCGTGAGCCTGAACCTCTACACTGCAATTAAGCAGCCCTTTAGCCCAAGCCCAAGCCAGCTGGCATGGGCCAGCCACAGGTGTCTAATTGCAGGGAAGACATAGCCACTGAATGCTTTTACCTCCGTCCCCTGGAAGAGGGCATGGGGCAGGCATAGGGGATGGCACTTGCCCTTACTTATCTGCAGTGCAGTATCTTGTCCTGTTGTATGTAACGTACTGACAGCTCCACGTTATTACTTGGGACTGAAAGTTCCTAGGGTGTTTTGTGTTAAACTACACTCTGGGGCATCTTCCTTCCCCAGACCTGCTCAACGACCTTCCTGGCCTCTTCTCTCCATGAGCCTCCCTTGCTCAATCCCTGCTGCTCCCTCACTTCTCTGTGTGATCAACAGGACAATTCTACTTCAGGGGGAGAGTGAGGCTGTGCCAGACTGTCTCAGGCCCAGTCTACACATCAAAGGCTTGCCGGCACCATCTTGCTTATGTTGGTTAGGAGTGGGACTGTTTGCTGACCGGGCTTGTGCCGGCACAAGCCCTAGTGTAGACACAGCTATGCAACAACATACTCCTGTGCTAGTATAACTAATTTGCTCAGGGAATTGGAATAAGTCAGACCAGACAAAGCATTTATTGCTAGTAGAACATCATCTACCCTGGGAGGATTTGCTGGTAGAAGTACACCTTTGAAATAAAGACAAGGCCTAATGTTTTGAGCAATCAAATCAACAATGGAGCTGAAAAAGCTGAAGCAATGAAAGCCGCATTCTCTTACTGCAGGGCTCATTGTAGGTGCGATCAGATACATTTTCTGTCATCTTAAAACTGTGCATACACACACACACACACACATTTAGAGAATTGCTGCAAAGTCAAGGCTTGGTCTTCTTTTTCAGTGGTAGAATGCTGAACCCAAATAGACCCTTTCACATTGTATTTGACTTTGAAAGGAATCTGGCCACTAGTACAGGACAGTAGGTGGCACCTTTCATGGAAAATCTGTGATTAAAAAAAGATAGATAGATAGATACATTTTCGACTTATAGGCCATGTCTAACCACAACAGAGCAGACCTGGAAAAATGAGACCTCACCCAGTTTCAAAGATGGCAAAACAACTCTGGCAGCTGGTAGAGGAATTGTGTGTAAAAAGTCTTAATCTTCATTAGAGGGGAGGGAGGGAGCGATCTTTGGTTATTGTGCAAACAAAAAATATAAAACAAGTGAGAGATAATCTCCATGCACCTGGCAAACGATAGCTGGCTAGATCTGTAGACAATAAAAGCAAATGAAATAACACAAGCTGGCCAGTGCAAAGGCTGTTCGATGTACTCTGGAACAGAAACAAGCCACTTCTCTTCGGAAAAAACACAAATGCTATCAGAACATCCAGGAACTGCAAACAGGTACAAACAACAGAGTCACCTAAATGTCTGTACTCAGCAACCATCTTGTTGATTTCATCTAACATGTGAGGTTGGTTTTTTAAAGATACGTATGGATTTTTAACACAGTATGAAAATAAGGCTATTTACATACAGAATTTATTAAAATTAGGACTAGATGCCATCATGGCATCTCTCTTGCTACACCTTCCTTTCATTCAAGTGCAACTATTGGTAAGACTTTAGTA
Source organism: Mauremys reevesii (assembly GCF_016161935.1). Classification (NCBI taxonomy): domain Eukaryota; kingdom Metazoa; phylum Chordata; order Testudines; family Geoemydidae; genus Mauremys; species Mauremys reevesii. The sequence goes on from NC_052631.1 coordinate 49,760,206, forward strand.
ACATTTCTTTCATAAATCTTTATTTAGAGGTATGAATTTGACTGTAAAAATTAGGCTGAAATATAGCAGTGGAAGTGTCAAACTGAGCTAGGGATAAATATAACGCAGATACATAGATGTGCTCGGTACAGATTTCCTTCACACTCCAGACACCCACTGCAGTTTGCAATCAAGGAATTTGAAGAGCAGCCAGGAAGGGCATATTATACCCACAGAGATCTCAATACACACTTATCAGAAAAGCTGTTTTTCTATCAGATAAATTTAACAAAGAAACATCACAGTAAGAACAGTGGTTATGTGCTGCACAGAAAGTATCTGTCAATTCTATTGCAGTCTTATTCCTGCGGCACCATAATCCAGAAAGGAAGGAGTATATTTCACAGCATCCTTCAGCTACAGTCCCGATGTAAGAAATAGATTAATAGATTCCAAGGCCAGAAGGGACCATTGTGATCATCTAGTCTGACCTCCTGTGTAACACAGGCCAGAGAACTTCCCCAGAATCATTCCTAGAGCCGAGCTTTTAGAAAAACAGCCAATTTCAAAGTTATCGGTGATGGAGAATCCACCATGACCTTTGGTAAATTATTCCAGTGGTTAATTACTCTCACTCTTAAAAATTGACATCTTATTTCCAGTCTGAATTTGTCTAGCTTCAACTTCCAGCCATTGGATTGTGTTAGGCATTTCTCTGCTAGACTGAAGAGCCCATTAGTAAATATTTGTTCCCCAGATAGGTACTTACAGACTGTGATCAAGTGAACCCTTAACATTCTCTTTGTTAAACTAAATAGACTAAGCTCCTTGAGTCTATCGCTATAAGATGTCTACTAATCCTTTAATCATGCTGGTGGCTCTTCTCTGATCCTCTCCAATTTATCAAAATCCTTCTTGAATTGTGGACACCAGAACTGGACATAGGATTCCAGCAGCCGTCGCACCAGTGCCGAATACAGAGATAAAATAACCTGTCTACTCCTACTCAAGATTCCCCTGTTTATGCATCCCAGGATCGCATTAGCCCTTTTGGCCACAGCATCGCACTCGGAGCTCATGTTCAGCTGAATATCTACCACAACCACAAATCTTTTTTGGAGTCTCTGCTTTCCAGGATAGAGTCCCCCATCCTGTAAGTATGGCCTGCATGGTTTGTTCCTAGATGTATACATTTACATTTAGCTATATTAAAATGCACATTGTTTGCCTATGCCCAGTTTGCCAAGCAATTCAGATTGCTCTGTACCAGTGATCTTCCCTCTTCTTTACCACTACCCCAACTTTTGTGTCATCTGCAAACTTTATCAGTGATCATTTTAAGTTTTCTTCTGGGTTTTTAATAAAAAATGTAAAAAAGCATAGGGCCAAGAACTGATCCTTGCAGGACCCCACTGGAAACACACCTGTTCAATGCAATTCCCCGTTTACGGTTACATTTTTGAGATTCATCAGCCTGCTTTTAATCCACTTAATGTGTGCCACGTCAATTTGATATCTTTCTAGTTTTTTTAATAAAAATTTCATGCAATACCAAGTCACACACATTACAAAAGTCTATTACATCAACACTATTACCTTTATCAATAAACTTGTAATTTCATCAAAAAAATATATCAAGTTAGTTTGACAGGATCTATTGCCATAATCTCACACTGACTGACAATTATATTATCCTCCTTTAATTCTTTATTAATCACATCCTTTATCTTGCCCAGGATCAATGCCAAACTGACAAGCCTACAATTCCATGGGTGATCATATCTACCCTTTTAAAATATTGGCACAACATTAGCTTTCTTCCAGTCTTCTGGAAGTTCCAAGACTTATTGAAAATCAACATTAATGATCCAGCAAGCTCCTCAGCCAGCTCTTTTAAAACTCTTGGATGCAAGTTTTTTTGGACCTGCTTTTTTTGAAATGTCTAATTCTAGTAGCTGCTATTTAATATCCTCCAAAGAGACTAGTGGAATGGAAAGAGTGTTATCACTATCATATGAGACTGCATCATCTGTTTTTTCTCCAGATATAGAACAGAAATATTTATTGAACACTTCTAACGTTTCTGCATTATTATTGATAATTCTATCATTTCCATCTAGTAACAGACCAGTACCATTGTCAGGATTCTTTTTGTTCTGAATATACTTTAAAAATCTCCTTATTGTTCTTAACTCTGTTGGCCATGGATTTCTCCTTGTCTCCCTTTGGTTCCCTTATCAAAATTTCTACAATTCCTAGCTTCTGATTTATACTCATTACTGTCAACTTCCCCTTTCTTCCATTTGTATATGTGCATACATACATACATACACACACACACACACACACACACACACAGAGTTCTGTACAGCTGCCTTCACTTCCCCGCTAAACCAGGTCATTTTTTAAACCAGTATGGCCCTTCTTCCTCAATTGTGGCTTTTTGGGCATCTCGTAAGTGTTCTTAAACAATTCCCACTTATCATTCACATTTTTCTGATTAAATTCTTCCTCCCAACTTATTAGGCTCATAATTGTTTTCAGCTTTGTGAAAATGGCCCTTTTAAAGCACCAAGTGTGTGTGCATATAGATGTATAAAAACTGGTTTGGACTTTGTAACTGACTTGTGACAACTCCCCTTGTTATAAAATTTCGAGATTGCTGCACATCGGAATAATGGTGTTTCTGATTTACTCTTTAATAGTTCATTAATGGTGAATATATACTAAAGTATATACTCTAATTTCACTCTAGGCATCTTCCCTGTATCTTACACCAGATCTAAGATTTTCAGTGGTATCAGAAAACACTACACTCTGCAACACCAATTATGTGCTGTACTCTGATCTGCTTCGATGTAAAAGCACTGAAGTCGTCAGTCCCATGGACACCGAAGAGTCCAGAGACAGAAGCAGGTCTCCTTCAGTAAACTGCTTGTGATGGTGTGGGACTCACCCCCTCTCTCAGGGAATTAGCTTGTCCAGCCTCAGGAGTGCTTTCTGCAGGCCAGTGTCCCGCTGCCACTGGCCCCTGTGTCCCTCCCAGACCCGGTGCCCCGTTATCTGGGGTGCTGCCCCCTTGCAGTAACCCCTCACTCTCAGGGTCTCCCCTCCCCAGGGAATCCCCACATCACCTCAGTCGTAAGGCTACTGCCAGTCACCATCTAGCCCCACGCCCTGGGGCAGACTGCAGTATCAGCCTACTCATCACCCGCAAGGCTGGGTTTGGACCTGTTGCCTTTGCCTACCCCTGGGCTGCCCTCCGCAACCCCCAGTACCCGTTGGCCTTCTGCTAGGCTGCAACCTGGGGCTCTCCAGGCTGGAGCTCCCCAGCTTCTCTGCCTTTCCCCCGCCCTGCTCCATTCAGGTACTCTGCTCAGGTCCCTGCAGCCAGGTCCGTCTCCCTCTACAGGTAGAGAGAGACTCTCTGCCAGCGCCTGGCTCACTGGCCTTTTATAGGGTCAGCTGTGGCCTGATTGGGGCGTGGCCACAGCTGTGGCTGTTTCCCCAATCAGCGGAGGCTTGCTGCTTTCCTATCAGCAGCCCTCTCACAGTCTGAGCCCTCTCCCAGGGCTGATTTCAAGCCCTTCAGGGCAGGAGCGGGTGACCACCCCACTACACTGATACATGTCAATACACAGAGAAGTCTGCACTTTCAAGAAGCACGTGGTTAGAGTCCCTCTTTGTACATTCCACTTGGAAAACAAGGAATGTATCTTCTATTGTCATCAGGAATTCAATATTCGCTGCTCACCTGAGATTCCTGCCAAAATGTTGTGTCAAGTATTTCAGTGTAAGAATAGCTCTGGAGTAACCCAGAAGTCCTTGTCATTCACTTAGGATTCAGAATGCCAATTTCCCTTCTCAAACCATTTTTTCTTTTTTTTCTTTTGGGGGGTGTGGGGGAGGTTAATTTGGTAGCATGTATTTTCTTGATCATATCCACATCAAACCATCCGGCTGTGTTTGTTCTTTGCCTGACTTTCACAGGCCCTACTAATGTCAAGCCTTTGAGGAAACAATTTTCAAACTCCGCCGTTTGCATAACAATGCCAGCTCCTCCCTGCCCCCCTCCCCACCAACACACATTCATTCAGTAGCTTGCAATGTCACAAAGGCCACATGGTACTGTTTCATTCTCAAGCTGTCTAAGGCCATTCATAAAATTATACTCAGGATGTTCAGGATTCCATAATTAAGGGCTGGCGAATGGATATTAATCAACAAGCACCTTGCAGGATTCCTCATGCTACACAATAAAGGGCCACTGCTCTGGAGACTATGGCCATAGGCTCACAAACAAGATGTAGTCCATTCCCCAGGGAGCTTGTAATCTAGGAGCTGGGTCGTGCCATTAAGGCATAGTCCTGAGTAGGCAGTGATACAGGAAGCCACGTTTCCCCTGGAATTCCTAGGGGGCAGCGTTTTATGGCATCATGCACTGCATGAGCTCCTCCAGTGCCAGCTGTGCTAACGGGTGCAAAGCCATCTCAACCCTCTCTGACCCTTTCAGGTGGCTGAGCTACAGTGGTGCCCACAGCCTGGGGTGGCCTCTGTGCTTGCTGAGCCCTGGCACCAATATCTTGGGGGGGAACGCGCTTCCTCCACTCCCTGTCCTCCCTCACCCCTCAACCCCCCCACACCCACCTAGGGGCCAGCCAAAGAAAACCAGGAAAAACCACGTGGAGACACCATGCCCAGGACGGCTGGTGGGCAAAGGCTCTATCCTTTGAGAGAGCCAGTCTCAGACGACGAAGGGCATGGCAGCGCCTTACCACGGTGGGCAATTACTGGTGTCTGAGGAGTGAGTTCTAAGGGGGATTCTGAATGCAGGGGGCTCACCTGGTACCATGGAGATAGGAGGGAGCTGCAGGCACAAGGGGCCACACTTTCTGCTCCACTACAGCCCCTTAGAGCGGCTCTGCCGGCACACAGAGGACAGGAACCCTTCACTTCTGGCCAGCTGGGAACTGGCCCTGTCTAGAGAGAAACCCCAGGTGGCACAGAGCTAGCATAATGGCTCCCCCGAGCAGGGCATGTGGCCAGAACCTGACTCACCCACTGGCAAGTCATTTGGGAAGGGTGACAGAACAGAAGCCAGGTGGCAGAGGGGCCCAAAAAGAAATGAGAGGGGAGAAGGTCAAAGCTGGGGCTGTGGATGGCACATTTGGGGACGAGAGGGGAGGAGGGAAATGGGATGATGTTTGGAGAGGGAGGAGGAAACAAGAGCACAGGAGAACATCCAGGAAGGTAGCTGGAAGTGAAGGGGGACGCAGTGAATGGGGGAGCAAGAAGAGCCTGCAGGTGGAGGAGAGAGGGTCCGGGGTGAGATAGAAACCTCAGTGTCAGGAACCAGAATGAAGGAGGAGAGGGTGGAGCAGGGTGACAGGAAGTAGCTCGCCCCAGATCCGGTCACTTCTCTCCACAGATGCTGGTGAGGTGGACAAAGCAGAGGGGCTGGGCGAGCAGAGGGGGTTGGGGCTGGGCATGCAGGAATCGCTGAAGGTGACAGACCTGGGCTCAAGGGGGCGGGGCTGCTCTAAAAAAGGGGGAACAAGCTGACAGAAGAGGATGCGAGCAAGGAGCCTGCTTTTTTTCCAGTACACTCAGTAGAGAGTGCTCAGGAGGCAGCCATGCCAGGACTGAATGGCAGTGAGAGCAGGGCAGGTAGGGAGGAGTTTCCCCCGAGCAACTGGAGCATGGAAGGAGGAGAGGGCTGGTGCCCAGAGGGGCTGACCACACAGACTATCCCTGCCATGGCAGTCCTGGGAGAAGGGGGAAAGAGGAAGAACAAAGAAAGATGAGGCCAGGAAGAAGGAACTCAGAGCAGCGACTGGTAAAGCCAGGTCTAAAGAGCAAGGAGGGCAGTGAGCTGCTTGACCCAGGCCTGGGGGGGGGGGCCAATAAGGAAGCCAGAGAGAGGCAGGAAGAACCAGCTGAGTCTGGAGGGTGGGAACTGGCCTTGCCAAGGCTAAGGGCAGATTACTTGGATGGAGGCAAAGAGGTATAAGCAGGGAGGGGAAGGCAGACAGGAGCGAAAGGCTTGTGCAGGGAGAGAGGCTGGAAGGCGTCTGAGCAGCCCGACTGTAGATGGTGCAGGAGAGGCCCCCAGGAGCCAGTGCGGGAGCAAGGAGGTGGCAGGAGAATGGTTTCCTGACACTGTGAGTGGGGGTTAATTTGCTGGAGCCGGAGCAGGCATCCGGAGGCAGCAGAGGTGAAGGGAGGAGGAGAGAAGGAAAGGTGCCAAGTGGGCTGTGGATCTGGAGAAGAGGTGTTGCGAGGGCACATGTCACTCCAGGCTAAACAGCTTCCACTCTAACCAGAGCAGGAGCTCATCAAGCAAGGATTCCTGTAACACTTCTCCTCTGACCAGGGCTGCGAGCAGCCTCCACAGCCTGCTCTACAGGCGCAGCCGGCAGCAGACGAGCCCGGCTTCATGCCACCTTGTAAAAACCATAGTGGAGGTTCCACTAGTAGCCTGCTAGCTATCTGCGGGTCACCCTGCCACCATCTCCACACCATAACCCAAGGCCTAGGGAATTGGACAGCAGTGACAAGCAGCTCTGTGGGAGACCAGCCATGTCCTCAACTCTGACCATCCACTTCAGCATTAAACTGCTCACTGGCCCCTGAGAATTTGGGTGGAGAAACAGGAGTGCCAGCTGCATGCATCAGTTCCCTCAATGTGGAATGAAAATCTTCGCTTCTTACTTACGCATTTCTCATCTGAACAAATCTCGCATGTCTGCAGACTTCACTGCAGCAAGCGGCACGTCTCCCCAGAAGGATGTAGCTGGCTGGATCTCTTTCCAGCAATACACCCCACAAACATCAAGCTTATAGCCACTGGGGCTTGGTATTCTGATTGTCTGACAGTAGTGCCATGCACTGTGCTTGGTGCTGTACGCATACAAAATAAGAGATCGTGCCTCCCTAAACAGCTCTTAGGCTGAACAAACAGGACAGATAAGAGGGTGGGGTGGGGGAAAGAAAATAATATTGTTATCCCTATTGTACAGCTAGGGAGGTATATGAAATAGAGAGAAATAGAGATCAATCTATATTAAACAAATTGCATCAGTGCACATAGCTATAACATACCAGAGAGATTCCTTCCTCGAAGGAATCAAGTTCCTCCAAATTACAGATGCCAACTTTTGCTGGCTCGGGCAAAAACTCTCTGTAATGTTAGTTTTTAACCATTACTAAATATAGGTGCTTTACCCCTCCTCCTCCCCCGTCTATGGAAAAGATTGCCATTCCAGAGCTATAGTACCACAACAACATTGCATGCAACCAATCAAAGCAGGTCACTTTGTAGAGAGAGAGTCTCTAATACAATTACACTGAAAGCTGTTTGGAGATCACTTAAACTAGCTACCTGAGATAGGAATTAAGGTGGCCTGGGTGGACGTTTCCTTGTAGCTCTCTAGTCTGTATTTTGCCTCCAGATTAGATCAATATACTGTATGGATAAAATTTCCAGTAACCGTGTGCTTAAGTGACTTAATGAGCTTCTTAATTTAGGATTGGCGTTTACCACAGCTTCTGGAACAAACTATCCCCTACTGACTTTATAAAAATAAGTGATTTTTTTCTTATGCTATCTGAAGGCAAAGGGATGGGGAGATGGATGGGAGTACAATATAAATGGCTTGTTCTCTCAGTTTTACTTCCAATTCTCACACCCCAACAGCAACACAAAGAGGAAAATGGGGAAAGAACAGGCTAATGGAGAAGTGACACGTGAAAACCTGTCATCACTACCAGTATCTTTCACCGACCTGAAGAAGAGCTCTGGGCAAGCTGGAAAGCTTGTCTCTTTCCCCAACAGAAGTTGGTCCAATAAAATACATGTTCTCACCCACCTTGTCTCTCTGTTGCCACTACAGACAATTTACTTTGCTGAACTACTTTTTCATAAGCTCCTTCCTCACATTTCACAGAACTTTCAGCCCCAGACAGCCCCAAGTAAGGCATTTGGAGAAAACAGTGTGTTGCTCTTTAGGAATTGTAACACTCTACTCTTATTCCCAGTAGACACCTTTCCTGATTATGACAGGATAATACATCCATTGACACAAATCAGACCCCTATCAAGACATAGCCTTCCACATGCTGGTGATAGGAAGAGAGGAGGAACACATACACACAACAGATGAGCCACAATATTTGTATAGATGTATTTCTGAGATAGATTCTTCAAGAGTTTACGTTTTGCTTTAAACAAGCAGAGAGAGAACGCTAAACTATAGATTCAGAGGTTCAGCAGGTGAATTTACAATAGTCTGTCTGTGCAAATAGGTATTCATGGGTTTCCAGCAAGCTGATAAAGATAAAGATTGGTATGTTTTACACAGTGGTCTAATCTCCTCTCCATAAACATGTGTACCTGACACTCAAAGAAGTTACACACACATAGTAAAAGGAGAATAGCTGCCTATTCACAGTGACACGGAGACTTGTAACTTAATTCCATTCTAGACATTTAGACTTCTTCAGCAGCATGTGGAATGCTTATTAAAAAAAAGAGAACATCTTGTCATCAAGAAACAAACCCCAGCATACTAGAGTATGGCACAGATAAGCATCATGTAAGGCATAATTTGAAATGAAGAAAACCTCTTGGAAAAGTACATTTCACTAGTTTAAAATGGACTATCCTGCCTGATGAAATGGCATTTACTAAAAGCAAGGTCTGAAGCAAGATAATGGAGCAAACCACTCAAGCTTTTTTCCTCCATTTGGGAATCCCATGTGATAGGCTCTCCAGTTCTCTCCCACATCATCATACACAAAAATTGCAACTATTCCCTCTCACTGGTACAATATGTGGAAAACCAGAATGAAGTTCACAATCAGAAGAGGAAAAAGAAAACCTTAAAAATAATGCTGGAAGAACATTGCAATTTGGCTGCCCAAAATAGAACCCATACATGCCACCAAATGCAAATTATAAGTTTGCAAAAGCAACCAGTGGAAGTATAAAGTAAAAGAGCTTTTTAAAAAGTGTTTTAATGACAGTGAGCTTTGAGGGGGGGGGGAAGGAAATAAATATTTTCAGTCCTGGGTCCCGCTAAGTGTCATTCTGTTTTGCTAAAATAATAATACTCGGCACATGCAGCAATTCACATTTTCAAAACACAGTCCAAATGCCAACTAATTACAATTCCCTTCACTGCTATAGGGAAGGTATGTATTATTTTTAAAATACATTCAATTTCATCATTCTTCCATAAACCAGTTAATTCATGTCTAACTGTGACTAAATCATGGCTGTTTAAGAAGATATAAATGATATTCCATATACAGTTAGCTGTGCTCTGTAGACAGAGCGCAAATTGGTTTGAGACTCAGTTCACACAGCAGCCAGAAGACCCTCTCAGTATCTATATGAATCCTTTGATTCCATTTTGTAAAATTCTCGGGTACATTTTTTAACACTAAATGACTCAGGTCCATCCTGCCCCTTTCTAGGAATCCAGAAGGGCAGGTGACATTTAAATCTTTGATTAATATTTGAAAAATGTGGCATGAATGGGCTTTGGAAAAGTCAAACATTCCCAGATCAGCAAAGTCATATTTCTTCCATTGCATCCCACACAGAATTACTTGTGTGTGTATGTGCAAGAAGGAGGCAAGCGGGAGAAACTAAAGATGTAAAAGTGTCAGTCATGTCTCCTGATTGGACTTCTCTTGATCGAGGGAGAGGTTCCTTAGCTAAAGCACTAAACAGGATCATTTTGCATGTAAATCATTTTTGTCACAATTATACAGGTCAGGGACAAACAAAACAACAACCGGATGGTCATGACATTAGCCCTCTGGCAGTCCACACTTTGTGCCATGTGAATCTGCCCCTTGATACAGTAGTGCTAAAATATTTAACCACCACTGCCATCCCAACACTCTGCCCCCTCTATCCTTTTTATAAAAAAATACATATTGCTTTATTTCAAACTACCACCACCAAAATGAATCATGACAATTACACACAAAGCTCAGACCAGAGCCTCTAACCACTTGGGGCAGTTGTGAACATTCAGTTTCAGACTGGAATGGTGATTCACACTTAAACATCAACTAGTTTGAAGTTTCAAAAATAAAATCTACCCCTAAAATGGACATTTTTCTTTGTAAAAACCTCTGTGTTTTGATTATTTCAACAACTAAAGCAAATACCTAGATATATTTAAACCATTTGCACAGTTTTCTATTTCAGAATTCATTTGTACACCATATTAATGTTCCTCTTCCTCTTAAAAGGGTAGCAAACTGTTTAATGGGGGATTCCAGCACTACAGAGACACAGTATCTTTCAGCCTGGAATTTTCTAATTTGATATTTTAAAAAGTTGCTAAGATCTAGGGTTTTCCTTTTGAAAATTGTGAAAGAACACTGTTCTCCTAGTCATTCTGAGATTAGATCCACAAGTGTAATTCTGGCAGATATTCCTTGCCCCTATCACCTGAACAACTGTTCCATATTCACAGAAAACACTAAAAGAGGATCAGGACATGCCATGGGCAAGGAAGGATTTTAAATGAAGACAAGTTTCATAAAAGTGCAGCAGGTTTCCAGATTATTAGAAACAGGGTCTTTTTTTTTTTAATTGCATTGCTTTGATTGAATTGCAAAAATCTAGATCTGTATGCATTAGACATTTACTTTTCTGATTTACTTTAACAAATATAATATTCCACTTAAGTTTTGCCATTAAAAAGAACAGTAATTTTTTTAAATGTTCTACTAAATTAGATTTGAAGACTTCTCTAATTAGCTCACCCAGTGCATTGTTCTAGATTATACTAATGTTATACATTTTGATTTTTAAAAATAATATTGAAAACAAAAAAGAAGACTTTTCAAATAAAGGAACTGGAAATTTAAAACATTGTGAACATTGAATTGAGTTATTTAAACTAATCTGTTTTATTTCTGCCAAATACACATTACATGAAAGTTAATATTAACAGATTTTGTTTTGTTCATATTTCACAATTCACAGTTTTCTAATGTTTATTATTATTAACTATGTATTCAGCATCTGCAGTTAAGAATCAAAGCATAAAAAGCATAATTACAGCACTTTTTTTTTTAAAAACACAGCTTCTCATTCAGCAAATTCTTGAAACAATATGATTTTAAGCAAATGAAGCATTCTCTGTTACCAGAGAATTTAAAGTTGACATGATAAAAAGTGGGTTTTTTTAAATTAGTTTGTCTATGCACAATGTAGTACATACAAACAAAAAACAATTGGGATACTGTTTTCTTTAACATTCTTATAGGAGGCAAAAATCCCTTGCAGTAGAGAGAACACAATTACTGATTTTTAACTCATGAAAGACAAATTTATAAGCTCTTCTGCACTACTTCATGCTATTTTTCACTACCTCCAGCCCTGTAACCTCCAACCCTTCGACATTACCATGAGGAGGTGTATAGAAAGTGGAGTTTGCAGTGCTACTTCTGACTATTTTACACTATTTCTTAGCTACATAAAAACATACAGATGAGAATGAGGGTTATTTTTGTTTCTGTTTTTGAAATCTAATTCTTGAAAAGGTTAAAGGAAATTTTAACTAAACACAGTACCGAGAATAAAACGTATTACTTACACATCAAGACATATTTCAGATACATTTCAATAACAGGCATAACAGAGGTTTACCCTCTTTATTAAATCCAAACACTACAATGCTACACTTTCAGTCCAAACATATCACAACATAAAAAGTAACAAAACCAAACCATAAAACACAAAACAAATTTGGACCAAAATATTTAAAAATAATACATCTAATTAACCTGGGACAAAGCTAGCATTTAGGGGAAGTTCTCTGCAGTTTTATTCAATAGTTTTACATTCACATAGCATCAGAACTGTAGGACAGTATCAGCTTGTGTGTAACATGGAAAGTTTTCAGATCTACACAGCTAACTCAGACAAAACTCCCTACAAAGTCACTGGCAATTTTGCCAGAGCAAGGGGCGTTGGGCAGGGTGCAGTGCGTGCAGGTTAAGGGTCCCCAAATATTGGTGCCGTTGACATCAATGGAAGTTTTGCTGCATCAATGGAAGTCACTGCACAAATTCTAATTCTTACAAGTCTTAGAATAGTTTGTGGATTTTCTACAAAGAAAAACTAAATGTAAGCCTGTGTAAGCCTTTATTCCACAATAAAACCATGTTATAAAAAATAGGATGAAATGTCCAAGCTAACTAATATTAGGCCAAAGACACCTTTATATTAACAACAGCTTTTTCAGAGATCAAAAAATGACATGATCAAATCCAAACACAAGCTCAACAATCTGAGAAAACCAAGTAACCAAACTGAAACAGAACCCTCAGGGACAGCTGAACATATAGCAGAAAAAGGCAAAAGAAATATTAGACTCTCTCTCTCTCAACTGTTCAATGATTTTTTTTTCAGGGATCCCCAAGCTTTTACTGCAGGTAAAGAGGAATTCACTGTTCACATCTTTTTGCTTTGTGTAACATATGTAACAGACCTGGAAGCTAATACATCCCCAGAGAACTGCCCTTCTAACTAACTGGGCTCTAGCTCGATCATTCTTAAAGAAGTCCTAAGAGTGCAAGAACACTGAGAAAAACTTACTGTAAAGATTTAATTTATTTGAAATATTTGAGAGTTAATCTTTTTTATTTCCAGGTAAAATTCTGCATGCTCACTGCATAAGAAACCAGAACATTGTCACATATTTCACATATGTGCATTAGCAACAACAAACAATATCAACCCAGTGCCAGACATTAGCCATTTCTCACCAAATTTCATCAAGCTGCCTAAGTTAATTTTCCATGTACCGTATTCTAAAAATAATACTTGACAATCACACTGAAAATACCCAGCATGAAGCTAAAGAAGCAGCATCAGCAAATTAACACATTCAAGAAGAGCCTTTGCATACAATTTGTACAGTAAGCCTGCATTTTCACTGAGTTCCACTTCAGACATTTCACAGGAGCACATGTTCAAAGAACACTCTGACTGCTGAGCTATAGAATAAATTCTAGACTTTTTTTTTTTTAAATTACACATTCTACAACCTGGTTAAAAGATTCATTTCAAAGACACTTCAAATCAGCAACATAAATATATTTAGGTGTTTATTATTCTAAAAGAGAACAAGGAAGGAGAAACTTCAGCTTGCAGAAACAAAAGCCTGGATTATTTTTCTTTTGCTAAAACCTCTTTACAAAGCTGGCATTTAATGCAAGCCACATTTTGCAGCCTATTGTGTTCTCCGTTAGGCAACCAAATCATTTTCAATGTGAAATTTGCTTTAAAGCTTTCTCTTTACCCACTGCTGGGGGAGGGGACTCAGAGCAGGAACAGAACCAACAAGCTGCACATGAAAAGATGCCCTGCCCCACGCTCTCTGAGCATTGTGAAGTTCACATCTTGTGACACTTAAAAATAACATACACTAGATAATATTGCAAATCCTCCACTGTTCAAAAGGTTTTGCATCTATCAACACGCAAACTTTACCACAAACTCTCTAAAACACCTTTTCCCCTTATAAATACAGTTCAACTGTACCATCCCTGCAAGAGGCAGGCCTCTCAGAAAAAATCACTACTGCCTTTCGATACCACTGCAGATCTGTGACAGTGCTTGCAATTATATTTCTCAAGGTAAAAAATGCCCACCGCTATATTAGAGGCTTAGCAAGAGACGGCAGCAGATCTTTTACATTTATAAAAGTTTGTGTTAAACAGCTGCCCTAATAAAATACTACAAGTTGTTTACATGACATTATAACAAATTAGACAGTACACTGGATTTATTTGGATCAAGGGCTTCACACCCATAACCAAAATGACCACAAAAAGTTTTTATGAATATACTGTGTCCTGAGGGAACAATAGTGACCAAGCAAAGAAGTGTCATACGGCCCAATCAGCATAAAAACTAATTCAAGGAAAATGCAAAGAGGAAGTCAGTGACAGAAGAGACCCCATCTGCCCACGCATGAACAGACCACTCTGCAGCCATCTAAATGACACGCATTAGATTCTATGCCATCCCCAGAAAGTTCTGTTTACACACGTCCCACACTAGTGCCTTTTGGTTACAAACATTTCAGAACTTTGGCTCATAAGCAGCTGCCACGCCAAAAAGGGCTTTTAACTTCTTTAACTCTCAAAACAAATCAAGATGTTCCTCCAAAGCCTTGCGAGATATTGACTAACTTATCCAAAGGACATTTTGTTACCCTCAGCAGAAAGCACTTCAGAGGAAAGAAAAGCAAAAACTAACTAATTGTAATTTTAGCTAGGGAATTTCAGCTGACACAGTAAATATTTACTACTTACTTGCCACAGGAAGTCTTCCACAAAGCCTTTGTTACCATTGTGATCTTTAAAAGCGGGGAGGGGGGGGGGCTTTTTGCATTTGGTAAACAAGTTACTGCACTGGGAAGAAATGCTTTCCATCCCAACCCGCGTGGAGAGAGGAAAGCCCATCAGACTTCAAAAGTAAATCAATGGCTAAGGGCACGCAGCTAGCCATAATGAAAGTAAAAATGCAACTCTTGCAACTACCTTCAGCACCCTTGCAAACAACCCCGCTGCCAAGGAGCCAGAGCCGTTCTGGGACTCGCCGCCCCTCACACGGACTCGAGACAGAGAATGCATGGAAAGGGATTTACCTTAGCTTTTTAGGGACCGAGTAATCCACCTCCATGACTTTGCCATGCAGCTCCACTTTACCTTTAAAACACAACAACAACAGAGACTCAGCATCGTCCGAAGCACGGTCTGGGAGCCGGGGCAGGAAATCTACCCTGCAGCCCGAACTGCGTGGAGAGCCCTGGGGCAGGGGGCCAGCCTGCTGGGGGGTCAGGGGGTGCTGCCCGGGGGAAGGAGGGCGCCCAGGGGGCCCCGTCCGGGGCCCCTGACAACAGTATAGTCATTTTTACAAGCAGCACCAAATGGAGAGGCTGGAGTCCGGAGCCCTCAAAATGAAGGACTGGGGCAGCCATGCTTCCACTCCCAGGGCTCCTGCCGCCCACTCCGCTAACCAGAGCTAGCAGGACTTCGCGGGGCTGCGCTCGCTTGCTGGCGGAACACCACGGCAATCTCCCGGCAGCCCAGCCCCACATGCCTCTTCTCCTGCTCTCCTCCTGCCTCTCCTTTCCCCCTACCCGGCACGGGGCGCCAGCTCGGCCGGAGTGGCCCGCCGGGGCTGCCAGAGGGTCCCCTGTGTTTGGGGCTGCATTGGCCTGGCGCTGCCGTGTGGCTCCAACTCCCTGGCTGGGCTGCAGTTCGCTCGGGGCCCCCCAGCTGCCTCTCGGCCGCTCTTTGCTCCGCGCCCCCCGCGAGTTGGGGCAGGGCACCTCGTAAAAAGGTGCCCGAGGCCGGGATGGTGGCGAGGGGGCGGCCGGACGGCGGACCCCGGGCCCCGGCTCCTCTCAATAAAATCGGAGAAAAAAATCAGGGAAAAATAGCCCGGCTGGAGGGAAGCGAGGGAGCGGGGCGGGAGCGGCTGGTCCCGCAGGGCCGGG
This sequence comes from Mauremys reevesii, assembly GCF_016161935.1. Lineage (NCBI taxonomy): Eukaryota > Metazoa > Chordata > Testudines > Geoemydidae > Mauremys > Mauremys reevesii. The sequence goes on from NC_052631.1 coordinate 49,775,724, forward strand.
GCGAGGGGGGACCCGCGTGCCGCGGCCGGGGGGTCACGGGGCGAGGGACAGGACCCCGGGGGGGCTGGGGGCCAGCAGGGCGTGGGGAGCTGAGTGGATTCCTGCGGCGGATCCCCGGGGGAGGGGGAGCCGGGGGTCGCGGAAGGGGGTCAGGAAGGGATCCCGGGAGGGGCGGGGAGGGTCCCTAGAGCTCCCTGGGGAGGAGGCGCTGGATCCGGGGGGCGCGCGGGCGAGGGGCGCGCTGGGGCTCCCCGGGGAAAGGGGTCCTCGGGCAGCTGGGGTGTCCCGGGGCAGGGCTGGGAGGGTCCGGGCAGGGATCGGGGGCGCTCCCCGGCGAGTCTCGGGGGAGCAAGGCGCCGCGGGTCCCCTGGCCTCGGTGCACCCGGGCGCTTACCCGAGAGGGTCTCAATGGCCCGGATGGCCCAGTTCTGGTCCGGGTAATCCACGAAGGCGTAGCCGGACTTGAGCAGGACCTGGCCGGCCAGGGGCAGCTTCCTGTCCCCGAAGAGCTGCCGGAGCTCGTCGGCGGTGGCGGCGGGGCTCAGGTTCCCGATGTAGAGCTTGTTCATCATCCGCCTCTTCGCGGGGAGCCCGCGGCCCCTCCTGCCCGCCGCCGGCACAGACCCGGGCACCGCGCTGCGCCACCCGCCCGCCCGCCGGAGCCTGCAACAGCGCCCCGCAGCCGGGCAGCGGGCGGAGCCGAGCCGAGCCCAGCCCGCGTGTGCCGCCTCCCCCCGCCCTCCCCCGGGACACCGCGCCGAGGGCAGCCGCGCCGGCTCCTCCGCAGCCGCGAGCCCGCCGGGGGCGCAGCGGGCTCTCCCGGCCAGCGCCGGGATCCAGCGCCCTCCCCGCCGCCTGGGCGGGCACCATGTGCGGGACGGGCTGGGCTCGCGCGGTGCCCGGGAGCGCAGCGCAGCGCCCGCTGGCCGAGCCCCGCTTCCGCCGGCCGGGCAGCTGCTCCGCGCCCCGGAGCTGGGGAGAGGGGGCGCCCGGGGGCACTGTGCGGGACTAGCGCCGGGCCCCGCCGGCTGGCCCATGGGGAGTCCCCTCGGGGCTAGCCACGGGCGGGACGGGGGTCAGGAAAGCCCCTTCCCGCCCAGCGCTGGAGGCCCCGGGGGCCCAGGGCTGGGAGAGCGCAACGGCCGCCCTGCGCCCCTCGGACGTGCTGGCGACTCAGGTATGGGGCTGGGCCCCCGTGGAGCTGGGAGAGCACCTGGCTCACGGACAGGGGGGGAGCAGCCGAGCTATTCGAGGTAGGGTTGAATCGCCTCCGTTGGACACAACAAGCATCGCTTCCCGGATCTCTCCCCACAGCTGGGATTTTAGATGCCATTTAAAACACCTGGGATGATCGCAGCAATTTCCCATCTCTTTCACACTGCTCTTGCTTTGGTTGTAGTGCTCTGCAGTAGGTGCATAGATCTTCGCTCTCCCTCCTTGGAGAAGGTCTGGTCTGATGGCTTGGAACAAATTATTCATGCATCACTTGGTGCTCTTGATTTCTTCTTCTGCCTCTTTTATAACATCGAGAGGCCCCTGCTGACATCAGGGCCCCATTGTGCTAGGCCTATATAGACAACAGTAAGATTGAAGCTCTTTGGGATGGGTACTATCTAAATGTACAAAAGTTTGTAAGGGGCAAAGGCTCTTTATCTGAGCACTCCCTCCTCAATCTGTTGAAGCTTGCCAGTCCCCACCTTTCTCACAGGAGGCTCTCAGCATGCTCTCTTACAGCCCATCAAAGTTCGCTGGGCCCAACTCTCATTTTAAATAGATGTAAAACCCTGTCCCGTCTAAGGTTTAAATGATTATTTTCCACTAAGGAGCCATTGGCACTGAGTAGGGAAGGAAAGAGGAGAAAATTTTGATTCATTTCTGAACAGTTCCAGTCATAATTGTAACTAAACATTTGATAGTAAATTGAAGAAAGATGATTTTCTGTCTATTTGGATTTCAGTCTTTTTTTCAGTTGCTGGCCTCCAGAGAAGAGACCCAGGTTGTCAAGAGTAGACTAAGGAGAATGGGGAGCCACCATACATACCAGTCAAATCCACAGCAGATGACCCAATAGGTTTCTTTGAAGAACCTGGCAAAGGATTTTATTTTATGCCACTGATTTATTTTGCTAAGCATCTGTTGTGACACAGAGGCTCCTTGGCAAAGGATTTCCTGTTTTTTGCAAATAACTCTCACCTTGGACCAAAGCTCACCACACCAAAAACGTCTTACAGGAGATTTATCTGTAAAGAGGAATGTGATGGTATCTACAGAAAGCTCGTAACTTGTCAAGACCCATAATCATTGTGAGATGTGTATGCAGGTAATGTTTATGGATACTGTATTTATAATGAAAGTCTGCTTTATGGACTTGGAGTAGAAATTAGTCACAGGAGTAATGTGTCTTGATGATGACCCTTTCAAGCAAGAGGGAGTCATCACCCCTCTGTAGTCAGCCAGTGAGGTAATGCAAGGTTCTATTGCCTACTCGTGCCACATCCCAGAACAGTCAATGGAAAACCAAGTGCAAATGATCTAAACCATTGGGAGGTGAACCAGACCATTCCAGCAGAGTGCCCTGGCCAAGACTAAAGACAAAAGGCTTTTTCAGTATAACAGAATGTAGGGAGAAGCACTCTGGATCCATTCACTGAGAAACCCCTTGAGGAGCAGGGGGGTTTCATGAATGTTTTGATCATGGTTCTTGTGAAACCAGGCAGCTGTGGAACAGACCGAACTTTGCGGGGTGGAGGGGTGGGGAGAAGCCTACTTTATTAGCTAGGAAAGGGAACTATTGAGACATGTAGATCCAGCATCTAATTTTTTTAGTTTGTTTTATGTTGTAACCATTTGTTTCCATCACTTTCTCTCACTTCTAGTTACATCTTTATTCCCACTTAAATAAACCTACCTTTGTTGTATTATAAGTGCTCACAAGTGCTGTGTGTTTTACAGGAGTGGTGATTTAAGGCAGGGGTCTCCAAACTTTATGAGATGAGGGCCATATTAGATTTTTGAAGGGGCTTCGTGGGCCGAAGGAACTGTGAAAAAATTAAATATATGCAAAATCGTTAAAAAAGAATTATTATTTTAGGATTAGTGAGAAGAATGGTACTGATGTTTACCTGACAAAATTGCATTTAGCTGTGGTCAAAGTTAGTGTTCCCTATCATCAAAATTGATTGTAAATGTTCATCAGACAAGGTCAATCTGTAGTTGGATTTCACATATTTCATCATCAAAAATGTTTTTTTACACACATAAGTAGTGCCAAACACTGACATTAATCCATGGACAAAGTTTTTTACATGAGCATATTGATCACTTGACAGGCATTTATAGAACTCTATCAGATTTCCTTCCTTATATTTGTCCTTCAACAAGTCATTGGATTGCAGGTCAATCACTTCCATTTGAAGTTCAGGTGGCAGTTTTTCGAGATCACAATCTGCATTTCTCCTTTATTCACATCAAGGTGAGAAACACTCCTGGAACTGTAGTTTCAAATCAGAATGATTTCTTGTGCAAACCTAGTTGGGAATCGTGATTCAGTTTCTTGGTTGAACTTTTCACAATATGTAAAATGAGCAAAGCAGTCCTTCGTCAGTTGGGACTCAAAAATAACTAGTTTTTGCCTGAATGCTTTCACCTGGGTGTACATGTCACACATAAGCCCGTTTTCCCCTTGTAGTCTAAGATTGAAGTTAATCATGTGCTTGGTAGTGCAAAGCCATTCACTGTTTCTGAGTAAAGGTAGAGGTCGGGTTTTTTTATTTAAGAACATTTCAGTTTCAGTTCTAAGCTCGAAAAATCGCAACAAAACCTTCCCACAGCTAAGCCATCAAACTGAAGTGTGGTAGGGCAAACTGTGATATTCTGATTCTATTTCCACCAGAAATGCTTGGAACTGAAAAGGGTTAAGTCCATGTGAGCGAATGAAATTCATGGTTGAAACTACGGGTTCCATAACACATGACAAATCCAAATATTTCCTGCACAATGCTTGCTGATGAAGAATGCAATGAAGAATCATAGGCTTGGGACAGCCAGCACTTTCACAAGCTTTGTAGATTTGTCCAACCAAACCTTTTTTTGAACCGCACATGTTTCTACATCCATAGGTTGTAACACACTTCAGTTGTTTCCATTGCAGATTGTATTGAGAAAGTGACTTTTCAACTTCTTTGAAAATCTCTTCACCTGTGGTTGTTCCATGCATACTATGCACAGAAGCTAGTTCTTCCGTAACTTCAAAATTACTGCCGACCCTGCGAATAAACAACAGCAGTGAGGAACAGCAGTTAATAAGTAAGGTATTTCCTGGGTGGGAAAGACTCATAGAAAAAGATGAAGAGTTTAATGACATCTTGTGTATAGTCCCTCCAGAATAATGTCTCATTGACCTCAGTGTATGAACAAACTCAGGAAAGCTTATGCTCAAATAAATCTGTTAGTCTCTAAGGTGCCACAAGTACTCCTGTTCTTTGAGCAAACTCAGACTCTCACCCGGAATGTAATCATGAGAATGATTCGGCAAGCCATAGCAGGACACATTCCCATGGAGGCAATCAACTTGATTTGGCCCCATGTAATGGAGGAAGAATTAGTCATCTGGCCCTGGTGGAGACTAGTTAATGCTTCATACAATCAACACCAGCAAAGCTTGCAGTTATTCCTGATAACTGTGGCGGGAAAAGAAATTAGAGTAATCCACCCAGTAGTCCCCCTGGGATTACAGATTAATGATAACTCAGTAATGTACTCCAGAGATCCTAACACTTGGGCCTGGCAGAAAAATAATGTGTAAATGTAAAAGGGTGTAGGAGAAAAGAAGGTTTGGGTTATAGCTGTGAAGACCAAGCATTGGAGGAACCTGATGAATGCTTCTTCCCACAACCCGGGAATAAGTCTCTCTGTTCTTTCAATGTTATCCAGGAAGAGGGGTCCATTATTGTCTGTGCTGGTAAATCATGTGTGTGTGTAAGAACAAGATGTAATATTGTATTGATTAATGAACATTGGATACAACCCATGGTGCCTTACGTTAATCAGTGTTTCTGTAATATAACTACTATTGTAAGTAAGTTTACTGTGCCTATATGGACTGTACAACATTTGAAAGCCTATCCTGAGCTCTACAAGGAGGTTTCCCCCATGTCACTGGGAATAGGTCTCACTGCCATTAAGGGACTATTAACTCATCCTTCCTTACAAACTGAGCTGCAGAAGCTCCAAACTTTGCGGGGAAATGGCAAACTCGAGATTCAACACCACAACCAGTAGATCTCTAGGCTAGCAGCTACAGTTAAAAACACAGGCCAACACAGGAGACTTTGCTTGGGTGGAGCCCCAGTGCAACAGGTCTTTTGAATATCATGCTTCACCCCATTGTGGTGATCATCGGTTTCCAAATTATACTAGCAATTGGTCTGGTTCTACTAGTTTGCTCGATCCAGTGACTGATGTGGCTGCTGCAATGGACTGAAAATCAGACCTGGTACCACAGAGTAAGGATGTGATGGGGATACTCGCTCAGCACAAGCACCCCATCAATGGGGGGACTTGTTACCTATCAGCTCTGTGTTCTTGGGGAACCAGGACGCAGTACCCAGCCTCTCTGATTCACGAAAGACCTTCCCTCACCCAGCCTCTGCTTGAACCAAAGCCGATCAGAAGAAAGACTTACAAAAAGCAATGAAAAGACAGTGGAAGACACACCTAAACCCCTCTGGACAAGGGTGACAGGATTAAGGACCCCCCCCCCCCGGCCTCATTTGTATCAAAGATGGGAAAGGGAGGCACCTCCATTAGCATACAGTATGGAGAACAGAGATTCCAAGGCAAGAACCATACTAAACCCTGGGACCAGAAATGTAGGAAAGCACTGCATGATGGGGAATCTCTGCTCCAGATGTTAATGAACCCGCCTGCACACACCCAACTCAGTAGTTATCAGGCCAATTCTAGTAATAAATCCTTTATTGGTATCCAAAATACTGAAGCTGCCTAATTATATTGTGAGCTACCTCGAAGGAACATCGCCCATAGCTAGGAATGATCAGTTCCTATTGTCTAGCCTAAAAAAAAATAACTTTAGTGTACTCCATTGAGACATCAAATTTACTCACAAATCTAGTGTTCGCCCTTGAACCGTTGTTCTTTCCCTACAAAACCTCTAGCTGATGCCTGGATCCAAAATCTGCATCAGTTCCATTGAGACTTCATCATCTCCTGACTGATCGTGCTGGGGGCTCTGCCTGTCTCCAGCACTCCGTACCCCCAGCTACCACCAGCACGTGGGAACCCCAATCGATTCAAGCTTCATGGAGTGGTGAGAACCTAGCTCTCTCTAGGTACAGCCTTCTGACCCTGACTTGTGTGATCAGTTATAGTTTTCTAAACCTGACTTTTATAATCAAATTTAAGTTAGATTTACTATTATAACTGTTTTGTTTTCTTGGCTCCCCTTGTATGGTTATTACCTGGCAATAAATAATTTTTATGGTTAAGCTGGTTGCCTTTCTTTCTCTCGCCTTCCCCCTTGTGGCTGTTTTTTGGCTTCCTCATTCACTCTGCAGCAACGCTCCTCGTACCTAAGCTAAAGATCCCTGCACAGTGCCCCAAAATCTTGTGGGGTTTGCTCATCACGTGGGTTACTACCAGAACAATTGTAACGTGAAAGTGGGGATAGGGACGTGTTGAACCTGGGACATATGAGGGTGACAGCTTGGAGGTGCTGTTCAACCCAGCTTGCTGAGTCCAAGGGCATATAAGGGGGTCAGCCTGGGAGTGCTGATTAACCCAGTCCTCTCAGACACGCTCTGTTAATGTGTGTGTGTGGGGGGGGTTCCTCTGATTCTGGGGCTGGAAGAACCCAGCCTTGGGGAACCTAGGTCCTGCAGGATAGCTCCATTGGGAGGGAACTTGCAGCAGGGAGAACTAGAGCTCTGTATGAGAACACAAGTGACCCAAGCAGTACATTGATAGAATTACAGAACCCCCTCCTCCCCCGAAGAGTAACCCTAATAAATGAACGTACCCCAAAATAACGGGAAAATCTGGTAACATTTCTTTCTTCTCCTATGCGCTATATGAAAATGGAGCATGAGATTGACTGATTTATTTTAATGGCCGGGCCTGCCTTTCCTCTAATGGCAGGCTCTCTGGTGGAGTCTTGGGTTGACATCACTGGAGGCTGAACCAAGAGGCACAGCAATGCTGGAGAAGACATTTTTTCTTGGAATGGAAAATCACATCCTAATGTGCTCGATGAGCCAAAATCTGCTACATGGGAGTCAGCTGATGATTCAGGGCCATCTCCCACTTCCCGGGTTGTAAACTGTGTTGCTGGGCAATTAAAAAAATATTTAATATTTCTCTGGTAATGTGGTGACTTCCCCCGTCTCATGGTGAGTGCTTAGTGAAGGTGGTTATGCACTGGATGGTGTAGGAATAGCAGTGACTGTTGCTTGCTGCCACGTACATAGCAGAAATAGATGGGATTGAACCGTGATAATGCAAAGCAGGAAGAATTCATTCATCTCCAGTCTCTTGTTCTTTGCATTCAGTGCACTTTGGGCCATGCTACCATTCAGCAGCAGTGGTAGTAGCTCTATCTTCCACAGTCCAAGCCAACTGTTCTGCTTGGATGCTGCAGCAGCTGAAAGTGGTCCCCTGGATCCGTGGCACTCATTGACAATGTTTCTCCTTTCACAGAGCACCTTTGGCACTGAACGCAGCATGACAGGGCTCATCAGGGCTGTGGGGAAGTAAACTTCCAAACAACTGATGTAAACTCTGGGCTGGTCTACACTACGGGGGAAAATCGATCTAAGATACGCAACTTCAGCTATGTGAATAACGTAGCTGAAGTCGAAGTATCTTATATCGAATTACCTACCATCCTCACGGTGTGGGATCGATGTCCGCGGCTCCCCATGTCGACCTCGCTACCGCCGTTCGGGTTGGTGGAGTTCCAGAGTCGACAGGAGCACATTCGGGGATCGATATATCGCGTCTAGATGAGACGCGATATATCGATCCCCGAGAAATCGATTGCTACCCGCCAATACGGCGGGTAGTGAAGACGTACCCTCACTCCTCTGGGAATTCAACCTCAGCCAGTGAACTTCACACTTTTCCTGTAGAGACACCTCCCACAACAGCAGAATCAACTAGGTTTTCAGTGTGGAAGGTAACCCATGTTACAACATGATCTTTCCTATATAACCCAGGACACATTGTTTCTTGGCATGGCCTTAAACTGAGAGACAATACTGCCTTGACTAACTAGTACAGCCCACACAAGTTAGTTATACTTATTAGAATCCAAAGACATTTGTCAAATGTAGCCTTTTTTGCGCACAAGAATATTCTGTCCGAATATAGCAGTGGTCCCCAAACTGTGGGGTGCCCCTGCCCTTCGGGGACATGGCAGAACATTAAGGGGATGCAGCAGGACAGGCTAGCCCCTACAAGGGCGGGGAGGGAACGAGCACCACCCAACTCTGCTCTGCCCCCAGCTCTGTTTTGGCTCTCAGCTGTGGCCCTAGCCTTGGCCTCTGGCTCCTGGCCTACAGCCCCCTGGGGGTGTGTGCAGACAGATTACATTATGGGTAAGGGGGGGCATAGCATAAAAAGTTTGGGGACCACTTGAATATAGACTAAATGATCAGCAAATCTCTAAGTGCCTTTTATCTATTCTGCTGTATATGTACCTGAGGCATTAATTTTCCAAGACACTAGCATTCCATTTTTTAAATCATTTCCCCTAATTTAGGGCATGTTTTTCTTTTCCAGTGAGAAGCTGCCAACTGTCTTGCAACTACTAACAGATCAGAGGGTCAGTCCTTATTTCAGCGAGTGAGACCATTGCCAATAGAAAGCCCCAGAAGGTTTACCCAGAGGTTCACTGGGTAACTAATGTCTAACAGGTTGCAATATTAGGTTATGAACTGCATTTCAATATTCTTTATTAACTGGACATGTCCACCACATAGGCATAATAACCACCTCTTACTCTATAGTTTCTCCACCATCTAGCCCACGCCCAGCCAATCCGAACTTTTTTTAAAAAAAACCTTGCTGGAGTAAGAGATAATTGAAACAATATCTAAAGAAATGTTCCCCAATTGTGTTACAGATCAAGGTCTTCTTTCCAAAAGAAGCCCTTTTTGCTAGGGTAGCGTGTCTAGAAATACAGGCAGTTCTCGGACTTACAAAAGACGGTTACTCACCGTAGTAACTGTTGTTCTTCGAGATGTGTTGCTCCTATCCATTCCAGTTAGGTGTGCGCGCCGTGCGTGCACGGCTCTTGGGAAGACTTTTACCCTAGCAACACTCGGTGGGTCGGCTGGGCGCCCCCTGGAGTGGCGCCGCTATAGCGCAGGATATATACCCCAGCTGACCCATCCGCGCCTCAGTTCCTTCTTGCCGGCTACTCCGACAGTGGGGAAAGAGGGCGGGTCTGGAATGGATAGGAGCAACACATCTCGAAGAACAACAGTTACTACGGTGAGTAACCGTCTTTTCTTCTTCGAGTTATTGCTCCTATGCATTCCAGTTAGGTGATTCCCAAGCCTTATGTAGGCGGTGGGGTCGGAGTTTTTTTAAAGCCAGATCATGGTATCTCCAGATGCTGCAGAATGCAAACTTCTGTGCCAAAGGCTGCATCATCTCTGGACACTGGGGCCAATGAGGCAAAGGTGTGTACTAGCTGCACGACACATCCCCTGAAAGGGTATGTGGGCCAAGAAGGCAGCAGGGAAGCCTGAGCCCTGGTGGAATGTGCAGTAAGGGGGCTCCATGGAACATGGGCTAAACACAGGAGGCGCAGATGCACCAGTCATCGAAGATGAAATCCTCTAGGAGGAGACAGGTATGTCCCTCGTCCGGTATGCCAGAACGATGAAGATTCGGGGGCGTTACGCAAGGGCTTTGTCCGCTCGATATAGATTGCGGATGCCCTACGGACGTCTAGGGAGGGCAATTGTTGCTCTCCTTGCGATGAGTGTGGCTTCGGAAAGAAGACCGGAAGGAAGCTATCCTGGATGATATGAGAGGCTGACACCACCTTTAGGGAGGAAGGCCGGACATGATCACAACTGTACTTGTCCTTGAGAGACACAACGTACCGTGGGTCCATCGCGAGCGCCTGAAGCTCGGAGACTCGTCTGGCCGATGGAAAGGCTACAAAGAAGACTGTCTTCCAGGACAGGTATGCCAGCGAGCATGTCGTCAGTGTCCCGAATGGGCAATCATAAAACTGGCGAGAACCAGGTTGAAGACCCAGGTTGTGGCGGGGGCCAACCGGGGGGGGGGGTATAACGCTCCAAGTCCTTGAGGAATCTAGAAACCACAAGGCGTAAGAATACGGAGCGGCCACTCCCTGCTGGGTGGAAGGGAGAGATGGCTGCCAAGAGTGCCCTTAATGAGGGCCGCGCCATGTGCTGCTGTTTGAGACCAGAGGTAGTCCAAGACGGACTGGATCGGGACCTCGGCGGGAGAAACATTGTGCGTTTCGTAGCAGCAGGAGAAACGCTTCCACTCTGCCAGATACGTTAACCGAGTGGAGGATCTCCTATCACCCAGGAGAATCCTGTAGAGCCGAGGCAGAACAATGTAATTCGGATCGGTTTAGCCACACAGCAGCCCTGCTGTGAGGTGCAGGGATTACCAGTCTGGGTGGTGAAGCTTGCTGCAATCCCGCGAAATGGGATCTGGGCCAAGAGGTAGGGAAATAGGGTTGGCTACCGACAGGGGTAGCGACCTGGTGTACCAGTGCTGCCTGGGATACGCTGGAGCGATCATGATCAGGTGCGCTCTGCCCCTGCGGAGTTTTAGCAGGGCCCTGCAAGCCAGCGGGAACTGTGGAAATTGGACAGCCGATGGCTCATCCACGGCATCAGAAACCTCTCCTAGACTGAGCCCGGGGAGAGGTCTTGGAAGGAGGAGGACTTCTCTCTGTTTTCGCTCTCGCGGGAGCGAAGAGGGATATGCGGGGAAAGACCTACTTCCGAAAAACGGAATGGATACCGTCCAGAGGGAACGACCACTTGTGAGACCGGAAGGATCTGCTGAGGCGATCCGCCAGGTGAAAAGCCTGGCATACAAGGCAGACTGCTCCCAGCTCTTGGACACTGATGCGTAAGGCCAGCTCCTGGGCCGACCAAAGGCCGTGAGTGCAAAGCTGACCCAGGTGAGCACGCAGCTGAGAGATGGGGTGTCCGTCATGAGGGACCCCGAGGGGTGAATGGAACAGCATCCCTGGATACACCAGGGAGGGCACTGACTCTCGGTCGAGGGAGCCTAGGATGCTCAGGGGGAACGAGACGACCAGGGTGGTATCTCTGCCCGGGTGGTACACCAAGGTGAGCCACGATTGGAGTGGACAGAGGCGAAGCCTGGCATGTTTGGAAACAAACGCGCAGACAGCCATGTGACTCAGGAAACCTAGGCCTGGGCGAGCCAAAGTTGTCGGGAAGGTCCGTAGACCTTGTACAATTGTTACCACCACATGAAACCAAGGCTGAGGTAAGCAGGCTCTGGTGAGATTGGAGTCCAGGGTGGCTCCAATGAATTCTATTCCCTGTGTGGGAACCAGAGTGGAATTTACCATTGATGATCAGGCCTAGACACCGGAATAGGTCCGTGTCGATGCCCACAGGACTGGTACTTGGGCTCGCAGGTCCCTCGAACAAGCCAATGTGGAAGAGAAATGGGGACATGAAAATACGCGCCCGTCATATCGAGGGCGGCATACAGTCTCCGGGATCCAAGGGTGGGATGACGGTCCCCCTAGGAACCACGCGGAACCTATCCGCAGCGTGAACTTGTTGAGGACCCGCAGGTCTAGGATATGTCTGAGACCTCCCTTCGCCTAGGGGATTAGGTTCCGTCCCTAGGCACCTCCTGTATAGCTCCGATGAAGAGGAGCATCCGCACCTGTTGCAAGAGGAATCGCTCATGAGAGGGGTCCCTAAGAGGGATGAGGATGGTTAGAAGGACCTTAACCTTGAGGGCCTGATTGACGCCCACGACCGCATAAGTGACGCCTGCTGGCAAAGTCTTGTCTTTGTCTAGGCGCAGGGTAAGAGCGGTGAGGCTGGGGACGGAAAGGTCGGCGCTAAGCACCGGCGTGTGCATGCTAATAGAGAGCAGAAAGTGACCCTGCTGCCCTTCAGGCTTTGCAGCCTAGGGCCAGCTTTCTCAGAGAACAGGCCTTTGCCAGTGCAGGGCAAGTCCTGTATAGTGGACAGCAGCTGCGAGGGAAGGCTCCATAACCGGAGCCAGGAAATGCGCCTCGCGGCCACACCCGAGGCCAGGGTCGTGGCAGTGAAGTCAGCTGCATCCAACTAGGCCTGGAGGGAAGCTCTATCCAGCTTCTTCCTTCGATCCAGGAGGGTATCGAACTCTTGACGTGAGTTCTGAAGAACCGACTCTGTAAAGTTGCCCACCGCCACCCGTAGTAGCGGCTAAGCAGGGCTTGCTAGTTTGCTACACAAAGTGGCAGGGCCCCCGCCGAGTACATCGTACGGCCCCATAAGACCAGTCGCCTAGCCCCCTAGGATTTAGGAGCTGGTGCCTGCTGGCCATGGCGTTCCATCCCATTGAGGGGCTGGACGACAAGGGAGCGGGGGTGGGGGGGTTAGATGTACCTAGATACTCATACCCCCTGGATGATGCTATGCACTTGCATTCCGATCAGAGGAGGGCCCGAGGAGTATGTTCCTGCCCCCGCCTCAGCTGGGGAGGAGGAAGAAGAAAGGCCAGAGACAAGCGGGTCCTGTGTGGGCTCGAACTCCTGGACGACCTCCTGATCCGGTGGGATCTGGGAGCCCGGTGGCTGAACCGGGGCTTGCTCCGTACTGGTCGCAGGGGGACGGCTAATTGCTGCCTCTGGCACCCAGAGCTCCGACGGAACAGAGCGAGATGGGAGCACCGGTATGCCTCTGGCGTGGCAGTACGCCCATGGTGACTAGAAGGACCTCTGATAGGTCTCCTGGAAGACTCTGGAGGGCACCTCGGAAAAGAGAGTACTGCGCATATGAAGTGTCCACACGTGGCAACACTGATGCGTGACTGGGTGGCCCTGAAGGAGCTGAAGAGCCTTTGGTAGAGTCTCCTTCTCTAACTGACGTCGCTCGACTCGGCACCGGGGATTGGTACCGGGAGACATACCAGTACCGAGAACAAGACCTGCCACCGGAGCTGTGCTGTGCGGTTGACCGAGAGCGCGAGGCTCGACGTTCAGGAGTGGGTACGGGAGTCTTGGTGCCTGGGGCGGTGCCGGGAGCAGGATCGGTGCCGAATGTACCAGGCCAGCGAACGTGACGCTGGCCGGTGCCGCGAGTACTAAAGGTACCGCAATGGAGAACGGTGCCGAGACCATGAGCGGCGTCGGGACCTCGATCGGTGATGGGATCGAGAACGTCTGCGGGACTGCGATCGGGGACGGTGCCGCTCTGCGGTGCCGATGCAGGGTGGCGTGAGCAAGACAGGCTCGCCAAAAGACCATATAACCCGTACCGGCGATGTTGGGGGTTAAGCAGCGCAGGCTCTGCCCTTGCCATCAACTCCCTCGCTGTGGAAATGTTCCCAGCGTGGAGGGAATAGTGAGCTCGACCAGAGCTCGCGCCGGGGAGCATTCAGGTGTTGGACTCGACGGCTCTTGCGAGGCCATAGTCTACGGTGCTGATACTGTCAGTGCCGTAGCAGTCACCGGTGCCGGGCAGCCCAACGTAGTAGAGCGCTCGGGCTGCGGAGCGGGCCGCTCGGACGCCACTGAAAAGCGAGCTCGACCACAGTTCGTACCGGGGAGCTTTCCAGCACCGGACTCAACAGCTCTTGCCTGGCCGGAGTTAACGGTGTGGATACTGTCGGTGCCGCGGCAGACATCGGTGCCGGGCGATCCGACTGAGCATAGCGCTCGGCTGCGGAGCAGGCGGCTCGGACGCAGCTTCATAACGAGCTCAACCACGGTCCGTACCGGGGAGTTCTCCAGCACTGGCCTCGACGGCTCTTGCCTGGCCGGAGTTAACGGCACGGATATTGTCGGTGCCGCGGCAGACATCGGTGCCGGCGAACCGACTGAGCATAGCGCTCGGCTGCAGAGCAGGCGGCTCGGACGCAGCGTCTTAGCAAGCTCGACCACGGTCCGTACCGGGGAGCTTTCCAGCACCGGACTCAACGGCTCTTGCCTGGCCGGAGTTAATGGTGCGGATATTGTCGGTGCCGCGGCCGACCTCGGTGCCGGGCGATCCGACTGTGCATAGCGCTCGGCTGCGGAGCAGGCGGCTCGGACGCAGCGTCAAAGCGAGCTCGACCACGGTCCGTGCCGGGGAGCTTTCCAGCACCGGACTCGACGGCTCTTGCCTGGCCGGAGTTAATGGTGCGGATATTGTCGGTGCCGCGGCAGACATCAGTGCCGGGCGATCCGACTGAGCATAGCGCTCGGCTGCGGAGCAGGCGGCTCAGATGCAGCAAGTATATTGTGCCTCTTCATCCTCCAGGAGAGGGAACCATGCCGAGTGGACGTCGGAGTCAGCGAGGGCCAGTTCCGGGAGGCCTTGGCGGCACCGGGGAACCGGTGCCGAGGGAGCGCTCCTTGAAGACTAACCAGCGCTCGGCGCCGAGAGCGGAAGAGCAAGAGCTGCCTCCCTCAGGAGCTGTTTGAGATGAAAGTCCCACTCCCCTTTGTTCTAGGATCAAAGGCCCCGCGAATGCGGCACTTATCTGTCAGTTGAGAATCCTCGAGGCACTTAGGAGAGGATCTCTTGTCGGCAATGGCTTGTGGCCGGCCGAGCATTGTAAAACCCTGTGGACCGGGCATCGGACCCGGCACTGGGTGAGGGGAAGGGGATAAACCCCAAACCCCTGAAAACAAATCCTATACTACAAACAAATAAAGTTAACTACAACTATAAACTATACACTAAACGAGAGAACTACGAGTAGCTAGGGAGGTGGAGGTCAGCTAAGCTGCGCTCCACTGTTCTAACGGCCGTCACGGGCGGAAAGAAGGAACTGAGGAGCAGATGGGTCGGCAGGGGTATATATCCTGTGCTATAGCGGCGCCACTCCAGGGGGCGCCCAGCCGACCCACCGAGTGTTGCTAGGGTAAAAGTCTTCCGAAGAGCCGTGCACGCGCGGCGCGCACACCTAACTGGAATGCATAGGAGCAATCACTCGAAGAAGAACACAATTGTTTCCTGAAAATGGGGTCTTAAGTTGAAACGTCGTAACTCGATTTTCCCATAGGAACAATGTCAGATGGAGCGTCATAAAGTCAAAACTGACGTCAGAAAGTTGAAACAAGATGTCAATTTATAAACGTTGTAAATGCCGTTCGTCATAACTCAAATGTCATAAAGTCGAGGCCTGCCTGTACTCAAAACATCCCAGAGTACTTGTCAAGGTGTCACCCCCCACTCTGAACTTTAGGGTACAGATGTGGGGACCTGCACGAGATAACCCCTAAGCTTATTTACCAGCTTAGATCTAGTAGCTGCCACCACCAAATAGTTTAAACAAATGTTTATGGGAGAGTCATTTGGAAACTCTGTCTTCCCCCCAAATATTTCCCCAGTCTTTATCCCCCTTTTCCTGGCAGGATTGAGACTGATTCGCCTCCCACCAATTCCTGGTGAACCCAGATCCAAAAAACCCTTGGATCTTAAAACAAGGAAAAATCAATCAGGTTCTTTAAAAGAAGAGTTTTAAAGAAAAAGGGTGAAAGGAATACCTCTGTGAGATTAGCATGCAAGCTACTCTCACAGACAACAGATTCAAAACACAGAGGATGTCCCTCTGGGCAAAAACCTTAGTTACACAAAGACACCCTATTTGATTCTCCCACTATGCAAAAACGAAGTCACAAAAGAAAATAAACATAATCTAATACATTACTTCTCTAAACACTTACTACTTTTAAGAAATGTTAGATGGCTGATTCCTGGATCCTTCACTCCGGCACAAACTTTTCTGAACAGAGAAAAGACTGATTTCCCTCCTCCCTCTTTGAAAATATCTTGTCCCCACATTGGTTCCTCTGGTCAGGTGTCAGCTAGGCTATGTGAACTTCTTAACCCTTTACAGGTAAAAGAGGAATTAACCCTTAACTGTCTGTTTATGACAGTACTTGTTCAATGAAGACCAGTATTTGTCTGCATTAGCGTGCCCTGATCCACCATTGCATAATGGTGCCTGGTTTGATGATACCATATAACAGCAATCCCACCCTGCATCACTGCTCTCAACCTTCTTCTATTCCGTATATAGTTTGGCTGCGCTCTCCACATACCCACAGGAGGATGATTAGAGGGCATATGGGTAGCAAAACTGCCTCATCACTGGGAAACCCTACCCAGAAGGGTAGAGCATCCCCTGGCAGGGCCGGTGCCAGCTGAGCTCAGTTTGCCAGCAAGATGGCGCCCTGCTGGATAGCTGGGGGTGGAGGACTGTGATCCTTCCCTTGAAGCTCCTGGAGTCCTTGTTGGGTTGGGGGAGTGACCCCTCATGAAGGACCTCCTGGAGATGGGGAGAGGGCAGCTGGTCACCCCCTGAACACAGCAGAAGGGTATGGAGCCCACTGCCCCCCCCATCAGATGCCCGTAGTAAGGGGGATCTGGGGGCTCGGGCGGGAATAGGATCGGGGAGGAGAGGGACCAGCATAAAGGGCTTGAGGGGTCATCAGATGGGGGCAGGAGCACTTAGAGATAGCAGGGACCGAGCTACATGAGGAGATTGGGAGCAGCAGAATGCGTATGAAGAGTCCATCGTAAGGGGGTGAGGGTTCTGGGTGCCTCAGCCCTGGCCCGAGCGCAGCAGCAGTATCTTCACCCTGCTCAGTGCTAGTAAGTGGGGCCAGGGGCAGGGGGAGAAGAGCTGACCCAGTCAGGTCTCAGCTTAAAGGGCCAAGTGCCTCCCCAATGCCCCAGTCAGGGGACAGGCGCTCTGCCTGCTACACACACTGGGTGACCAGACTGTCCATCAGCCTGTGCCCCTGCTTGGATTGGCTGCTCTTTCCTACTGGACAGGGGAAGCAAAGGGAACTGCCCTGCAGGCTGCTCCCAACCTGCCCTATATGAGGGCTGAAAAACCCAGTGTCTGCAGGGAGAACCTGGAGGGCTGGCAGGCCTGGGAGAGAGAGAGAGAGAGAGAGCGAGACAATGGGCAACAGGTACATGTACATTTATGCAAAATTATTTACATTTATGCAAATTAAAACCTACAGGTTTTTGTTGTGCAAATGGTGGTAGATAGGTTTAACATGTACAAACTCACTGTGTTCTCTAGATTCCCCAACACTGGTCTGACCTTAACAAATCCAGCTTGCTCTGGGTGAGTATAAGTGGCCACCCAGCATTGCAAACAAGTAGCTAGCATTTTTGCTAAGCCCTTTAGAGTATGAGTCAGCACAGAGTCATTGATCCAGAAAGTTTAGGCCATAAGGGACCATTCGATCTTCTAGTCCAACCTCCTACATAATTTGGCAGGGCCCTATAGGGTCCATGTGATGTGAGGTCATCTCCATCTTCAGGGAGAATCCCAACAGTAGCTTCCTTCCTACATGGAGGAAGTTCTTCCCCTAACAGAACATCATGAAAGGAATCCCTTACAGGGCCTACTACTCATTCCTCCTTAAAATCCATCTGCAAAGCCATAAGCCCTGGAGTTTTGCCATTTTGCAGGCTGTCTGTTGCCTCTAAGACTTTCTCTTCTGTTAATTCTTCCATCTGAAAGTTCTTTACCAACCTCATGACTTTTGCAAAGCCTGCTGCTTCCTGGTGTGACACTCTATATCTTGGGAAAGTGCCCAGTAAACCCCATATTCCTCATTTATATAGAATTGTGATCTTGCATATAAAGACATAGGTTAGGGGTTTGTTACAGGAGTGGGTGGGTGAGATTCTGTGGCCTGTGTTGTGCAGGAGGTCAGACTGGATGATCATACTGGTCCCTTCTGACCTTAAAGTCTATGTGAGGTATCAGGGGAAAGGCTATGATCTGCTGAAAGTTGTTGGGGTATGTAAGGGTTAAGTAAATACCTGGGTAACCGTTATCATGGTAATAGGGAGTAAGGCACAGGCGAGCACTATTTCTTTGCTTGATAGATAAAGTTACCATCCTTTTCCCGTCCCTTCAGCTTGTTAAGGATAGATAAGTGTTGCAGCTGCATAAGGAATATGGTGGTCTGAAGGATACCCTTTGTGTGAAGAAGTATTATCTCCCCCATCCCTTCCTCTCCCAGCTACATAAATGAGCTCAGGGTCCTGGCCCCTTCCTCTTTCCCCTATGAACTGCTGATTAAGGGAACTTGTGGCTACAATTACTGCAAATAAATGTCTCTTTAAGGTAAAAATGTCTGTATAATATGCTTAATGCTGTAAACAGTAAACAGGGGCAGGTATAATTATATTCAATATATAGCTATTAATATTCATTATATGGGCATTCATATTACTAAATAAGGATTTTGGGGGCGTTGTAAATGTGGGTATTTACATATTAAGTTAGATAAAAGAGTGTGATGTGATTAATTCAGGGCTTACTCGACAATTGGGTCGAGGGGAACAACTACTGCAATAAAGAAGTCTGTTTACTCAATCCGCCTCTGGGTCCTCCTGCTCCTTCTTTCCATCTCTAACAAAAGTCACTGTTCTATCTAAATATGTGTATCATTAATGCATATGAAGTTATGAGTATTGTGTTGTTTGGTGGTCACTAAAATATGCTGTGAGTTTGGGAAGCACCCAGATACTAGCTCTCCAGACACGATGCCAAGGAAAGTAACCAAAGTCTGGGCAGGTGTCAAACAACCCATCAGCAGCCATTTTCCAGTGAGGTAGCTACAATTCAATGACTCACCTGCATAAGGCCACACCAGGGGAATTGCTCAAGCTTGCCTGAGGACTCAGCAATGCCACCAGACATGCCTGGACTTGTGTTCTCAAGCACATGGCCTAAGGGTATAAAATAGAGCACAGTAGCCCCATTCTTTGCCTTTTCTCCTTCCCCCACCTATGCTGCAAGCAACAAAGACACTCAGAAGACTGAAGACTCCAAGAGAGGAGACTGGCCCAGGTTTCAAGGGTGAAACCTGTGTACTATGAACTACAATATCCAGAGGGGTGAGAAAAACTGTTTAATCCAGATGTTGCCCAGTCTAATAGGGTTGAAAGTTTAGACTGTGTGCTTATATTTTCTTTTCTTTTGGTAACTAACTCTGACTTTTTGCCAATCACTTAAAATCTATCTTTTGTAGTCAATACATTTGTTTAACTGTTTATCTTTATCAGTGAGTTTGTCTGAAGTGTTTGCTAAATCTGCTCAGGTTTACAAAAGCTGGTGTATATCCACTTTCCATCAATGAAGTGATGAACCAATTAATAAATTTGCACTGCTTGAGCAGTGCAAGACAGTATGTTCCTGAGGTGCAAGGCTGGGAGCTGGGGGAATTTGGTTGGTGCCTTTCTCTGTGTGATTCTTGAGTGGCTCTGGGAGCATTCAAGCAATATAGCTGGGTGTGGGGTTCTACATGCTGTTGTGCTGAGTGATCACAGTGCCTGGAGAGGCTTGCTGCTTGTCACTAGCAAAGCATTGTGAGAGACAGCCCAGGCTGGAGAATTAAGGGAGTACAGCAGTCCCACGGTCCCAGGCTGCACCCCGGGGATCCCGTCACACTGGGTGTGATGGGTTGGGTCACAGAAACCCCCTTGGGACTGCCACCTGATGTGCTAGGACTTCCTCGGAGCCCATTTTCCCTGCCAGCTTGGGACTTCAGTACCCTGCCTTGTTTGAGCCAGACACACTAGCCTGCTGCAAACACAGATCCAAGTCTGAACCACGTCCCCCACAAGCTAAGCTGCAGGCTTAACTGAAAACAGCTTAAGAAGTGCTCCTGTCTCCAGCACTCAGATACCCAATCCCAATGGGGTCCAAACCCCAAATAAATCCATTTTACCTTGTATAAAGCATATACAGGGTAAACTCATAAATGGTTCACCCTCTAGAACACTGATAGAGAGATATGCACAGCCGTTTTAATACTTACTCTGGGTTAATTACTAAGTCAAAAGTGATTTTATTAAATAGAAAAAGTAGGATTTAAGTGGTTCCAAGTAATAACAGACAGAACAAAGTGAATTACCAAACAAAATAAAATAAAACACACAAGTCTAAGCCTAATAGTAAAAACTAAATGCAGGTAAATCTCACCCTTAGAGATGTTCCATAAGCCTCTTTTACAGACTAGACTCCTTCCTAGCCTGGGTCCAGCAATCCCTCACACCCCTGTAGTTACTGACCTTTGGTCCAGTTTCTATCAGGCCTCTCCTTGGAGTGGAGAGGCTAGCTTTTGTGCCAGCTGAAGACAAAATGGAGGGGTTTCCCCCAGGGCTTATATAGTCTCTCCCTTGTGAATGGAAACCCCTTCCCCTCTCCTATGCAGAATCCAGATCCAAGATGGAGTTTTGGAGTCACGTGGGCAAGTCACATGTCCATGCATGACTCAGTTCCTTACAGGCTGACACCACATTCCCAGGAAAGCTCAGATGTGGATTGGCATCTCTCAAAGTTCATTGTTAGCTTAAGTGTTTCTTGATTGGGCACTTACTGAGAATAGTCTTTTCTCAAGAAGCTGACCAACTGCTTCACTGAGGCTACTTAAAATCAAAACAAGTATATACCAATATTCATAACTTTGAATACAAAAATGCAGAGATATGTTACATGGCATATCTAGCATAAAACATATTCCAGTTCTGTCATATTTACACTCATAAGCATATTTCTATAAAGCATTATGGGGTGCAACGTCCCACCGGGTATTTTTGAACAATGTCAGGCCACGGAGTAGCTGAAGTATAGAGGTTATTATAATAAGCAGCAAAAACTGCACTGATTCCCTTCGTGTGTAACTAGCATTTGCTAATTATTTATAACTGGGGAAGGATACAGTTCATTCTCCAAGAGGCTGATCTTTGGGTCCCATCCCAATTATTATCTGTTATCACCAATGGAACATGAGCTGACCAAATCGTGGTGCCAATTGCTGCAGATCTAGCCTGTTTCGTTCAAGACTTGGAAATTCACATTGACTCTGCTAGTGTATAAACAACAAGGCTGTGAATAAAGCTTGGTTCTCACTCCCTTGGGCACTGTCCTCTCCAGCAAGCTGAGAGACTGAGTTGCACACTGAGGCCAGTCGCTCCAGTCCAGGTAAGGTTGTGACATTTACCAGTCATCAGTAAAAGCTCTAAAATCCATTGCGAACTCAGCTTCCCTTGCCAATTGTTATGCCTCTTGTGCTCCAGGGTGGGGCTAGTGGGCCAAATTTAGGGTCACCTGAGCAAGAAGTTCCTGCAATACAGTCTGGGCGACACTCTAGAGAGTGATTTGGGCATGCACGGCAGGACGCTGCTCCAGGGTGGATACAAGCGCATAGAGGCGCAACTGCCCTCAGAGTTACTAGGTAGCGTCAGGCAACATGCTTCAGTCATCAAATCTGAGCCATAGGAAGGTTTCTGAGACTGTCTCCTGTGTGCAAGATGGTGCCTGCTTTCTGCAGAGGAACTTGGGGGTGGGGATGTTGCCTGGAGAGGACCCCTTTCTCTTTGAGACCCACTATTTCAAAATGCTCTAAAATCCATGCACAGCTGTAGATTGGTTGGCAAGTTGCTGTACCTCACCAGGGCCAGGGAAGAGGGAATGGGGCAAGTCTGGGTCATCTGATGAAGGGATTTTTCAGATACAGCCCCCCCCACACACACCTAATTTTAATATTCAAATGGTTGTAAAATCCACATGGCTAGGGAAATTGTCATGAAAATTATCAGAGGGGTAGCCGTGTTAGTCTGGATCTGTAAAAAGTGACAAAGAGTCCTGTGGCACCTTATAGACTAACAGACGTATTGGAGCATAAGCTTTCGTGGATGAATACCCACTTCTTCAGATGCATGTGGTGGAAATTTCCAGAGGCAGGTATAAATATGCAGGCAAGAATCAGTCTAGAGATAACGAGGTTAGTTCAATCAGGGAGGATGAGGCCCTCTTCTAGCAGTTGAGGTGTGAACACTTAGGGAGGAGAAACTGCATTTGTAGTTGGCAAGCCATTCACAGTCTTTGTTTAATCCTGAGCTGATGGTGTCAAATTTGCAAATGAACTGAAGTTCAGCAGTTTCTCTTCAAAGTCTGGTCCTGAAGTTTTTTTGCTGCAGGATGGTTACCTTTAAATCTGCTATTGTGTGTCCAGGGAGGTTGAAATGTTCTCCTACAGGTTTTTGTATATTGCCATTCCTAATATCTGACTTGTGTCCATTTATTCTTTTACATAGGGATTGTCCAGTTTGCAGATGTACATAGCAGAGGGGCATTGCTGGCACATGATGGCATATATTACATTGGTGGATGTGCAGGTGAATGAACCGGTGATGTTGTGACTGATCTGGTTAGGTCCTGTGATGGTGTCGCTGGTGTAAATATGTGGGCAGAATTGGCATAGAGGTTTGTTGCATGGATTGGTTCCTGAGTTAGTTACTATGGTGTGGTGTGTGGTTGCTGGTGAGAATATGCTTAAGGTTGGTGGGTTGTCTGTGAGCGAGGACTGGCCTGCCTCCCAAGGCCTGTGAAAGCGAGGGATCGTTGTCCAGGATGGGTTGTAGATCACTGATGATGCGTTGGAGGGGTTTTAGCTGAGGACTGTAGGTGATGGCCAGTGGAGTTCTGTTGGTTTCTTTCTTGGGCTTGTCTTGCAGCAGGAGGCTTCTGGGTACACGTCTGGCTCTGTTGATTTGTTTCCTTATTTCCTCATGTGGGTATTGTAGTTTTGAGAATGCTTGGTGAAGATCTTGTAGGTGTTGGTCTCTGTCTGAGGGGTTGGAGCAAATGCCTTTTTGTTATGAAAATTGGTATCCACAAAATGGGCTGGGGGAGATGTTTAAAAAGTGTTTCCGGTACAAATCCATATGTTAGGAGTGTGATTACTGGAGACTGTTGTTATGCCGATAAAGGCCTTGGGGTAGACGATGTTATCAGGTATGTGGAGCATCCTCAGAGATAAGGGGCTGCAAGTCGGAAAGGTGGGGCACTCTCACAAGTAGGCGTGGGGTGCATTGTCAGGAGTGGAGGGGCTACAGGCTGGGATAATGGTGCAGCCTCAGGAAGAGGGGTCTGTAGTCTGGGATTGTGGTGCATCGTCAGCAGCGGGGGGATGAGGGTTGGGATTGTAGGGCACTGTAAGAAGTAGGGGTCTACAGGTTGGAATTATGATGCATTCTCAATGGTAGGAGGTGTGTGGATTGCAATCCTGCTGTGTGGTCTGGAGTATAAACTGGGTTGGGATTGTGGTGCACCATCAGGACTGGGGCTGCGGGTCATGAGTGCAGTGCTTGTTCAGGGGCAGAGGGGTTATGGTTTGGGATTGGAGTGCATCGTCAGGAGTATGGCACTGCTGGTCAGGAGTGTGGTGCATTGTTTGGAGTAGAGTGGGCTATGTTGCATATTCAGAAAAAACTGTTACTCACCTTCTTGTAACTGTTGTTCTTTGAGATGCATTGTTCATATCCATTCCAATTAGGTGTGTGTGCACCCCATGCGGTCATCAGAAAGTTTTTCCCCTAGCAGCACCCGTTGGGTAGGCCGTGGAGCACCCTGGAGTGGCACCTTCATGGCGCTCAATATATGACCTTGCCGACCTGGCACCGCCTCAGTTCCTTCTTGCCAGTTAGTCCGACAGAGGGGAAGGCTGGTGGATTTGGAATGGATCTGAGCAACACATCTCGAAGAACAACAATTACAAGAAGGTGAGTAACTATTTTTCTTCTTCAAGTGTTTGCTCATATCGATTCCAATTAGGTAACTCCCAAGCCCTACACAGGAGGTGGGGTGGGAGATATGGAATATCAGACTGGAGCACTGCTCTGCTGAATGCTGCATCATTTCTGGCGTGCTGGATGATGGCATAATGAGTAGCAAAAGTGTGCACTGAGGACCATGTCGCTGCCCTGAAGATCTCTTGAATTGATACCTGGGCCAGGAACGCCGCCGAGGAAGCCTGCGCCCTTGTGGAATGGGCCAGGAGAGCTGGGGCTGGAACGTTGGCCTTTGTGTAGCAGGTGCTGATGCAGGAGGTGATCCACGATGAGATACTCTGAGAAAAGACCAGGAGATCTTTCATCCAGTCTGCCATGAACAGCTGGTTCGAGTTTCGTAATGGCTTCATGTGCTCGATGTCAAAGGTGAGCACCTGCTGAACGTCCAGTAAGTGGAGTCTTTGTTCCTGGCTGCTTGCATGAGGTTTAGGTAAAAGATAGGAAGAAAAATGTCCTGGTTGGAGTGAAATTGGGACACAACCTTTGGAAGGAAGGCAGGGTGAGGTCTAAACTGCACCTTGTCCTTAAAGAAAACCATGTAGGGAGGATCGGAGGTGAGGGCCTTAAGTACTCCTTGTCTAAGTAATGGCAACTAGAAAGGCAACCTTGCATGATAGGTACAGAAGTGAACAAGTCGCCAGCAGTTCAAACGGAGGCCCCATTAGTTTGGAAAGAACCAGGTTGAGGTCTCATGCAGGGATCGGCTGCCGAATCTGTGGGTACAGATGCTCCAGACCTTTGAGGAAGTGACCAACCATGGGGCTGACAAAAATGGAGCTCCGGGCCACTCCTGGGTGGAATGCAGCGATAGCTGCAAATGCACCTTGATGGAAGAAGCTGCCAGACCCTGCTGCTTAAGGTGTAACAGGTACTCCAGGATGAGAGGAATGGGGGCCTGCAATGGCAGAGTATGGCCCTGGGAGCACCAGATTGCAAACCTCTTCCACTTTGCCAGATAGGTGGCCCTAGTGGAGGGCTTTCTGCTACCAAGGAGGACCTCTCTAACCAAGTCCAAGCACATGAGCAGAGTGGGGTTTAACCTTTTAGCTTCTAGACCATGAGGTGGAGAGACTGAAGGTCTGGGTGATGAAGGTGACTGTGGTCCTGGGTGATCAGGTCTGGAAGTAGCAGCAATGTGATCGAGGTGTCCACCGAAAGTTCCAGGAGTGTGGTGTACCAATACTGGCGGGGTCCCGCCAGTGCCACCATTATGACCATCACCTTGTCCCTGTGGATTTTGAGCAGGACCTTGTGCACAAGCGGAAATGGCAGGAATGTGTACAGCAGATGATCCAACCAGGGGAGGAGAAGTGTGTCTGCGAGGGAGCCCCGGCTGTGGTTCCGAAAGGAGCAGAACCATGGGTACTTCCTGTTGCCCTGAGTGGTGAAGAGTTTGATGTGGGGAGTTCCCCACCTCTGAAAGATAGTGAGAATGATGTCCAGCTGAATGGACCACTTGTTGTTGTGGAAGGACCTGCTGAGGTGGTCCGCCACCTTGTTCTGTGATCCTGGGAGGTACGTTGCCTTCAGGTGAATGGAGTGGGCTATGCAGAACTCCCACAGCTGGAGGGCATCCTGATATAGGGGAGAGGAATGGATCCCACCCTACTGGTTTATATAAAACATTGCAGTTGTCCTTCATAACTCCCATACACTGACCTCACATGTGGGTCTGGAAGGTTTGGCATGCTAGATGAACCACTCTCAGCTCCCTGATGTTGATATGGAGTAAGAGCTCATTCTGGGACAAAAGGCCCTGTGTCTGAAGGTCCCTCAGGTGTACGTCCCACCCCAGCGCTGACGTGTCTGTTACCAGGGACAGGGAGGGCTGGGGCCTGTGGAAGGGGACTCCCTTGCACACATTTTGTAGGTCGAGCCACCAGCTGAGGGACTGGAGGACCTTCACTGGAAGAGTGACCACTAGGTTCAGACTGTTGCGCTCCAGGCAATAGGCTGACGTGAGCCAAGCCTGGAGAAGTCTGAGGTGCATCCTGGCGTGCTGAACCACATAGGTGCAAGACGCCATATGACCAAGAAGCCTCAGGCAGCCCGTGCTGTGGTGGTGGGATACTGTCTGAGGTCTTGTATGATGTCTGACGTTGCCTGTAAGCCGGCCTGCAGCAAGAACACCCTGACTCATCCCAAGTCCAGCACTGCCCCTGTCAAGGCTAATTCCCCAGTCTGGCACTTTGAGTGCAGAAGGTGGGGGCCTGCAAGGATTCTAAAAATTAATACTGGCCACTCCAGGCTTGTATTAAACTCCCAAGGTTACAGCTTCTCTCTGACCTTGAATGGGTAGATGCTGCCACCACACAAGTGCAAGAAACCCCTTTGAGAACCCAGGAGGGCGCACTTTGGAATTCCTTCCTGTGGGGTACCCTCAAGCCCTTTCACCTCACCTCTGGGGTAGATCTGAGAAAGAAAACAAAGGAAATCAGCTGTTGCCACCAACTAATTAAACAACATGTGCACAAACCTCTTAGGACACAAAAATCTAATCCTGGTCTTTAAAAAGGTAAATTGTATTAAAAACAAAAAGAAAGAAAATACATCTGGAACATAGGCTTTTTTCTAGATTAAAAAAAACAATTAAGCATCATGATAGATCTCTTGAGGTCCAGCTTAAAGGTTACAAGCAAAACAAAAGCACCTGGGGTTAGCACAGAGGAGTCCACAAACCATAAAGAAATAAAAGAGATAAACCTAATCGCATCTTCCTAGACATTTCCTGATCTACTTACATATCTGGGGTTTCAAATGAGTAGTTTCTTGGTATGATTTGATGATTTTCCATACCTGGGGCAAGATTTTACAGTATAGTTCCAGCCCTGTCTCTGCTCTCCAGGAGAACAACGTAGACAGACAAAAGTGGAGTCTTGTTTCAATTTTAAAAAGTTCTAGCCTTCCCATTGGCTCTTTTGGCCAGGTGCCACTCACTTCCTTTTACCTATGCATAGCAGTGATGCTTTACCTGTAAAGGTTAAAAAGTAAGTAGAGAACAGCTGCTGAAAGGGATTTTATAGCTAACTGGCTGGTTGGGTCCATAAAAGGGAGCTACCCCCCTTTCATTTATCACAGCCCCGATGAACTCTATCCTTTGAATTGGTACCAGGGTCAACTTGCTCTCGTTGAGAAGAAGGCCCAGCCTATCAAAGGTGGATCTTACAAAGTGGATCTGTGCATCCACCTGATCCTTGAAGTGCCCCCGAAGAAGCCAGTCATCGAGGTCTGGGTACACCGCACTTGCCTTCGACGGAGGAAGGCCACAACACCTGACATACACTTGGTGAATACTCGGGGGGCTGTTGACAGGCCGAAGGGGAGGACCGTGAATTGGTAATGGTTGTGGTTGACCACAGACCCGAGGAACTGTCTGTGAGCAGGACATATGGATATGTGGAAGTACACATCCTTAAGGTTGAGGGCAGCGTACCAGTCTCCTGGATCCTGAGAAGGGATAATAGAGTTCAGGGAGACCATGTGGAACTTAAACTTTTTAATGAATCTGTTGAGGCTCTGCAGGTCTAGACTGGGTCTGAGACTCCCTTGGCTTTAGGGATTAGGAAATAATGGGAGTAAAATCCCTTGCCCTTAGCGCCCAAGGAAACTCCTACACTGGCCCTACAGTGAGGAGTGCCCACACCTCCTGGATAAGGAGTTGCTTGTGAGAAGAGTCCCTCAATAGGGATGGGAAAAGGGGGTGGGAGGGAGGGGAGAAACAGAATTGTAGGGCATATTCCACTTCTACCATGTGGAGAACCCAGTGGTCCAATGTTATTTGGGACCAAGCATGGTACAAGTGGGACAGATGGTTGAAAAAACAAGGGAAAGCTGTGGCTGGTGCGCTGTCCTCGGGCGCACCTTCAAAAGGCCTGCTTTGAGCCCAACAGTGGCTTGGCTGGGCCCTGGCCTTGCCCGGGCGAGGGATGGGGCAACTTGTGTCTGCCATTCCTGCCCCATTTTCTGTAAAAATCCTGCCTCGGCCGAGGCGGATAGGAGCACTGATGCGGCTTAAAATATTTCCATTGGGTTGCCAGAGTGTGCATGCCGAACGACTTCATAGTAGCCTGGCAGTCTTTGAGGCTGTGCAGACTGGAGTCCATTTGATCCGTGAAAAGACCTGCACCGTCAAAGGGCAGGTCCTGTAGTGTTTGCTGCACCTCCGGGGAAAGCCTAGATGCCTGAAGCCATGAGCTTCTTCTCATAGTGATGCCTGA
The DNA here is from genome assembly GCF_016161935.1 of Mauremys reevesii. NCBI lineage: Eukaryota > Metazoa > Chordata > Testudines > Geoemydidae > Mauremys > Mauremys reevesii. The sequence goes on from NC_052631.1 coordinate 49,803,808, forward strand.
GGACAAGGTTTGTGCCGCTGAGTCTGCAGCATCTTGTGAGGCCTGTAGGGGGGTCTGTGCCACTGCCTTGCCCTCCTCAACCATTGCTCCAAACTCCTCCCTGGACTCTGTGGGAACCATCTCCCTGAATTTTAACATGGAGTTCTAGGAGTTGAAGCTGTACTGGCTCAGGATTGCTTGCTGGTTGGCAATCCTGAGTTGCAAACCCCCGGTGGAGTAGACTTTGCGCCTGAAAAGGTCCAGCCACTTGGACTCCTTTGACTTGGGAGTAGGACCCTGCTTCCTCTCCCATTCGTTCACTGCAGTCACCATCAATGAGGAGGGCTGTAGGTGGGTGTAGAGGTATTCGTACCCTTAGATAGGATGAAGTACTTCCTCTCCACACCCTTCACTGTGGGAGGTATGGAGACCAGGGTCTGCCATAGGGTCTTTGTGTTGGCCTGGATGGTTTTAATGAGGGGTAGAGCCACCCTCGATGGGCCTTCTGGTGTCAAGATGTCAACTATGGGGTCCTCCAGCTCTACCACCTCCTCTGCCTGCAGACCCATGTTACACACCACCCTGCAGAGCAGGTCCTGGTGAGCGTGGTTGTCTATGGGAGCTAGCTCTGAGTTGGCAGTCCCTCTGACTGCCTCGTTTGGGGAGGACAACAAGGATGTCAATGGGGGTACAGGGTCCTGATGGCTCTCCTGGTCCCCTGGGATCTCCTGCCCTGCCTCCAGTTCTGGACTGACTACCCCTGTGTCCACTGCAGTGGTGGGGGTCGGCTCTGGGGGAGGTATGGTGGCAGCTGTCACCTCAGCACCGCTAGGGACAGGGCAACTGGCTGATGCGCCTGTGCCCATGGCTCAGACACTACCGATTGGGAGCCCTTGGATGGGGGCCCTGGGCCTGGTGGTATGCCCAAGGGGTCCAGAATGGCCACTGCACTGGCCCTTACCACTGCGCAGGTGAATGCCCTGCACCCACATCTGGCTGCCTGTGACCCAGCTTGTGCCGGCTTTGTTTGGAATATTGGGACTCACCTCTGAGCCCTAAGACGAAGACCGGGACTATGAAGGCCAGGGCAGTGCCGAGCGGAGCTGGGCAGGTGAGCGGTTCCGCAAGGCTGGAGAGCAGTGCTGTGATCTGGAGCAGTGCCATAGAGTGGAATGGCATCAAGATGTTGAGCGGTGCCATGATGAGTGGTGCCAGGAGCAGGACCTCCACTGTGTTGGGGACCGGTGCCTTAACGGGAAACGGTGCCAAGACTGGGACTGGTGCCACGCGTCAGACTGGTGCGGCAATTCTGAGCGGCAACGGGACTCTGAGCAGGGTCTTCTTGTCAGTGCCAGGGACTGGTGCTGCGGAGATGCAGATGGGCACATTAACATTGTGGGCTTGCCTCAAGACCAAGGGCCTTGCTGCAGCTCCGGAGGCTTCTCTCGAGCATCCGGGGACCGTGGTGCTGTCATGGCTATTAGGTCCCTCGCGGCCTCAAAGGTGTCCAGGGTGCATGGCAACTCCACATCCTCCGCCACCTGGCTCGAAGAGTCTAAGAGCACTGGATTTGATGCTCCCGTCCCTCCCCATGGGCCAAAGTTGACAGTGCTGGCTCCTGAGTCTTTGGCACCAGGAGCTCCCCTGTGAGATGCCACCCAGTGGCGGCTTCCAGGGCAGTAGACCTTGCACACACCTAATTGGAATCGATATGAGCAAACACTCACAGAAGTAGAGGCTCTATGAGTCAGAATTCTGGTGGAGGAGGCAGAGGGTCATCAGGCAGAGGGGGCAGAAAGTCATTGTGGGACATTGTTAGTAATAGGCAGGGTGGTGGGGTCAGGTCTGTAGTGTGTAGTCAGGGGTAGAGGGCCTCAAGTTGGAAGTGTGGTGCATCATTCATAGCTGAGGGGGCTGAGGGTCAGGAGTGTGGCGCTTTGTGAGAAGGAGGGGCTCTGCAGGTTGGAATTGTGGTGCTGCATCAAGAGTAGGGGGGCTGTGGGTTCGGGTGTTGCTGTATCATCAGGAGCAGGAAGGATGCAGGGCAAGACTGTAGTACATCGTTAAGAATGGGGGCAGCAGCCTGGGAGTTGGTGCATCATTCAGAGTAGAGTGGGCTGTGGGTTGGGATTGGGGCTGTATCATCAGGAGTAGGAGGTTGTGGTTCGGGATTGTCAGGTGTAGAGGACTGAGAGTCAGGGTTGTGGTGTGTAGTTAAGAATAGGCCAGGCTGTGGGTCAGGAATGTAACGTATAATCAGGAGCGTGGTGCTGCGGGTTGGGATTGTGGCGTATTGTTTGGAGCAGTGTGGGCTGTGGGTCGGGAGTGTGGTGCACTGTCAGAAGTAGGGGGCTATGGGCTAGAATTGTGCCTTAGGATTGGAGGGGCTGAAGGTTAGAACTGTGGGGGTGCAACCTCGGAGGTAGGGGGGCTGAGGGTTGCAACTCTGGCGCATCCACATGAGCAGGGGGTGTAACGGAACGCTACGCTGTATTATACTGTTCAGACACTAGATGGCAGTATGCATCACATCTTATTTAAGCGAACTTCAGCCCTCCCTGGCAGCGCATTACAGGATCTTATACTGAACCCACATAGGGGATGGAACTAGGTGTGCTGGGGGTGTGGCAGCACCCCTGGTTTGAAAAGGTTTCCATTATATACAGGGTTTACAGTTTGGTTCAATAGCTCTCAGCATCCCCACAACAAAAATTGTTCCAGCACCATTGTGAACCCATCTGGTCATAGGCGAAGTTTGACTTCTATATTTGTGGGGAGGGGGACAGCTCCAGTCAGGCCAATGGGAGCCACGTGTGGGAGGGGCAAATATTACACCTGCCCAACGGTTGCAGTTTGTGGGGGGCAATGCCCCCCCATCTCCATCCCTGCCCCCAATGCCTGTGTGTCTGTCTCTGAGACAGTCTGTATTTGGTACCAAAGCCTGACCTGCTGGTAGCAGCCCAGCAAATTCCCATGTACAAGGTGTGCATGACAAAGGCTAACAGGTTGGGTGCATCGCCAGAAGTCGGGGCTAAGGGTGGCAATTGTGGTGTGTTGTGAGGAATAGGGGCTGAGGGTGGTAACTGTGGTGTACAACGAAGAGTAGGGGCTGAGGGCAGTGATCGTGGCATGTTGTGGGGAGTAGGGGCTAAGGGTGACGAATGTGGTGTGTTGCCAGGAGAATGGGCTGATGTTGGCAATTGTTGGGTAGGGGCTGAGGGTGGTGATTGTGGTGTGTCACAAACAGAAGGGGCTGAGGATGGTGAATGCAGTGTGTAGCAAGGAGTAGGGGCTGAGGGTGGTGATTGTGGTGCACCTTGAGGAGTAGGGGCTGAGGGTGGCAATTGTGGTGTGTCATGAGGAGTAGGGGCTGAGGGTGGCATCTGTGGTATATCGCCAGGAGTAGAGGCTGAGGGTGGCAATCGTGGTGTGTCGCAAGAAGTAGGGTCTGAGGGTGGTGATCATGGAGTGTCACCAGGAATAGGGGCTGAGAGTGGCGATTGTGGTGCGTCGCGAGGTGCAGGGTCTGAGGGTGGTGATTGTGGTAGACCGTGAGGAGTAGGGGCCGAGGCTGGCGATTGTGGTGCATTGTCAGGAGTAGGGGCTGATGGTGGCAATTGTGGTGCATCGGGAGGAGTAGGGGCTGAGGGTGGCGATTGCGGTGCGTCGGGAGGAGTAGGGGCTGAGGGTGGCAACTGTGGTGTATTGTAAGTAGTGGGGGCTGAGAATGGCAGGTTGGGTGTATCGCCATGAGTAGAGGCTGAGTGTGGTGATTGTGGTGTATCGTGAGGAATAGGGGAGGAAGTTGGCGACTGTGGTGTGTCATGAGGAGTAGGGGTTGAGGGTGGCGATTGAGTGCATCATGAGGAGTAGGGGCTGAGGGTGGTGGGTTCTGGTGCATCGTGAGGAGTAGGGTGAGGTTGGCGACTGTGGTGTACCGCAAGGATTATGGACTGATCTGATGATGCACCACAGTCACCAAGGAGTAGGGGCTGAGGGTGGCGATTGTGGTGCGTCGGGAAGAGTGGGGGCTGAGGATGACAATTATGATGTGTCGTCATTAGTAGGGGCTGAGGGTGGCAATTGTGGTGTGTCATGAGAAGTAGGGGCTGAGGGTAGCGATTGTAATGTGTCATGAGGAGTAGGGGCTGTGGGTGGCAATTGTGGTTGTAGTGATGCAGTGACTCACCGGCGCAGCACCTCTACTGGTCGTCCTGGGAATTAGCTCTCCAGCTCAGGAGCGCCCTTTGCTGGCTGATGTCCCGCTTGCCGCTGGCTCCTGTGTCCCTCCAGGACCCTGGTGCCCCTTTACCTTGGGTGCTGCCCCCTGGCAGTACCCCCACTCTCTAGGTCTCCCCACCCAGGGGAACCCCCAACCCTCTATCCCCACCTCGCCTCAGTCCATGGCTACTGCCAGTCACCATCTAGCCCCACTCACTGGGGCTGACTGCAGTGTACAAGCCATTCATCATTGGCAAATGGGGGTTTGGACCTGCTGCCTTTGCCTAACCCCTGGGCTGCAACCTCGGCAACCCAGTACCTGGTTTGGCCTTGCACAGGGCCTGCAGCCTGGGGAGTTGCCAGGTGGGAGCTCCCCAGCTCCTCTTGCCTTTCCCCAGCCCTGCTCTGTTGCCTGCATCTTCAGCTCCCAGGCAGCTGGGTCCTTCTCCCTCTGAAGCTGGAGGGAGAGTGTGTCTAGCTCCTAGCTCATTGCCCTTTTATCAGGGCCAGCTGAGGTCTGACTGGGGCGTGGCCCAGCTGTGGCTGCTTCCCCAATCAGCCTAGCTTTTAGCTCGCAGCCCCAGCCCTCTCCCAGGGCTGGCTGTAACCCTTTCCAGACCAGGGAGTGGGTAACCACCCAGCTACAGTGATGCATCGCAAGGAGCAGGGGCTGAAGGTGTTGATTTGGGTGTGCCACGAGGAGTATGGTCTGAGCTTGGCAATCGTGGTGTGTCATTCAGAGTAGGGTCTGAGGGTGGTTCTTGTGGTGCTCTATGAGATTAAGGGCTGAGGGTGATGATTGTGGTTTGTCACCAGGTGTAGGGGCAGGTGGTGGCGATTGTGGTGTGTTGTGCAGAGTAGACGTTGAGGGTGGCAACGGTGGTGTGTCGTGAACAGTGGGGGCTGAGAATGGCAAGTTGGGTGTATTGCAGGGGCTGAGTGTGGTGATTGTGGTGCTTCATGAGGAGTAGGATGAGTGTGGCGACTGCGGTGTGTCGCAATGACATGGGGCTGAGGGTGGTGATTGTGGTGTATTGCTAGGAGTAGGGGCTGGCGGTGGCGATTTTGGTGCATTGCCAGGAGTAGGGGCTGGTGGTGGTGGTGAATGTGGTGTGTCGTGAGGGGTTGGGGGTAGAGATTGTGGTGTGTCATGAGGGATAGTGGCTGAGGGTGGAGATTGTGGTGTGTCGTGAGGAGTAGGGGCTGAGAATGGGAGGTTGGTATATCACCACGAGTAGGGGCTGAGGGTGGCGATCGTGGTGTATCGCAAGGGGTAGGGGTTGAGGTTGGTGACTGTGGTGCATTACATGGAGTAGGGCTTCCAATGAGCAAGAGCGTGTGGCACAGGACGAGATGCTTCAGATTATGAGGGACCAAGCAGACATGTTGAGGTGTCTGGTTGAACTGCAAGAATAGAAGCAGGGGACAGCCAGCCAGCATCTGCTGGTGCAGAATCACCCTCCCCCAAGCATTCCCTGAGGTGTGGGTGAAAAGTCCATTATCCCTTTCACTTAACTTAGGGGGAGTGTACAGGGAATAGAAGGCGCCCATTCACAGACCTTTCATGGTGTGGAATGCAGTGTTATGTTACACAACTGAAAATGTTTCTCACGTTCCAACTTTACAACCCCTTTCCCCCAAGGTTACCTTTTTTTTTTTTTCCTGTTTTCCCTCTTTACTTATGTTGTTAAATAAAGTAAATGGATTTGAGAAATAAATGTTCTTTATTGAGTAGAAACAGTGGGCTTGGGTGGGGGGTTGGCTTTACAGGGACAGTGATACAAAGCAGGTGAAGGTTTGGGAAAGCACAATGCAGACAAGTAGTTCACATTACTGTGACTCATTATTGAAATGGCTTTCCAAAGCCTCGCGGATACCCAATGCCCCTTGCTGTGCTTTTCTTATTGCCCTGGTGTCTGGCTGCTCAAAAATGGCTGCCATGTGATCTCTCTCAACTGCCCACCCCTGCGGAAAGTTCCCCCCCCTTTTTTCCCACAGATATTATGGAGCACACAGCACACAGCTGTAACCATGGGGATGTTCTCTTCACTAAGGTCCAACCTGGTTAATAAACTTCTCCAGTGCCCTTTCAAATGACCAAAGGCACATTCAACCACCATTCTGCACTTGCTGAGCCTATAGTTGAACTGTTCCTTACTACTGTCCAGACGGCTGGTGTATGACTTCATAAGCCATGGGAGCAAGGAGTAGGCTGGATCTCCCAGGATAACTATAGGCATCTCAATTTCATCAATGTTCATTTTATGGTCTGGAAAGGAATTGCCAGATTGCAGCTTTTTGAACAGACCCGAGTTCCTAAAGATGTGCACATCATGAACCTTTCCCGACCATCCTTGGTTGATGCCAGTGAAATGCCCTCTGTGATCCACCAGCACTTGCAACACCATTGAAAAGTATCCCTTTCTCTTTATTATTCTTTGGCAAGGTCGTCTGGTGCCAAGATGAGGATATGCGTGCCATCTATCGCCCCACTGCAATTAGGAAACCCCACCATGGCAAAACCATTTACTATGTCCTGCACATTTCCCAGACTCACCATCCTTTGTAGCAGAAGTCAATTAATGGCCCTGCACACTTGGAGCACAGCAGCTCCCACAGTTGATTTACCTACTGTAAATTGATTCCCCACTCACCGGTAACTGTCTGGTGTTGCAAGCTTCCAAATAGCGATCGCCACTCGCTTCTCCACTGCCAGAGCAGCTCTCGTTTTTGTGTTGCTGAACTGCTGGGCAGGGGAAAGCTTTGCACAAAGTTCCTGGAAGGTGGCCTTACACATTCAAAAGTTCTGCAGCCACTGCTCATCATCCCATACCTGCAAAACATTGCAGTCTTACCAGTCAGTGCTTATTTCACGGGACCAGAAACAGCATTCAACAGCGTGCTGCTGCTCTGTGACTGTGAGCAGCAACTGTGAATTGTTTTTTTCAATTGCTTGCAGCAGGGCTGCTTGCAGGACATTGCTATGTTCTGCATGGCGGACCCTACTTTTGTACTGGAAATACAACAGGAGAAGGTGTGAGGTGTTTGAGAAGCTCACAGCAAGAGTGCACAACTGAGAAGGCTCCATGATTCTCGGGTTATGGCATACGCGTGGAGGTTTTAAGGCGTGGAAACCACTGGGTTGTTTGCCGTTGAGCACAGTGCATCATGGGATACCGACACAATGTTCCCATTCTCCTCTGCGACAATGTTTGGTCCCATGAGGCATTGCACAAACTTTCCAAAACACACTGTGACAAGTTGCACTTTGGTATAGCTACCCATGATACACTGCTTTGTGCATCAATGTAGGCTCTGCTAGTGAGGACACACTCCATCGAGACAATGAGCATGGTGACGCCATGCACAATCGACATAATTAATTTGGAGGCTCGAGGACAAATTAGATAAAGTTGACTTAATTTTATAGTGTAGACAAGCCCCCTATGATAAAGCACAATCCTGATCTTCAGCCCCCAACACCTGCAATCCCGAGGTTCAGACACTTTTTCCTGAGAATGCACAACTGTTCTGACCCACAGCCTGCTACTCCTCACCATGCCCCACAATCCTGACCAGCAGCCTGCAATTCCTACTGATCATCCCATTCTCACCTGCAACTCTAATCTCGACAATGCACCAAAATCCCAACGGCAGAGCCCCTACTCCTCACAACACACCACAGTCTCAACCTTCAGCCTCTACTCCTCATGGTACACCACAATCGACACACTCAGTCCCTACCCCTGACGATGCACCACAATCGCCACACTCAGCCGCTACTTCTGGCAACGAACCACAATTGCCAACCTCAGCCCCTATGCCTTGTGGTATACCACAATGGCCACCCTCATTTCCTAATCCTCATGATACACAACAATCGCCACCCTCACCCCTACTCCTGACGATGCACCACAACCGCTGCCCTCAGCCTCTACTCCTCATGATACACCCAATTGCCACCCTCCGCACCTACTCTTGGCAATGCACCACAATCGCCATGGTCAGCTCATACTCCTGGCGATGCACCAAAATCGCCACCACCAGCCCCTATTCCTGGTGACAAACCACAATTGTCAGCCTCAGCCCCTACTCCTCACGATACACCACAATTGCTACCCTCAGCCACTACTGCTGGCAATGCACCACATGCTCTCCATATCCATGTCTAACTTCTCGGACAGTGAAATACTCCACACTCTCAGCTCCGTGTCAGCTGTCCCAGAGGCATTCATTATCTTGGTGAACATGTCCTCCTGCGTTCTCTTTCTCCTCCTAGTCAGCGAAAGTCTCCTTTCAGGTGTTGATGACATGCTGAAGGACACATTTCCAGCTGTCAGTCATGGGAAAAAATAAAGGAGAGATTGTACATGAATAAAATGTTTCCATAGCAAGGCTGTTTTCATAAAAAAAAAAAACCCAACCCTTATTACACTAGGTGCAAGCCATAACATAATCAGAAGCCGTAACCACTCACTGTGCCTTTTTGCTGCTCCACCCATGGTGAATAGGCCCTCCTTGGGTCATGGGTGACTGGACTTTTAATGAAGTTTATGGCAGGCTCATGTTGGGAGCAGAGGTAGCTAGTTGAACAATGGCCCTTCCCCACAGTACCATGGGAAGCTGTTTACGAATGGGGCGGGGGATGGATGTTTTCACTCCCAAATTGCGGAATCTCTCATGTGGGTCCCCAGTCCTCTATCAGCCACTTTAAACTACTTGTCGACCCATGCTGAGCACAGTAAAGGCACATTAGTGGTCGTGTGATTTGGCAATCCGAAATGTGAGGGTGGGTGGGTCTACATGCCCTTTTTTTTCCTTGTAAGAGCACTTTTAATGAGAACTTCCTCCATTTCCTCCAGGCAACCCTATGTGATATCAGTCTCCTGAGGGTAACAGAAGTGGAAAGGAAGGCGATGCTGCAAGCGTCTGGGTATAGACCTGGTCCTTATGCTGCTATGCTGTGTACTGCCATGATGCCAGCAGAATTAATTCAGGAGTTGCGTGGGAAAGTGTCCTACCATGATGGAAGAAATAAGACTGCCCTGCCCAGAAACCTTCTGCAAAGGTGCCTCCATGAAAGTTTCCTAGAAATATCCATGGAGGATTCCAGGGCTATTCCAGTCCACATAAACAGTCTTTTCTGGGAGCCACCCTCTACATAGCTGGTGCGGCCTCTTGTAAGCAGAGAACCACAGCACCTCGCTTTTTCTTCACGGTAAACATGCAATACCACTGAATGTGTGTGCCCACTAAAGTTCAACTGGACTTTGATTGTAACTGTGTACTCACCAGTGGTACCTTCCCCGGCATCATGGTCGGCCACCGTGATGTCCTGCGACCCACAGGGCTCCAGAGTTTAAAATATTTCCTGGCTCTTGGGGAGAATGGTGTGACGATGTATCCCATAATGCTTTATGGGAATATGACATAGCTGGAATATGTTTTATGCTACATGTGCCATGTAACATATCTCTGTAAAGGTTATGGTCTACTGAATCTATTCATCCTATTTGTACACATATATCATTTTTGTACTTGAAGTTATGAACATTGGCCAGGGGCGGCTCCAGGCCCCAGCACACCAAGTGCGTGCTTGGGGCGACATGCTGCGGGGGAGGGCGACAGGCAGGCAGCCTTCGGCGGCATGCCTGCGGAGGGTCCACTGGACTTTGGTGGAGCCGCGGGACCAGCGGACCCTCCGCAGGTGCGCCTGTGGGAGGTCCACCGGAGCTGCGGGACCGGCGACCGGCAGAGCACCCCCCGCGGCAGGCCGCCGTGCTTGGGGCGGCGAAATGTCTAGAGCCGCCCCTGACATTGGCTGTATACTTGCTTGATTTCTAAGTAAGCTTTGTAAGGTATTTGTTCAGCTTCTTTAGAAAGGAATTTGCAAAGTTAAGTGCCCAATCAAGAAGCACTTAAGGAACAATGGATCTTGGAATGCTCCAATCCACATAAGAAGTCTACTTGAGGATGTTCAAGGTAGCATGTGAACAATGGCTGCTACCTGTAGTTCTGAGTCGTGCATGGGCATGTGGCTTGCCCATGTGACTCCAAAACTCCTTCTTGGAGCTGGACTTTGCATAGGAGAGGAGAGGGTCTCCACCCACAAGAGAAAGTCTATTTAAACCAGTGGGAGATCCCTCCATTTGGTCTCCAGCTGGCTAAAGAGAGAGCCTCTCCACCCCAAGGATTTCTGAAACAAACTGGAACAAAGGACAATAACCAAAGGGGGTGTGAGTGATTGCTGGACCCAGACTAGAAGGAGACTAGTCTGTAAAAGGAAGCTTACTGGTGAGGTTTTTATCTGTACTCAGTTGTATTACTGTATTAGACTTAGATTTGTGTGTTTTATTTTATTTTACGTGGTAATTCATTTTGTTCTGTCTGTTACTACTTGGAATCATTTAAATCCTACTTTCTGTATTTAATTAAATCACTTCTTATTTATTAATTAACCCAGAATATGTATTAATACCTGGGGGAGGGACAGCTGTGCATATCTCTCTATCAGTGTTATAGATGGTGAACAATGTATGAGTTTTACCCTGTATAAGCTTTATACAGGGTAAAATGGATTTATTTGGGTTTAGATCCCACTGGGAGTTGGGCATCTGAGTGTTAAAGATACAAACACTTCTTTTAGCTGCTTTCAGTTAAGTCTGCAGCTTTGGGGTATGTAATTCAGACCCTGGGTCTGTGTTGGAACAGACGAGTGTGTCTGGCTCAGCAAGACAGGGTGCTGGGGTCCTGAGCTGGCAGGGAAAGCAGGGGCAGAAGTAGTCTTGGCACATCACTTGGCAGTTCCCAAGGGGGTTTCTGTGATTCAACCCGTCACAAATGGATCCACCGCTTGCCTGTCTCCCATTCTCCTCCTCCACCTCTTCCTTATCCACCATATGGTTCTCCTTGTTGTCCCTAGACTCACACGCCTGTGAGGTGTCCATGTTGCTTGTAGGGTTGCTGGTAGGGTCACTCCTGAGAATCGCATGCAGCTCACTGTAGAACTGGTATGTGTCGGTTTCAGCACCAGAACAACTTTTTCTCCTTTGCCTTCTGGTACGCTTGGCGAAGTTCTTTCATTTTCACACAGCACTGCTGTGTGTCCCTCGTGTAGCCCTTCTCCCCTATTCCACGAGTGATCTTTGTATAGATGTCAGGGTTTCTTCTGCTGGATCGGAGCTCTGCCTGCACAGACTCTTCTCCCCACACAGTGACGAGATCCACCACCTCCTGTGCAGATCAGACTGGAGCTCATTTGAGGCATGTAGTCTCTATGATCAGCTGTGCTCAAGCTGGCATGCTCCCAGTGCTGATCAAATAGGAAATGGCAAATCAAAAATTCCCTGGGCTTTAGCAGGGGAGTGGCTGTTTCCTGTGTACCTGGCTGCAGTGCAGCAGAGGTGAGAATGATCTCCAGAGCGGTCACAAATGAGCATTGTGGGATACCACCTGGAGGCCAATTAAGTCAAATTACACAACACTGTGTCTGCACTACCTCGCAGTCAACCCATGAAAATTGAATTAAGCGCTACGCCTCTTGCAGAAGTGGATTACAGAAATTGACATTAGATGTGATTTAGATTAGCATAAAGGACCCAGTAGTGTAGACACATACATTAACAGGTCGATTTAAGTCAGCTCCCTTTGACTTTTAGTGTAGACCAGGCCATAATAGACTCAGAGACATTAAGGTCAGAAGGGACCATTGTGATCACCCTAGTCTGACCTCCTGCACATTGCAGGCCACAGAACCTCACCCACCCACTCCTGTAATAGACCCCTAACCATTGGCTGAGTTACTGACATCCTCAACTCATGGTTTAAAGACTCCAAGTTACAGAGACTCCACCATTTACTCTAGTTTAAACCTGCAAGTGACCCATGACCCATGCTCAGAGGAAGGCGAACAATCTCCGCTCCCCGAGTCTCTGCTGAGCTGACTCGGAGGAAAATTCCTTCCAGATCCCAAATATAGCCATCAGTTGCACTCTGAGCATGTGGACAAGACCCATCAGCCAGACACCGGGAAAGAATTATCTGTAATAATTCAGAGCCCTTCCCATCACCAGCCGTTGGAGATATTTGCTAATAAAAGTCACAGATGGGACATATGTCATTGTAGGCAGTCTCACCATACCAGCCCCCATAAACTTATCAAGCTCAGTTTTGAAACAAGTTAAGTTTTTTGTCCTTACTGCTCCCTTTGGGAGGCTATTCCAGAACTTCACTCCTTTGCCGATTGAAAACTTTTGCGTAATTTCAAACCTAAACTTGTTGCTGGCCAGTTTATATCCAGTTGTGCCAATGTTAGTCCTTAACTTAAACAACTCCTCTCCCTACTGGTGTTTGTCCCTCTGATGTATTTATACAGAGCAATCATATCTCCCCATGGCCTTTGTTTTGTTAGGCTAACAAGCCAAACTCTTTGAGTCTCCTCTCGTAAGGTAGGTTTTCCAATCCTTGGATCATCCTAGCAGCCCTTCTCTGCACCTGTTCCAATTTGAATTCATGTTTCTTAAGCATAGGAAGACCAGAATTGCACACAGTATTCCAGATGAGGTCTCACCAGTGCCTTGTATAATGGTACTAACACCTCCTTATCACTACTGGAAATATCTCGCCTGATGCATCTAGGACTGCATTAGTCTTTTTTAACAGCTGCATCACAATGGTAGCTCAGAGTCATCCTGTGATCGACCAATACACCCAGGTCTTTCTTCTCCTCTGTTGTTTCCAACTGATATGGCCCCAGTTTATAGCAAGAAGTCTTGTTGTTAACCCTGAGTGCATGAACTTGCACTTTGCACTATTAAATTTCATCCCATTTCTATTATTCAAGTTTACAAGGCAATACAGACCTTCTTGTATGATATTCCTGTCCTCCTCCATATTGGCAATGCCTCCCAACTTCGTGTCATCTGCAAATTTTATTAGCACACTCCCACTTTTTGTGCCAAAGTCATTAATAAAAATGTTAAATAAGATTTGTCCCAAGACGGATCCTTGAGAAGCTTCACTAGTAACCTCCCTCCAGCCTGACAGTTCACTTTTCAGTATGGTACATTGTAGTCTCCCCTTTAACCAGTTTCTTACCCACCTTTCAATTCTTGTATTAATTCCTCGTCTTCTCCAATTTAACTAATCATTTCCCATGTGGATTGTATCAAATGCCTTACTGAAATCCAGGTAGATGAGATCTACCGCATTTCCTTTGACTAGAAAATCAGTTCTCTTCTCAAAGAAGGAGATAAGGATGGTTTGGCCCAATCTATCTTTTGTAAAACCATGTTGTATTTTATCCCAGTTACCGTTCATATCTACGTCTTTAATTACTCTCTCTTTCAAAATTTGTTCTAAGACCTTACATACAATGAAGGTCAAACTAACTGGCTTGTAGTTTCTTAGATAACTTTTTTCTTTTCTTAAATATAGGTACTATATTAACGATTCTCCAGTCATACGTTACGACTCCTGAGTTTATGGATTGATTAAAAAATCCTTCTTATTGGGTTTGCAATTTAATGTTCCAGTATTCTTGGATGGAGATTATCCGGGCCCTCCGATTTGGTGCCATTGAGCTGTTCCACCAATTAAGCTCCTCATTAAAAACTGAGGCAAAGTATTTGCTTAGGTGTTGGGCTATACCTAGATTATCTTTAATCTCCACCACAACCTCAGTAGTCAGTGGTCCCACTTCTTCTTTCCTTGTTTTCTTTTTATTTATATGGCTAAAGAACCTTAGGTTTTAATTTCCTTTGCAAGGTCCAGCTCTGCTTGGCTTTTGGCTGTTCTCACTTTAACCCACTTTCTGACCTCCAAGAGGTCACAGGCGCCGATTTTCAAAAGAGCTGGGGTATGCTCGATCCCCAGCTCTGCTCTAGGCCCCACCCCACTCCACCCCTTCCCCCAAGACCCCACCCCTGCCCCACCTCTTCCCACCACACCTCTTCCCGCCCTGTTTTGCCCCTTCCCCTGAGCGTGCCACATCCTCACTCCTCCCCCATCCCCTCCAGAGCCTCCTGAATGCCGTGAAACAGCTGATCATGGCGGGCGGGGAGGGAGGGGGAGGCACTGATCCGCAGGGCCCGCCAGTGGGCAGGAGGAGCAGGGAGGGTGGGTGGGGAGCTGATAGGGGGCTGCCAGTGGGTGCTCAGCACCCACCATTTTTTCCCCATGGGTGCTCCAGCCCCGGAGCACCCATGATGTCAGCGCCTATGTAAAAGATAGCTTTCCTTCCTGATCCATCCCATTTTTCATTCCCTGTTGGCTTTGTGCTTTCTCTTAATCACCTGAGATGTTTGCGCATCCACCTTGGTCTGCAACCCTTCCCTATGAATTTTTCCCCTTGCTTGGGATGCAGGCCTCAGATAGTTCCTGCAACTTTGACTTAAAGTAATTCCAAGCCTCCTTCACGTTCACAGCCTTGAGTTCTTCAGTCCAGTCCACTTCCCTAACTAATATCCTTATTTTTTCAGTTTGCCCTTTTGAAATCAAGGACCCTATTTAGTTTAAACTAAATTATCTCCTGATCACTCAAACCAAGGTTGCCCTCTACAACCAGTTCTTCCACGAGGTCCTCACTACTCACCAATACCAAATTTAAAAGGGTGTCACACTTATTGGGTCAGTGACTATCTGATGAAGAAATCTGTCAGCTAGCACATCCAGGAAGATATGGGTCCTACTAGTATTAGCAGCCACTTGTCCTCCAATCTATATCTGGGAAGTTAAAATGTCCCATAATCACACAATTCCTAGTAGTATTTATTTCTTTAGAATATTACAGAAGTCTCTATCCATATCCAAATTGGATCCTGGGGGTCTGTAGCAGACCCCAAGTACTATTCCAGTGAAGTCTGTTACCTTTCTTCCCCAAAGTGATTTTGACCCCAAAATACTCTGTTTTATCCATTTCATCACTTATTTCTTTGCAGTCTATCTCATCATTAACATACAATGCTATGCTACCACCTTCACCTTTATTTCTGTCTTTTCTGAGTAGCACATACCCTGCAATACCTCTACTCCAGTCATGACTACTATTCCACCATATTTCTGTTATCCTTATAATATCTGGTTTCACTTCCTGCACCAGTCATTCTAATTCCTCCATTTTGTTACCCAGGCTCCTTGCATTGGAGTACAAACATCTTAGTTGTTGCTGCTTGGCTTGGCCCACATTCCTCGCCTGCTTGGGTACAGTCATTCTACTGCCAGTATCACCTACCTGTCTGTTACTGTCAGTGGTGTTGGCACTATCTTTCCTCTTGTCCATTCTGCTACCTACTGCTGTTCCTTTCTCCATTGCTGTATCCTTTCTTACTTGATTTTCCTCCCATTCAATCTTAGACTCAGGTGTGGAGATTACGTGAGTATCTCCCAACCAGAGCCGGCTTTAGGCACTGTGGGGCCCCATTCGAAAGAGCTGCCGCCAAAGACAGCGGCGGAACTTCAGCGATAGCTCAATTGGCTGCCGGTGCCTTCGGCAGCACGTTGGCGGAGGGTCTTTAGGGATGTTGCGGGGCCCTCTTAGGGGCATGGGGCCCGATTCGGGGGAATTGGGTGAATCGCCCTAAAGCCGGCCCCGTCCCAACCATCTCTCCTGAGTTCCTAGTTTAAAGCTCTTTTAATCAGTTGTGCCCACCTCCATCCAAGAAGTCTATTTCCTTCCCTACTCAGGTGGAGTCCATCCCATGAGGACAGTCCTCTGCCCGTGACCAAACATCCCATAGCACCACTACCTGAGCCATCTGTTCATCATTATAATCTTATCTCATCTTTTGTCTCCTCCTTTAGTGACAGAATCCCGCTGAAGATCACCCGAGCTTCCATTTCTTTAAGCGTTTTCCCTGGCGTGGCATATATTCCTTGATGCATCCCAATGAGAATCCAGCGATATCCTTTGTTCCCATGTGAAAGACAATCAGTGGATTCTTTCTGTTCCCATTAGGATCCTCTTCAGCCTCATGTCCACATCCCATATCTTAGCTCCCGGCAGACAGCACACCCTTCTGTTCTCTGGATCAGTTCTGGTGATAAGTTTATCTGTTCTTCTGAGTGGGGAGTCCCCAGCCACATGAACTTGCCTCTTCCTGGCATTGGTGTGAGTCTCCAACTTCCCACTTCTGTTCTTTCTGGCTGCAAGTCTTTTTGTCTTCTGTTCTCAGAAGAGTGGAGGAGGCGGTGGGTCGGGATTGTGGTGCATCATCATGAGGCAAAGTTCCATGGGTCAGGATTGAAATTCTTTGTCAGAAGCAGAGGGGCTATGGTTCAGGATTGTCAGGAATCATCTGCATTAGGGGGCTGAAAATCTGGATTGTGGTGCATTTTGGGAGTAGGGGGACCGTGGTGTATCGTCAGGAGTAGCAGGGTCTATAGGCTGGGACCGTTGGGTGCATTTTGAGGAGTACAGGGACAGGGGGTTGGGATCCTCATGCATCACCATCAATAATGGGCTTGGGGTCAGGATTGTCATGCAACCTCAAGAGTAGGGGGCTGTGGGTCAGGTCTGTGCTGTATTGTCTACATTAGGGGGCTGCAGGTCTGGATTGTGGTACATTGCTGGGAGTCGGGGGGTGCAGGTCTGGATGGTGGTGCATCATCAGGTGTAGGGGGGCTGCAGGTCTAGATTGTGGTGCGTTGTCAGGAGCAGGGGAGCTGTGGGTCAGGATTGTGGAGTTGTGATGTGGGCACTCACCTCTTGAGCGCCTCTTGCTGCTGTGTGCATACTGCAGTCTTTTTCCCACTCCCAGGGCCTCCTGGAGGTTGTCAGCCTCACCTGGCAGGTCTTAAGTGGCTCAGCCTTCGGCCGGGTCACACAATAAAAAGAACCCTTCTGGGGTAGCAAAACTGTCTCTCTGCCCTCACCTGGGTCTTCAGCCCCGGCTCTGGGCCCTTTAAACTCAGCCCCTTGTACAGGCTGCCAAACAAGCCTTGTTCCCATCTCAGGATTGTCACCACTTCGTGGGGGGAGAGCCCAGCCCCACCACTGCTCTGGGAGCCAGCAGCCACACACAGCTCCCTGCAATTTGTTGCTGCTGCTTCCCTGGGCCTCTTCCCACCTGGCCCCTTTAGCCTCCCCTCTTAGTTCAGGGTTGAAGTTTTCAGGGCCTCTCTCTCCTAGCTTAAGCAAGTGCAGCCAGGATCAAACCCTGGCTGCCTCTCGAGCTCCTATGGCCAGAGAGGAGTCCCCCTTCCCTCTGGTTCCAGCCAGGTGCTGCCCTGCCCTGCCTTGCCCCATCCTTTTGATCCCAGCCAGTTGCTGGGTTGCTCTGTCCCACCTTGCCTCTCTGGTCCCAGCCAGGTGCTCCACCCTGCCATGTCCTACCGGTCCCTCCCAGCCAGGAACTGACCTGTGGCAGCTACCACCCTGCAGCTCCTTTTATCTGAGCCTGCTGAGCTCTGATTGGCTGCTTCCTTGAGGCCTCTCTAGGCAGGCTTGCAGGTCCCACCTTCACTGCTCCTGTCCTGGGACGGGGAGTGCTGTAGGACCACAGGGCCTTCTCTAGGGAGCTGTACAGGCCAGATAAACCTGTCACAGGTGCATATAGAGGAGAAGGGACTGCAGGTCAGGATTATGGTGTATTGACTGGAGTAGGGGGCTGTGGGTCGGGACTGGGGTGCATCGTCAGGAGAAGACAGGATTGTGGTGTAGGAGTGTGTCTGCGGTTTGGGAATAAAGCGCATTTTCCAGAATCAGTGGCTGCGATGCAGGGCTGTTGAGCCTCATAGGTAGCAAGACTGCGATGCATTGTAAAGTGAAGACATCTGCTGGACTCTCCCTGCATCCGCTTTCCAGAGCACAGTTTCTCCAGTAGAGAACTCTAAATTAAGGAACAAATTGTGCACTACCGGCCTCAGTCCCCACTAGTTCTGTCTGCGCTGCACGGCTCTGGTGGAGCCAGTCAGCTGCACACCTGATTACGATGTCAGGACTCTCTGCCTGCTCTGGGAACTGAGGAAACTGACCTTAAAGGTTAAAATAAATGTATTATTTAAGATTGAGATTGGATACTTCCCAGTCTGCAGAGATGCTGAGTGGCAGCATTGTCTTAAGGTTTCTTGGTTAGGCTTTGTGGCTGAAATTTTAATATTGGTAAAATAACTAAGGAAATTCCCAGACCAAAATCTATGTAAAGGTGGAGTTAAGGTTGAGAGCACAGAACAGTAATGAAAGGGATAAAACGCTACAGGGATGTTTCAATTAGATCAAAATCAAGCATTATAAAACCAGCACGTTCAGAGTGAAGGTTCCTTTCTAAAAAAATACAGCCATGTTAAGGTAGGAAATGCACAGTTCAGGCCCCCGGACAACTGCCCCGCTGCCCTGTAGTGACTCCACAAGGGGAAAAATAGGGGAAATCTGTCTTTAAACCTCACTTTCATCAAATTTGAGACCACAAACAATAACATGCCTTAATCCTGATTGGCTGAGCAGTGCGTGGCATTGCTTCAGGGCACAGGGAAGTTTGGGGGCCTGGCCTCTGCATGGTACGGTTCTCATCACACCTCACAATCTTTGGTGTATTTCTCCTCCCAGCTGCCCTGCACTGCGGCAGCACTGCTATCCTGGGGTACAGGTGAGGAACTGAGGCACACAGTGGCTATGTGACTCACTCAGGGTCACATAGGAAGTCTGTAATGAAGCAGAGACTTGAACCCAGGCCCAGGCACGCCCTGAGCACTGGTTGCCCAATACGCTTGTCTCAGCCTGGTTTTCAAGGTTTGCATTTAGCTCCCCCTCAATGCTCTGGCAGTACTAGGCAACCGTTTTGTTACCCTTCTACCAGGTGGAGCCGGCAGCAACCAGGGCCAGGTTCAATATCTAGGGGTTCCTTTTCAACAATACAACACAACTGGTTCGAGCCACACCCAGTGACCTGGGAAAATTACACACCACCGCCTGGGCACCTCTAAGAGGCAATAGAGTCTGAGCATAGAAAAGAAACTTTTAATGAAAGAAGGGAAATCACCCGACATGAATTAGGGAAAATGCCACAAGCAGGATTCATAATCATAAAACTGTGAGCAGGATACACACCCCAGAGTGCGTGGGGCAGTGCCTTCCACCTCATACTTTTGAGTTCTACAACCAAAAGTTCCTTTACTGTGCCCATCTCTGCTCCCTCACCATACCCCAATCACAGTGGTTGTCCTTGGTCAGTGAGGACCCAGGGTTCAGAGGTGCACCTGTGTGAGTTCACCTCCCACCTGTGGAAGAAGGCACCTTGCTTGCTGGCCACCCTGCCAGCTGCTCATTTGCCAGCCGACTATCAGTCATGTTCTGCTGCCACCTACCTCTCTGCTGTGACCTCTGCAGGTCAGTCTTGTAGTGAAATGCTGTCCCACACGTGATTTCAGCTCTCATTTGAGTACTTTAAAATAACAAAAGGCTCCAAATAAAGCCTATTTAGCTCTATCTTTGAAGAGGGGGGAGGAATGGGTTAAACCAGACCAGGGACCCTTAGGGAAGGATTACATCTCCCGGCAAGGACACCTGTTCCCACTCCTCCTACTTTCACAGGGCTCTGGCATTCGAGCCCCTGGCTTAATGAAGTCCTTTCACCTAAGGGTGACCCCCTCATTTGGAACAGGCTTAGCACAGTTCTGCTCCCTTTTATTCGTACTATAAAGATAACAATTTTGATAACAACATTTCATTACCCCCTGCATTCAGTACTAAAGTGATTTGTAACCCAACACCAACCAAAGTTGATCACTTTGAGCAATACAGCTCTATCTGATGGATATCTTGGCAGAGTAGGTGTGTTTATGTAAATACAGTTTGCTCCTGAAGTCTCTCCTGCTCCCAGCTAGCTGACAGGGGAGAACTCACTCGGACCCTGCTTACAGTATGTCTCCACTAACCACAGTTCTTGGCAGTGACTAGCTAGGTTAATGCAGCACCTCCCTTAGTGTAGATTGACCTTTAATTGGAAAAGGTCCACGTTTGACAGATGCTAAAAATGTCTCTGAAACCAAGTACCTTGAAGTAACATAAATGGGCCAGGAACCAGCAGTGCCATCCCCCGGCCCAGCTACCAGAGCAGGGGGAGGGCAGGCTGGAGGTACCGACACATGCACACTGGTAGCTGGTCAGAGCAGTTGCATTTCACTTATTTTATGCTAGCAGCAAACAGCGATGAGTGCAAACAGCAAAATGCACCTTCCTGCTCTGGGAAGCTGCAAGAGTGCTCTGCCAGTGAACCCTGGATCTGCCTACTGATCAGACTTGATGGGGAATCAATTACTTTTGTAGACTTTGGGCTGAAATTTCTCTGCCCAAAAGTCAATGTTTTTCAAATGGTTCAGCTGTTTCCAAGGGTGGAGAGATGATGCAGGTCCTCTCGGCGATGCTGAATCTGACAGTAGCGGGTGCAGTCTCCTCACCAGCTCTACGGAGATGGTGGCCTGGCTCTGGATCTCCAGAATCAGTGAGGCCTGAAGTTCTGGCAGAGCCCAAGGCTGCAGACATGCCAAGGGGTGATCCTTCCTCTCCACAACAGTATCTCCTGCTGCAGCTTCAGATCTCAGCCATACTCCTGGGGTCAACATGGGGCATTTGACAATTTCCTTTGGACACTTTGGAGGACAGGTTTAAAGTTCAAAATGACCTTGACAAATTGGAGAATTGGTCTGAATTGAACAAGAACACACAGACACAGATATGGCTGGGAGTGACTTACATGCTGGAGGCTGTTTGTGGCCAGTCCGGGCTGGAGGCTACAGCAGCAAGTCATTGTAAAGGGCACTGCAGGTTGGAGAGCAGGGGTGATACATCTACTCATTGGTCTGGATTGTACCCAGGTATATCACACCTGGGTTCCACCCTCCTGCAAACCTGTATTCTTTTGGGGGAGGGTGGGACGGACCAACTGGGAATGCTGCTTGCTCTCTGGCCAAAGGGTACCCATCACTCCTGAATTTTTCACACTAAGCCCTCATTGCATTTGCAGTCTCTGTCATGCATACCTTGTACTCATACTCTGTAGGTTGCAGGGCTGCTACTAGTAGGTCAGGGTCCTGTACCAGATACAAACGGGCAAAAGAACTTTGTTCTGAGTGAGATACACACCTGCTGTGTTCACTATAAACTCCTTTAATACACTGCCAGGAAAGGCTGTTGTGAGCTTAAGTAAGGTGTGTTGCACAGTGCGCCACCTAGTGGTTTAGCACTCCAGTACAAGGCAGGATGGAGCTGGCCAGCAAGGATTTGCAGAGAGATGGAGTCAGAGAGGAGGCCTGGCAGTTCATAACCACCAGAGGCAAGAGGCCACAGTGGCATTCTACATGACTGGAGGCAGATGAGGATGGACAGGCTATGGCCACCAGAGAGAAGAGAGGCAGGAGGAATTCCACACAGCTAGAAGTTTCAGATTGATACCAGGTCCTCAGTGTGGAAACTATGAACAATACCTCTCAAGATCCAGCAGGTCTAGGGGAACAGAGAGATGTACGGGACACATGTGTGGATAGCAGCTCGGCCCAACCTTTACCAAAATCAAGCTTACCGCAAAGACTCCTCCAACCACCTAAGGAAGACAGACAATCTTTGCTGGAGATTCAATACTCAGAAAAAGCAAAAGAACATTCTGCAAGGGATTGGTGGACAACAGGAGAGTGTGCTGCCTTCCCAGAGCTAAGACACGAGACATCACTGTATGAATGGATCAGCTTCTGAAGTCTACGGGCAAGAATCCAATGGTGTTGGTTCATATCGGCACTAATGACACTGCACTGCAGGATATCTCACAGGTAGCTGATGATTTAAGGTAACTCAGAAGCATGCTGAAGAATAAGAATGTCCAAGTGATCTTCTCTGAGAGTCTTTGGCCTGGTCTACACTACAGGGTTAGGTCGAATTTAGCCGTGTTAGGTCAATTTAAAAATGACTGTGTCCACACAACCAACCCCGTTCTGTCGACCTAAAGATCTCTTTAAATCGACTTCTGTACTCCTCCCCGATGAGGGGAGTAGTGCTAAAATCAACTTTGCTGGGTCAAATTTGGGATAGTGTGGATGCAATTCGATGGTATTGGCCTCCAGGAGCTATCTCAGAGTGCTCCATTGTGACCGCTCTGGACAGCTCTTTGAACTCCGATGCACTAGCCAGGTACGCAGGAAAAGCCCCGGGAACTTCTGAATTTCATTTCCTGTTTGATCAGCGTGGCAAACTCAGTAGCACAGGTGACCATGCAGTCCCCCCAGAATTATAGAGTGTAGAATGTTTCTGCACTCCCCCTATCATCTCCGTCCCTCAGGTTATCGCAGATTAGAAGGTTAAAAAAATGCACTCGCGATGACATGTTTTCCGAGCTCATGCAGTCCTCCCACACTGATAGGGCACAGCTTAATGCATGGAGGCATTCAGTGGCAGAGGCCAGGAAATAATTAAGTGAGCGGGAATAGCGGAGGCAAGATGCGATGCTGAGGTTAATGGGGGAGCAAACGGACATGATGAAGTGTCTGTTGGGGGAGCAAACATACATAATGAAGCGTCTGCTGGAGTTGCAGGAAAGCCAACAAGAGCACAGACCCCCGCTGCATCCACTGTATAACCACGTACCCTCTTCCCCATGTTCCATAGCCTCCTCACCCAGATGCCAAGAATGCAGGGGGGAGGCTCCGGGCACCCAGCCACTCCACTCCAGAGGATGCCCAAGCAACAGAAGGCTGTCATTCAAACAGTTTGATTTTTAGTGTGGCTACAATAAGCAATGTAGCCTTGTCCTTCCCTCCTCCTCCACCCTGCCCGGGCTAGCTTGTCCATTATCTCATTTTTTTTAATTAATAAAGAAACAATGAATGGTTTCAAAAACCATTTTGAAGAGAGGAGGGTGGTTGGCTTACAGGGAATTAAAATCAACAAAGGGGGCGGGTTTTCGTCAAGGAGAAACACACACAACTGTCACACCAAAGCCTGGCCAGTCATGAAACTGGTTTTCAAAGCCTCTCTGAAGAGCAGTGCACCTTGCTGTGCTCTTCTAATCACCCTGGCTACTTGGATCACAGCGGCCCCCACAGTAGACTTGCCCACAACAGCAGCAGTGACAGTGAGCTGAGCGGGCGCCATACTTGCCGTGGTATGGTGTCTGCATGGGTAACCCAGGAAAAAAGGTGCAAAACGATTGTCTGCCGTTGCTTTCCCAGAGGGAGGAGTGACTGACGACATGTACCCAAAACCACCCACGACAATGTTTTGGCCCCATCAGGCATTGGGAGCTTAACCCAGAATTCCAGTGGGTGGTGGAGACTGTGGGAACTGTGGGATAGCTACCCACAGTGCACCGCTCTGTAAGATGATGCTAGCCACGATAGTGAGGATGCACTCCACCGACTTAATGCGCTTAGTGTGGACATATGCAATCAGCTTTATAAAATCGATTTCTAAAAATTAACTTCTATAAAATCGACCTAATTTCGTAGTGTAGACATACCCTTATTGCCCCATGAGCAAAGGAAGACAGAAGGCAGAAGATTCTGGAAGTGTATCATTGGCTAGGTAAGTAGTGTAAGGTAGAGGGTTTTGGTTTTGTGGCACATTGGTCCATCTTCTATGGGGAGCGGGGGCGCTGTATGGTTTGGATGGCCTCTACCTCTGTAGAAGTGGGACCAATCTCCTTGAGGACAGGCTGGCTAGAGGAATCAGGAGGGAGTTAAACTAACAGCAAAATGGGAAGGTACAAAGAGGGAAGATATGAGCACTCAGTACAAAATTGAGATGTTCAGAACAAAATTATTCAAGAAACCAAAGGACATGAAGAGAATTTTTTTTGAATTACCTATCTAGTGTGACCCACATACCTAAGAGGGAGGTGTCTCTTTAAAAGATCTAGAGTAATGAGTTTTGTCTGGTTTATTGCTGCCAGGCAAGTGCACAATTAGCACTCCACAGACATACGTTTCTGGAACTGGGTGTGGCAGTTTTGGGCATGCTCAGTTGGTTCCCTGTAGCTGGACTAATAGACTCCACTGAGGGCAAGTAGTCAGGGAAGCTGTTCTACAAAAGGATACGTGACCGGCCTGGGTTGGGGGAAATCCCCTAAGTCTGAAGCATTTTGCAGTGGGTTAGTGCTATTGTTAACTTTCTACAGGGAAGCCCTGGCAGTGTTCAGTATAGAAAGGGGAAATGGGGAGAGAAAATGAATTTCTTTCACTTTAATTGTCTACTTTGAATGTTATTAGATGGTAGCCAAATTGTTTTAGTCAAATTAATCAGTGTGGATCACCAGCTCTTTTCTTGGTTAAAGGTGATGATGGGCAAAGAGTCATCTAGATTTTGCTATTCTCAGTTTTGTACTTTTCTTGTAACAGGGTAGTTTATTTATACACTTAATACTGATTGGTTTGTTAATTAGGTGGCTGCCTAACTGAGCAATGCCCCAGTTTGCATGGGTTCCAACGGGCGATCTCTGCAAGCAAGAGGAAGGAAGTGGTTTAGACTCAGCAGACTATACACAGTCAATGAACAAAGACTCTGAGACTCAGGTGACTTCAGTGTAAGATGCTGAAGCTCTGAGTTACTTCTCACTGTGTCTGTGGGAACAAACCTTGTTTAGATTTAGTTTGTTTATATATAACTGTGAAGATAATGAATGTGGATTATGAAATTGCTTTGTTGTGTAGTAGAAATTAAGCTATTGTTATGTTCTTTTATCATTATAAAATTTTACAAAGTTGGTACTTAAGATTTAAGTTAATGTCTTTTGTTCTTTTTGGACTGGATTGTGGGAGTTTGACTGTGTGTGATCCTTGCTGAAAATCCTTAATTACTAACTTCTGGGTCTTCATGCGCCTTTCTATATGAGTTGTGTGGAAGCACCACCCCTCTTCTAGTGAAGTGAATACTAGCCCACACAAAGGTTACACTAGGAGACTGGGTAATAAGAGGAATTGGAATTGCTAACTTATTAGCGTAAATTGGATCTGGTTGGTATTACTGAAACCTGGTAGGATGATTCACACAACTGGAATGTTAAAATCAATGGTTATAACCTATTTAGGAAGGACCAAGTGGGCAAAAAAGGAGGGGGAGTGGCACTCTATGTAAAAAATTGTTACCTGTTTCTGAGTCGCCAATAACTTGGAAGAAAATGATCTTGAATGGGTATGGATCAATGTCCTAACAGATAAAGCACAAGAAGAGGTGATAGATGATGTCTGCTACAGACCACCAAGTCACACTGGAGAACCTGATGACCACCTCCTTACACACCTATCTGTAATGTGTAGGGGAAAAGCTCTGTGACCATGGAGGACTTCAGTTTGAGTTGCACATGCTGGAGGGCTCATGCTGCCAGTACTAAATCATCCTGGAAAATTCTAATCATAAAAGATGACAATTTCCTTTGGACACTTTGGAAGACAGGTTTAAAGTTCAAAATGACCTTGACAAATTGGAGAATTGGTCTGAATTCAACAAGATGAAATTCAATAAAAACAAGTGCGAAGTACTTCACTTAAGAAGGAAAAATCAAATGCACAACTAAAAAGTGGGGAATAGCTGTCTAGGTTGTAGTGCAGCTGAAAAGGACCTGGCGGGTATAGTGGATCACAAACTGAATATGAGTCAATGTGATGCAGCTGCAAAAAAGACTAGTATCATTCTGGTCTGCATTAACAGGAGTGTTGGATGTAACACACAGGAGATAATTGTTCCACTCTACTTGGCACTGGTGAGGCCCCAGCTGGATACTGTGTCCAATTCTGGGCATCACATTTTAGGAAAGATGTGGACAATTGGAGAGAGAGTCCAGAGGAGAGCAACAAAAATTATAGTTTTGAGAAAAAAAGACTGAGCCAGAGACCTGATAAGTTTTCCAACATGTTAAGAGCTGTTATAAAGGGAAAGGTGAACAACTGTTCTCCATGTCCACTGAGGGTAGGACAAGAAGTAATGGGCTTAATCTGCAGCAAGGGAGATTTAGGTTAGATATTAAGAAAAACTTTCTAACTTTAGGGGTCATTAAGCTCTAGAATAGGCTTCCAAGGCAGGTCATGGAATCCACAACACTGGACACTTTTAAAAACAGTTTGGACAAATGCCGTCAGGGATGGTCTACCTAGGTTTACTTCGTCCTGCCACAGCAGAGGAAGCTGGACTGGATGACTTCTCAAGGTCCCTTCCAGCCCTACATTTCTATGATTCCTCACTCAAAAACTGTTGCAGCCAACACAGGGGAATTCTATATATTAGTCATCGTCCTAAGAGATAAAAAGGAATTGATTGCAGAACTGAAAATCAATGTGCAAGCAAGCAGAATAAAGTCCAGACCAGTAATATACATGTTTAATGTTTAAGAGGGTCAATTTCACAAAGCTGAAAACAGTTATGAGTAGTCAAGCGATTAAAAAAATTAATCATGATTAATTGCACTGTTATACAATAATAGAATATAATTTATTTAAATATTTTTGGATGTTTTCTACATTTTCAAATATATTGATTTAAATCAGTGGTCCCCAACGTGGTGCCCGTGGGCGCCATGGCGCCCGCCATGGCATCTAAGTGTGCGTGCATACTGGCCGGCAGACGAGCATCCGCCAAAATGCTGCCGACAAGCTGCATCATCCAGAGGCGTCGCTGCCAAAATGCCGCTGATTTTCCGCAGTATTTCGGCAGCGATGCCTCTGGATGCTGCTGCTTGTTGGCGGCGACGCCTATTGACGTTGCCACTTGTTGGCGGAATTTCGGCGGATGCTCATCTGCCGCCAAGGTCCTCCATGGCTCGTTGTCTGGCGCCTGCCAGACGAAAAAGGTTGGGGACCACTGATTTAAATTAAAACACAGATATGAAGTGTACAGTGCTCACTTTATATTTATTTTTTATTACAAGTATTTGCACTGTAAAAAAACAAAATAAATAGTATTTTCAATTCACCTAATAAAAAGATTGCACTATAGTACTTGTATCATGAAAGTTGAACTTACAAATGTAGAATTCTGTACAAAAAATACCCCTGAATCGAAAAATAAAACAATGTAAAATTTTAGAGCCTGCAAGTCCACTCAGTCCTACTTCTTCTTCAGCCGGTCGCTCAAACAAACATGTTTGTTTACATGGTCCTGCTTTGAGCAGGGGGTTGGACTAGATGATCTCCTGAGGTCCCTTCCAACCCTAATAATGTATAATTCTATGATTCTATGATTTGCAGGAGATAATGTTGCCTGCCTCTTGTTTACAATGTTACCTGAAAGTGAAAACAGGTGTTCTGATGGTACTGTTGTAGCAGGCGTTGCAAGATATTTACATGCCAGATGCACTAAAGATTCATATGTCCCTTCATGCTTCAACCACCATTCCAGTGGACATGCGTCCATCCAAAGCAGTGCAGACCAACACATGCTCATTTTCATTATCTGAGTCAGATGCCACCAGCAGAAGGTTGATTTTCTTTTTTGGTAATTCGGATTCTGTAGTTTCCCCATCAGAGTGTTGCTCTTTTAAGACTTCTGAAAGCATACTCCACACCTTGTCCCTTTCAGATTTTGGAAGGCACTTCAGATCCTTAAACCTTGGGTCGAGTGTTGTAGCTATCTTTAGAAATCTCATATTGGGACCTTCTTTGCATTTTGTGAAATCAGCAGTGAAAGTGTCCTTAAAATGAACAACATGTGCTGGGTCATCATCCAAGACTGCTATAACATAAAATATATAGCAGAATGTGGGTAAAACAGATAAGGGGACATACAATTCTCCCCCAAGGAGTTCAGTCACCAATTTAATTAACACTTTTTTTTTTTAAATGAGCATCATCAGCATGGAAGTATGTCCTCTGGAATGGTGGCCGAAGCATGAAGGGGCATACAAATGTTTAGCATATCTGGCGTGTAAATACCTTGCAATGCTGGCTACAAAAGTGCCATCCAAATGCCTGTTCTCACTTTCTGGTGACATTATTAATAAGAAGAGGGCAGGCATTATCTCCTGTAAATGCAAACAAACTTGTTTGTCTTAGTGATTGGCTGAACAAGAAGTAGGACTGAGTGGACTTGTAAGCTCTGAAATTTTACATTGTTTTGTTTTTGAGTGCAGTTATGTTAAAAAAAATCTACATTTGTAAATTGCACTTTCACAACAAAGAGATTGCACTACAGTACTCCTATGAGGTGAATTGAAAAATACTATTTCTTTTGTTTATCATTTTTACAGTGCAAATATTTGTAATAAAAAATAATATACAATTTGATTTCAATTACAACACAGAATACAATATATGTGAAAATTTAGAAAAACATCCAAAATATTTAATAAATTTCAATTGGTTATTCTATTAACAGTGCGATTAAAACTGCGATTAATCACAATTAATTTTTTTGAGTTAATCATGTGAGTTAACTGCAATTAATTGATAGCCCTAGTTATGAGACAAATTAGCTAGGAGGAAGAATTTAATCAGAAAAATGTAAGTGCTCCTTGGAAATCTTTAAGAACAACTTGCTAGATGCCCACAATACCACAATGAAGAAGAAGGCTCTTCTAGTTAAAACAACAACAACTTGGTTTAGAAGGGAAGTGAATGCAGCTGTAAAAATTTTATTTTTAAATGACAAACGGAAGAAAGGGGAAGTTTATACTAATGAATATAAATTAGAAGTTAGCTTCCCTTATCAATTTTATACAATTCCTAAGGGACAATAAGAGAAACCTATGGCCAGTAAAGTTAAGGACAAATGAGGAGTTTTTAAAATGTATTAGGAACAGAAAGAATTCTGACAATGGTATTGGTCCATTACTAGCTGGAAATGGTAGAATTATCAATAATAATGCAGAAACGTTAGAAGTGTTCAATAAATATTTCTGTTCTGTATTTGAGGAACAAACAGATTATATAGTCTCATAATATGGTGATGATAACACTCTTTCCATTCCACTAGTATCTCTGGAGGATGTTAAACAAAAGCTATTAAAGTTAAACATTTTAAAATCAGCAGGTCCAGATAACTTGCATCCAAGAATTTTAAAAGAGATGGCCAAGGAGATCACTGGATTGTTAGCATTATTTTTTTTCAATAAGTCTTTTAACACTGGGGAAGTTCCAGTAGACTGGAATAAATAAAATGTTGTGCCAGTTTTTAAAATGAGTAAAGGGAATGACCTGGGGAATTATAGGCCTGTGAGACCAACATTGATCCTGAACAACATAATGAAATGGCTCACATGGGACTTGATTTAGAAAGAACTAAAAGAGGGTAATATAATTAATTCAAATCAACATGGGTTTATGGAAAACAGATTCTGTCAAACTAACAATATTTTTTTAATGAGATTACAAGTTTGGTTGCTAAAAGGAATAGTGCTGACATAATATAGTTAGACTTCTGTAAAGTGTTTGACTTGATACTGCATGACATTTTGATTAAAAAAATTGGACAATATAAAATGAACCTGGCACACATTAAATGGATTAAAAACTGGCTAGCTGAAAGATCTCAAAATGTCACTGTCAACAGGGCATTGTCATGAACAGGTCTGTTTCCAGTGGGGTCCCACTGGGATTCGTTCTTGGACCTACACTATTTAGCATTTTTATTAACTTGGAAGAAAACAACATAAAATCATCTGTGATAAAGTTTTCAGATGACACAAAAATTGTGGGGGTGGTAAATAGTGAAGAGGGCAGGTCACTGGTACAGAGAAAAAACGGTTACTCACCGTAGTAACTGTTGTTCTTCGAGATGTGTTGCTCCTATCCATTCCAGTTAGGTGTGCACGCCGCGCGTGCACGGCTCTTCGGAACATTTTTACCCTAGCAACTCCGGCGGGCCGGCTGGGCGCCCCCTGGAGTGGCGCCGCTATGGCGCTGGATATATACCCCAGCCGGCCCGTCCGCTCCTCAGTTCCTTCTTGCCAGCTACTCCGACAGTGGGGAAGGAGGGCGGGTCTGGAATGGATAGGAGCAACACATCTCAAAGAACAACAGTTACTACGGTGAGTAACCGTCTTTTCTTCTTCGAGTGATTGCTCCTATGCATTCCAGTTAGGTGATTCCCAAGCCTTACCTAGGCGGTGGGGTCGGAGTGAGACGTAGCAGAGTGTAAGACTGCTGAGCCGAAGGCTGCATCGTCTCTGGATTGCTGCACCAACACGTAGTGGGAAGCGAAGGTGTGGACAGAAGACCAGGTGGCCACTCTACAGATGTCCTGGATGGGAACATGGGCCAGGAAGGTGGCCAACGAGGCTTGCGCTCTCGTCGAGTGAGCGGTGAGGTGGCATGGTGGCACGCGAGCAAGCTCGTAGCATGTCCGGATACATGCCGTTACCCAGGAGGAAATCCGCTGCGAGGAGACAGGCTCGCCTCTCAATCGGCGAGCCTCTCAGCGATCGGCAACCGCTACAAACAGTTGGGTCGAACGCCGGAAGGGCTTCGTCCGCTCTATATAAAAAGCGATGGCCCTACGGACGTTCAGGGTATGAAGCTGTTGCTCACGAGGTGAGGCGTGCGGCTTCGGGAAGAAGACCAGAAGGAAGATCTCCTGATTAAGGTGAAAGGCCGACACCACCTTAGGGAGGAAGGCCGGGTGTGGTCGAAGCTGCACCTTGTCTCCGTGGAAGACGGTGTATGGTGGACTAACCGTTAGGGCACGGAGCTCAGAGACTCGTCTTGCTGATGTAATTGCGACGAGGAAGGCTGTTTTCCACGAGAGATAAAGTAGAGAGCACGTGGCCAGGGACTCAAAGGGCGGTCCCATAAGCCTGGCCAGAACGAGATTCAAGTCCCAGGTCGGGGTAGGACGCCGAACCGGCGGGTACAAGTGGTCCAGGCCTTTAAGGAAGCGGGAAACCATCTGGTTAGAGAAGATGGACCGACCTCCCATGGGTGGACGAAAGGCGGACACGGCTGCCAGGTGCACCTTCAAGGAGGAGACCGCGAGTCCTTGTTCTTTAAGGTACCAGAGGTAGTCCAGGATTGTAGGGATAGGGACTAGGAAGGGATTAAGGCCGCGCTGATCGCACCAGAGCGCGAAACGCTTCCATTTCGCGAGGTAGGTGGAGCGAGTGGAAGGCTTCCTGCTTTCAAGTAGGACTTGCTGTACCGCCACCGAACAGTCCCTCTCTGCGTGGGTCAACCACGCAGGTACCAAGCTGTAAGATGGAGGGACTGAAGGTTTGGGTGGCGGAGTCTGCCGAAGTCCTGCGTGATGAGGTCCGGCCATAACGGAAGGGGAATGGGATCCCGAACGGAGAGCTCGAGCAGCAGGCTGTACCAGTGCTGCCTCGGCCAGGCCGGAGCGACGAGTATGACGTGGGCCCTGTCCCTCCGAAGCTTCAGTAGCACTCGGTGTACGAGCGGGAACGGAGGGAAGGCGTAGAGGAGGTGATCCGTCCAGGAGCAGAGGAATGCGTCCGACAGGGAGCCTGGGGAGCGACCCTGGTATGAACAAAACAGATGGCACTTCCTGTTCTCCTTGGATGCAAACAGGTCTATCTGGGGAAACCCCCACCTCTGGAAAATTGTGTGCACCACATCCGGACGAAGAGACCACTCGTGGGAGAGAAACGATCTGCTGAGATGGTCGGCCAGCGTGTTCTGCACTCCTGGAAGAAAAAACGCTTCCAGGCGAATCGAGTGGGTTACGCAGAAGTCCCACAGGAGCATGGCTTCTTTGCAGAGCAGGGAGGATCGGGCTCCGCCCTGCTTGTTCACGTAGAACATCACCGTCGTGTTGTCCGTGAACACCACGACGCAGCGGTCTTGCAGACGGGCGCGGAAGGTGAGACACGCCAAGCGGATCGCTCGCAGCTCCCGGACGTTGATGTGGAGGGAGAGTTCTTGGGGCGACCAGAGACCCTGTGTGTGAAGGTCGCCCAAGTGAGCCCCCCATCCCAACGCCGAGGCATCCGTGGTCAGTGTGACGGATGGGCGAGGAGGGCGGAACGGGACTCCTGCACACACTACCTCTGGGTCCAGCCACCAGCTGAGCGAATCGAGGGTAGGCTTCGTGACCGTGACCACCATGTCTATGGGGTCGCGGTGCGGGCGGTACACCGACGCCAGCCAAGATTGAAATGGGCGAAGGCGCAGCCTGGCGTGCGTTGTCACGAATGTGCAGGACGCCATGTGGCCCAGGAGGCGTAGACAGGACCGCACCGTCGTCATGGGAAAGGTGTGTAGGTCCCGGATGATGGAGACCATTGTCTGGTGCCGAGATCGAGGGAGGCAGGCCCTGGCTAAACTGGAGTCGAGGACCGCTCCGATGAACTCCACTCATTGCGATGGAGTTAAGGTGGACTTCTCGGTATTGATGAGAAGGCCCAGGAACCGAAATAGGGATAGTATTTCTGTCATCTGGTCCACTACCAGCTGCCGGGATGTCCCGCGAACCAGCCAGTCGTCGAGATACGGGTAGACATGTATGCGACGACAGCGGAGGGCTGCGGCAACCACTGCCATGCACTTGGTAAAGACCCTTGGCGCGGTTGACAGGCCGAAGGGTAGTACCGCAAACTGGTAGTGCACGCTGTTGACCACGAAGCGCAGGTAGCGTTGATGGGGAGGGTAGATTGCGACATAGAAGTAGGCATCCTTCATATCGAGGGCGGCAAACCAGTCTTCCGGATCCAGGGAGGGAATGATGGTCCCCAGAGTGACCATGCGAAACTTGAGCTTGAGCAGGTACCTGTTGAGCTCCCGGAGGTCCAGTATGTGTCGGAGACCTCCTTTCGCCTTGGGGATGAGGAAATATCGGGAATAAAATCCCCTGCCCCGCATGCTGTGCGGCACCTCCTCTATGGCCCCCAAGCTCAACAGAGTCTCGACCTCTCGTAGGATGAATTGCTCGTGAGAGGGGTCCCTGAAGAGGGACGGGGAAGGCGGGTGGGAAGGAGGAGGCGAAATAAACTGAAGGCGGTAACCATACTGGACCGTACGAAGTACCCAGTTGTCCGATGTTATTTGGGACCACGCCGGAAGGAAGTGGGAAAGGCGGTTGTAAAATAACAGGG
The DNA here is from genome assembly GCF_016161935.1 of Mauremys reevesii. Classification (NCBI taxonomy): domain Eukaryota; kingdom Metazoa; phylum Chordata; order Testudines; family Geoemydidae; genus Mauremys; species Mauremys reevesii. Next base: position 49,836,957 of record NC_052631.1, read on the forward strand.
TAGGATCCGTGAAAGAGACTGATGGGCCGTCCTCGGGCGTCCCATCAAAAGGCCTGTTTGGGCCCTTGAGGGGCCTTGGAAGGGGCCTGGCCCTGGTTGCGTCTGTTGCCCGATGGTCTACGGCGGTTAAAGTTCGCACGCCGACTATTATATGGCCGTGACCTGGCCTGGGTAAAGGGCCGGTAGGGCTGCTGTCGGAATGACCTCCTCTGGGTAGCAGGTGTGTGCATCCCCAAGGTGTGGATGGCAATTCGACCATCCTTGAGAGTCTGAATTCTGGAGTCCGTTTTCTCCGAGAAGAGACCCTGCGTGTCGAACGGGAGGTCTTGAAGGGTATACTGCACCTCCGGCGGCAAGGTGGAGGACTGCAGCCAGGAGATACGCCTCATGGTCACACCTGAGGCCAGGGTTCTGGCTCCTGAGTCCGCCGAGTCCAGAGCGGCCTGGATGGAGGACCGGGAGGCTTTTCTGCCTTCTTCCAAGAGGGCAGAGAACTCTTGACGTGAGGCCGTTGGGATCAGCTCTGAAAATTTCGCCAGGGACACCAAGATGTCAAAGGTGTACCGAGCGAGAAGAGCCATCTGGTTGGCAATCCGGAGCTGGAGGCCACCCGCCAAATAGACCTTCCGGCCCAACAGATCCATGTGCCGTGCGTCTTTGGATTTTGGCGCCGGAGCGGGCTGTCCGTGCCTCTCCCGGTCATTTACGGACTGTATCACGAGGGAGTCCGGAGTCGGTGGGCGGGACCGAGTACTTGCGCTCCACGCCACGCGCGGTAGGAAGGACGGAATGTAGTGGCATTCCGCTACATAGTGCGGATGAAGGGCAGGGCCACCCGCAGCGGGGCCTCAGCTCCAATGACGTTGGTCACCGGGTCGTCATCCTCAGGGACCTCCACCACGGGGAGGTCGATAGCCTTTGCCACATGGCGAAGAAGGTCTTGGTGGGCCCGCAAGTCAATAGGAGGGGGGTCCGCCATAGACGCCCCCGCCACCGCCTCATCCGGCGAGGACGATGAGGACAGAGCTTGGACAACCACTTCTGGAGCTGGTTCCTCCAGGGGGTGTGAAGCCGCCTCGGAACCTGGATGCTGTGCGGGACCAAGTGGCGACGAGGCCTCACCCGTTGGTGATGGGGAAGGTCTGCTCACCGTGGCTTCGGGCACCCTATGTTCGGCACCCACTTGCCGCGGGGGAAAGGGGAGTCCTTGAGGCTCGTGGTATGCCCAAGGTACCCCAAAACCCCACTGCTGTGGTCCGTGGCCCTGGTCTTGGGGGTCGGCCTGGAGATCTCTCCCGCTGCCCGCCTGCGAGGCGACCGAGGGCTGGCGAGAAGGCCAAGGCGGGGCAGAGGTGCTGAAAGATTGCGCCGCGGACGCCGGCAGTAGGTCCCTGGGTGGTGCCGAGGATCGGTGCCGGTCATCGTGGTGCCAGGATGGAGAGCGGGACCAGCGACTGTTACGGTGCCGGGAGCTTGACCGGTGCCGGGAGCTCGACCGTGACCTCGACCGACGGCGTCGGGAGCGGCTTCTGGAGTCGCGGTGCCGGGAACGATACCGGGATCCGGACCTCCCTCGGTATCAACGGTCGGGTGACCGGGACCGGGAGCGACTCCGGGAGTGCAACCGGTACCGCGATGTAGAACGGTACCGGGACTGCGACCGGTGCCGAGACGGGGAGTGGTACCGTGATGGAGAACGGTGCCGAGATCTGGATCGGCGTGGCGGTGACCTTCTGCGGGACCGGGACCGGGACCGGGACCGACGTCCATCTCGTGTGGCAGGGGGAGGCGGCCGTATCATCATCGCCGACTTGCCTGCTGACTGAACGGCCCGCACCGGCGGTGCCGGGGGCCGGAGGCTCGGTGCCTCTGTGAGCTCGATGAGCTCTCTCGCCGTCGAGAATGTCTCGGGCGTGAATGGGAGCCGCAGCTCAACCGCGGTTGGCACCGGGGAGCAGGGTGGTACCGGACTCAACCGCTCTTGCAGCGCCGGAGTCGACGGTACCGTGCACGGTTTGTGCACCGCCGCAGCCGGTACCGGAGGCGCCGGTGGTGGCTGGGCAAGCGGTCCCGTAGGATGCGGCTTAGAGGCCGCCTGCGCCGTCTTCCTTTTCCTCGATGGAGAGAGGGAACGGTGCCGGGGCGCCGGTGCCGGCTGCGGAGCTTGAGCAGTCTCGGTACCGGAGCGGCTCGGGGCCACCGGTGCGCTGCGCGCCGATGACGATTTCGGTGCCGCCGGAGTCGGCGCGGGAGGTTGAAGTGTCGCCTCCATAAGGAGCTGCTTCAGGCGAGTGTCCCGCTCCTTCCTAGTTCTCGGCTTAAACGCCGTGCAAATGGGACACTTATCTGGCCTATGGGTCTCCCCGAGGCAGCGCAGGCAGGAGTCGTGCGGGTCCCCGACAGGCATGTTACGCTGGCAAGCCGCACAGGGCTTAAACCCCGGTGCCTTGGGCATGAGCCTGCACCAGTTGAGGAAGAAGAGGGGCTAAACTCCCCTAATTCCCTTACTAAACTATATCTAACTAAACTTATTCAACTAATCTAACAACTAAACTGAGTTAACCAACTATGTACACTGAAGAAATGGAGAAACGCTAGGGCTGTGGAGGTAAAGGAGCACTCCACTGTTCCAACTGGCCGTCACGGGCGGTAAGAAGGAACTGAGGAGCGGACGGGCCGGCTGGGGTATATATCCAGCGCCATAGCGGCGCCACTCCAGGGGGCGCCCAGCCGGCCCGCCGGAGTTGCTAGGGTAAAAATGTTCCGAAGAGCCGTGCACGCACGGCACGCACACCTAACTGGAATGCATAGGAGCAATCACTCGAAGAAGAAATCTGGATTACTTGGTAAATTGGGCTCAGGCAACAATATGCATCTTAATATGGCTAAATATAAATGTAAACATCTAGGAACAAAGAATGCGGGCCATACTTACAGGATGGGGACTCTATCCTGGGAAGCAGTGACTGAAAAAGATTTGGAGGTCAGCTGATTATCCTCCATGAACGTGAGCTCCCAATGTGACATTGTGGCCTAAAGAGTTAATGCGATCCTGGGACGCATAAACAGGGGAATCTCAAGTAGGAGTAGAGAGGTTATTTTACCTCTGTTTTTGGCACTGGTGTAACCGCTGCTGGAATAATGTGTCCAGTTCTGGTGTCTGCAATTCAAGAAGGATGCTGACAAATTGGAGGGGGTTCAGAGAAGAGCCACCAGCATGATTAAAGGATTAGAAGACATCTTATAGTGATAGACTCAAGGAGCTCAGTCTACTTAGCTTAACAAAGAAAAGGTTAATGGGTGACTTGACTAGAGTATAAGTCCCTACATGGGGAACAAATATTTAATAACGGGCTCTTCAGTCTAGCAGAAAAAGGTCTAACACAGTCCAATGGCTGGAAGCTGAAGCTTGATAAATTCAGACCGGAAATAAGGCATACTTTTTAAAGTTGAGAGTAATTAACTGTCAGAACAATTTACCAAAGGTTGTGGTGGATTCTCCATCACTGACAATATTAAAATCAAGATTGGATGTTTTTCTAAAAGATCTGCTCTGGGAATTATTTGGGGGAAGTTCTCTGGCGTGTGTTCTACAGGAGGTCAGACTAGATGATCACAATGGGCACTTCTGGCCTTGGAATCTATGAATCGACATCTCCCCTTTTAAGTTCTACACACTGCCCTTTTATACAATTTCCACTAATACCCTAGCTTTGAAGTTTGGTACGGTTTAGTCAGTGAATCGTACTGGTTTTCTAATTACACACCTGAACTGCGTAGCAGCTTGGTCATCTGGCCAGCCGTTAGTTGCAATGACTGGATGTGGGCAACAGGAAATAGGGTGGGGTGTAGCAGTCTCTCCTCCTCATAAGCCCAGGCAGTTCTGAGTGCAAAGGAGTAAGAATTTTCATGCTCGTATGTGGTTTGCCGAGTCCATGATCTCCCACATGCAATATGCTCCTAACCTACCCATGCACACCATGAGTTGCGTTCTAGGTTCACTTACACCTCTGCAACCCTAGTGAACGCAGATCCCACAGGGCAGAATTTAAACCAATGTGATCACCAATATAGCAAGTGCAGTTTAATACAGACACCTACTAGTGGGTTAATACATCGTCCGATGTAGGCAAAGCCCTGCTAGTACACAACAAAAACAATGCCCTTTGGGCAAAATGTGGGTGAAGACACTCCTCTCAACTCTTCTCCAGAGTCTTCGCTGGAGACTTTGCTGGTCTTCGCTACTTTAAAAATAGGGTAAATCTCTAGCATTTTGGTTGTAAAAAAGCCAGTGTCCCAAGTATGACCAGTGCAGACTCTGCCTGAGGGCTTGTCAATGCACAGTAGTTGCAATGGCTTTACCTACCTCTGTTTTAAAATCTGATTTAATTTAAACCAGTAAAAACTCCTGTGTGGACACACCTATACCAGGGTAATACTGGTTTAGTAGGTTAGCATGCACGGCTCAGACCTTGCCTACATAGACAAGCTGCACTAGTGTAGATGAATTTACAGATGTAAGCTAAACTGTTCTAAGCCAAGTTTAAATCAATCTGGCTGTGTCCACATACAGCATTGCACCAGTTTACTACATTGTTGTAAAATTATACCTTTAGTTAAACCAGTGTATGTCTTTGTGCAGGCCAGGCCTGAGTCTGCAGAGAGCCTACAACAAACTCTGGGAGGTGTGAACTGCCTCATTCATCTCAACAGGTGCTAACTCAGATGCCAGGAGGATACTTTAAATATCGTCATTATGTGCTATCTTGCTGCTCTAAGCATGTGAGAAAGGAGAGACATATCAGACTGTGCAGATCTGCACAATCTACTCAGCGATGGCTCATTTTGGCAGGCATTTCATAACAGAGGGCAGGGCGGAAGAGGGTCTCTCCTTGAGTCTGGAGGGAGGCCACTCCACGTAACTATGCCTGTCACCAATAGTCTGGGTCTGAGCCCCTCTGACTGGGCTGAGCAACAAGCAGTCTATGGCCCAGAGCATCCTGACTGGGGCAGAAAACAATTAACAGTCTGTGAACTCTGGCTCTCTAGGTGGGGCAGAGCAAGGAGCAGTCTTTAGCCCTCAGTCTCCTGGCTGAGGCAGACAGCAAGTAAACAGTCTATATGGGTAGGCCTTCTGGCCTCAAGTGAGTAGGCAGCCAGCTCCCAGATGTGGGGGGAAGTAGCAGGATCCAGGCCCATCCTACTCCACTGGATCAGTGGAGATACATAAACATGCTGCCTTGCTTCCCAGCAACACAATTGGACTGAAGTCTGATTCCTCTGGGCTACTTCCTACACACTCTGTCAGCATTGCTCCATCGAGTCCATGTTCTGTCTCACTACCTTGCCGTCGGGAGGCATTCTCTCCAGTACCTTTCTGGAGCCTTCAGCCTCCTCAGTCAATGGGGTGCTGGTCTGCTTGGCTGCTAGTCCAGAATCCCACAGAGGGCTCGGCTCCCTAGCAGAGACATCTGCCCCCTTTCCTGCTTCTACAACTGAGCTACAGGGCCCTCCCTTTACACTGCCTGTCCTGCCCCGGTACTTCTGGCAAGGGGAATGGGACAGGTTCGGCTCTGCCCACAAGGGGGTGGGTAGTGATCTCTCCCCCTCGAGTCCAGAGGGTGACCATTCTGCCTCACTATAGGGCGCAACTGATTTTGTTTTCCCAACTCAGTTTTCGAAAGTTGGAGAAATGCTGCCCTAGAAAACACAAGACTGCACAGCATGGCACATAGAGTATGATGTGTGCTCCAGTGGGAGACTGGGTCCTTCCTGCTCAAACAAAGACCATCCTCTGACTGCCAGAAACTACTCCTAAAGTACTGACATATTAGTAGTAGGCAATTAACAAAAAACAACATTTCTTTTTAGTGTGGCAAGAATAAATGCTTTGACATCTTTGGATTAAGGGTGGTATCTGTGTGTAAAATGATAATTTTGTGGGGGGACGAGGAGGGGAACGATGTGAGTATTAATACTACTATACACCAGTTTTCAGATTCAAGTGAAAATGTGTAAGTGGAGTTTGTTTAATAAAGAACAAATCCTGTCCTTTCCTCAATGGATGCTATGGCTCTTGTGACAGGCAAACTGGTGCAATTCCACTGCCTATGGGACCAGATTTGAGGAGTTGGCACATAGGTAAGCCATGGGGCTGACTTCAAAACTTATTCTAGCTATTGGTATATGCTGTCAGGGGGGTCCTATTTTTGGAGTATCCATTGATCGGGAGTAAATTCAATTAAGTAGCTTCATAGTCTGTGGGAGGATGTCTGCCATGGTCTGAGGTAAACAGGATGAAGTTTAACAAAGACAAATGCAAAGTGCTCCACTTAGCAAGGAAAAATCAGTTTCACACATACAAAATGGGAAGAGACTGTCTAGGAAGGAGTACGGCAGAAAGGGATCTAGGGGTTATAGTGGACCACAAGCTAAATATGAGTCAACAGTGTGATGCTGTTGCCAAAAAAAAAAACAACAGGCAAATGTGATTCTGGGATGCATTAACAAGTGTGTGGTGAGCAAGACACGAGAAGTCATTCTTCCGCTCTACTCTGTGCTGGTTAGGCCTCAACTGGAGTATTGTGTCCAGTTCTGGGAACCGCATTTCAAGAAAGATGTGGAGAAGTTGTAGAGGGTCCAGAGAAGAGCAACAAGAATGATTAAAGGTCTTGAGAACATGACCTATGAAGGAAGGCTGAAAGAATTGGGTTTGTTTAGTTTGGAAAAGAGAAGACTGAGAGGGGACATGATAGCAGTTTTCAGGTATCTAAAAGGGTGTCATCAGGAGGAGGCAGAAAACTTGTTCACCTTAGCTTCTAAGGATAGAACAAGAAGCAATGGGCTTAAACTGCAGCAAGGGAGGTTTAGGTTTGACATTAGGAAAAAGTTCCTAACTGTCAGGGTGAGTAAACACTGGAATAAATTGCCTAGGGAGGTTGTGGAATCTCTATCTCTGGAGATATTTAAGAGTAGGTTAGATAAATGTACATCAGGGCAGGACCAAATACTGTCTAAACCATCCATGAGGGCAGGGGACTGGACTCGATGACCTCTTGAGGTCCCTTCCAGTCCTAGAATCTGAGCTTAGAGAGCCGGCTGGGAGCAAAGAATAAGCTCTTGTTCCCTGTGGGGGTCAGCCTCAACCACAGGTTCTTAGCCAGTGTGTTACATGTACCCCTGGTTAGGGACGCTTGTCTAAAGCAAGTCTGGAGATCCAGTATCCATAAGGGCCTATGCTTTGCAATACATTCACCCTTGGCTGTGAGCAGGGACAGATCCCTATTTCTTCCACCCGCAAAAGCACAAGCTTTGAATTACTGGGGCTAAACCAGAGACTCCTCAAGCCATTCCATCACATGAACAAGGCCATCTCAGCCATGGTGGGATTTGCTAGTTTGTCCAACACTCAATGCTCAAGCCAGGTTAATAGTACCAGGTTAATAGCCAGGTCAATGGTACCAATAGTACCATTGATGGAAAGGGATCCTCTTCCCAATGACCCCTATTCGAAGATTGCTGTCTGTTAAGCAATTAATGATTGACGCTGAACTGTGGCTCCAACCTTGGATCCAAAATCAACAGGACCAGTGATAGAAGTGTTCAGGGGGCATGACTAAAAAGGGTGACAGAGCCTTGTTTGGAAATCATGAACAGGTTTTAGGTGGAGGAGGGATCAAAGAAATTCTAATCTCCCGTATTTGACATGTTACTCCTGATGGAGACATTTCTGCCTTTTGACCGGAACTGAGTCTTCAGGCAGAATCAGCAAAACTGAGATTTGGATCTGACTGGTGATAGCATGGAGTGAATCAGATCTGATGCTTGGCAGTGGAGGGCAAGAATCTTTCTTCTTCTGCATCAGTTCAATCCTAGGTTTCATCTTTGGACCTGGAGGGCACCAAATCTGAAGTAATAATATCCATCAAATCCAAAGCACACTTTCTAGTTCTCAGTGCTCCCTCTGTCCCTTCCAGGGATTCCTTATGGGCTCCTATAGTACTTGGAACCAATGGTCCGACTCACCTCTGCCTCCTTGATTGGCTCTAGATAGAGGCCGACACTATACAGAATCCTTTTGCCGCGGCTGGTGGAGTGGAGCGGACTGGGGCCAGGCTGCTCCGCTTCCCACCGTTGCTGGTGCATGCCTGTTGGGCAGGGGGGTGGCAGTAGATAGGGGTCAGAGCAGTCAGGGGATGAGGGGTTGGGGTCCTGGGGGTGATTAGGGACAGGGGTCTTTGCAGGGGGAGGTCAGGGAACAAGGAACAGAGGGAGCAAAGTAAGTTTGATATAATGTGGTCTCACCTATAATGCAAAGAGATTTTTTGTCCCCTGAGGACTGCATTATATTGGGGTAGAGGTGTATATAAACTGGGGTGAAACAGGATGGAGGGGAAATTGGAATCATGCTTGCTAAGGGGAGGAATGGTAACAGGGACACAGGCAAGGCTCTGCAGCATCAGAGCTGGGAAGGGGGACATGGGGTAAATGCTCTGCAGTGTCAGAGCTGGTAACAGAACACTGGGGAACTATCAGCACATAGAGATAAGCCCAACCAGTGTGAAGGGCTTCAGAATATGCTTGCTTGGAAACTAACCCCAATAAACATTGCATTGTTTGCACTTCGGTCTTCTGCTTTCTGTCTACATGACAAGAACCAGGGGAGAGGGTGAAAGGAAAGCCCTCTAACACTGCCTATGGTCATCAGGTGGGGATGGCAAAAATGAAGGAATTCCAGTTGGAACCTGCAGTTCTGGTATGACATCTTCCTCCACCTATGGAACCAGTGCACTGAGTGGGTCCTAGGTATCTGCTATAGGGATCCCTCAGCCCCCAGTACAGCCAGAAAGAGGGGCCAACCATTTGAGGCAGCCACCATTGGGAATCATTAGTCCCTAGGGAGGTTGCGTCCATAAGGGTACTGACTTAAATCCTGGATCTCCTGTTCAGTCTTGGCTCTCTCCGGGGGGGGGGGGGGGGGAGAGGGGGGGATGGATGTGCTTGTGAGATGTCTAAATATGAAAATCGCTCCTGTTGAAACTGCAAAGCCATTAGTACCAGGGAAATCATGCCTAACCCTTGTAAGTGAGATGGTTCCTGGAATGGTGACATGCCTCAAGAGGACTGGGCCAGAGAAGACAGGAGATAGCTGGTAGGGGAGGAAGATATGGTGTTGTGTAGGTCTCTGTGCACCTTGGTTTGTGGCAGGTCCCAATGATTGGCACTGCCGGTACCAGGGATGCACTGGTTCTGGTGGTCTTTGGGCAGATGAGTCAGTGTTGCAGTCGAGACCCACACTCGTGGACAGGATCAGCAGGTGAGTTTCTGTGCTTTAGTACCTGACTCACTGACTGAACTAGTTGATCCTTCTTCTGCTCTTTACCCTCTAGCCTGGGGGATTTTTTGCAGAGCCAATTCCTTAGGCTCGGAGAAGGAATGCATCTCTTATGGACAGTCCTCAATAGGGATCAGTTCTGGTGCCTGTAAGAGTTCTTCCAGCGCAGCCTACGAGAGCAAGGGGCAGAGCCCGGGCTTAGGAAGCTGAAGACTCCATGCCAAAGTGCATGGTAGGAGGGTTGCTGCTCATTTGGTGAGGGCAACATACAGCAGGGTCTCCCTAGCCTAAATCGGAGAGATGGCTTCTCCATTAAATGTTTCCTAAGGCAAAGCTCACTGGCTTAACCAGTTCTCAATGGAAATGAGTGACAAATACATTTCACTGAAAATGTCTCTCATGCAGACAGAGGCAGCATTGGTGTGTGTTGCTGATGAAGATTTAGGGCAGGCAACAGTTTTTGAAGCCCAGGACTCTAGGCATAGTCCCAAACTGCAGGGAGTGAATCCTCATCTGGGGAAACCACTACTCTAGATATATTAAAACTAACTGTACTAAGCTAAAAGAATAACTACTTACAGGTCTGAAAAGCTGGAGGAAGAGAGGACACAGGATTCCAACTCAGGCCATGCAGCAACAAGAACTGAAAGGGCATCAATCCACACTGCCTCTCACAGGGAGCATGAGGAGATCTACTGCAAGGTGCAGGCCTGACTCAGGTGCATGCACATCCACATGTGAAATACAGAGGGACGAACACTCAAAGACGAAATGAACACTTGCTGGGAACATGGTGCTGCCAGTAAAACTGTTTGTACAGCACCTGACACAATGGGGTCCTCCTCCATAACTGGGGTTCTTACTTGCTACTGTAATACAAATACAAAGTGATCACTGCCTGGTGCGTAAACCAGAGCAGTGGCGATCAGTAAAATTCTCCATAACAAATTACATAAACTTACAAATGACTGAGGCTGAGATCTGAAAAAGGGCTATCTATCAGCATTTTTACTCCACAAAGGCTGCAGAGCAGGAAGAGGGAAGCCTAGTGCGACCCTGGCTCCATTACCAAAGCAGCTATCCAGATGTAATGCAGGATACACAACCAAAATTAACTACAAACTTTAGTTGATTTGCCAGGTAACTCTTTTCTGGGGGGTTTAGCTGCACATTTCAAGTGTTCTATTGCTTGTGGCAGTTATAGCGAAATAGGGTTGATAAAAGGCACATCACTATCTCCACCCTTTCCAGATGTTGTTTTGTTATAAAGATGGAAAACTGAAGTGCACTGTTCAAATTCAATGAGCCTTGGTCAAGGGTTTGGAGTTTGTGTTGCTATCCCAACTGGATTGGACAGCAGGTGAACATGTTCTCTCAACAGGTCACATCAGAGGAGTTAGTCATCTTCATGTGAGGATGGAAGTTCACTGCTACTATCAGAACAAAACCAGCACTAATTCCCAAACCCTGCCACAAACTGCACTCTCAGGCACATACTAAGGATGTACAACATACAGGTGCAATTCCTCTTACGTACACATATTTGTACAAAGTGTAGCTGCAGTAGCAGAGCCACAGCTTAGCCATGCTGAGTACACTCCCACATGTACTCAGCGTGGCTAAGCTAAGCCTCTGCTGCTGCTATCATGGCAACGCTGCTACTTACATACTTATGCTAGTTCTCATGAGTGTATGTGAGCAGGAGAAATCAAGCCCCTGGCTTGTAGCACAGACACAGCTTAAGGGAACTCCCAAAACAGAGAGGGCCTTGTGCTTTTGCCAGGGCACTTTTTGACCCTCATTCTTTGACTTCCACACTAACTCCTCCGGTTTGGGTTTCCCAACTATCTGGATCTGTGGATGGACTAGTCAGGAGAACTTAACTCGCTCTGTGAAGCAGGGATAAGTTAGCTGACAGCTGTTGTTCCAAATCATTCAAACCATTTTGCACCTTCATACACTTTTCTCCTGGCATTGCATGACAGCCTACTTGAGCCCATTCTTTGCAAGGCCATCAGTGATCTGCTGCTACAGAAAATGAATGCATTCAACAGAACTCAAGTTGGCCTGAATGTTCTCACTCCAGAAAAGTCTGATCTTCTTGGATAAATGTATATTAATCTTAATGAGCACAAGTGCTCTCTTCACATTTTAGTCAACTATGCCATTAGTGGGACAGTAAAAATTTGGTGCAGACAAAAGTTTTGTCAGTAGTCCTAGAATGATCCCTCCGACCAGGATGAATTTACATGTTGGTTATAATTAATTGGCTTAACTGTAGTCACCGCTAGACATAGCCTCTTTGCGTCTCAATTGTTCCTGGAATAAAGAAATTGCTTCTCTAAACCATGTCCCACTATGTTACTCCTGCAGAGTTGAAGTCACCAATTTTACTACTGCGTAGCTTTTGATTTCCAGCGTTGCATTTCTCACACACATTCCTGTTGAGGCCAGTGATGTAATCAGACAATTTGTATCCACACAGATTCTACAGAGAGATCCAGTCCACACAAATTTCACTACACTTCAAATTTCTAAAAAAGTCTAGGTAGAATGGTAACCTGCTCCCCACCCCATGGGGTAATTTGCCTTGCCAGTGGTTTACATGGCATTATCCCTAGAGCTAAGCAGGAAAGTTTTCCTGTCCTGCGAATGTCTTAATGCGTTTGTCCCAATTTGGAATGGGGGAAAATGTCCAAAAACAGAACTTTTAAAGTTTTTCTAACAGAAAATGTGAGAGCGAGACACTCCACCCTCAGTATAACCAACAGTTTGGTGGCTATGGGACTAAGCTGGGATGGGAAGAGCTAGGTTCAAGTCCCAGGTAGAGGATGGAACGTCCACCCCCCAAAAAAAATTCCTACCAGCTTTAATCATCCAGTCACATCAGTTTCCTACATTTCAGACATGCTTATTTATAAATAGGCGCTCTGTCACTGCCAGGTACCTTCCCAATTTTTGCTTTTAATAGGCTGGTTTTGTGTGCCTAGATAGGACCAAAGCACACTATGTACCCGACCTTTACAACACTGTACCAGGATTTAACTTTTTGGGGCTAGATGCACAGTAAAGACCCTCTTGTTTTAAGCATGGTGATTGGAACACCCTTTCAAGTATAAATGTAGGCTAGAACATAGCATTAAGAGGCCTGCATTCTATTGCCAGCTCTGCCACTGACTTGTAGCCGAGTCTGGTGCATCTACCGATGTACAGGGTGTTAGCACGGGACAGTAACATACCATAAAACCATATGTATTAATGTTTCTTGAGTAACCAAATCTCTGAAGACACCTTTAAAAGATCCATGGTTGCCTCTCCCTCTCACCTTACTATTCTGTTCAATTTAGCTTCTTACATACAAACATCCCTGGTATCTGTACACATTACAGAATAAAAATACCGTATGGCCTGCATCAATACATTGTTTCTTCTCTATTTCCCCCTACTTTGAGGAAAAAGTAAAAAACGTTTTTGGCTCTATGTAAATGGTGATGTTATTAGTTACTTTGTAGGAAAACAGATCAAATGACATTTGTAAATGGAAGAACTCCCAATAGAGGTGTTTCTAGTGGAGTCCCATAGGGATCTGTTCTTAGCTTAGTGGTATTCAATATCTTTATAAATGATCTCAAGAGACAAAATCATTACCTTCCTGGTTAAAAAAAACAACAACACAACTTACAACAATGGTGGAATGATAAATTATAATGGAGAACGTCAATTCTGTACAGCCCCCTGGATTGCTTGGTAAGCTGGGCTCATGAACATGTATGTGTGACCAACTGCAAGGTCACATCTCAGAACAAAATGTATACTTACAGAACAAGGGACAAATGTGGAAGCAGCGACTCCAAAAAGGATGTGAATCATGGTTAACCAGCTGATCTTAAGCTCTTAATGTGATGTGGTGGTTTAGAGTGGTAATGTGACCTTTGGAGGTATAAACAGGAATATTTTAATAGTAGGAGGGTTGTGGCATTACCTCTGTAGATGGCATTAGTAAGACTATTACAAGAATGGAGTTTCCAGTTCTGGTATCCCCACACAGTGCAGGTCAAGTGGTGATTTGATCATGGTCTCTTAAGTACCTATATAGTGAGATCTGACAATAGAGGGCTCTTTATGCTATCAAAGACATAGCAAAATTCAAGTGAGGGTAATAAATCTCTGGAACACTGCTAGATTCTCCATCACTTGAAGTCTTTAAATCAAGATTGGGTGTCTGTTTCTAAAAACAATTCCCTAACTCAATCACAAGATAAGGGTCTGACGCATGAATTACTGGGTGAAATTCTTTAGCCTATGTTAAGCAGGAGATCCCTTCTGGCCTTAAAAATCTATAAAAGCAAGTTTGGAGTAAAACTTTGTAATTTAACCCCAAAATAGTGTGATTGTGGTCTTACTTTGTGCTGATCACTCCTACAGGAACTTTCTCAGGATAAAGCTAAGAAAGCCACTCAGTATAGTTGACACCTTCTCTCCATTTTCATTCTTGTTTTACCTCCCTATCCCCACATTTTTCTTTTCCTTCCTGGTGGTGTTGATTCTTTAAGTTCCCCACCTCATAGGTAGGCCATATGCTGCCCTTCCTACTTGTGAATGGGTGAGAAATCCACCGATGGCAAGCAGTGTAGCAGATAAAAACAAACAAAAAACTTTAGTAAACAGAAGAGTGGTAGGAAAGCTATTTTGCAGTTTGAGAAAGTAGGGAACTAGTAGGCTAGTTGTGTACATTCATGGTCTCCAATACTTCAGAGATTTAAAAGTTTATGCAAATCCCTGAAGTATTACAAAAGCTACATTTTCAAGGAATAAATCCATTTTTAAGAATCAAAACAGTTTAGTTGGTTACCTTTGGTAAGTGAAAGCCTCACAGATGGCCTCGGACTTTGTATGCCCATTAGTTGTGTAAGTGTTGTCTACTCCAGTGAAATCCATTCCCTGCCCGGTCCCAATAAAGCACATGCTCTCATTCACAAGCCTTCAGATATAACATATTAGAAGGTGTAGAATGTATTACGTCACCCCATGACAGCCAACTGAAAGCTCAAACATTACCATATAACAGTAATTTATAAAAAAGCCTTCTCCAAGTATACAATACTATTTAAACTTACCCTTCCCTCCTGCTAGTGTACAAGTTACATATAAGGCTTGACTAGTCAGACCTTTAGATGAGCATCTATTTACAAGCCACAAAGCAGTGATTTTGTAGAAGTAACTTTTCTCCAGATAAAAGCAGTATAAACAACTTTTTATTAATGGGCTTCATACTATGCATATTCTGGGAGGCTGTGGAGAAGGGCGATGACTGGCTTTTCTCTTAGTTAATTAGCTACTGATTTTGAGAACTGGAGGAACAGATTACTTTGGCTATGCATAAGATTTGGGAAGTAAAAATCAAACTGTTTATTTTTTTTACCATTTGAAAGCATTTTACACAGGTTTGATCTTCAGAATATCCTGGAATCAGTAGAAAAAACTTTAAATGAACAGTTTTGTATAATAGAAACCTTTCAGCAGTCAAAATTCTGACTAAAAAAATACATGCAAAACATACTCCTCTCAAAAACACAACTTTGAACAAAGCACCAAACTACACAGATATGCAGAATGAAACAGCATTTTAACTTCACCAAAAAGTAGTCTTCATAAAAGGTGTAAAAGTCACCTATTCCCTAGGCACTGCTCACTTTTTAAACAGAATAGACAATAAAAATATTGTCCACATATCTGCGATCCCAGCTCAAGGGCTGTAGTTAGAAATTCCTCTAAACTTCATGTTTTAATAGCGACCTGAAAGAGGAAAAAGTAAACATACATTAATTCATTTCGTAATTACTAATAGACTAAATCTTTAAAAATATCAGTCAAAGCCTTTCAACATCTGTGATCAGATTTTTATGTGGGTAACAAATTCAAGAGCTAAGGGCTTGTCCGCATAGGGAAATTTACCAGTATTAACTATAGAACAGATCTTCCCTGTGTAAGCCAAGCCCTGAGACACTTGACATATGGAGGACCAGTGTTTCAAGGTACTGAGAAAGGACAGATACAGCGCAGATTACTATTTACGGCAGAAGGATGTTTCCATATTTATTAGCAAAGAATGTGGGAACATCACTAACATGTATCCCTTATGACCAAGTAAAAATAATTTAATGGCATTCTATTTTAAACAGAACCTACCCATATAAACACCTCTCCAGAATATGTGCAGATATAGTGAGATACTCCAGAGAGAAGCCCTCATTTTAGCAACTTTTTTATATTAAATACTACTAATACAAAAGCCATAACTCTGACTTTAATCTCAGATTAATTTAAAAAGTGGTATCTGTCCTATAGAAAATACTGTGATGGGAAACTCAGTTACAACATGTTAGCCTCTGCCGGGATTGACCATTTGATTTTGAGCATAACCAAAACGTTAACCGTGACATGGCAATATGGTGTAGCTGGGTCTCCCATGAGTTTTTAAAAGGAAAGTTATGTACGGCAAGGAAACAAGAGTAAAACTGACATTTGCCTTGTCCTTAAAAGGTGGTCACTTGCTTGGAGAACTTTTCCCCCCCCCCCCCAAGGGGCATTAAACTAGATGGTGAGAATATTAAAGTTCCAGTAGTCATGCTCAATTTTTTTCTACATGGAAATCATCCAATCAATGACACAGCCAATTCTAAAACAAGACTTACGAGGTGAATAGGATCGAGATCTGGAGCGAGATCTGTAACCTCCTCGGCTGTAGTATGGGGATGGTGATCTTCTCCTGTGGAAAGGATTAACATGATAATTAAGCTAATTCAGGTTTTAAAGTAATTAACACTGATATACACAAATTCAAACAATACCAAGAAATACTATATTATAATTCTCCTTCGACACCCCTATTGCTCATGATTAGTGTACATCCCATGAAAACTGGTCACCAGACATTTAAGGTTAATCCTGTCACACATGCACTGTAGCTGCCTGTGCAACATTCTTAACTGGCAGTTGATTCACTGAAAATCACACATTGCTGAGCTGACACAGGAGCATCTGTATACTGTATTAACAGATGTTACCTAAAAGTCAGTAAAGGTACTAGCACATAATGGCCATATGGGGTCACACCAATGGTCCATGTGGCCAAGTATCCTGTCTTCCAACAGCGCCGGACGCTTTAGAGGGAATGAACAAAGCAGGGCAATCGTTGAGTGATCCACTCCCTGTTGTCCAGTCCCAGGATCTGGCAACCAGCCACGTAAGTACACTAACAGCATGGGGCTTGTCCCTGACCATCTTGGCTAATAGCCATTGATGAACCTAAGCTCCCGGAACTTTTCCCATTCTTTTTTGAATCTAGTTATACTTTTAGCCTTCACATCCCCTGGAAATGAGTTCCACAGGTTCACTGTGTGCTGGGTGACTGCATGCCTATAAAAGCTATAGTGTGAAGAAAGCAAGCTTGAGGTACTTAATATTTCCAGAGAAAAGGTTTCATTTTATATTTTAAAAAACAAACCATGAGTAATGCCAATGTTAATTTTTGGACTATTAAATATTCAGAGACTGAGAAACATTAATCTTATGCATAATCAAACAGCATACCATATGATAAGCAACAAACCAATACCTCTTATTTTAGATTTGTTTCTAATTTAAATATTTATTTGGAGATGAATAGCTAACACCAACAGCTGCAATCTCTGGGCTGGTCAAAAGTTAGCCAGGCCCCCCAAATCAAGGCTTTCTACATTTGTTTTTTTCCCCCACTGGGTTCTGTCCCCCAGCATTGAAGTCCACAGAATAGTTTAAGAGTAACTGAAAAATTCATAACTCTTTGGCAGATTGTGCATTTTCTATGTGTAAAGCTCAACCACCAGCTTATGTTATCACCAACCTATATAATTTTAACCGGGTGGCCTTTTGTTTTAATGAGTTCTGTGGCTCGCTGAAGAATTGTATTTGCTCACCAGTGACTATTCCACTTTCTTTTAATGCTTTTGGATGTACATTAGGCCTCAGCTGTTTGAATTTTTTAGGCAGGCTGTTTCATGAATATTTCTACTGTTCTTTGGATATTAAATCCTATCCAAGCATACCTGTAGATCTGATCCCTGTCTTGGGCACCTCTCCATCCTCCTCCTCCTCCTCCTCCTCCACCACCTCCTCTGTGAAGACAGAAGCAAAATAACTTTTTTCGCACTTTATTATTTTCAAAGGTATAAAACAGGGAAAACAAAGTGTTATATTGAATATAAAACTACAGTTGGATCACACAGGAAAGACAAGAAAATACCTAAATAAAATTTGCTGCATTGTGTAAGTGTAAGCTACCTCTCTCATCACAGTTCATTTGCGTACTATGCCCAGCATGGCTTGGCAAAAATCACAAAGCGTCTGGGAAAGTTGAGGAAGTCTCATGGTCCAGTTTACCAATACTGTCCGTTATAATTTCCTATCCTCCAGGTAGCAGCAGTTTGAGATTATCTTCCATTTTAAATTGAAGCAAATGCAGTCACACTACTTTGTGCAAAAATTTGTACTTGCTCATTCACCAGGGAGCAGTAGTTATGTTTTGAAATGAGATAAGTAAGACCAGTTCATTTTCATAATAGGATTTCACACATGAGCTAGTAAAATTCTCATTTTAATGGAAGTGTCTTAATTATGTAGTGGGGAAGTGGTCATATTTGGTACAGGGTAGCCAAATAACATATACTGTAAACATTATACATTGTATACCATCTACAAACATGCCAGGTGTCTTGCAATGCAAATAAGATATGGTCTCTGGTCCAAAGACATTATAATCGGAGTTCTAAACAAGACTCAAATGAGGGAAGGAAGGAGGAAAGGAAGTAAGTGTTAGAAAAATAAGGAGTTGATTACTTTGGAATGAACATACTATTTTGAGAATTTTTCTGTTTGAAGTTACATAGGTAGTTTAACATAAGTCTGTCCATTCTGCTTTCCTCTCTGCCCCTGCTCATCACTGCAATCTCAGTGCTTATTTGCAGCATAGATGAGGCCATAACTCTGCCCTTTCACAATGATCCTTTGGGCCTAATGGAAAAAAGTGTATACGGAGATGTCAAAGGCTGAGCAGGTGGCTAAATGGTCAAACTGGGAGTTTGGGAGTCATCACTAGACAACACTTTAGGGTGAAGATGTAGATTGTAGACAAAGCCACTTGACTGGTCTCCCTGGGAGAAGGCCAGTCATCTTGTAATTTGGATTACAGAGGATGGGGGGGAGGGGAGGAAGGAGAGAAGAGGAGATAAGTGGATATTCAAAGACCTTTAAGCTTTACTTCTCAAAGGCCAGAAGCAAAAAGATAAAAATTAACACTTCCAGTGAGAGGCCGGCAGGAAAGGAGACTACATACTGAATATTTCTAAGTAGGAATTCCTTATCTATTTTTTCTAAAGACTGAATAGAATTTTATTCAATAAGATTTCCTAGTACAGCACCAATGTATGTAATTAGTGTCTGCTTGCACCAAAAATGTGATTTATATTACTTAATTTGTGACAACACTCCTAGTTCCATAAGACCTGGCTAGGCGAGAGTACATTTCCTTAACACAATGGGGACCTGCTCCACGACTAGGGTTCCTAGGCACTATGGTAATACAGTACAAATAAATAAATAATCGTGCGAGGGAGTTAAGTTCTAACACGTCAAAAAGAGAAGGCATTTTAGCTATAAGGACAACTGGTAGATTCTTAAACATCCAGACACCGGAAGTAAGATTGTGGCTTAGCCTCAGCTTCAATTATGATAAAGGCTGTAAATATGCTGCAGAACAAGGTAAAATCCTAAAGCTACCTGCTTATTTTTAAGTAAGGGTAGGTGGAAAGATTGAGGCCCAGACAGTTTGTTGAAATTACATAAGGTGAGTCCCTGTATTCTTACCAAGCATTTCTGTTCTAAAAGCATGGCACTTCTAGAACAAGAGTATATGTAACAGGTAAAGGGGAGGAGAAAATAGTGGATAGGAAGATGAATATATGGAGATGTGGGGAATGTGTACGACTTATAAATTTTGGTTGATATTGTGAGGTTACAAAAATTTCTGTATGATGAAATGCCTGTCTGTCTGTATCCACCGCTGCTGACAGGGCTGTAAGCACTATCGCCCAGATGAGATACAATGGAGAGTAGGTATGGTTAGATACTATACTCTGGCTGTTCAATAGGTATGCTAAAGAAATTGGCCAGAGCTGGGAGAAGCCATTTGGCTGTAGGAGGAGAGTTCTGGAGAGTGGAAAAATTATCAGCAGCAGAACAAAAGCAGGTGTTTGGGGTGAGACATAAAAACCATGAGGGACTCAGAGCCACACAGGATGCTCTGGGCAGAAGAGACAGGCCTGGCTTTCATGGGGGTGGGGTTAGCTGCAGGACCAGCCAAGATGAGAGAAAGCAAGGTTTTGTTTGTTTTGGTTTTGGGGGTGGGGTGGGGCGAGGAGAGAAAAGAGAGAAGGGAAGAGGCTCCATCATTCAGAAGTTAAAGCCATGAGGTGCAACAGGCTGGTCTGAGACATCCCCAGAAGACCCAGCTCTCAGCCCAACGAATACTCTAGAGTGGTAAGGAAACTGAGCATGGAGTTGATTTTTGTATAAATCTGTGCATTTCTCATGCTAGTAAAGGATGAGCAGTGGTGTTTTAGAATCCTGTGCAAAGTCTGCGTACTTTGTTCACCTATTACATGTCCTTGAAGAATTAACTTGTGGGTCCAGAAAACCTACAAAGCTGGAGTTATGGGAGCTACAGGGAAGCCCGAGGGGCAAGGCAGCAGCTATCAAGAGGGAGTGCTAGATAGAGGATCTGCACCACAAGAGTGCCTAGATCACCAAAGACCCGGCAACGGCTGTATTCTGCTCAAACTCTGCAGGCTTAAAGCACATGAGATACAGGGGCTGGATCTCTTCACAGCAGTCTGGTGAGTGACCACGGGTGTGCTTGACTAGATATGACAGTGTACACTGTCTACAGAGCACCTACCACTAGCCAGGATGCAGAGCAAAGACTATGCTTAATTCTAACAGTGACGTCACTAAACCACTGGTCCAGTCTTTATATTTGTGCACATCATTCCACTCTTAGTTAACGTTTCCCTTGTTTTAGTCTATGCTCTCTCTGGGCTCCCATTCCTGTTCCCCGTGCCTCATACTCCCAACACCAGTATGAGCACTACCAAGCGTGGAAGTAGTTAGTTTCACACTCCTGCTGGTATGCAGTGGTCAGGAGCATAATTCACCCTAAAGGAATTCTCCTGCATGAGCAGTTTCAAGTAGTTGGTGAGATTCTATCAGGCCTGTATTTAATATAAGCTTCTGTAAAACCAGCTACAACATCAATAAAGGGAATAAAGCAAGTAATATTTGGAGGATTCATTGACTCCTCAAAATGAGACTTTCAGATTTAGAAAAAAAAGAAAGCATGACCAATTTTGAGTGATTATTACAGAAGGAGATAAAATAAAGTACGGTTGTCCTAGAAGGAGTGACAGCTAAGGAATAAAAGTTTTAAAATCTTATAACTGCACAAAATCTACCTCAGGCCTGATGATAAGAAGTCATTAAAATACACAAAGAAAATGAACTACTAGATATTAGCTTAACATTTAAATTGTGTCTTGACTCTTACTTTGTTCCGACTTTGTTCACGCAACCAATCTGAAAATTCAGATGTAACATGACATTTTTCATCAAGACCACCGCCAACCGGCTATATTCATGTGTGTTTTAAATAAATTTCAAACAGTTCTACAATTTATGTTTAACATATGCCAACATATGTTTAACTATGAACTTTCAGTCACGTGAAGTACAACCACGCTAGGTTTGTCAGACTTAAATCCTCTGCAAAATAAAACTGCTATTAAGCCTCGTTAGCATTTCCACTTTAAACAGTTGCCCTCTACCCGTTTATCTATATCATAGAATCCAAAGTTCCTACACTACCTCTGCATTCTATAGAGTTTTATCTACAATTCAACACTGCATGTGTCTAAGGTTTCACTTTTGCCCTTAATTTCTTTTATCTTCTCATTTCCTACAGTTAGTTGCTGTGTTGGTGGATCCTGAAGCAACTGTTGTCCATAACAGGCTTTACAACAGGAAAGTCTAACTATGGGTGCCAAGGAGTTAGCTGATAGATATGAAGCCGTGAAATACGATTGCCCTCTGTTTTGTAGAAAGGCTGTGACATTTTCATAGGATAGATGTACACTCTAACTTTCAAAATAAATCTTCCACTGTTGTACTCCAAGTGATAATAACTCTGAACATTGGTGGTCACTGCTATTTTTACCACTGTATTGACTACATTTCTCCAGAGCATGGCTAGACCACCAGATGGGAAAACACAAGTGGCAGAGGTCTATACTAGTACTTTCCCCACTGCTGTCTCTTGGAGATTTTTCTTCTTCCCCTTTTGGGCCAGCATACAGAAGTGGTGTGTGTGTGTGCTTGCTCTTAAAGCTGAAGTAGTCACAGCATAGACACTATTAAGCTATTAAAATTATACAGATATACATGTAAGTATAGCATTATGGACTATATGTTGAAATTAGATCTCATTCAAACTGAAATTCTGATCTGTCTGTCACACTGGCTGTACATTACAAATAACAGATGGCAATCCACAATTATTTGCAGTAAAGACCAAAGATTTCAAACTAGAGCTTGGTTGTAAAATAGTGACTTCAAATGAGTTTCAAAAGGTATAGTTATAACATTTAGTAAGTTAAAAAGAAATGCAAATAATTTACTTCCAAAAAGCAGGAGGTTCAAGAGAAATTCTAGCCCAAGGTGATGTGCACACATTTTGGTATTTGTTACTAGTGGCTCACCTATAAGATCTGCTGTAATATTCACGATCATCATATCCTCTGTCATACCCTCTGTCATAGTAATCTCTTCGTCGGGAGCTGCCACTGCATGGAACAGTGAAATAAAGTTACAAAAATACAAAATACTGCATACAGGCAAGCCTGGCTGAGCTAACAGTACTTAGGAATCTTCAAATAAGGTGGTCAGGAAATGTAACTGCAAACTTAATCTGGATGTAACTTTTTGACATGAACACTAAGTTTAAATATTGCAGGAGGAATTATTTTCTAAGACATCTTTCACCTATTTGTAACTTTCAGGGGGTGGGGTGGGAGGGAGTCCCTTTTGGAAGGATTTTTCCTCAGTGAGCCCAGTATCATAGAAGATTAGGGTTGGAAGAGACCTCAGGAGGCCATCTAGTCCAACCCGCAGTAGCGACTTAAAACATATGAAAACAGTTTCAGTTACACAGCTACTAAACTGACTTTTCAAAAAAGCTGTCAGCTGACAAAAATGTTTTCTTCAAGTCTTTCAACTTGAGATCTTAGTTCTCATGTGCATTTGATGGTATGAAACCAAAATTTTTAATGCAAGCTTTTTAGATTGCAAGCTCAGAATTAAAGCTATAAGTTTATCTTTTCTGGGTATGTATGGCCTCTCCTACTGTTGGCCTCCAACTGCTCACACCCTCTTGGTTTTCCAGGCACTATTTCCCATGGAAAACAATTATGCTGATAGGTCTGGACAAATCACATCTGCCAATTGGAAGCAAGAACTGACTAAATTAAGGAACACTAGACAGGTAGATACAAAGTACTGAAATTGATGCATTTTTGGTGCATTAGGTTTTTTAAAAGCATTCAAGTGTTGTATTACCAGTAAGTGAAAAAAGTTCATGTAGTTTATTTCTATTTATGGTTATCTAAACACAAAAAAAAGTTACAAGTCACTAAATTATTGTACACAAATGCATCTCGACTTTTTACAGTTGGAAAAAGCATACAACCTTTGAGGGCTACCCACAAGTAAGAATTAAATAAAAGTTATGGAATTTGCTTCAATGATAATTACACAAGTTTGTCATTCATAAACTGAGTGGCAGTTACTTTGTTAACAAGTGCCATCATTTGACATTTTAAAGGTTGCTTTATCTGAAAATAGAATTTTCAGATTACATTTTTTTCCTGACAATGTTGTTTGATATGTAGCCGCAATGTTGACTGGCATCATTAACATTTGTGCAAATACACAAATCAAGGTGCACTACTATTTTATGCCCATATACCAAGAGCTGTATGTGTACGTTTGGAAGTCTGGGACTTAAACAAAAAAATCAGGATTGTGTTGATACAGAATTCCTACAAGAGCACAGAATTTCGCAAAATAAAACAAAGACTACTTGGCAAACTAAATGTGCATTTCCTTTATGCCACTTGCGCTATTCAATTTCTGAAGTAACTTACTAAGTTGGTCTCCCCATGTAGATTCCAGGTGTAGGGGTGTGAGGCCTTTTTGTTATGGAAAAATCTACCCGGATTCTTCTCCCATCAAGTTCCATTCCATTGGCACGCTCTTTAGCCTATATGGAGTGAAACAATCATGATTTAGATAGTTTAACTGCAAACAGATTAACTTCAGCCTAATAACTGCTAACACAGGTTTCTATCAACTACTTCTCCCTCCTTTCCCAACTAGCTGGGGTTGTATCGTTGATCTGTCTTTTCCAAGTTTGCCAGTCCAATGCTTGCTCCATATCCACTTCATCCTCCCTTACAGTCCATCCACCGTTTACTTGGCTGTCCTCTTGTTCTCAGCCCACAAACTAGTCTCAGATGTCTTCCTAATGGGATGCCTTTCATCCATCTTTGTACATGATGATACCTTCTCAGCTGCTTCTTTAATAGCTTCTCTCAGATACGGAAAACCTTGGTTTCATGCCTGATATTCCACATGTGGTCCTCCAAGGTCTCCCCTCAAACATCTCATTTCAATAACTTCAAGTCTTCTCAAGTGCCTCT
Source organism: Mauremys reevesii (assembly GCF_016161935.1). NCBI lineage: Eukaryota > Metazoa > Chordata > Testudines > Geoemydidae > Mauremys > Mauremys reevesii. Next base: position 49,861,134 of record NC_052631.1, read on the forward strand.
CTTTGATTACCCATATCTCTGATCCACACAGAAGAGCCGGGTCTTACCATGGTTTTCTATAGTTGCCCCATATGTAATCTGGGCATTCATTTATTAGAATTCATTTACCTTGCACCAGACTTCCCCCATGCTCAGCTGTCTTGGTTATGGTTCTCTGATTTCTCTATTTGTCACTAACCAACCCCACCAGATAAACACAGATGATACCTGATTTAGGTGCTGGCCCTCAATGTTGATATTCATCTGTCGTAGTTCTGAGCAAGTCACCCACTTGATTTCTCTTTTCTTTACTCATTTTGACACTATAGGTTTTAGTTCCCTATTGCCAGCATCAATTGTCTGGACCAAATCTTCCTCACCATCGGCCATTAGCAAAATTTTATTTGTACAGATCTTCATACAACCTTCAATTTGGATTTACTTACCTATGAAGTCTATCACAATTATGAATAGTAATGAACTAAGCACTAATCCCTGGTGGAGTCCAACCTTCACCTTGAAGCCTTCCTTGAAACACTGAAGGGCAACTGGCTCTTGTCATGGAACCCTCATACAAACTCATCACCATCTGAACAAGATCCTCCAGTACCTCATAGAATTAGAGATGCACCAGCAGTCATGTACGTATTTTGCCAGATGCTCTCTCTCAAAAAAAACAACACACAACAAAAAAGCCCAACCAATGAACCATGCTAGATATTTTATCATCAACTGTCTGCCAATGATTATACTATTTTCCTTTTCTAAAGCAAAACTGCTTTTTTCCTTAAATGGGCTACACATTTCAGAGAATGCAGCTATGATTCTCAGTTTCACACAGAGGCACAGAAGCTTCAAACAGTTGTGTAGGTCACTTTTGTGTTTGTATATCAGTACCAATATGGAATTATCTTTTCCTCCCAGAGTGCAGAATTTGTGAGCCAACGTATCCTAGCCTCTCTCAAGGCTTTGATCATTACCACCATCGTTTCATCTGGACCTGCTGCTTTTCCAGGTGACCTGTGGGCAGACCTCGAAAGCATCTACATTCCTAATTATTGCTTCGTATGACAATACAGCATATAAAGGGTTTTCCACATTAAGTAGACCCCCAGAATTTTTGCTGTCAGTTACATACAAGACCCCTGCATCCTTTATGAATGGTGTGCTCACTTTGTCATCTTCCTTTTGTTTCTTGTCCATGAGATCATATATATTTTCTTTTTGGCAAATTGAGAAGTTGTGCATCTCATTATACAGTGTATCCAAAGCTAGGTTTCTTGCCTTCTTTACTGCTTGCCTGGAGGCTCTATAGGTAGCAGCCTTCTTTACTGCTTGTCTGGAGGCTCTATAGGTAGCATCCACTTCTTCTGAAGGGTTATTTTCCTAATGCATGTTTCATTGGAGCAAACCTCATACTGGATCCATTTGCCAGTTGCAAACATTACAACCAAAGTGCTGGGGGTCCCAGTGGTTTGCTTCGGGTAACAGTACACACATCTTCAAATTGAGTTTGTATTTAAGAAGGTAACTCTGGTACAACTCGAGATTTACCTTGTATTTTTGTTTAAAGCATAACACACCTTTATTTTGTGCTGAGATACCAACAAAGGACAGGATCTAATAATTCCTCAAGATGGCTTACAGCTCTTATATGATGAATAGAGTTAGTCTTCTGGGATATGTGTAAGTTACTTTCACCTCCAGCTGTGTATGGGCAACATTAATAGTCTAACTGCCATGGTCAGGTTCTAGTCTCCAAGCACTGTGAAAAGGTGTATTTATTATTGACATTTGAAATTTTGCTTCAACGTGTATTTGAACACAAGATGATTGTGGCTTTGGGCACATATTTGATTAATTATGCTAATATAAAAACTAAAACCATATAAACCTTTTAAAATACTGTTTTAAGACTATCATACATTTACCCGTTTGTCAAGACCTACATCCAAAATCAAATGCACACCAGGGGAGAGTTTAATATCTCATCTACTTCAAATTGAGAATTAAAAGTTAACTGGTTTGTAAGCCTGATTACATATTAAAATCCTCCATTCAGTAGATTTAAATACTAAAATAGTGTTTCATTCATCCCAGAGGATCATAAAGCAATTTACAATTATATTCATATAAACAGTACTAGTGAAATGCAACAACGAGCAGGGAAAAGCAGCTTTGGTCAAACACACATAACCAGCTGTGTGGAACTATTTATTTCTCACCAACGTAGGGCTGAATTGAGCTGAAATTTAAACCTGTGGTATTTGAAATAGTTATCACTAAATCATTCCTTTCAGAAGCTTGCCTTTTAACCACTTGGTCAAATCAGTTAGAGTAAATACATTCATAAGCCCATCAGTTATTTTGAAGAATCGTTGTTAGACTACAGAAAAAAAATGCCAATGCTTCCAAGACTGCTGTTCTTGTTCAGGTGCATATTTTCATTATAGCAGTTTCAAGTATTAATGAATACTGTACCTTAATTCCTTATCTACACTGTCTCAAAGGTTTAAAAAAAATAAATCACATTTTACAGGGCTATGTACTAGTTATACAGGAATAAGTTTTTAACAGTTGGGAATTGCAAATTTTAAAAGCGTTATATATTCCAGCTTACCTCCTTTGCATCATCAACATTTTCAAAGTACACAAATGCAAATCCTCTTGAACGCCGAGACTGCTGGTCATACACAATGGAAACATCAGCAATTGGGCCATACTTGGAGAACACTTCTCTCAGGTCCCTTTCTGTGGTGTATAGGCTCAATCCAAACACACCGAGACAACAGTTTGGGTCAGGATTTGCCTAGAAGAACAAAAAAAAAGTTTCTCCTTTCAAACTTTTAGCAATACAGTGACTTTATAAACGTGAGTTGATTTGGCATGACTTCAAGACAGAAAAATCTACTGCTATCTAAGAAGCTAGTTTTACTCACAACAGACATGTGTTAGGAACAAATCTTCAGACTTAGCTTTCACAAAAACATGTTTTGCATTTCTCACTCCAAGAGGAGCACACAATTCTCATGCCAAACTTTGTAGTGGCATCACAACTTTATTTCCAGAAGCGGGTATTGTCTGGAAGTGTCCAATAGTCTATCCACAGAATAGGGTGCTGACTAGTGAATACGAATATCTGTATACTGGTCTGCGAGCACCTCTATATTGGAGTAGTTTGGCATTTATTTTATTCCTCATTTTAGACAGTTGAGAATGAACATGACTTTTTAGTCAAGCTAATTTGTTTTTGTTTAATGAAGACATCAAGGCAGCTTTCATTCCCCAATCTTCCCCCTCAAGTGTCCTCCTGATTAGGAAACTTTGGAAACTCAAAAATTAAGCCTATTTCTTTATTGAATATTTTATCTCGAGTGGGTATGTACACTTATTTGTTATTGTAGGGATGTTCTTAAAAAAAGCTACTAATACAGTCCTGATTCAAGTACAAAAAAAAAGCATTTGTTTGGCAACAAAAATTACATGGACTTTGCAAACAAGGCAGATAAATTAAAGGGCCTATCAACTTTGACTGTACCCTTTAAAAGTTTTTAATAGAAAGTTTCAGGGTTTAAGGTGCCTGAATCTATGACAAAATGCTGTGTATTTCAAGAGACTGATGCAACAAATCTAGTTTATTAATTTTGAAACCTACAAAAAAAGGTAATTGCCAGACCTGTTTAAGAGAGAACTACCATCTTAATTTAATTGTGTGCTAATAGTCAGACAACATTTGTTTAGAAAAATGTCTACATTAACGTACAACTTTCAGTGAACAGGCACCTTAAGTTACTGTAAGCACTGTGAAACTTTAAAAATTACAAGCTCAAATGTGATCAAATAAGGAATATCTGAAGATCCAAACATTAATGTACTGAAGTACTAGTTACCCACTCATAATAAACAGAACACACAGAAGACAAAAACTTACAAATACCTGAGATCACAATTTTCTTCCAAAAATTATTCAAATCATCATAATGTAACATTTAAAATGTGGTAATTTATAGTTACAAACAAACTTCTCATGTTTCGCTGTGAATTTTTATTAATGTAGTACACCATGAAGATTAAATTTAGTTTCCAAATCTGAGAAGCAGATTGCTTTTATAGATTCCTTGGTTCAAGGGGAAGGACAAACATATTGAAAATTGCAATACACCCACAAACAGCTACATTTAACAATCCCAATGTGTTAAAGTAACAGTCTTACCCTGTTTCCAACATGACGCCTACGAGTAGACATAGGGGAATGGCTGTGACTGTGTCGTCGTCGATAATCCCGACTGTAAGACCTGCTCCTGGACCTCCTGTGAGAGCGGGAACGAGAGCGTGATCTTGTATAGTGTCTACGAGAACTCCTCCTTGACCTAGATCTGTGCAGAGAAAGAACTAAGTTACTTCTGAGGGGTTACCATATTGCAACTACACATTAATATGAGGAAATCAAAAAAGTTACCCATTTTCTATTTATAGGTAACTTAAAAATCATGTTGTACTACATCTTGTAGGGCAATACAAGTACCTATTTCATCACCAGTTCTCAAGTTTCTCAACTCAATCTTTACAGTCAGATTAGATTACTTTAGGATATTCACCACTATAGCAGGCCCCCATATAATTTCCATTGCAAAAACAGAATTCCAAACTCCATTTCAACCCCAATGTTGAAAGATATACCAGGTACTCCTATTTATCCTCAATACAAGAGGATACCCTAATGAAGCTGAAAAACAACTACTTTAAGAACTGTAAGGAAATAATCTTCACAGTATAAAACAACCATGCAGCACTTGGCCAAAAGACATTAAGATAAAGAGCTAAGTGGGAGCTGAAAGAGATTAGACATTTATATTGAGTATGAGATCATCCAGTTACTCTAGCTATTAAAACTCACCACTAACCATCGTTCTGAGTGTTGGCATTATACAGTCACACCTGTGGTAGGGACCCCCTGTGCAACTGAGCTTCTGGAACCTTTCTGGAAAAGCAGTGCTTATTGGGACAGTGCAAATACCCTCTTTCAGCATTGAATATTTGGAGATCATAAGAAGCTGTGCAATCCCAATCTGCTTTAATTCCTTCCATTAAACCTTCTAGAGCTCTTAAGACAGCAGAACTGTTAACTAATAGGTGGGGAAGTTGGGCGATGAAGCCAGGTAACATTCCTTGAGCTTTGCCTTGTGTTACAACTTAACTAAGCAGGGAATTGGCTTAACATAGTGCTGACCACAAACTGTCCATGTCTACGCTAACATAGGAGTCAGCATATTACCTTACTTGACCCCTCAACAGCAATGTTTAAGAAATTTGTAGTTGAGAAACACCCTTGAAGAATAGAAGCTGACGGTCAACCTCTCTTCAAAGTAGTCTCTGCATACTCCCTTTTGTGACTCAAACAATCTCCAAAAGGACAGGGGACAAGAAGGGACTAAAGGAAATGCAAAATGGGTCTAGACTACTGGGCAACCTGTCAAATTTGAAACTGGACTGATGTTGAGAAAAAAAAAAGAGCCAAATTTCACCTTTGTTTCAAGTGACTTTATACTCTTCAGCTGCAGAGACTTCTGGGGAAGGGGCAATGGAGATAAATTCTAGAAGTAATACTCTTCATCTAAAAGACAATGGTGGGGGGAGGAGAGAGCTAACTTTGTTCAAGTTGGAGCAACCCCTTAGATGCTGCTGCAGATCTAGTCTTTCTTTTGAGTTTTATTTCTGTGCAAAGCTTGCCATTAAAAATAAGGAAGGTTTCCTATTTTGGCTTGTGACTAAACCAACAAGCAAGGTAACTTGATCTAAGCTCAGTTGACAATGCCCAATGTCAGAGTTCTGACTTATCTGATGGTATCCAGAAAGCATGGAGTGCATGCCCTGGAACAGAGTGACCCATCAGTTACAGTCTTAATAGGCACTGGGAAGATAGGTCAAGAAAAGGGAATACCTGATTCCAAACCTGCAATTGATATCAAAATACCTTAATCACTGGTGACATGGAGAATGCCAAGTCAAGCTTCCTGGAATTTTGATTTAAATTGGATTTTTTTGATAAAATGCTTTTTGAGGAAAAAACCTACCTAAAGATAATTTTAATTAAGATATCTTTGAGCTATAATGTATCTCATCATGGAATAAGGATTATAAATTCGAATTCTACAGTATGAGAATATATTATTGTAACGTTTAAGAAAAGGTTTATAAATGAGTTCTAATAGTTCATGAATTAGGGACCCAATGTTCTGGGGTTTGAGGGGCTTCTGTATAGATTATTTAGGTTAATCTTTATCTATCCAATGGGACTCGGTATTTTCTAGACTGAGCACTATCAGAGATGCTTAGTTTTGCAGTTCTCAAACTGCAAATGTGTCTCCAGAGATAACATGCTTGTTAATAGCAAAAATATTTTAAATAAATAAATAATATAGCGGTGAGAAAAGACCTCAACCCTATTGTCCCTCTACAAATTTATGTACACAGAGTCAATCCCTTACCTCTTTCTAAAATTGTTGGGGGCGGAATAGATCTGGACAAGGAGAAGAAGTCTGGAGATAAATGCGAGGAGACAGGCAGTAGAATAAAAAAGTGAAACTGGTTGAGCAGCATATTCCAAAAGTCTTGAGGTCTTTCTGAATGTAGCCTTCATTGATTTGAAATCTACCATAACATTCTCTCACTAGAAGGGAAAACCTATAATGGCAGCAGGCCATAAAAGAGATGCAGTTTGGGAATATTTTAATGAAGTTCCTCTACCTGTGAGTAAGACAGGCATGCATGCAAAATGCAAACAGTGCAACAAAGAAATGCATGACCTGGTTGCCTAAATGAAACATCATGAGAAGTGCTTCTTCTCAGGAGGAAGCTGCATTGAAGATGAAAGGAACATGTCTGAACATGCAGGATCTTCAGGTTGGTAAACTTTTTTATTTCATACTTTCTTAAAAACTGCCCGTCTTCCCTCTGGACTAGTCTTGATATCTCATGTTTGAGCAAAAAAATATAGTTGTTAGTTTATGGTATCATTTTAGATGCAATTATGATAAAAAATAAAAAGCTGAAATAGGCAAATCTTCCTTTTATAATTTCACCTTTAAAGTAGTACTGATTGTCAGTGAATGCAATGAGTAATACTAAATGAGCTGTATGGTAATAATTAAATAACTGCATTGACTTATTTTGTTTAGGAGAATCCATGCTCAACATACAGAATTCTGAAGACTATCCACCTTCAAGGTCACCATCATTTTATATAGTTTTAGAGTTATCTGCCAATGATAGTGTTTCAGTCACATCATGTAAGTCACATAACTGTGGCCATCACCTGTAGCGCAAAAAAGGAAGAAGTCTCCATCATCCAGAAACAGAGATAAGTTTGTGATAAGAACCAGAAGATTACAAAAAGAGGTAATAGATGAAAAAAACTGCCCAGTTTGTTTATGCAACAAGCTCTCCTTTCCATATGATTGAGAACCCACACTTCATTAACATGGTTCAGTCATTAAGACCAGGATACAGTACACCTAACAGAGCAGATGTCACAGGCAAATTGCTGGATCAAGTGTATGAAAGAGAAATTGAGCAGTGTGCAAAAGGTCTAGATGGGAAATTGTTAACCTGAGTCTTGATGGGTGGAGCAATGTCCACAATGATTCTGTTGTATGTGCTTGTGTGACAACAGAAGAAGGGAATGTCTTCCTTAGAGAAACAACTGATACATCAGGAAATGCACACACAGCAGAATACTTACAAGAAGTAGCAGTAAAAGCTGTAACAAACTGAAAAAAATTCAAATGTCTAGTATGCAGCTTGGTCACAGACAATGCTGCAAATGTATCCAAGGTGAGAAGAAATTTAGGAGGAAGTGAAGAGAGTCCCAAGCTGACAACATACGGTTGCAGTGCTCATTTGATGAACACTGAAGTCTTTGGCTAGGAGGTGCCAGAAATAAAGGCTAATGTCGTTGAAATTGCAAAATACTTCTGTAACAACCACTTTGCAGCAGCTGCTCTGAAAAAAGTGGGAGGAACCAAGGTAACTCTCCCACAAGATGTGCGATGGAACTCAATAGTGGACTGTTTTGAGTTTTCAAGAACTGGCCTAATCTGATGACAGTTTGTGAGCAAAATTGTGAACAAACAGATGGCACTGTCACAGCCAAAGTTCTCAACTTTGTGTTCAAGACAAATGTTGAACACATGCTGAGTAGCCTGAAGCTTATTTCTGTAGCCTCGAAGAAACTGCAGGGAAATAGCAGTTTCATTGCTAATGCTGTTGAAATCTGGAAGGAACTGAGTGAGATCTTAAAGAGAAATATGCAATGACAGAGTTAAATTACAAGCCTTAAAAAAAATGAATGGGACAAGCACTATCTCCAGCTCATTGTCTTGCAAATATTCTCAATACTCGATACCAGGGTCAAACCTTAACTGCTGAAGAAGAGGAGTTGGCTATGACATGGACATCCAGCAATCATCCCTCCATAATGCCAACTATAATAAACTTCAGAACTAAGGGTGAACCATTCAAGAAATATATGTTTGCTGATGTTTTTAAAAAAGTCACATAAGTGAACTGGAGGAAGTCAGTTAAGCACTTGGATTCAGAGGCTGTTGAAGTGATCTCTCTTGTAACAGCAGTAGCTTCTTCTGCCAGTGTAGAAAGTGAGAAATCAATTGGGACCTGAAAAAAGCAGGAAAGCTTGTTTTTCTTTTCTAGATTATGAACAAACAGGAAAATTAAGGTGAAGACTATTGCGTTAGCTGCAGAAGCCAGTATTTTAAATTTCTCGTGTTGACCTGGCTAACAGTTAATTTTTTTAAAATATTTCATTTAACTATTTTAAACAATTTTAACAAAAACAAACCTGATTTTAAAAAATTAAATGTATTAATTAGAAAGGCGGATTAGTTTTATAATTTGGTTTCTACATTTGCAATGGTGTGTTTGCTAAAGGAAATTCTTTATTCCTGTTTGCTGTTACTTTAATTATGCTGAGGAGGAGGAGGGAGGGGAAGTCTCTCCAGTTTTTATAAGTTAAACCCTGTATTTTGCATCTTGGTATTACAGAGACAGTTTACTTTCTTTTTATTCTTTAATAAATCTTTTCTGTTAAGGACCTGGTTGATCTTTCCTTGGGTGAATTCTCAGGGAAAGGGGAGGAGGAAGGCATCCCTCTGTAGTTGAATCCCGGTATCTCTCCTAGGAAAAGGGATGGGGGAGGAAGCAGGGGGGAATGGTTTACTTCTCCTAGGTGTAAGAACTCCATGGATTTGGGGCTCTTGGGATCCCCAAGGATTTTGGGGAAGGACTGTGTCCCAATACACGTACAAAAATTCATGCTTGTTTTGTTAGATTATATGTTTTCTGTTGAAGAAAAAAAATCCAGAATACATAACATTGTTTTAGTGAAATAAAACAATTTAAATGTCTGTCTGGTGATGTTCTCCTAACACAGCATGGCAAGAAAATCCTCCAAATATTAATGATTAACCTGTTGAATTGGAGATGTATATGAAGTCATTAGGAGGTGAATTATCTGCTTCAATTACCTTTGGTAAATGAAATAAGCAAACAATCATTCATTTTCTGATATAGCTGTAAAACTAATCTGAAAAGTTTTCAAAATAAATCACTTTAAAATGTATAGTGTGTACCTTCTAAAAATGAAACCTACATCTCTGAGTTGTGAAGAATATGTATTAAGGTTATAACAACCAACAAGAATGCACTTTTATGTAGAAATCCATGAGTAAATCAAATCTTCCTGACTAGTGATTTAAATCAATTTGATTTAAATCAAGTCCACCCTGGGAAACTCTTGAACCCCTGACATTACTGATATCTGCAGAGACAACCAGAAATCAGGTGCAGAAAGGCACAGAGGGATCCCTGTTGCAGGACCTAGTGCAAATAATCTGTCTTCTTGGTGACAACCAGTGCAGATACTGGGGTTGTCTGATCTCAAACAAGGTTCAACAAGCTGTCACTGTCAAGCAGAGCAATCTTTCAACGTAACACGACAAAAAAAGGTGATGAGTCTTCTCTTGGATTGTGGCAACTTCCAGTTCTGATGCCACTATCAATACGAACAAGTCTCAAAATTGTCTGCAGTCATTAGGAAGTGACAAAGGTGTAGACATGATTGTAGAATCTGAAGACTTAGTTTCATCATCAGTAGCAGAGGATCATTTGAAAACACTGCCTGCTTCCTCTCCATTTGAATCCGACAGATTATCATGTTGTCAGTTAGGGGTAGAGATTAAAATGCAATGTACTTTTACTTCTCAGAGGATGAACAAAAAAAAAAAGCAAGTTCTTATGATCCTCTGGCCTCCAGGAAGTTGAGAGAGATCCTTGACAACATGGAGGTAAATGAGGACAGGAAAAGGGGTTCTACACCAATGTTTCCCCAACAAACCTGCATTGCCCTGGAGAAGAAGGCCCAACTGGTGTCTAAGAGAAAGTGACATCCCACTCCCCATCTTCCCAAAAGCCAAAAGCCCGAATGATCCAGAAAAAGCCTCCATGTCCATACTATATGACCCCTAGGCTGACCAAGAGCCCTCTAGAACCATGATTATGAATCAGGAGACTGGTAAATTCTCCAGATGCAAAGGAGGGATCCCAATGGATCTCTACAGTGAACAATAGTCACTGTACAGATTGCAGAAGGGGTATCAATACCAAGGGAACAGCACGGTGAAAGGGAGAGTCAGAAGTAACATGGATCAGCATTCACTGGAAGAGCTAGAGATGCCTTTGAAATTAAGGCCTCTGATCTGCTCACGTGCTGCCCACTCCTTGAGTGTTGTGGATCCACCCTGGCTAATAGCCATTGATGGACCTATCCTCCATGAATTTATCCAGTTCTTTTTTGAACCCGGTTATGGTCTTGGCCTTCATAACATCCTCTGGTAAGGAGTTCTACAGACTGACTGTGCATTGTGTGAAGAAATACTTCCTTTTGTTTGTTTTAAACCTGCTAATTCTTAATTTTATTTGGTAACCCCTAGTTTGTGTGTTATGAGAAGTAGTAAACACTTCCTTATCTACTTACCTCAATCATATCTCCCCTTAGCTTTTTCCAAGCTGAAAAGTCCCAGTCTTACTCTCTCCTCATATGGAAGCCATTCCATATCCCTAATCATTTTTGTTGCCCTTTTCTGAACCTTTTCCAATTCCAATATATCTTTGAGATGGGGTGATACCTGCACACAGTATTCAAGGTGTAGGAGTACCATGGATTTATACAGAGGCAACATGATATTTTCTATCTTATCTATCCCTTAATTAGTTCCAGCATTCTGTTCCCTTTTTTGACTGCCACTGCACATTGAGTGGATGTTTTCAGAGAACTGTCCACAATGACTCCAAGATCTCTTTCTTGAGATCCCCATCATTTTATATGTATAGTTGGGATTATGCTTTCCAATGCGCATTACTTTGCATTTATCATCAACATTACATTTCATCTGCCATTTTGTTGCCCAGTCACCCAGTTTTCAGAGATCCTTTTGTAGCTCTTTGCAGTCTGCCTGGGTCTTAACTATCTTTAGTAATTTTGTATCAAAATTTAGAAATTTGATATTTGAGTCACCTGGCACAAAGCCCCTCTAAACTTTACTTCTTGCTTCTGTGCTTGATGGAAGTTAGCCTAGAAAGCCTCTGGCTAAATTAAAACAAATTGGCAACAAGGAATCCAGAGTCAGCATAAGGCTCCTACTAGGGCGGAGACACCCCTGAAGTCATTGGCATCAGACTCAGTCTCCTCTGTCTCTTATTTGGCAACAAATGTGCCCCACAAACATGCACAGACTGTTGAGCCAATCTGAAGTAAGCAAAAGGTGCCAGTTCTGAGTGCCATGGATTCTGCATCTCCCACTTCAGGGAGCTTCAAAAAGACGACTACCTTCTATCCTGTCCCTCAGAAGAATAAGGCTGAGCACAAGATAGATCAGAACCCTATAAGGAAAGCCTGGACCTATGTTCACATGCCCAAAGTATGAAGACCTAGCATGTCAAAAACCAGCTCAGGAAATAGCATTAGGCAGCAGGGGTGTGCATCTGACAGCAAGAAAACACAGACTGTGCTGCTTCAAGTGGGATGTTCTCTGAATCTTTAAGATCCAGAAAGTACATGATGCAACAGTCTCAGACAGTATGGCAATCTAGCTATACAAGGCCAGAAAAACCACTTAAATAATTTAAAGTCTCACCCACAAAAAATTCTTAAGGAATCAAAGAAAAAAGTTCTGGCACCTGCAGCTTGCCAGAGGAGGAAAAAAGCCAAGGTAGATGGGAAGCACACAACTTCGTAACCTTTTCTCTGAACACTCAGTACCGCTAGGGAGTGCTCAGGTAGTCCCAGAAAGCACTGCTTTTCTAGAAATTTCCCAAAGCTGAACCACCTGAGGAGAATCTTACAAATGGGAATATGCTACTGTCACTTGGGGAGTGGGGGGAAATCATGCTTCAGGACATAATCCAACCATGAATTGTCAGGTTAGAAAGAAATTTCCTTAAGAACAGGTTTTTTGCATCTTCTTCTGAAGCATCTAGCAGTATCCACAGTCTGTGGCAGGATATCAGAATAGATCAGGACTGTGCAACCACCCACGCACATGACATTTATTCTGCAAATTAAATTCGAAGCAATTTTTAAATTAGTCTCAATGAGCTCTCGAATTAGCATCCCAATATCAAATTAATGGTAACAAATGGGATCACAATTTAGTCCATGAAGCTGGGAAGAGGGTAGGCAGTGAATCCTACACGGGAGTGTGTTTCAGAAGTTGCTGCGGGGATGAAAATCCAGAGGAAAGAAGATGGGAAACAGAAGAGGGCAAGAAACAATGGAGACTAGAGAAAGCAACAGAGGGCAGAAATAATGGTGGTCAAATTTATGAGCATGCTTTCTCACTGAATGTGAGACTAAGGTACTGAACAAATAAGGGTTAGTAACTAGACCTCTAGTTACTACATGAATGCCATATTCTACCCTGATCTTTGGAAGTTCTGCAGGTCGAGAGAGTATTTAATCCTAATCATATATGCCAGCCCACAGACCATAATTAACAATGGAGTTAACCCTCTTCAAAGAATGAGCTGTACATCACTGGACAAGATGGACCACTGATCCGAAAAACTCCTGTCTTATAACAGATGTGTTGCTTATGTACACCCACTTTGCTTTTATTATGGTCACGCTGCAATGCCAAGAAAGCCAAAAATCCGGTGCTCAGGACTGTTTACTAATGGCATGTCTACACTGCAGCAGCACAGCCACAAGCTCTTCTGTTGATGTAGTTCTCAACCTTTCCAAACTACTGTACCCCTTTCAGGAGTCTGATTTGTCTTAACTACTTGCTTACAAAATCAGACAAATACAAAAATGTCACAGCACACTATTACTGAAAAAAATCGCTCTCTCATTTTGTCTGTATGAAATATTAGTTTTTAGATTTTGCTAGTGCTTTTTATATAGCCTATTGTAAAACTAGGCAAATATCTAGAGGAACTGATAAAACCCCAGAAGACCTCTGTGTACCCCTAGGTGTACGTGTACCCCGGTTGAGAACCACTGAGAAGAGTTAATCTGATAGGCTGTAGCCATATCTATACTGGGGTTGGGTCAACCTAACCACAATGCTCAGGGCATGAAATTTCACAACTCAAAGCAACATAGTTAAATAGATCTAATTTTGTGTAGACAAGGCCTTAGCACCAATCATATATGCTTGTACAAACCAGCTGAAGGCATTTTCCTCATACAGGTGCCAAAGAGCACCATTCGAAGACAATGAAATTGCACAATTATCATTTTGTGCATTATCAGATTATCACCTCTCTTCTACTGGTGTGTCAGAAAGAACCCAGTCTAACTCTCAGAACTAAAGCTAAGTTTGTAGGACTGTTTAGTTTCTGACTAGAATCACATTTAAAATGACTTGCCCGTGACCATGTTCAAAATCTGACAAAGCTGGAAATGGAATGTAGGTACGTTGGATCCCAAACACACCTTAAGAGACAGCTGTAATTCTGCTCAAGTTTGATGGTTAACCCAGTGGAGTTCATAAACTCTGCAAACTGAGTATTTCCAGTTCAAGGCATTTAAAGTTTATTACAGGTGCCTCTGTTCTAAATTCATGAAGCCATGGTGGTCAAAAGCTCCCAATGAGAGAGGGGACATGCTGTAAAGCCAGTAGGCTAATGAAATTATAAATTCCATTATAACGCTTGTGATCTTCCCAAGCTCAATAGTTATTGATTTCTTATTTTCTTTAAAAGCCACGAGATTAAAAGCTAATACTGCGGCAACATTAAAGCAGCAGTATCAACCATAAAAACTCAGTAAGTCCCCAAAGTTATATTAGTTCCTTTCAACATTTGGCTACTTATTAATGTACAACAAAATGCAAATTAACTGATGTTCTCATCCATTAGAATATCTAAGCCTTTTTTGAATCCTCCTGTTGTCCTCAGATCTCTTATGGCAATGAGTTCCACAGGTTAATTATAAACTGAGTAAAGCGGCGTTTTCATTTTGCTTTTCAATTTCATTTGATACCCCACCCCCTTGTTTTATTACAGTGAAGTGTAAACAGGAGTGCAGGATTTACCATTATATGCCATTCATTATTTTGTACACATTTATCATGTCGCCTTATTGGACTCTTCAGAGAAGGAATGAAATAACTTCTCATACAGAAGCCTCTCCACATCCCTAAGCATTTTGTTGCTCCTCTTTGAACTTTTTTCATTTGTTTTTTGTTGCAGGGTCACCAGAACAGTATTCCAGGCAAAGATGTACCACTGATATACATAATGGCATGTTTTCATATTTTTTCTATTAATTCTTTATACAGCCTAACACTACCCTTTTTTTACTGTATAAAAGCACATGTGAACAGCTCAATGAAAACCACCTCTGCTCAGTGACACCCAAGTCTTCCCCCTGAGTGTTTACAGTTAAATTTAGAACCTAGCAACATGTATGAGTAGTTTGAAACAGCAGCAATATATACATATTACTCCCCCCACCCCAGTCTTTGAGAAGTCTTACAAAGCTCTCAGGGAATTTTAAAAATACTCTTTTCAGTTTATTGTACTAACGTTATCACTTGCTTTACACTTGTCAGTGTATTATGCAAGTACATATGATGAGGCTGTATTAATGCACTTGAGGGCAAGCTGGATATTTGTTATCAGTAGGAGCAACTCGTGCTCCATGTTTTTTGGGTGGGAACATACAAGCAGATCCTCTGAACAGGTTACTACTAAAAAATTGTCTTGCATCCGAAGAAGTGGGTATTCACCCACGAAAGCTCATGCTGCAAAACGTCTGTTAGTCTATAAGGTGCCACAGGATTCTTTGCTGCTTCTACTAAAAAATTATAACTATGTAAAAGGGAATTATAGAACACTGTACAATAAGCCACCTTTATGTACATTAAACAAAGACAAAAAATTGGGAATTGTGCTTTTAATACATTAAAAAGTATCTTTTTAAGACAGACTGAAAGGTGTGTAGTTTGTAAAACCTACCTCCCCCAGTCTCCCTTCTCTGCTTTTGTATTTAAATTTGAATTCAGGCCATGTGGCATGGAAGATGCTATGGTGACTGATGAACTAGTGCAATGACATCATAAGAGTCAAGAGAAAGGGGAAGGAGTTTTAGTCAGACCATTAAGCAGTTTGACGACATTTAACTATAAATGGCATAATATTTGTGAGAGAGAAAATATTTTGTTAAACTGATAACACACACATCCCCTAAATGAAGGGGTGAGCTCATACATGAAAAGACTGCAGGAGATATTCCAGAAAGAAAAAAAAAAAAAAAAGACAACTTGATATACCTGAGGTTGAAAGAAAAGCAAGAGTCTTCACATCTCACACTTATTTTTATGTGTCATATAGCAACTGAAATGGCACAAGATTGTTTTTATTCAAATCTTCTGTAGGTCTGTTTTAAACCTTTGGTGCCAGATTCAGGCTTAGCTTGATTAGTTTCCACCCCACCACTGTCAAAACAAATTGAGACAGACATAGAAGGTAAACTCACCTAGATTCAGACCTGGATCTAGATTTTGACCTGGATCGCCTGGAGTCCTCCTTGGATCGAGATCTTGCAGGAGTGTGCCTTGCAGACTTGCCGGACCCATGAGCACTTCCGCTTCTGGAAGCAGAACGGGATTCCTGCATGCAGATATTGAAAGTCTAATTTGTACACAATTTCTGGGTGATCTAAACTCTGTAAACAAGCTCTAGTGAAAAAAAATGGTAAAATTTGCATCTCAACTATGTGTCCGGGCAGTTGAAATTAGAACTGCCTAGATTTTAAGAAGTTTTTTCCCTGGTAGGCACTTCTTTACCCTGCATATGCTTTCTCTATTAAACAGATAATGCATGCATGTTTAGCAAAATATACAGGGACACATAAACAGACTAGTAATTACTTAGCGTAGTGCTTTCAGATTCCAGATTACTTCTTATCTTAACTTCATTTTTATTCCTTTTCTTCATTCTTCCGTTTCAAATTCTGACTTCTTTCATCTTCCCCACTTCACACAAATTGCTCAATATTCTATAAGTGGGACTTCTGGTCTGATAATTAGCATGCATTCACTTTCTTTTTTTTTTCAAATTTCAGCTTCACTTATTCCTGAGCTTCAAATAATTCTCATTTATAAAACTTGTCAAATGACGACTTCCGCATTTTCCTTCTTCAACATTAACCTTAATAGAAAAAGAACAGGATGAAGAATATTTTAAAACTCCAGGATAAAATCTAGTGCCAAAACTGAAACTAGAAAAAAATGCTGTGTTTTTGGACTTTTTAAATTATTATTATTATTATATATGCAATTCAAGACTTGGCTCTACCAATTTTTCTATTACTTTTTACATGGATGTCAAATCAGTCTTAGTATTGGGTAACTGTGCATTCTCTATTTATGCCTAATTTAAAATGAAGTGTGCAATGGATGAATTGAATATTTACCCGTCATTTTGACATGAAAAATTTCAAGGGCTACTATATTTCACACTTCTTTAGCCACATATTTATGTCACCATTGCACACACATCTAATTAAACTGAGCAAACCAATAATTTTTTTGAATTAAAAAGTACAATTCAGCTGTATATTAAATGACAACCTTATGTTCCTTTATGTCACTAATACCACTAATATACATTATTATAACAATTTTGAAGGTGTGATTTTAAAAGTTCGATATGAGCATGTTTAGTTTGCCTGCAAACTGACCACACATGCAAGTTTTGTATTTCCATATGCAACCATGGTAATTCTGCACACAAACTGAAGATGCAATTGTGCATTAATTCTGGTTCTCAAAATCTAATCTACTATTTATACCATTGTTTACTACTTGTATTTTTTTCAATATGGATAATGAATATAGCCTAGTTACTTACATTTTATGATTTAAAAGTTTCTAGCCAGTGCCCCGTTCAATTTTCATACACAATCACAAGGCTGCAACATTTCGGGTTGCAAACACTGGAGAGGAATGTTAGTTTTGAAATATTGGTTGGGGAAGTTTTTTGTTTTAAAGCTTGTGGAAACTTTCCTATTGATAGCCAATTTGGAAAAAGCTTGCTATTTTATTTTAAAAAAATCTAAACTTTGAGCTATGTTTCACCTATCAGAAGCTGATTAATAATATTTTTGGGCCAAAAATTACTCCCACTCTTGTCAATTCTAAGGATTTTTCCCCTTCTTTTTAACTTCATATTCCCAGCATCTGAAAATTCATACGAAAAGGTGTTTTCGTACTGGATAGTCATCAGCTGAGCCAAATTAGTTTTAATTTTAGTTGAAACCACCACATCCACACAACCCAGAGGAAAGCTTGTTTTGCTGCGAGTTTGTTTACAGTGACTACCATTAATGTTTAAAATATTATGAAGTATTAAGTGAGAATTCATTTCAAATCAACAGCAATAGCAGTTAAGCTAGAAGTCAGATATTCCTCTTATATTTGTGAAAATGTAATCAACTATACTACCCAGCTATGAAGAAAAAGGCAGACCTTAAGTTTTCTACACTAAGCAGTATTTAGCAGGAGTCATGTTTTACAGTTTCATGCAATGAAAGCTAATAGGATTTTTCTAATTAGTTGTGAACATTATTTAATCTGGACTCACTACTCCATTTAAAGAAAAAACCTTAATCCATCCCAGAACTCTGCCTCATTTTAAGTTTCTATGAACCAATTCTTCCAGTTAATTTTTTTTTAAAAATGTCAGAACTTAGTTGTCGCTTCAAACACAATTTCCTTTTACAAGGGACTTTATGCACAACAGTGATAAAAATCAGTAAAGGCCAAAATGTCTTGGAGATGAGGCTTCCTAAACCTAGCTCGATTTACTTAGGGTTTTCCAAATTTACTCCTTGTAGGCCTGGCACAGAAACATATTGAGCATTAAAAATTCCCATTGCTTCTATAATCCTAGTTTTAAAACTACTAGACTTCAGAAGAATTTGAGCATTTGCTTCCTTTAGTGACATTTGACCAAAAGCCTTAATCCACTCGGCAACACAGAACATTGGCCTGTGTGTAGTTCATACAGACTTTGCTATATTCTCCATCAACTAAGCTGTCATTTTAAAACAAATTTATAGTTCTTTGTGGGTCTCGAACTTGCAGACAAAGAGCAATACTATTGTGTGAACTCCCAACACTAATTTTAATGGCATAATTTCTAAGATTACATTTTATCCAAGAAACTCATGCCTCAAAAAGATGAGTCACTTTACCTATATTACCAAGTGCAACAACATCAGAGGTGGAACATGTTAAATCATTTAAGAGTGCCAAGACAATTACAAAGGTTGGCAACAGACAGGTTCATACAAATGCAGAGGTAACCATAACTAAGTGGAATTCCTTTAAAAAAAATCGCAGGAGAAGGAAACCTAAAAAGAGGAAAAAGATAATTGCTTAATATCTACATCCTAAATTAAGCAATTGGCTTCTCTCTCATTCAGCTCCTTTGGATTTTGTTCTCTCTCTCTCCTGTAATTCTTTCAACCTATGTCATGATTCTTTGCCATTTCTTTGCCAAACCTCTAGTTTCAGTCTAACTTTCTATACATTCTCCCCAGGTTCCTTTCTGGAAGTCTTTGAAGAATCTATTCCCCCCTCATCTCAAAAGAGTGCACACATTACTGCAATAATCCTTAGAAGACTGAGGAAAGTTGGACTTGACCCCAGTAGAGCTTGTCAACACTACCCCTTCACTTGGCAAGAAAGGAAACACTCCCTTCAGAGTCAGAGAATATTGCCTCAAATACTAGAAGCCCATAGAGCAGAGAATCTGATGTTTCCCCACTATATCTTTATCAATCTCCTCTCATCTTGGTGCAAGCTCCTCCCACAGCCAGTTCTTACATTTTTCAGCTTCTAGTTTGCTTGGTTTTGCTCTTCCCAGTCTGAGTTTTCCTCTCTTCATACTTGTATTGCTCTATGCTGCCCTCTGTATTAAGATGTCTGCTGGAGGCTTGCTATGCACAGGAGCAGCAAAGGCAGGGCAAGTTTCTGCTTGTGCTATGGCTGGAGGGGAAGGGTAGCAGAAGAGAAGTTGGGTCCTTCTCCCCCCAGCTCTAAGCAAGAGTGTGAATCTGTCAAGGATTGTATTAGTTTCATACCACTGCACATCCCATTGGAAATTTGCTTATCCAATGTTTTACATCTAAATAGTTTTCTAAACCTGAATTTCAGAATTGCAGAGGGCACTTATTTTAGGATTGTAACTGCCCCACCCTTTCCCTGTATCTGCTACTATATTCATTCACATTTTTCCTTCCTTCAACTTCGGATTTTGAGAGTGCATGGGAGCCAGCTGATTCAGGGTTGTAGTTCCTGTAGCAGTCATGCCACCTATTTTTGGCATACACATGATAAAACATACACTTAATGCACTTAAAAAGGGAATACAAGAGGCCAGAAACTCAAATCTATGCCTTCTGTGTTTTCATTATTATTCGTGGCATTCCATTAATTATGATAGTTATAATACAATTAATATGTATTTTACTAAAAATATGGAAAAGTTATAAAAGCAGAAATCTCTCTAAGGTAGATTATTTTCAAGCGTTCTCCATGTGGTGAAAGCCGTAAGGCATAAGGCAAGCGCAAACAGCTAAAAGAAAACCTGTTATTTTAAAGTTTTTGTGGAAATACAATCTCACATTAATTTCTATAATAATTAAATGACAAGTAGTAAGGCTTCAGTTACCTTAAAGGGATACTCAACTTGAATTTTAATTTAAAAATATAAAGCTGTTTCAGATAATTCACTTAACCCTGATTTCCTGTTAATTTGAGTTTACAATCACATTTTCCCAAGTGTTTTTCTTATTCTTAGTCACTATGTAAAAGTTCCACTTAAGAGGGGAAACAAACTGAAAATCTTTCAGTTTTAGTAACATTAGTTACTTATAACTATAGCAGATTAATTCAGAAGTGTGATATTTAAGTTGACTGTGGCCTAATGTTTGGAATGAGCCATGCTTAAGTATTTTCAACACATGGAGTAGGCTGTTCCTCTCATATAGCTTGAATACTATTGAAATTACTTACTTATTCACAGCTAACATTGTGACATGTTCTGTATTAGTAAAAAATTTAAAACTGATGTGTAAGCATGCTATAAACAGGACACCAGTATGTTAAGTGACTCAAATAAAGGACAGAGGGCATTCAGTACAACTATAATTACCTTTCACTGGCTATGTCTTCACTAGAAAAGGGTGTGTTTTTAAAGAGTTGGTAAAAAACACGCAAACATCTTTTTCCATGTGAAGACAAGGTTAGTAAGTCCTATTCTGAGAGAGGTTCAGTGCCTGCCACTCTTATTTGGTCATTCAAAGGAACAGGATCAGTATTTGCAGGTCTCAAACATTTCCACATAAAAGTACACAGACCAAGGTAACCATCAATTTTCCAAAAAGGAATGGTATACTTCAGGAGTGACCAGAACACCACTGAACCAACACTTGGCATAAAGTGACTTGAAATAAAAGTAGGAACCATTGACAGCGTTCATTGTGAAAAATGTTCCCATTTATTTCAAATCCTGGATTTTGCACAATTTACATAATCTCACTTCATTTTGGGCAGTTTGTCAGTGAATACACTTCAGGGGGATCATGCTGGGAGGCAAGCACATGCTATTTCTATTGAAATAAATCACATCTCACTTGATTACTGGGTCCACAGCTTTACTACCACGAATAAAGTGGGGACTCCCCAACTTTCAGCTTGAAACAGCAAAAAGCCACTTCTCGCTAACCTTGCAAAAAAAGTACTTAAAACTACTAGAAAAATGTCACAAAAGCCAGTGTTGTTGTAGTCATGTCAGTCCCAGGATATTAGAGAGACAAGGTGGGTGACGTAATGTCTTTTATTCACCTTCTGCTGGAGAGAGAGACAAGCTTTCAACCTTACAGAACTGCTTTTTACCCGAAGAGCTCTGTGTAAACTCAAAAGCTTGTCTCTCTCACCAACAGAAGATAGCCCAACAAAAGTTATTACCTCACCACCATGTCTCACATAAGACAGTTTAAAAGAGCAAATCTGTTATAATCTAGTGTAAAATAGCAGATTTGTGGTAGCTAGTTGGCTATGTTCTCCATTTTTTAAAAAAACATGTGAAACTTATGAATCCCCCCCCCCCCCCCAAAACCACATCTCAAGTTAGTAATATTACTCCTGTATGGCTATGTTTTATAATTAAATGCTAGTGAAACATACCTGATTTTAGGTCTTGTTCATGTCTGTGTCGATAGGGGGTTGCTTACATATGCAATTTTCTGAAAAGCCCCAAGGTCAGGGTGATGTATAGTTTAAATTTCACACATTTTCTGTAATTTCATTATTTAAGGTCCTCTTCACACCAGTGTTTTATGTTTTCACAAAGTTTTAATATAGTTTCCATAAACACTAATCAGAGATGCAAAGTGGTTATGTTGGCAAACTGTACTCAAACCCTGACAGTATTTTCTCACTCAAGTAGGGCTTTGCCCAGTACACTCACATACAGCTACCAGTTTGGCAGCCTAAAATGAACAGGGATTAAATGGTATAAATGGTAAATATGTTCTTTTCTTTGCAGAAAAATGCTTGGTCAAAGTACAAGATGCAGACATTATGAAAAATAAGATTGGAAAAACACTAACCTAAAATTTGGTCATTCAGAAAAACACCATCTAATAACATCTAGCATCTTGAATGCACCGTGAAGTTTATAAAGGAATCTTGCCCCTAATTGTTGAACATTTAGGGTGTCTACACTTCAATGTAAGCCTGTGTTAGAGCCTGGGCTCAAGGCTAATGCCCTGGTGTCTCCGCTGCAAATTGTGTTAAGCCAGGACCAAGACCCTGGCAGGGCTGGAGGATCCTAGTTCGAGTCAAGCCCAGGATCCAAACCCTATTGCTCTGAAATGTAGCTGCAGCTCTGCTTCACAGAATCCCAAGAATCAGTTGGAAGTATCCCACAGTTCCATGCAACAACTTCCTGAGCCCTCTTACCTTCAACAATCTGCAATCCACTCTATTGAAAAGGGAAGCTGCCCCCACCACCCCTTTTGCAGATCACAAAACCTCAGGTCAGCGTTAAACCATTCTGCAAATCCAGGAGATTTTGATAGTGTATTTGCAGTGGAAAGCGAGCTGATCAAGCCTCTTGCAGAGTAAGAGGCTTCCTGCTAAAGGGGCCGAGTGGGCACTAAAGATGTCCCACACTGTGTCACGGACCTAGGGCTAGACTGGCCACATTTCAGGGTGGAGCATTAGGGACTCTGGGATATGGTTACTTTTGAGTTAGGTCTGCACACTGCAGTGTGTATGCCTGAGCCCTAGGTTTGAGCACTGGTTAGGAAAGTCTGAATGTAGGGTTTAAATACAACGTAGAAGCTCACGCCCAGAGTTCCTTAACACTGGTCAGCTGACTTGAGTCCCACCAACCTTAGGTCAGTACTACTGTCCAATACTGATAAATCTGTGCCACTGGAAATTCTACACATGCTACTGGAAAGATGAGTACATAGCATGAAATCTTAAACTTTATCCAACACCCTACACATTGATTTCTATGGAAAGCTAAAGTTTTACTTTTTTTTTTTTTTTAAAAGGAAATGAAAAACCCCCTGTGACAGATTTAAAAACTGTATTTCTACATATTAGTTGGTAATTGAAACAGCTACATAGGTCTCAGGCATAATGGAAAGTCAGAAAATTTCACTTAAAAATATGTATTTTTGCAAGGTTTCAATTTAAACTAATGTACTCCATTTGGATTATATTGACAAGCTTTTTTTTTGGACAGATATCTAAGTAATTCACCTCTCCTTTTCTGATTACCTTCATTTATTATATATGACCAGCTAAAGATAACATTTTTGCAGTAAACACTGTTTCTGAAGATGTCGTTTACTGTACTATAATTGCAATACTACTACTTGGCTTTCTAGCTAATGTTCTGCCCCTTGTGAGCATGAACAATAATACTGTCCCAATAATCACCGTTTGAAAAATCAAACTTCAGGGCGTGTAATTTCAAGTCAGATGCTACTGTCCAGATATACAAGTCACCTTTAAACATGGTTCAGGGGGCCATAATATCTGCGCAGACTAAAACTGTAGCTATTTCAAGGGGCAAATTTATGATTTTTTTCAGACAGATAATTAAGAATCAAAGTTCAATGTATAAAAGATTAACTTACACAAGCAACTGCAACTTTTGACTATTAAACCTCCAGAAGTGCATTACTATCTGCATAGTGTAATCATGAACAGTATCATCACAGAAAGCAAGTATCAGATGTGTTGCAGTGTGGCCGGGCAGAACCACTGGAAACTATCTTATTGCCATCCCAAAAATCGTCCCCTTTATAGTAACTCCTCATTTAAAGTCATCCCAGTTAAGTTATGTTGCTGATCAATTAGAGAACATGCTCACTTAAAGTTGTGCAATGCTCCCTTATAATGTTGTATGGGAGCTTTGGGAGCTACCTGCTTTGCCCACTGCTTGCAGAAAGAGTAGCCAGTTGGAACTAGCAGAGGGGACTGGCAGCCCTCCATTAGCTCCCCTAAGTTCCCTGTGCATAGCCACCCAACAGGCTATCAATTGCTGGGCAGTTCAGCTGTCCCTCCCCACACTGCCTTCAAGCTGCTCCCAGGAGCCTCCTGCTTCCTGTGCAAGGGGGGGTGTGCTAATGTGAGGGTGTCCTCCTCTTCCCTCCCCCCCCCCCATCTCCAAGAGCAGGGGACACAGGACAGGGCTCAGGATAGAAAGAGGTTGCTGGCAACAGCTACTCTGCTTGCAGATCTACTTAAAAAGGCAAGGTACTTAGAGGGGGACAGTATACTTAAAGGGGAAATGCCCATCTGTCTCTCCCAGCCATGCTGTCTCCCCTCCCGCCATTGGTGCTGCCTTGCAGAGTGTGAGGCTATATTAACAATGTGTTAACGCTTAAGGGCTCAGCCGAGTGCTAGTTCATCATTTAGGAGTAAGGCATTCCCTGGGAAATATCCCACCCTCTGACTCCACCACCTCAGCCAAGCTTCACAATTGTCACTGATGTACAGTATTGTTTAAAACTTATACTGTATACATGTATGTGTATATAAAATATAATCTTTTGTCTGCTGAAATTTCCCCCCCTGCAACCTTAACTCCCCCTATTTACATTAATTCTTATGGGGAATTGGATTCACTTAACATCGTTTCACTTAACGTAGCATTTATCAGGATCATAACTACAATGCTAAGCGAGAAGTTACTGTATTTTGATCTACCAGTGATGAAAGGGGCTAACTGTATAATGCAAAAGTCTACAGTATTCTTGTCTGAGCAATTATGCTATTCCAGTTTTTGGGAAAAACACATTCTAAGCCTCAACCATTCTTGACAAGCCTAGTAAACTATGAAAAGTTATATTGTGTTTACAAGCAGCATAAAGTTTGAGACAGCATTCCCCTAATATTTGTAAACACAGCAAAAGCTCAGATGCAGCTCCATTCTGGCATCCCCTTGACTCAGGCTTTAGCAAATGCAGCGGATGTCTATACCAGTACTGATGGTAAAGCAGGCTGGCCCTCCCCATAGGCTATCCCTCTTCCCTCAAGCACTATGTGCGTTTAGGCACCATCAATAGCTTCTGGCTATTGACAGTTTGTCAAAAGTGGTCACACCCAACCATTAATAGCAAGACAACATGGGCTCTACAGGCAGCATCAGTGCCTCCAGTAGTGAGCACAGGAACTGGAGCGTGGAGGCTTGAGTTCCAATCCCGTCTCCAGGGTGGCTGGAGTGGGACCGTGCCCACGTTAATGTCATCTAAATACCCCCATCCCTTACACGGAAACACCAATGCAGAGGAGAGAGAAGGCTATAGCCACGCTGGCTGCTCGGGCACCCGAACTACCAGCCCCTGAGATGCTCTGCGGCAGCGACTGCCGGCAGACGGGTGGCTACGCCCCTGGGCAGCGCCGGGACAGGTGCTGGGCCGGAGGGGACAGATGCCCTAGCCGAGCTCCGTGCTTCGCCAACGACTGACTCAGCGGCTTCAGGGCGAAGCCCGCTGAAGCTCCCCGCTGCCACCACGTGCAGGAGACGCTGGGGAAGAGTGGGGCGGGGAGGGCGCTGGCCTGTGCGCCCCTGGCCGCGGAGTCCGCGCAAGGCACGTCCTGCCGAAGAGAAACTCGGGTCGCGCCCGCCAGCACACGGCCGTGCTTCCGGGGCTCGCCTGCCAGGCCTCCGGCCGCGAGCCCCCTGGGCACAGGACGCACCCGGCCTCTCGGCCATTTTGTCCCTTTGGCGGGTCACCCGCCCAAGATGGCGCCGGGAGGACTCACCATGGAGCACGCAACCGAGCAGCCAGAGTGTCCCCGCCTCCTCCATTAGCAGCCTGGCGGCCATTTTCCCGCGCCAACCCCAGCTAGCCCTAACGGACGGGCCTCCCAGCGCGCTCCCCGAGGAGGCTCGGCCGCGCTCCACGCCGCCCCCTGCCTGCGGGCTACAGGCCCGCCCCTGCCTCGCGGGGCCGTGGAGCGGCGCCCCAGGCCAGCTCCAGACGGGCCAGGCCGCGCTGCCGCTTTGGAGGCCCGGCCAGCTGTGCACTCAGGCTCCGTGTATTACCCGCTCGCCGTAGTTCTGCTCCCCGCTGTCGCTCATTGTCCCTCGAAGGCTGCCAGCAACCGTCGCACTAACCGCCACCACCGTCCGGCGCCAGCGCTCTCCACCACAGAACGGAAGTGACGTGCGTCCCTCCCTGGCTAGGCCCCGCCCGCTATGTGAGGCGGTCGTGAGTGACGCACCAGGTGACCTGAAACTCCCTCGGTGACTGGATGAGCCTAGCCCCTTCCCCCGCCTGCTCCTCCCCCCGGACTGAGGGTGAGACTAGCCCCTCCCCTCGCCTGCCATACCCCCCCTCCGCCAGTATGGGGGGCTGTGTGTGTACTGGAAGGGGTATTTGGGGGGCTGGAGTGTATGTAGACTGGGAGGAGTATTGGGGGGGTACTGAGGTGTGTGTGTACTGGGAGGGATATTTCGAGTGTGTGGGGAGGGTGCATGTGTACGGGGAGAAGTATTTGGGGGGTGCTGGGGGTGTGTACTGGGAGGGGTATTTGGGGTGTGGGAGGAGTGTATGTGTACTGGGAGAAGTATTTGGGGAGTGCTGGGGTGTTTGTATTGGGAGGGGTATTTGGTGGATGCTGGGGGTGTGCATGTAGTGGGATGGCTTATATGTGGGGTCCTGGCAGGAGTACCTACAGCCTCAATCTCAAGGTAGGGGGAAGTGTTGTGCTCCCTCTTGGGGTGGCATATAGCATGAATTGATGTTTCAGTGCCATAATTACAAATTCCCAGTGCACCTGACAATTTCTCAATGGATGCAGTTTAAAAGACTGGGATTTTAAACCCTGTCACCAGTAAGATATTGCCCGTACTAGTCATATTATCATGCTACATACAGAGAATACCTACTCTAACCAATCAGGAAAGGAATAATCAGTCATACATTTTTCAGGGATCAAATTAGTGCTTACTGAGGCCTGATTTACGCAACAGTATACGTGACAGTATTGTCAGTATAGCTATTTTGGTCAGGGGTGTGAAATAAACACACTCCCTAGCTGACAAAGGTGTACCCTCAGAGCCCTCTAATGTAGGTGCAACTTATAGCAGCAAAAGGCATTTTTCTATTGTCATGTTAACACCACCTCCTCGAATGATAATAGCGATGCTGACAGAAAAGTGCTGCATCATTAATTTTATTTCCAACAACTTGATTTTATGCTACCCAAATGCTCATATTTTCCCTCTTTTTACTCTCACCTTTCCATATTAGTTTAGTCAGGGATGGGGTTAAACTAATAACAAAAGGATTGGGTAAAAAAAGGGAAGATATGAACACTTAACACAAAATTGAGATGTTGAGAACAAAATTAATCAAGGAACCAAAGGACACGAAGAGAAGAAATTCTTATATTGCTGTAGTGAGGCAGCCTGGCTCCCAGCCGCACCTGAGAGGGACGAGCCAGAACAGCCGCCTCAGTGGGCGGAGCCACCAACACCTATCCCCGCCCCCCCCAGAAGTCAGGGGGCGGGACAGGAAGTATAAAGGCCCGGGCCCAGCGCTCAGTTGTGCCCTGGCCGCTGGAGAGGACAGATGCTGGTGCCTGAGCTCCTGCTGAACCAAGCCTGCCCTGAGCCCGGTACCCAGAGGAGGAGTCGAGCCCACCCGTACACCTGTCTCCTGAGGAGCCCATGCTGGACCCCCCTGCTGAAGCTCTGACGATACAGGTACCAACGGTGGGCAAGATTGGAAGTGGCCCGGGGATAGCCGACCCCAGTCTGGCTGTAGCCGATACTGAGCCTATGTCAGTGTGTTGCGGCCAGGATCCCCACTGACTGCAGCGGATCCCTGCTGCTGCTAGGGCCCTGGGCTGGGACACAGTGGAGTGGGTGGGCCTGTGTGTCCCCCTGCCACCCCACTCATGGGTGGCAGTCTCCCCCTCACCCCCAACGCTCAGGCTTAGAAGCCTGGACTTACCTGTTGCTGCCCTGCCCTGAGTTAGGGCTTGGGCTTGATATACTGAACTACTGTTTGTTTGCTCAGCCCCTGCCTGAGGGTCTGAGCCCAGGACTACTGCCTGTTGCCCCGCCCTGGTCTAGGGCATTGATTGTAAGACTGAACTGCTACTCAGCCTCCTGTAGTGAGGCGGCCTGGTTCCCAGGCGCCCGGAAGGCAAGAGCGACCCCTCACCTGACAAGGGGACCCGCACACAGACCCTTACACGTGGCACCTGACCAGGGACCCTTGCCCAGATATGTGGGCACGGGCCCTCGACCCTTCTGAGAGGGGACTTGGGGGGGAGCGGACCCCACCCCAAGACATGGATTTGTCTCAGCTCTTCGCCTTCCTGACTGAAAGCCAGGAACGACAGCAGGCGGCCCAGCTCCGGCAACAGCAAGAGCAGCAGGCCGCCCAACAACGGCAACAGCAGCAGCTGGTTGAACAGCTGGGAGCCCAGCAGCACCAGCTGATGCAAGACCTGGCCACACGCCATCAGGACTTCCAGAAGGAATGCCTCCACCAGTTGGCCGCGGCACTGCCCCGGCCCATGGAGCCCCAGCCAGGGGGCTCCGAGGGGGCACCGTGGCCGAACCCACCCATCCGGCTGACCAAGATGAGCCCCAGCGATGACCCAGAGGCCTTCCTGGTAACGTTCGAGCGGGTCGCCGTCGTCGTGGGGTGGGCTCTGCACCAGTGGGCGTCCCTCTTGGCCCCGTACCTAATGGGGACCGCCCAGACAGTCTACCGGGGCCTGTCTACAGAGGCCACCCAAGATTACCACCAAGTAAAAGCGGCGATTCTGGACGCCCTGGACGTGAGCCTGGAGACCTTTCGCCAGCGGTTTAGGGGCTTAACCTACCCCACAGGGGGCCGGCCCCGGATGGTGGCCCAGGAACTACGGGAGATGTGTAAGCGGTGGCTGCAACCTGAGACCCGAACACCTGAGGAACTCACGGAGCAAATAGTGTTGGAGCAGTTCCTCCATATACTCCCGCCATGAGGGAGAGCCTGGGTCCTCCGCCATCAGCCCTCGACGCTGGCAACTGCCGTCTCCTTAATGGAGAACTTTCTGGTGGCGGATGCCCCCGTGGCCCCGACCCCGCGAGTTGCCACCCCTGGGGTGGGTCGCCCCACTCCTGAGAGGAGGGCCCCCTGGCCTGGACGGACTCCTGAGAGCCCCCCGGGGGCCCGAGCCCTGAGGCCGACCCCCGGAGGCCCCGGTGCGACCCGCGCCCACCTCGCCTCCCGTAAAGCGGGGGACCACATGGGACTCTCTGGGAGGAGCTGCAGGAAGACGTCCCCAGCCAGGCCGAGCTGACCTGGGACCCCGCTTCTCCTGCGGGGAGTATGGACATCTACGGCGGGACTGCCCGACGATGGAGTGCCACTTTGGCCAAGTTTACTCTGGGGAAGGCCGCGCCCGGCGTCCCCAGGCCGCCAGAATCACGGTGCCCGTGGTCCTGGAGGGGTCCCCAACGGTGACTCTTATTGATTCCAGCTGCGGTCAGACGCTGGTCCGCCAGAGCTTGGGGCCCCGGGCCGATCCCCACCTGGGAGCAATCTGGTTGCAATGCATCCCCGGGGCTACTCGGCCATACCCCAGTGCTCAGGCTCAGCTAACAATAGAAGGGGTCACCCGACTGAGGGTAGTGGGCCTCACCCCGTGCCTGGCGTACCCAGTGATCCTGGGCCGTGACTGGCCCGAGTTTTCGGAGGTCCTCCGTCGCCACGCCGGGGAATGCCCGAGGATCACGCCGGCCTGGGAAGGAGAGCTGCCGGAGGCCGTAGAGGGCGAGGAGGAAACATCTGAATCCCCCGAGCAGCTGAACGAGTCAGAGGACTCCCCTTCAGGGACCCTAGAGGGCCCCCCACTTCAGATGGACTTCTGCCGCGACCAGCGGGCCGACTCCAACCTCAAGCGGGCGTATGAACAGGTGGCCGTCATCGACGGTACCATCATAGACTCTCGCCAGGCCACCCAATGGCCCCACTTTGAGTTCCGGCAGGAACACCTGTACCGGGTGGAGAAGGACCCCCGGACAGGCGAGCTTCAGACCCAGCTTCTCGTTCCCCAGTGTCACCGACGAGCCGTCATGAAGCTAGCCCATGACGTCCCGGCAGCTGGACACCTCGGCCAGGAGAAAATGTTGTCCCGGATTTTGACGCGCTTCTTTTGGCCTGGCATGCATCAGGAGGTTCGGACTTACTGCCGGTCCTGCCCCGACTGCCAGTTGGCTGCGCCAGCCCAGACCCCAAAGGCACCATTGATTCCCATGCCATTGATTGAAACCCCCTTTGAGCGGGTGGCCATGGACTTGGTAGGCCCGCTCCCCAAGAGCACGGCTGGCTTCCAGTATATACTGGTCCTGCTGGACTATGCTACCCGGTTCCCCGAGGTGGTACCCCTCCGGACGATCACGGCCCGTAGCATCGCCAACGAGCTCGTGAAAATCTTTGCCCGCGTCGGGTTGCCCCAAGAAATCCTTATGGATCAGGGTACCAACTTCACCGCTCGACTATTACGGCAGGTGTGTGAAGTCCTAGGGATTAAGCAGCTGCATACGTCCGTTTACCATTCGCAGACCGACGGGCTGGTCGAACGCTTTAAGCGGACCCTGAAGAGCATGCTACGAAAGTTTCCCCCAGACGACCTCCGACGCTGGGACCAGTTACTACCCCCACTGCTCCTGGCGATCCGGGAGGTCCCGCAGTCTTCCACGAAGTTCTCCCCATTTGAGTTACTATACGGCCGATGGCCCCGGGGCCTCCTGGACCTGATGCGAGAGACATGGGAACAAGCCCCGTCCCCTGCCCAAGGCCTCTTGAAATACGTGCTGCAGCTTCAGGAGCACCTGGCCCAGGCCGGGGCCCTCGCCCGCGGGAATCTGAAAGATGCCCAGGAGTCTCAGGCACAAACCTACAATCGCGGGGCGCAGACTCGCGAATTCCAACCCGGGGACCGGGTCCTACTCCTCCTCCCGTCTAGCGAATCAAAGATTCTGGCCCGGTGGCAAGGGCCATACGAGGTGATCCGACGGGTCGGGCCAGTCACGTATGAAATCTACCAGCCCGACCGGCGGAAAAAGAAGCAACACTACCACGTAAACCTTCTGAAACCATGGCGGGAGCGAGAGGGGCTGTTGATTACCCCCTACCCACCAGAACCTGAGCTGGGCCCCCAGGTGGCCGAACCAGTGGACTCCGAAGGCCCCCAGCTCGGACCGACCCTGACGACAGAGCAACTTAAACAAACCCAGTCTCTCTTATTGGCATTCCCCCACACCTTCACAACCCATCCGGGGTGCACCACTCTTGTCCAGCATTCCATCCAGACAGAGCCAGGCGTGGTAATCCGAGGTGCAGCCAGGCCTTTGCCCTACCACATGCGGACGATCATTGAGGAAGAGGTATGAGCCATGTTGGACTTGGAGGTCATCGAACCAGCCCAGAGTGAATGGCACAGTCCAATCGTCCTAGTCCCCAAGCCAGATGGCAGCAGACGGTTCTGCATTGATTTCAGGCGCGTCAACGCCATCTCAAAGTTTGATGCGTACCCGATGCCCCGAGTAGATGAGTTGCTCGGCTGGTTGGGAGAAGCCCGGTACATCACTCTCTGGATCTGAGCAAGGGGTAGTGGCAGATCCCCCTCGAACCGGCCTCCCGGGAGAAGACCGCTTTCGCCACCCCCACGGGCCTGTACCAATTCACCAGAATGCCCTTCGGCCTCCATGGGGCCCCGGCCACATTTCAGCGGCTGATGGACCGCCTCCTCCAGCCCCACCAGGACTACGCCGCCGCATACCTGGATGACGTCATTTATAGCCGTCAATGGGAGGATCACCTCAACTGGGTGGCCGCAGTCCTGAGGTCTCTGCGGCTGCCGTGCTGACAGCCAACCCAAAGAAATGTCGATTTGGGTGGCAAGAAACAAACTACCTGGGGTATACTGTCGGCAATGGACTGGTAAAACCTCTCATAGGGAAGGTTCAGGCTATTGCCACCTGCCCCCCGCCAACTACCAAGCACCAGGTACGCCAGTTCCTGGGGCTGGCTGGCTACTACCGACGTTTCATCCCCCGGTTTGCGACCATCGCAGCCCCCTTGACTGGATTGCTGGCCAAGGACAGTCCCCGACAGATACGGTGGACCCAGGAGTGCGACGCGGCATTCCAGGCCCTCAAGGACAGCCTCTGCCGCAAACCCGTCCTCCGCAGCCCTGATTTTGATCGGGCCTTTATCCTCCAGACCGACGCCTCGGAGGCGGGACTCGGCGCGGTCCTCTCCCAAGAGGTCGATGGGGAAGAACACCCGGTCATCTATATCAGCCGGAAACTATTCCCCAGGGAGAAGAACTACGCAGTGGTGGAGAAAGAGGCCCTCGCTATAAAATGGGCGTGCGACGCCCTCCGGTATTATCTCCTGGGAGCCCCGTTCACACTAGTTACAGACCATGCCGCGCTCCAATGGTTGGCCCGGATGAAAGACCACAACATGAGGCTGCAGAGGTGGTACCTAGCGCTACAGCCTTATGCCTTTACGGTCCTCCACAGAGCTGGGAAGGACCACGCGAATGCGGACTCTTTCCCGGCTGGGAGGCATGGACGGGTCCGGCCCCGCTGCACGGGAGCCGGACTTGCGTGGGGTGTGTGTGGTGAGGCAGCCTGGCTCCCAGCCGCACCTGAGAGGGACGAGCCAGAACAGCCGCCTCAGTGGGCGGAGCCACCACCACCTGTCCCCCCCCCCCCCCTGGAAGTCAAGGGGCGGGACAGGAAGTATAAAGGCCCGGGCCCAGCGCTCAGTTGCACCCCAGCCGCTGGAGAGGACAGATGCTGGTGCCCGAGCTCCTGCTGAACCAAGCCTTCCCTGAGCCTGGTACCCAGAGGAGGACTGGTTGAGCTTTCCCCGAGCCTGGTACCCAGAGGAGGAGTCGAGCCCACCCGTGCACCCGTCTCCTGAGGAGCCCATGCTGGTGGACCCCCCTGCCAAAGCTCCGACGATACAGGTACCAACAGAGGGGGAGATTGGAAGTGGCCCGGGGATAGCCGACCCCAGTCTGGCTGTAGCAGACACTGAGCCTGTGTCAGTGTGTTGTGGCCAGGATCCCCACTGACTGCAGCGGATCCACGCCGCTGCTAGGGCCCCGGGCCGGGACACAGTGGAGTGGGTGGGCCTGTGTCCCCCCCTGCCACCCCACTCACGGGTGGCAGTCTCCCCCTCACCCCCAACGCTCAGGCTTAGAAGCCTGGACTTACCTGTTGCTGCCCTGCTCTGAGTTAGGGCTTGGGCTTTATAAACTGAACTACTGTTTGTTTGCTCAGCCCCTGCCTGAGGGTCTGAGCCCAGGACTACTGCCTGTTGCTCCGCCCTGGTCTAGGGCATTGATTGTAAGACTGAACTGCTACTCAGCCTCCTGTAGTGAGGCGGCCTGGTTCCCAGGCGCCCGGAAGGCAAGAGCGACCCCTCACCTGACAAGGGGACCCGCACACGGACCCTTACAATTGCTTATACATTAATGGCAGGAGCCTGGGTAACAAGCAGGAGGAACTAGAATTGCTCTTTTATGAATATCAATTGGGATGTTGGAATCAGTGGTTATAACCTATTTAAGAAGGATCAAGTGGGCAAAAAGGGATGGGGAGTGGCACTATGTCAAAAATGGCATTACCTGTTTCCAGGTCACTGAGAACTCAGAAGAAAATTATCTTGAATGCTAATGGATCAAAGTCCCAACAGATAAAACACAAGAAGGGGTATTAGTTGGTGTCTGCTACACACAACCAAATCACGCTAGGGAACAGGATGAGCGGCTCCTGACGCACCTATCTACAATGTGAAGGAAAAAATGCTTTGTAATTATGGGGGACTTCAATCTGAGTGATATATGCTGGAAGTCTCATGCTGCCAATACTGAAACATCTTTGGAGTGTCTAAACATTATACATGACAATTTTCTAACTCAAATAGTATTGCAGACAATATGGGGCAATTCTATATTTGGCTTTGTCCTAAAAGATACAAAGGAACTGATCACAGAACTAAAAATGAATGATAGGTTAGGTACAAGTGATCATGACTTGATCACATTTATAATGAGTAAGTAGAATAAAGTTCAGACCAATAATACATATACTGGGTGCTTTAAGGGGGCTAATTTAGTAGAATCAGAGAAATATAGGCCTGGAAGAGACCTTAATAAGCCATCTGGTCCAGTGCGTGGCATTGAGGCAGGACTAAGTATTAGCTAGACCATTTCACAAAGCTGAAAACAATTATGGACCATATCAGCTGGAGGAAGAATTTAATCAGAAAAATATAAATGATTCCCAATTATCATTTATAAACACCTTATTAGATGCTCAATAAACCACAATTTCATGATCGAGAGAGAAGGCTATGCTGGTTTAAAAAAAAATGACATGGATCAGAGAGGAAGTGACGGCAATTGTATATAACACACACACTGAATGGAATGAAGGGGAAATTGATAGTAATGAATATAAATTAGAAATTGTAGTCTTAAGGGATGCCAATGGACACAAGAAGAACTCTATGGCCAGCACAGTTAATGACAATTAGAAAGTTTTTAAATCCTGACAATGGTATTGGTCCTTTACTAGATGGAAGTGGTAGAACTATCAATAATAATGCAGAAAAGGCAGAAGTGTTCAATAAATATTTCTTTTCTGTAATTGCGAAAAAAGCAGCTGATGCAATCTCATCACATGGTGATGATAAAAGTCTTTCCATTCCACTAGTATATCTGAAGGATGTTAAACAGAGGCTACTACATTTAGACATTTTTAAATCAGATGGTCCACATAGCTCTTTTAAAACTCTTGGATGCAAATTAAGCTGAGGAACTCGCTGGACCATTAATGTTGGTTTTCAATGTCTGATTAAGTTCCAGATGTCTGAAAGATAGCTAATGTTGTTCCAATTTTTAAAAAAGGGTAAATGGGATGACCTGGGTAATTATAGTCCTGTTGACCTGACACTGATCCCAGGCAAGACAATGAAGCGGCTGACATGGGACTCAATTAATTATGAACTAAGGGGGCTAATTAATTAATGCAAATCAATATGGGTTAATGGAAAATAGATCTTGTCAAAGTATCAGAGGGGTAGCTGTGTTGGTCTGTATCCACAAAAACAACGGAGTCTGGTGGCACCTTAAAGACTAACAGATTAATTTGGGCATAAGCTTTCGTGGATAAAAAATCCACTTCTTCAGATGCATGGAGTGAAAATTACAGATACAGGCATAAATATATATTGGCAAATGTAAAGTAACTCCCTTCTCTTCAAGTGGAGAACCAATGCTGAAAGCCAATTTAGTCAGGGTGGATGTGGTCCACTCCCAATAATTGAGGAGGAGGTGTCAATACCAAGAGAGGGAAAATTGCTTTTGTAGTAAGCCAGCCACTTCCAGTCCCTATTGAAGACCAGATTGATGGTGTTAAGTTTGCAAATGAGTTGTAGCTCTGCAGTTTCTCTTTGAAGTCTGTTTTTGAAGTTTTTTTGTGGAAGAATGGCTACTTTCAATCTCCCTGGACACTCAATAACAGATTTAAAGTGTTCTCTTACTGGCTTTTGTAGGTTACCTTTCCTGATGTCTGATTTGTGTCCATTTATCCTTTTATGTAGAGACTGTCTGGTTTGGCCAGTGTACATGGCAGAGGGGAATTGCTGGCACATGATGGCATATATCACATTAGTAGATGTGCAAGTGAATGAGCCTCTGATGGTGTGGTTGGGTCCTATGACGGTGTCGCTAGAGTAGATATGGGGACAGAGAAGGCAACTGGGTTTGTTACAGGGATTAGTTCCTGGGATAGTGTTTCTGTGGTGTGTAGTTACTGGTGAGTATTTGCTTCAGGCTAGGGGGCTTTCTGTAAGCGAGGACTGGCCTGTCCCCTCAAGGCCTGTGAGAGTTGGGGATCATTTTCCAGAATAGGTTGTAGATCGTTGATGTGCTGGAGAGGTTTTAACTGGGGGCTGTACGTGATGCTAGGACATCACAAAAGAGCCATGGAAGCCCAGAGGTTAGCCCAACAAGCTGCTCAAGAAGAGAGGCAGCAAGCCCTGGAATAAAGACAGAGAAATACTGGCCCAAATTGAAACCCAGAAGCATGAACTGGCTGTAATGGAGTGGAAGAGACAGAACCCTTGAGCAGCTGGCTCCACTGCCCCAAAAATCCATAAATGAGAGTGATTATGCCCGCAGTATGATGAATCTAGTGATATTGCCGAATATTGCATCGCTTTTGAAAGACTGTGCACTCTCCATGCAATTCCTGAAGATCAAAAGATGACCACTTTGGTTGCAAAATTGACTGGGAGAGCTCCGGACAGATTCAATAATATGCCTATTGCTGATGCTTCAAACTATGGTAAATTTAAGGAACTGGTTTTGAAACAGTTTTGGATTACACCTGAAACCTACAGGGTTAAATTCAGGAATCTTAAGAGGGGGTCTGGATTAAGTAATTACGAGGGGAGTTTTGGAGGAGCCGTAGGGAATGGCGTGAGAAGCCGAGCACCAGGGCCAGGAGGCCTGTGGTGGAACGCAGAGCTTGCTACGCCTGCAAGCGGTATGGACTTTTAAAAAGGGATTGTCCCTACTGGGATGGGGGCAGGGCACCTCAGAAGGGAAAGAGGCAAGTCCCTTAAACCAGGGTTTCTCAAACAGGGGCCGCCGCTTGTGTAGGGAAAGCCTCTGGTGGGCCGGGCCAGTGTGTTTACCTGCCCTGTCCGCAGGTCTGGTCGATTGCGGCTCCCACTGGCCGCAGATCACTGCTCTGGGCCAATGGGAGCTGCTGGAAACGAAGAAGCCATTATGAGAGATCCCCTAGCTACCACCTGAGCTGGAACAAGGGCTGTACCAGGGAAAAGGATTATGCCCAGACTAGGAAGGCATCCAGTCTGTGAAAGAAACTTATTGAAACATCCCTGAGGGTGAGATTTTTTTTTATCTGTATTCAGTTTTATTACTGTACTAAGCTTAGACTTGCATGTTTTATTTTGCTTGGTAATTCATTTTGTTCTGTCTGTTACTACTTAGAATCACTTAAATCCTACTTTTTGTATTTAATAAAATCACTTTTTACTTATTAATTAACCCAGAGTACGTATTAATACGTGGGGGGATGGAGACGGCTGTGCATATCTCTCTATCAGTGTTCTAGA
This sequence comes from Mauremys reevesii, assembly GCF_016161935.1. Classification (NCBI taxonomy): domain Eukaryota; kingdom Metazoa; phylum Chordata; order Testudines; family Geoemydidae; genus Mauremys; species Mauremys reevesii. The sequence goes on from NC_052631.1 coordinate 49,898,401, forward strand.
GGGTGAACTATTTATGAGTTTACCCTGTATAAGCTTTATACAGGGTAAAATGGATTTATTTGGGGTTTGGACCCCATTGAGAGTTGGGCATCTGAGTGTTAAAGACACTTTCAGTTAAGTCTACAGCTTTGGGGCACATGGTTCAGATCCTCGCTCTGTTTTGGAGCAGGTTGGCATGTCTGGCTCAATAAGACAGGGTGCTGGAGTCCCAAGCTGGCAGGGAAAGCAGGGGCAGTAGTAGTCTTGGCACATCAGTTGGCAGCCCCCAGAGGGTTTCTGTGATCCAACCCGTCACACTAGGTTCAAAGGGAGCAGGAGACAAAAACCCCCCATCAGGGCTGATTCCATAATCTGACACTTTGAGTGCAGAAGGTGGGGGCCCGCAAGGATTCTAAAAATTCATACTGGCCACTCCAGGCTTGTATTAAACTCCCAAGGTTACAGCTTTTCCCTGACCTTGGATGGGTAGATGCTACCACCACCAAGTGCAGAACCCCTTTGAGATCCCAGGAGGGCGCACTTGGGAATTTCTTTCTGTGGGGTACCCTCAAGCCTTTTCACCCCCACCCCAGGGAAGAGCTGAGGGGGGGGGGGAAATCAGCTGTTGCCACCAGCTAATTAAACAACATGTGCACAAACCTCTTAAGACACAAATCCAATTCTGTTCTTAAAGGTAAATTTTATTAATTAAAAAAGAAAAAGAAAATACATCAGGAATTTAGGCATTTGCTAGATTTTAAAAACAAAACAAACAGACAAAACCTACAAGGATTAAGCATCATGATAGCTTTCTTGAGGTCCAGCTTAAAGGTTACAAGCAAAACAAAAAGCACCTGGGGTTAGCACAGAGGAATCCACAAGCCATAATGACATAAAAGGAATAAGCCTAATTGCATCTTCCTAGACATTTCCTGATCTACTTACATATCTGGAGGGTTTAAATGAGTAGTTTCTAGGTATGATACTGATTTTGTTTTTTATACCTGGCCCAAGCTCTTACAGCAAAGCTCTGTTCTGTCTGCCTCTCCTTGGAGAACAACAGACAAAAGGGGAGTCTTGTTTCAATTTTAAAAAGTTTTAGCCTTCCCATTGGCTCTTTTGGCCAGGTGCCCACTCACTTCCTTTTACCTATGCATAGCAGTGAGATGTAACCCTTTACAGGTAGGTCAATTAGAGAACCACTACTAAGTGGGATTTTATAGCTACTGGCTGGCTGGGTGTCCACAAAAGGGAGCTCTCCCACCCCCCCACTTATCAAAACCCCACAGGCCAGGTCTACACTTAAAAGTTACACCAACATAGCTACACTGGTTAGAGGTGTGGAAAAAAACCACACCATGACTGATGTAGCTACACTGGCCTTACCCCCTATGTAGACAAAACTCTGTCAACAGAGGAATGCTTGTTTGGGGTGGTGGAGTTCTACCCTGATGGAAAACCCTCTTCTATTAGTGCAGGCTGTATCTATACTGCACGGTTATACTGGCAGAGCTTCGGTGCCTGTATAGTCTCTGTAAACATAGCCTCAGTCTGCGCAGTCTCTCAGTTATTTGGTTCCTTTGCATACCTGCACCCAGTTGGACAGAATGCCCAGTGGAATTCTCTGCCCACACACATAATGACGTCTGCCCAGAAACTCGCACTATTCCTTGTTTTAGATGTGGCCCCTTAACTGTCTCTTCCAGCTATCCTGAATGAAGGGTGCGTTCCCACTCAACAGTTTCAACAACATTTTAACTCAACCTGTAACAAGCTTTAACTCAGCTTATAACAACATTCATTAGTGAGCTGGCAACAACAATTGTAGGTAGCTGGGCTGCATGATCGCAGATCAAATTCACTGTCAATGTGATCCACGTAATGAAAGCATTTCACTTGTGACTGAAGCCATCTGAATCCAGCCCTCCAGTGGATGTATCCCAGCAAATGCAGTGTAGCTCTCTACCCTGGTGGCTACAGCACGTAAAGTGTTTGAGTCTGCTACTGCCCCTGCGTTAATGGAGCAGGTCTTTAGCAGCAGAGGCCCAGATTTTTAGTTCTAGACTTCAATCCCTGTGGATGATTTGTCCAGGGGTGTCATTCCACAGAAAGGATAGTCTTTGTATTAAAACAGCACCACTGAGCATACCTTCCACTTTCCCACTAGCAATACCCAGCGCCAGCAGGTACCCCCTCACGCCTGCTGCGTAGCCCTCATGTCTTGGACGTGCTCAGAATGGCTCAGTGGCCAGAGTACTGCTGACTGGCTTGGGCTTTGCCTGAGACCTGTGACCAGGGATGTGAGGTCAATTGCTCTAGTGAGGTGGTGAAAGGGGACCTGAGTAATGAGAAGACACTGGAAAGGAATTTAGGAAGAGCCTTCATAGCAGCAAACTTCTGGGGCCATAAAACAAAAGGGAGGAAATGAATCAGGTATGGAGCAGAAATTGCTTTGGCCACTTCTCCTAGTGCTTAGCATTTGCTTTCCACTCTTGAGTCATTGGGATGGGATTATTTGCTGCCCTAGACTAGTGGGGAAAGTGGGATTGCTTTGATACCCCTTTGTCTGGAGCCTACATGTGAGAGGCCCCCTGTATGGATAGTGCTTTCTTTTAAGCCTCAGAACTTGTCCTATTCGCTTGACACTTGGTTCCTTTGCTGAGCAACCTTTGGTGATGTTATGTTCACAGCATACAGACAGAGAATTAGAATAAAATATTCCTGCTGGGAGGCTGTAGCATCTCTCTCTCTCTCTCTCTCTCCTCTCTCACACCCCCCCCCCCCCCCAGCAGCAAGGGGCAGGTTCAGTATCTAGGGGTTCCTTTTCAATAACACAATGCAAAACTGGCTTGGGTCCCCACCCAGTGACCTAGGACAATTACATACCACCCCTCTGGGCGCCTCTAAGAGGTAATACTTCCCCTCTTGCAAGCACAGAGTCCGAGTGTAGCAAAAGCCTTTTAATAAAGGAGGGAAACAATGCAGCATTATATGGGGAAACACCACAAACGGGATTCATAACACAAACCATGAGCAGAAGACCACTCCCGAGTAAGCTTGGCAGTGTCCTTTCCCCTCAGGGTCTTAAGTCCAGCAACCCAAAAGTCACCCCACCCATGGTTTTTGCCCTTGCTCAGTGCAGCCCCAGAGTGGTTTTTTGAGTCCAGCAACCCAACTGTCACCCCACCCACAGTTTCTTTGTCCTTGGTCAGTGCAGCCCAAGTTCAGAAGTTCACCTGCAGAGTTTACCTCCCAGCCTGAGCGGAAGGGGGGGGGGAGGGGTGTATGGGGACACCTTACATGCTTCAGGTCGATAGTCCATTGCCATGCCTCTCCATGGGGTTCTGCTGCAGTCTTCACTGCCGGCCACACCCCTCCACCAGCTGTCCTGCTTGCAGCTCACCAACTTGTCTTCAGGCTCTCCCCCTCACTTAACACAGCTCTCAGTGATTTCAGCTCTTAGTAACTTCAGCTCTTTAGTGATTTCAGCTGTTAGCAGGGGAGCCTCAGTGCTGGTGCACTCAGAAGCACTAGCCCAAAGTAGGTCTAATGCTTAGACCGGTGGTGCCCGCAGGGGCATCTTAATGTGCCCGTGTCCTGGACCCCGGGAGAGCACCCGCCGAAATGCCACCGAATTTCAGCGGCATTTCAGCAGGGACACCTCTCGATAACGCCGCTTGCCGTCGAGAAGCGGCGTCATCAAGAGGCGTCGCCGCTGAAATGCTGCCGAAATTCGGTGGCATTTCGGCGGGTGCTCCACCGCCGCAATGGTCCTTGGGGACCATTGGCTTAGACCTAGGAATCAGTGATTTCAGTTCTGCGGCACCTAACATGACTTCTAACTGAGTCAAAATTAGCTCTCATTACACCATGGAGAGAGGAGAGGTCAAAGTGCTGTGTTGTTGTGTTTCATTGTGGATCGCAGGTAATCCCTGTGTGGGTGGAGGGGGGATGCTATGTCTCTGCCCCTTGGCCTGCTCACTCCCCCATTCCCCATGCAGACCCTGGAGCATGGAGCACCCACAGGGGGTGCAGGCTCCCCTCCATGATGCAATCCCTGTGCAGCTCTGGGGTGCACACTCCTCACTTGGGCAATCTCCCAGGAAAAGTTTGTCTGAGTAACTGAATCAAAACTGAACCAGGAACGTTTGATTTGACCCTTACTGAATACTTCCCAGCAGCCCCTAGGAGAACTGAATCTTAGGCCCTTTTGCTGGGTGGGGGTTGTAGCCAGAGCGTACTAGAGCATCCCTAAGGTGGATTTTTCACACCCTTGAGCACCGTGGGTATGCTGACTTAAGTTTTAAGTGTAGACCTGCCCCCAGACTTGCAATGTCAAATGCATGAAGGAAACGTGAAAGACCAATAACCCCCTTCCAGGCTGCCTCACTGCATCAGAACGAAATTAGAATGGAAGAGACAAAGTCCATCTGGCAGTTCATCTTTTATATGCGGTGGCTTCCATGTTGCTGGCTGAGCTTTGCTCTTTCACAGTCAGAGGCACTTTTAAAATGCGCTATGCACCATTGAAATAAATCCCTAAGGAAACCGGGCTTTAATTTTCCCCATGGGAGGGTCTGTGAGGATATTGAATTGCTTGGGTAGTTCTGGCCCGGGCCCTGCAGAGATGGAAGCCTATGTGACTAGCATTGCCTTTGGGGGCAGAACTGTCCCCAGGGATGGTGAAGATCAAGACAGTGGTCTCCAACACCTTCCATTCTCTGGAGAGTGACTAGGAACGCTCTGAAGTGCTGATAGCAATTTGCAGACATCATGTGTTACCTTTGGGTGGGCTAGTCCAGTGACTCTCAACCTTTTCAGAGTACTGTACCCCTTTCAGGAGTCTGATTTGTCTTGCATACCCCCGAGTTTCACCTCACTTAAAAACTACTTGCTTACAAATCAGACATAAAAATACAAAAAGTGTCACAGCACACTAGTACTAAAAAATTACTTACTTTCTCACTTTTACCATAAAATTATAAAATAAATAGATTAGAATATAAATATTGTACTTACATCAGTGTATAGAGCAATATAAACACGTCATTGTCGGTATGAAATTTTAGTTTGTACTGACTTTGCCTAGTTTTACAAAAAGCACTAGCAAATATCTAGATGAGTTGATGTCCCCCCTAGAAGACCTCTGTGTACCCCCAGGGTTACACATATCCCTGGTTGAGAACCACTGGGCTAGAGTTCACTTCATTGCCCTTCTCCAGTGCCTAAAAACTCCAACTCCCACAGAAAAAGCACATGGAGACTCAGAGTTCAGTCTCTAAGAATTTTCAGTAAGGATCACACACAGTCAACCTCCCCACATTCAAGTCCCCAAAAGAACAAAAGGAATGAACTTAATTCTTAGTTGAGCTAAAGAGTGTTAGAACTGAAGCTAAATGGCCACAAGGTGGTGTCATATCCCCAAAAATGAAGCTGGGCTGCAGCTCACTGCACTGCGCTAGCCAGAGGCTAGTCTCACAGAGCAGGTCCCACACCCCTGGTCCCCAGTCTTCATTTCCTTGGGGCCTAGAATGCCTCCAGAGTTGCTGGCTCTCACCCACATGGGCCTCCAGCATCTACCCTCTCATTGATCCCACCAAGCAGATCCTGGGAATCGTTGGAAGGGTTCTGGAAGAGAACAGGCTGCTCCGCAGGAGACTGGGGCTCATGTCAGTGCAGGACACTCAGCTTCCAAGTCTGTGAGTTAGCCAAGGAAGAGGAGGGTTAAGATTTAACTTTCCACCACAGTGTCTGCCAGCTGACCCTCCTGGAGATGCTCCCCTAGAGCCCAGCCGTGCTAGAACTGGCATGTGTGGGACCCAGAGCAGCACGGTGCTGATACCCTGCCCACCCTCCACTGCGTCTGAGGGTACATCTACACTGCAATTAAAGAGCTGGGGTACAGCCACGGCTGGCACAGGCTCACAGGACTTAACAATTCCTGTGTAGACATTCCAGCTCAGGGACCCTCTCCCCTCCAGCCTGAGTCTGAATGTCGACACTGCAGTTTTATAGCCAGCCTGAGCCCTGTGAGCCTGAGTCAGCTGACCTGGTCAGCCACGGGTCTTTGACTGTGGTTTAGACATACCTCAAGGAGCTGGTAGGGCAGACATTGCCTGTTCGGGCAGATATCGAAATGAACCCGATAAGACCTAGCTGTGAGGGGTGGGGGGGGGAGGCTGGGAATTTGCCCTGGCAGTATGCAATGTTGTAGGAGGAGTCTCAGGGTGGTCCACGCTGCACACTAAGTCCAGGCTCTGACTCCTTCCATACACACACAAATCAGTCTGACTTGGGTCAGCAAGCACCAGATCCTAGGACCTTGCTGAGGGGTGGGTCAGAGCTCGAGTCCTGCAGTGACTCAGGCCCAAGACCTGTCATTTTGCGGTGTGGTCACAGCTCCAGCTGCAGAGCCAAGTCAGAAGGGCTGCGTAGTGCAGTATGGATGTGTTAGCACGGCTGTGAGATCTGGGTCCAGCAACTGCCAACCCAGGTTTACAACATAGTGTGAATGCTCAACTGTGGGCTTGGAAACACCATGTCCATGAGCTGGGGGCCCACCACAGTCCTGTGTTTGCTATGTGTGTACCCCTCCCTCAAGAGTGACAGGAGGGCACGGCCCAGAACTTCGATTGTAAATTAAAATGTGCAGGCCCAGAATCCCCTTTCTGCCTCCATTTCATTGTGAAGGATGAGTGCATGCACCCTGCTCTGAGCCGCTTGGGACGGTGAATTGCCCCTTGACCCGCAAAGCTGTCCACCCCTCTGCCCTGCCTTGCCCACTGGGTGCAAGCACTGCCGTCCCTCCCAGCTTCTTTCCACAGGCCAGGGAGCATGCTGGCCTGGGGGTGGAAGGATGGCAGCAAGAAGGATGTTCTAATAGAACCCAGTCCTGAAAGGTGCTGAGCACCCTTAGCTCCCATTGACTTTAATGAGATGAGGACACACTTCCCCTGGCAGGGCCAAGCCCAGGCAGAATAAGCTCCCGCAGTAAAACAGCCTGTGTGCAATATCCCAGGGCACAGTGACGCTCTCTCCTGGGTCCCCAGACTGTAACTGTTTGAGGGTGTAATAAACCCCAGGGTAAAAATCACAGCCTTAAGCTTGAACAACAGCATTTCCCCTTCTCATCCCCTCTCCCCCTTTTCAGATCTCCCCAGAAGCGTAGGAGAAGCCGGGCTTTCTGAGCGCTGAGGACCTGGTGTTTGGCTTCTGGCAGAGGAGGCCAGACCGGGATCTTACAGTGATCCACCAGCTCAACCTCCCAGTCAACAGTTTTGACCAGTTCAAAACAAAGGAGTCCTAAAACCACCAGTCTGGCTCCCACAGAGCAGGACTCACGGTGGCATCATGCAGTCAGCTGTGCTGTGAATTAAAAAGCAGCTGGCATGTTATAAACTTTGTTTTCACAGTTTAACATTTACTCTGTCTATTTGGCTAGTGTCCATTGGGCCAGCTCATGGAGATGAGCCCCCTGAGAAGAGCTGGAGGAACACATCCGCAAGCAGCGTTTGCAGTCTAAAGTTGCTATTTTTTCTACACCAACAATCCCTGCTTACATTTACTGTGGTCCGTGTGGGTGCCTGGTGGTGCTGCTCAGAGGGGAGCTCCAAAAGGGCCAGAGGCTGTGTCTCCAGGCCACATTTCCCTAGTTTGCGTATGAGAATGTCATGTGACATGCAGAGGTTGGCATCAACCAAGGCTCAGCCCTGCTTCATACCTGAAGCTGGCTCAGCTGCCAGTGGAAGGGGTGGGCCATGCAGTACAAGGAAGTCCCTCTGGCTACTGCTCAAGTGGGTCCACAGTCCTGGACCATCTAGACTTAAGGAACTAAACTCAGCAGCAGCGGTTTCTTTTGCTTCCACCACACTCTCCTCTGATCTACACTTTTCTTCAAGAATGTGCATGGTTACATCCATTTGAGATGGAGATATGGATGCTGCAGTAGCTGCCAGGTCACCTGCACTCTGACTAACTGGAAGATCAGGCATCTCCTCACCCCTCATCCTCACTGGGGCCAGAAAGCTCACCGTGAACTTTTGTGTCTATGTATCTCAGGAGAGCTCCTTCCTGTTTAGATAGAAAAGCTTCCTTTGCTTGCTTTCTTTTACTGAAGGCTGCCCCAGAGGGGCGTTTTCTTCTTTCACTCATGACTGCTGTTGTGTGCCAGCTATAGTGGCTATCAACACTCAATTTAAGGGGAGAAATAAGCAGGCTGGTAGCCGGGCCTGAGTGAGGGAAGATATCAGCGTCTTAAGGGCCTAACTGGCTCCTACTACTTCAGTTTACTGCCTGTTCTCCTCAAGTGGGTTCAGGGAAGCAGCAGGAAACAAGAAGCTCCCTGAGAAGCTGGTGTTAATCAGTCCAGACTCCTGAGGGTGCTAGAGAGGTTCCTCCTCCTCTCTCTCCCAGCAGCTCCTGCTGCTTTCTATTATTTCCTCTCACCTTTTCTCCTGTCTGTCAGTTATGTCTCTTGTGCCCTCCTTCCTCCAGCACAGCACTCCAGCTTCTCTGTGCATCTAGAGCAGAGAAAATACATATGCACCAGCAGCAGACACAATTTTCTACACTCGGGGTCCTAGTGGCGCCCCCCCCCACAGTCTGGCACCTGAGGTGGCTGCCTCTGTTTGCCTCATGGTAAGGTCAGCCCTGCAAATCACTGGAGCAGAATGGGATGTTACGGTACAGCTTTATTTTGTCTCAGTACTATGGCAATTAACAAACAGCATAAACAGTGGGCATGGCTGAATCTCCAAACTGGTGTGGTGTGGTGTGGTGTGTGTGTGATTTAGTGACAGCTCCATCCCTTAGGCCAGGATTCATGCAGCTGGATGCTCGGCTCCTCTTTGAACACAGGATGGGTCAGAGCCATGCCTCTCCCTGAGTCACACAGACTCTTTCTCTGCAACGGTGCAGAACTGTGGCTCTGTGTGTCACAAGGAACAGCCAACCCAGACAGTGATTTCTAATTCATGGACTTTTCTTGGCAAGGGAAATTGGATGGTACTTAGTACTGTGTGAACACAGGGAGCCTTCTCCATCACATTTCCATGCATGTATCTCTAGGGAATGTAACCAGTACACATGCACATGTGAGGGTAGATGGTGCTCCCTGGTGTTCCTCTCCAGCAAGAGAGCCCTACCCTCTGTTCCTTCCCCTCTGGCCTCCAGAGCAGCACGCTTGCCCAGGTGTGCAGGGCAACTGCAGCCTGTGAGCTAGCACCTGTTTTTGCTCAAAGATGCCCTGAGCTTTGCTGTGATCAGAACAAGTTAGGCCTAAATTCAAGGATAAGTCTCTGATTTGAGATCACTGGAATTTATCATGCGCTGACAGATAGTTACTTGGCCTATCATGTGCAAATCACAGTGTCCGAGCACTTGCAACGTGCGGTCCATCCAGAATAATTATGACTCGTGAAGCCTAATGCGACATTGCCAACTCTCCCAATTTCACTGTGAACCTTGCAATATTTGGTGTTTTCCTAAAAGCCCCAGGGCCTGGAGTCTTGTGACTTCACAAGAATCTCAGCTTTCATTTACAAGGAAAGTTAGCTTTCCAACCCTCCTGGTTGTGGAGAAAAGGACCTGAATGCAACATAGAGGCTCAGAAACCAGAGGGCCCAGCTTTTAGTACGATTATGATGATTTAATCTCAGCATATCTGAGATTCTCTCATGATCCTTGGCTGTAGGAGGCTGTCGATACTTCTAACAATCTCCTTTACCTCTTGCCCTGAAACTGACCTGCTCTGGGTGTCTGCTACTGGGCAGTAAGGTATCTGGGCTTGGGCGAGATATCTCCGGGGTTAAAAAGGCTCTGTCTTCTGGAAAGAGCAGGACAGTCATTTTCACCTAGAAGATGCCGGGAGACAGGGGCTGGCTGCACAAACCTGCCTGGTCTCCTCATCCCCAAAGTCCCCAGTAGCACCAAGTCTTACAATTAGACCATAACAGCATGTGTGAGAGGGACCAGATGTGCGTGTGTAGCACTAGGTGCATGTGGATGCTCTGTGTCCCCCTGTGCTCACCTCCCCCACTTGAGCAATGGGTCAACCCCCATGTGGGCTGCTCTCCGGAGCTGCGGAGGACTGGGAATGGGACAAGGGATTGCACTTTGCAATAGGGGGAAGTGGACTAGTATCCTGGCCTAGTCTGCTCTGGCCTTTCCTCGTGCTGAGTGCTCCCTGGTGGTGTGTGCACCAGCCCCGGTGGGGAAGTGGCTGCCTAGACACCGTGGAGGTCACTCACGTGTCCAGAGTGTTTGTTACACATTGAATGGCTCCGCTGGGCTCTCCCTGACCTCATTGCAGGGAAAGGAGGCTGCAGCCGTTCACCTGCTGTGCCAATGTATGGCACGGGGCAGCTGGAGACACTCTGCACGCAGGAAGCAGAGGCAGCTGTTCCTGGTGTGCAGTAGCACAGCTCTATGCACAGCAGGGAACCTCGGGCATGGGCCCTGCTCACTAATGAAACCACACTTCACCTGGCACAAGATCCCTTCCTTAGGCAGGGAGCCTGATCCTTGCTCCTGTTAGCTGTGGGAAAGGTCCAAGGGCCACCTGCTAGTCTCACTGGACACTGGCTCTGGATTCAAGATGCCCACCAGGAATCTGTCCTGCCTGGCAAAAGAATTCCAGACGTACACTCCTCACCATTCCCTCCATGCTGTGTCGACAGCACCCCCAGTAGGGTGTTCACAGAGCTCTCCCACCTCCACTTTCTTAGCTTTCCAGGCATTAGTGAATGGTGCTTCAGCCCATGCTTGGGTAACCCTCCTTGCCAAACTTCGAGAGAGTCCCATCATGACCAGAGCTACAGAAAGGAGCAGCTGTGCTCAAGGCGGTGGGTTTCCATTTCACACTAGCTGCATAGCTGAAAATATTCCCCTGCTTCAACTTCTCCCTCTGCCACGATGCCTACAGAACACGACTGGCGTGCTAGGACCGTGGCTTATTATACCAAAACAGGAGCAGTTCAGGGTTACCTTGTCTATTCCCTCCCATATCACCAACCCCAAGGGGTCCAAAATCATGAGCCAGGCCCCACAAAATTACAAGAGTGGTTTATATAAAGCCTGATCCTCACAGGTGCCTCGCCTTTGTCTGTGCTAGAAACTTCTGCCCCATAGCAATATTGGCTGGGGAGTGATTCTTCCAAGGCATTTCCATCCCGCTAAAAGTTCTTGTGTAGGCGCACTTATAGCAGCATGCGAGTCCTTTAGCCAGTACAGCTTCATACACTCACCAAACCACTATGATCTATGCTGACAAAAGCATTTAGTTGCTGGTATAAGCTGCATCTCCACTAGGAGGTTGTGCTGGTATAGCTAACCCAGCAAACCTTTCTAGCATAGGCCTGGCCTTGGTCTTAACACAGGATCCTCCTGCTAGGGCAGCGCCTTTGCTATGACACTGGCCCTAGTAATAGAGAATGAGGGAATTGCACGGTTGAACCCACCGAGCCAGTCATCCCACCATGGTAGAGAGGTACGATTGGTTCAAACACTGAACTCTCTGCCCCCCCCACACACACACCTCCCAGAGCCCATGACAAGGGCTGGAGAGCAGTTTACTGTGTTTCTCAGCAAAGCATGTGATTGCCATGGACGGTCCCCAGAATGTTGGCTCAGAGTCAAATGTTGACTTCCATGGCAGAGTTTGTTTACTCAGGGCCTTCCTGTATCTCTCCTCCCATGTCCTTGGGGCAAGCAAGGAAGGTAAGAGGAACCTGCCTGCCCCTTTCCTTAAATAATCAGATCCCTGGGAAGAATTAAGTTAGCAAGCTGCATTAACCCAACTTTGGATTTCTACAAAAGCTAACAAACTCCTCTCTGGGAACAGGGGCAGTGACCAGGAACCAGAACTGTGAGTCGGGTGGGAATGAACTGGACTGCTGAGCAGGGAAATCCCCAGCCGCACTTGCATGGTGTTTGTCCAGTAACTTGGCCCCAAGCAGGCCTTGAGCCAAGAGGCCTGTTTTTGAAGTCTTCATCCATGACTTTCCATAGCAGAACAGTGGGACTAGGATGACCAGAAAGCAAGTGTGAAAAATCGGGACAGGAGGTGGGGGCAACAGGGGTCTATATAAGAAAAAGCCCCAAAAATCGGGACTGTCCCTATAAAAATCAGGACATCTGGTCACCCTAAGAGGGATGCTCTGGGAGTCCTGCTTTGCTCCGAGCACCAATGTCCTTTACCCACGTTCACGCTGAGCTCTGGAAAGAGCGAAGCCACCCTGGCTCCAGCCCAGATACCAACAGGCTCTCCAAAGCACTTCCCCTCCAATTATTCCTACTACCCAAACTAACCCAGCACACTGGGGGGGTTCCCATGGCAACGGCTGATGTCATCTCCAGCACGTCCTGCTGCATTAGAGTCCAGTTCTGTCACCATCTATGGTGCAAAACTTGTGTCATGTCCTGAATGCTCCTGGGCTAGTCCCATGGCATTGCTGCCTCCATCTGGGGGGATCGGCAGCCAGGAAGAGAGGGGGCTTGCATGGGGGGGTGGGGGAAGCTGACACTGGTGCTATTGCTAGTGTAAGTTTCAGTCGCCTTCCTCAGGGCAACCAAACAGCTAGCTCTCCCCGGGGGCTGATGCGAGGGTTTGGCTGTGTCACTGAATTACAGCAATCCCGCAGTCGCAGGAAGATAACCCTGCCCTGTTCTTCCAGTTGCCTGGTCAAGGAGCGTGCCATGGACTGGGTCTCCACTGATTCTAGCTATGCATCCCCTGGCCCACTGACACCATGTCCCGGAGCTGGTGTGTTCACAGGTCTCAGTGTGAAATGCCTGCTGCAAAGGAAAGCCTTCTGCTGTGATGGCTTTCTGAGAGCGCTCTGGCAGTGTTTGGGGGTGGGGAATGGCCCAAACATGAGTATGTGAGAGAGGTGACCAGTGGGGTTACAACAGCACCTAAGCAGAGCAGGTGGGAAAAAATTTCCTGCAATGAAATTTTGCTAAAATATGTTGTTTGGTCAAAGCAGAGATGTGTTGGCTTCAGTGACCTTTTCCCCAGGAAGTGGGGTGAGCAACTCTTCTGCTCCATAGCCTGCGGGCTTAGGCACTGCCCTGGGAGAGCCAGGATCTAGGCCCTGTTCTGCCCAATTCAGTGCAAAGCCGTTCATCCCAGGGCACTCTCAAGCAGGCAGAGCAGGGTCCCAAACCTGGGTCTCCCCATCTCATCCCTGAATTTGTTCCAGTGCTGAACAAGAGTAAATTTCAGAGCTTGAAGCAGAACAGGCACCCTCTGGTCAGCACTGCAGCCAAGCGGGCTGGCCACCAACTCCCAGGGATTTCAGTGGGGATGGGTACCTAGCTTGCTCACTCACTACTAGGGCACTGTAATAGGGTGCACTCACCTCTCACGAGCACTCCCTTAGCTTAGTACATGCAGGCCTGCACTTTCTCTGTAGCCTTCCTTGGGCTTAGGTCCTTAATTAGTCCTGTAGTCTATCAGTGGTCTTAGCCCTGGTATCGGGCCGTACTCCTGGGCTCCATCTCTCCCGATGGGCCACTAAAGGGTTCAGTTCCCCTTCTGGGGTGCCTCAATGTCCAGGCCACTTCCCCACAGTCATAGGCGGCAGGTTATATCTGTGTGCGGTGCCCGGGCTCCAGGAATATTCAGGGCCGGGTGCCCTGCTCCAGCAATAGTTGGAGCTGGGTCTCCCCCCCGGCCCTGCCTGGATCCGCCCTGGTCCCCGCAGATCTCCCCCTGCTGCTGCGACCCTGCCTGGAGCAGGTCTCAGCCCCCCCCGCCACGTCACGTCGTGTCCCTGCCTGACAAAAAGCAACACGTGCCTCTCCCCTGCCTGCTCTGTGCTGCCGGAGGGCTCCCAGCAGAACTGCTGTCTGCTGCCGCAGGGTCCTAGTGCCTGCCAGCCACAAGTGGCAAGGCAGGCTGCCCTTACCCTGAGCCTCTCCAATGCCCCAAACCCTCAACCCCAGCCCTGAGCCCTCATCCCCCTGCACCCTAATCCTCAGCCCCAGCCCTGAGCCCCCCGCGCCCTGAGCCCCCCCTGCAGCATGAACCCCTCCTCCCCCTGCACCCTGAGCCCCCCCCCACAGCATGAACCCCTCATCCTCAACCCTCATCCCTCTGCACCCTAATCCTCTGCCCCAGTCCTGAGCCTCCCCCCGCAGCATGAACCCCTCATCCCCCACCCACACCCCACACCCCCACCCGCTGCCCAAGCCCTGAGCCCCCGGCCGCAGGAACCCCGCAGCCACAGCCCACACCCCACAGCCCAACCCTCTTCCCAAGCCCAGAGCCCCCTCCTGCATCATGAACCCCTCATCCTCAGCCCCACAGCCCTCACCCTGCACTCCCTCCTATCCCCAAACTCCCTCCCCAGAAGGTGCACCCCCCCTTCCCACACACCCCTTCCCAACCCCAAACTCCATCCCAAAGCCTGCACCCTTCACCCCCTCCTGCACACCCACCCCCTGCCCCAGCCCAGAGCCTGCACCCAGCACCCAAACTCCATCCCAAAGCCTGCACCCTGCACCTCTCCTGCACCCTAATCCCCAGCCCAGGATCTGCACCCCAGACCTCCCCCGCCAAGCCCCCTCCCAGAGCCTTAGGCAGGTGGGGGCAGAGTTTGGGGGGGGGTGGAGTTGGGGGGCAGGTTCTGGGCACCACCAAAATTTTTACAAACTTGCCACCCATGCCCACAGTGGCTAATGAGGACATGGAGGGGGGACCCATTCCCTCCCACTACTCCAGGTCTCAGCCTAGAGACCCTGTAGACAGTAGCCATCTGCTGTGTCCCTTTATCTAAGCTGTGCCACTGCTATAATTCCCTAGTCCACTTCCCCACAGCATCATCATTCTTACCTCAGGGCCTTGTCCTGATGGAGTCCCAGCAACCAGATCAGAGCTCCTTCTTGCTTCACCTGGCTTCTGCCAGCACTACCCTGTCCAAAGTCCAGCAGCTCTCTCAGCCAACCACACACCATCAAGGCTCCTTCAGCTCCAGCAAGGAACTGAACTCACTCTGGCTCTGCAGCTCTTCTTATACTAGCCAGCTGAGCCCTGATTGGCAGCTCCCTGCAGCACCTTTCTGATTGGCTGTGTGGGACACAGTCACTCTATTCAGCTTGGAGGACCCTCTCCACTGCCTTTTTCTGGAGTGGGGTGTGGCAAGACCATGAGGCCTCCAGCAGGGGCCTCAGAGGGTCTGGTATACCCCATCACAGGTGCCTCTTCCTGGCTGTTTTGGGGATTAGCTCCTTCCAGGTCTGATGCCCCCATTGGCCAGTCATTTGCATGCCCTGCTGCCTCTCTCTTCCTCTGTGACTCAGGGTTCTCTCCCTTCTTGGCTTGGCTCTCCGACCAGGTCACTGTGTGTTTTCCCCTTCCAGGGTATCACAGTCCCTCCATATACACTGTCTCCAGCAGTCTTCCCATCCACCGCCTATCTGTGCTACTTCCTCAGTGGCTGATAGAGTAAAGGGCAGGCCCAGGTTCCCCTAGGTTCCAGCCCAGGGACCCTTGAATCAGCAGCCAAGGTCTGCATGATCTTAAAACTTGCTGTCTTTTCCCTGAGCCTTTTCCTATATCCTCTCCCCTTGTCTCCTTCCTTCCCTCTCTAATGTCCAGAGGGTGGCTACCAGCTCCTCACTACAACCCCTTTCTGCTGCCAACTGCCTGACTTTATCCTAGCCCCACACGTTCCTTCTCAATTGGGCTCTATCATCAATCAGGGGCTACTTAGGCCACCTAATTCTCCCCCAGGAGCAGCCTATTAAGTTAATTAGCCCCTTCCCAGCTACCTTAATCCTTTCAGGTGAGGGGTGCAGTGAATGCCCCATCACAGGCCTGGATTCATGAAGGGACTTAGGTGTTGAGTCTCTAAGCATCATGGCACCTAGAAAAGCACAGGAACACACTGTGATTCACAAAGCCTGAGTTTGGAGCTTGTCTCCCTAGGCATGCGAATCGCTCTGGGGCTGAGGCAGGAACTAGGAGTCTGGACACCCAGAGGGAGGCAGCAGGGTGCATGCCCAGGGGCAGAAACTTAGGCACAGGGAACTTCTGCCCTGAAAATGTAGGCACCGGGTGAATTTATGCTCCTACAAGGTTCAACAGGAGTTTTGTGAAATGCAGTGGAGCCTAAAACTGTGATGTGGGCACCTAACACAGATATAGCCTTAATCTGGGGTGTCGGTGCCTAAATACCTCGGTGAATCCAGGCCTAGATGCCCAGCTGCATCTTTAGGCATCTAAATCCCTTTGTCAGTCTGGTCCTCAGGGTTTGGGGCGGCCTCCTTAAGGAGCACATGCTGTTACAGCCATCACCTTGGCAAGGAAGGCCTTGTTTTCTCCAGGTAGCCAGCTCACTCAGGCAAGACAGAAAGAAATGGCTGTATTTCAAAAGACATTTATGGACACGAGGGCCAAAGCTCACAGTGCTTTGTTGTTGGAAAAAGTCCCGTTTGGGGATTATGCAGCCGTAAAGCAACGCTTGGATAATGTCAGAGAGAACCTTACTGCGGCCTGCTCAGAGGGATGGTGGACTTGGGTAATGATGGAATACCACAGGAAGTGCACCTTCCAAAACCCATTCATTTGCTTGCTGAATCATTATATTATGGTGTCTAAAGACTTTGCCTCCCCTGCCTATTATTTTAATTTGTAACTATTTTATATTCAAAAAGGTCCATTTCAATGTGGACAGTTCATAAGAACTATAATGAAGACCCCCATCTAATGTTCCCCAGAATTTTTCTGCTGCTTGTCCCATAAATAACTTGAGCACAATCAGAGATAGAAGCTTTTAGTTGCATCTCTATTTAGAAGAGACCTTTACTGATGGTACTATTAATCTGGGTCACAAAAAAGGAGACCTGAGCTTCCAAATCCATTTCCGCGCTCCTAGTTGATTGGGAATGCATTCTTTGTAAGCAGGGAAAGCCCTTCAGCTCCTTTCAAGTTCTGTGCAGAGGGACAAAATAAATGTTCCTTGACTTTTTCAATTATTGCCACACTGATCGCTGAACCTTCAGCCTTGAAGTTCTCCCTGTGACTAGCCCTTAGCAGGGAGCATAGTACTGCTACATTTGGAAAAAGAATATGAATGACTGAACCTGCTGTCGTCCTAAGAGCTCACCCCCAACGGAAGGTGCACGGTGCAGCTGTGTGCATCTCAGGAGTGTGCATCTACTAAGGGATACTACGTCCCTTCTCCACAGCCCTGGGACTGCAGTGGAGAGATGCCAGCAGAGAGTTTGCCCCAAAGTGTTTGTGCGGCACGTGAGGGAACTGTATGTTGGAGGGTCATGCAGAGGATGCTGTGTAATGCTCTGTTCTATGCAAATTCCCTGTACAGCCTTGTACAGGAGAGGGCAAGGCAATGGGGGAGCAGGGCCTGCTCCAGGCCAGGTTAACCTAAGAACAGCCCTTCAGAAACAAGTTTAACCCCTTCAACATAGTGCACAGCATGCCGATCTCAGCCTCTAACTGCAGGAAAGTGCACAAAGTGGCTCATTTGAATGAGACTTAACCTGTTTATTACGGCACAGGACTTTTTAAAGGCTCTTGTTCAGGGCATCTGGGAAGCTCTCCTAGCCTGGGACTCCTGCTGAGAATCAGGCCATTTCAGCTTCCATTGACGGCAGGTGGGTGCTAATGAGCGAAGGGAGCACAGCCGCTCCGTCCAAACATGCTGCGGAGCCAGGAGACGAATGAGGAGAGCTGTCTGCTAATAGCTCTAGGTGAATTCTCTGCAAACCTTTGTTCACCACCCTGGAGTACAGACATGTGGCAAGACAGAGAAAGACAGGAGAGTCTGCAGGAGAGCCCATTGACAACCCAGATGCTGCTTGTGTGTGGCTGGTTTTTTCAAAGAACAAAGAGGAGAGATGTATTAGTTGTGCTGGCCCCCAATCCCCTTTCTGTTGTTGGTGCGATGCCTCCAACAGCTGACACTACCAGTGCCCATTGGCAGAACCGTCTGTAGTGTGGTGGTGTGTGTCAGATGGGAGCTGTGTTGGCAGAGAGTTTGCACAGGACGCATATGGCCCTGTCTCCAGCACAAAGTATAATGGGGTTTGGGTACCCCAGTTGGGACACGTTCCTCAAATGCAGTGACAACAAACACACAGTTTCTCTGCCATCACAATCCTTGGATGAAACATCAGAAGAAATTCTCCCTGCCTGACCGTCGCTAGGGCAGCACAGAATTGTTAGCTGCTTCTGAAAGCTGTCTTTAAATGAACTCGTTCCTGGGTGTAAACAGCACCACAGAGACTTCTGGGAGGGCCCATTTAAGCAGGTTGCTGAGAACATATTTACAAAAGTCATCATTAACAATCCTTGTTTTTCAACCAAGCCATCACGGGAGGGGGCATCAGCACGTCTTTCTTCTCCTGGTCCCAAGCGTTTGCAATCACAAACCTTGAGCAACACTTAAATTGCTCTCCCCTCCCTCCTGAGTGAATGGGATTCCCCCATGGTCCCTTACAGTGCTGCTTCTCCAGCTTGGAGTGGGGTACATGTGTGTCATTTAAAATAACCACACCCACCTCACTGGGGTATTTGCCCTCATGGAAATGACCTGCTGTCCTGGCACAAGTTACTTCATCTCTCCCTCCCTTTGATCTGACACGAGGGTCTGCTGACGTGGACTCAGGTAGGAAAGTTCATAGGCAATACCACTGATATCCATGAAATGGTCAGGCAGGGATTTTCCCATCCAAAAAATTAAAAATGGTTCCTGTGATGATTGCCATGTGGGCCCTGCCCCTCCCACTGTCACCGACACCAGTGCAAGGTGTGCTTGAGTGGAGCATGTTGGTTGGGTGGCGTTCCACACCCTCTCTGCACAGGTGGGAGTGACCACACCAGAGTAGGCCTGTGGAGGGTGGGGCCCTTCATGCTGGTGACCCACATGTCAGAGAGCCGGTGAGAAAACATGTTCGAGGGTGGCCAGCGTTTCAAGCTGTGAAATCAGGCACTTGTAGCCATGGGAGGGAGTGTGAAAGGGAGGCTGTGCACACACTGGGCATGGGTCTCATCAGCCAAGAGTGACGCTGGATGCGGGTAAGTTGAACAAGTGGAACTTTATTAAACCCCATGCACTGCTTTGTCTACGTGGCCGCGTTGCATCCAGCCCAGCTCCCTGCACTGCCTGGCCTGCTTGTGTCCCCTCAGCGACAGTCCCTCCACGGAGCACGGGCCCAGTTCCACTGGTCATGGTCCATCTTCCTGATTTTACAGACATTTTGATACAGCCTGACACCCAGTTCCCACCCAGGACCCTTGACCAGAGGCTGCTAGCACCAAGCCGAGCTGGGCTTGTCTTTACCCTGACTCAGCTGCTCACAGGGTCTGTGAGACACTTTGGTCTCCTCAGCAGGTGACTGCACCAGGAGTGACAGCACCAGGAGTGACCTTGCTCTGTGTCCATCACCTGTCTCCGAGGCCAGCAACCTTTCTCTGGAGTCTCCTCCATTCCTGAGGGGTCGGCCTCTGCGTTGTTCTGTTCCTCTCTTTGGGGGTGATCTCTGTATCGCTGTGGGCTCTCTCTAGGTACTGTGTCTGCCGGCTCCCAAGTGTCTCCTCTTACTTCGGGTCACTTGTCCCTCCTGCGCAGTCACCTTGTGTGATCTGTGTGCCACTGCACCCCTCGTGACTCCTTTAGTGCCCTCCCCTGCTGTGTCTCAAATGGCTCAACTCTCGCCGGATTGCTTGTCTCTACAGCTGGCAGGTCTGTGGCTGATCTGCTGTACTCTAGTGCCTGCTTTCTCTGATTGTTGGTCATCTCCTCTCAGTGGTTTCTCCATCTTTCTGGCTGCAACAAGTCTTCCCTACACTGGATTGTTTTAGCACTCCTGGGATGGGTATTCCTGTGTGCCTGAAATGCTAACAAAGGGATTGAACCAGAAGAAACAGCCTTGAATAACAGCTGATTCCATCTTACCATTACTCTGTGGGTGTGTTGGGGAGGAGGGGTGGTGGTCAAACTCCCTGTAGTATGCAAACACCTGGAATTCTTCCAAGACAAACAGAGGTTTGTTGTCAGTGAACACAGTGTCCAGTGTGACGGGTTGGGTCACAAAGACCCCCTTGGGACTGCCACGTGACATCCTGGAACTACCTCTGAGCCTGTTTTCCCTGCCAGCTTGGGACTTCAGTACCCTGCCTTGTTGAGCTAGACACGCTAGCCAGACACTGCAACACAGACCCAGGTCTGAACCACGTCCCCCAAAAGCTGCAGACTTAACTGAAAACAGCTTAAGCAGTGCCCCTATCTCCAACACCCAGACACTCAGCTCCCAATGGGGTCCAAACCCCAAATAAATCCATTTTACTTTGTATAAAGCTTAGACAGGGTAAACATAAATTGTTCGCCCTCTATAACACTGATAGAGAGAAATGCACAGCTGTTTGCTCTCCCAGGTATTAATTACATACTCTGGGTCACTTAATAAGCAAAAAAGTGATTTTATTAAATATAAAAAGTAGGATTTAAGTGGTTCCAAGTAATAACAGACAGAACAAAGTGAATTACCAAGCAAAATAAAACAAAAACACACAAGTCTAAGCCTAATACAGTAGGAAACTAAATGCAGGTAAATCTCACCCTCAGAGATATTCCAATAAACTTGTTTCACAGACTAGAGTCCCTCCTAGTCTGGGTCCAGCAATCACTCACACCCCCGTAATTACTGTTCTTTGTTCCAGTTTCTTTCAGGCATCTCTTTGGAGCCAGCTTCTGAGCCAGCTGAAGACAAAATGGAGGGATTTCCAGGGCCTCTTATATTCTCTCTCTTGTGCCACATCACAGCCACAAGATGGGGTCTCTAGCCACTTGGGCAAGTCACACGTCTATGAATTATTCAGCTTTTTGCAGGCCGACACCATTGTTTATATGTTAGTTTGAACAGTCCTGGGAAAGCTCAGATGTGGATTGGATTTTAATTACAAGCATAGAGCCAATGCTCATAACTTCAGATATAAAGATGATACATGCATACAAATAGGATGAATATATTCAGTAGATCATAACCTTTGAAAAGATGTGTTACATGGCATAAAACATATTCCAGTTATGTCATATTTACACTCATAAGCATATTCCTATAAAGCATTATGGGGTGCAACATTACATCTGGAATGCCACATCTCGCAAACAGGCGTTCAGTTCGCCAGTGACTGACGTGCTTCTGATATCAGGCAAGGCATTGAGTGGTGAATAATAGTCCACTGTCCTGCTTTTCCTTGAAGGTAAATACACCTGCTCCAACCTTTTCCCATGGTTGGGTGGGCAGCTCACCTGGTAACAGTCTCTTTCTGCTGGTGGTTATCAACTTGCCACATTCCTTGCAATGCTGTCCAGTGCAGGGCCCGTCTCCTCTACCTGCTCATGCCGTCTCCCTCGGTAAATGCATCTCATGATGGGTATGAAGCCCTGGCCACCTGCTCGCCTTTGCTGTTGTCTCACTGTACATACTTCTGGGGCTGTTGTGCCTCCTAGGGCTGTCATCCTTTCTCTTGCAGTTTCCACTGCATGTCCCATGTGTAAGCATCTGTCTAGTCTGAGATCACCTTCCTGGAGCAGCTGCTTCCACAGGCAGGATATCCCAAATGCTGCCAACCTGTCCTGTCCTGAATCAAGGAGTCTGACAAGTCCCCAGAATTCCATGTGGCAGTCAGTGTGTGTAAGGCAGTAGCATAGGGGGCCATCCCCTTCCCTTAGGATGGGTCTCTAGTGACAAACCAGTCCTCCCTCATTCTGTTTTGAGGAGCAATAGGTCCCCAGGGCTCCTAGGACTCCTGTGAGGCCATGGTGAGCTTCAAAGTGAGTGCAGGATCCATCGCTGGGCTAGGTTTGTGTCTGCAAAATCCAGGGCTTCAGGATCATCATACCAAGTGCCACGGCTCACGCTGCCAGCTATTGCACTGCCGAGAACTCACTGCTCCGGTGCTGCTACCGCATTTCATTTGCAAAGAGTGAGGCTGGAGGTGGGTAAGCTGAACAAGTGGAACGTTATTAAACCCTGTGCACTCCTCTATCGTGACCTCGTTGCTTCCAGCCTGGCTCCCCGAACTGCCTGTTCTCCTGATGTCCTGTCGATAACAGTCCCTCCAGGGAACATGGGCGTTCTGACTCCAGTTCAACTGATCACGATATGGGCATGGATCCACATCTGTCTTCCCCTTTGTCTATCACCACTGATAACTTCACTATCATCCCTGGCTCTCAAATGAATTATCCTGGCAAAACCCATCCAAGGAGAAAGGATGGGCCAAACTGGGTCCTCTGAAGTGTCCCTAGCCTCTGTTTGCCAGAAGCTGGGAATGGGTGACAGGGGATGGATCATTTGATAATTGCCCTGTTCTGTTCATTCCCTCTGAAATGCCTGGCATTGACCACTGTTGGAAGACAGATGCTGGACTAGATGGAACATTGGTCTGATCCAGTCTGGCCATTCTTATGTTCTTTTTAACACAGGGCAGGTGGGGAGGATGTGGAGTCTGTGCACTGTCTCTCTAAATCTGCAGCCGGAACCTGGGCAAGATCTCTGCAGTGAAGAAGAGAAAGAGAGGGAGCAGCATTAGGGATGACGCTGTTTTTTTTTATTCCAATAAAGTCCCTTGTTCCGTGTTAGAGGAAAGCGGCTGCTTCTGTCATTCGTTTCCACTGTCACTTTGCTTTTTACTGCTAGTGCCCTGGTGGCCTCATGCTCCAGCCAGCAGATTCCTCTCTGGGCAGTTGAGGTGGACTAGCTGGTGGGAGCCTTTTAGCTCATGGCTAATACTACATTAGTCAGGTGCTGCTTTCCCACCTAATCCGCTTACCACACTAAAACGCTTATTACTTAACAAAAGAACTCTGCCCAGGAGGGCTTAGTGCTAAAGATGTTTGGAAGCTTATCTTTAGCAAGAGCTTAGAACGTAGACGTACGCAAGCAAGAAATCACGTGTGTCACCCTCATCTACCTTTGCCCGCCCCTGGGAGACAAGCTGGACATAGAGAGTTGAGGTGAAGAAAGGAAAAGTGCATTAGTCTTCGAATAACCCACTCAGGCTGCAAAGTCAGGGCTTTCATGCCATTGGAGGGCAGAGAGGATTCATGCCAAGGAAGGGAATCCCAGAACAGAAGGCCCCTTGCAAACTTCTGTTCAGCTTGGTGTTTTTTCCCTGCAGGTTCTGGAGTCAGGGGCCTGGCTCTGATTCCCTTTGCAGCATGCCCCACCAGGGGTTGGTGGCCAGGGGGTCCATTTTGACAATAACCAAATAATTTCCCCTTTTGTCTGAGGGTCTGAAATCACTTTGCAAACATGAATGACGCTTCATAACAACCCTCTGAGGTCCATCTGACTAGGCCCACCTTATGGCTGAATAAACTGAGCAGGAAAGTGAAGTAGTGTCACGTCACATAGTGAGTCATTTGTAGGGTCATGAATAAATCGCTAGACATCACATTGCCCCAGGATTGTATGTGATTTCACTTCCCATGTTTTGAGCCTCTGGTTAGAGCTGTACAGGAACCCCAGTTTGTTATGTGGGACATTCCACCATTTCAAAAGTTGTTTTCATTGCCAACAGAATTTTTGAAAACTTTTTGTTTCAGGTCAATCGAAACAGTTGTTTTCAATCAAATCAAGTCATTTTGTTCTGATTTCAACCATTTAAAAGTTTTATTTCACATTCTGATTTATAAGAATATAAAATAATATACATTTTGCAATGAAAGGTCATTTTGAAATGAAGAATCAAAATGTTCCACTCTGTTCTGATAAGGTAAAAAAGGGAAGTTTCAACCTTATTGAAATGCTTTGTTCCAGTGTTTTGGTTTTGGTTTGTTTGTTGAAATCAGCACGTTCGATTTCAGAGATCAGAAAGTTTTGATTTGGACGAGATGGTATTTTCCACCGAGAAAACATTCTGTCCAATAACTGTTGATCTCCCTCCGATGCTCTCTGGAAGCATTTACAGAAAGTATAAAAACACTTAGCAAAAAATAACCCAGCAAACAAAAAGGTCAAGGACTCGCCACACCCCTAAAGCAAAAACCAACCCCTTCTCCTCCCCCACCAGCCCCAGGAAGAGCTGTGTTAGTAAATAGACGATGGGCTTTGCACAGTGACCTGAAGGTCAGCAAACTCTGGCTCTGTCAGACCAAACACTGATTGCTTGCTAGGCCAGGTGCAATCCCAAACTGAGCAGAACCAGCTGCTGTTTTTGCTCTGTCCTAGACTCAGTGCTGTGCTCCTGACCGGTGGAAACACTGGGAATAAAGTCAATGGCTGGCAGCATTCCCTTCCTTGCTATTTCTCTCCCTGTGTCTGCTCCCGTGGCCCTCAGTGTGGGCTGGGGCTCATCCTCTGCTTTCTGTTTCTCAGTCCTTCATTATCTCTGCCCTTACTTTTCTCCTCCTGTCCCAGTCTCTGTCCTTTCCCTGGGCACCTATAGTAGCAAGGGTCTGCTCCTCAGCTCCTGAAATCAGTAGCAGCCTTACACTTGCCTCGAATGGGGTTTGGCTCAGGTCCCAGGAGAAGATGGCTGTCTGAGAGGTGTAGCTCTATGCTCGGACCCAGCAACACTTTCCCATGGGGGAGTGCAGGGGTGCCGAGTTCGGCAGGCTCCTTCCATGTCGGTGCAGAACAAAATGCAGGAGGCAGTGAGCCAGTGTCCATTTGCCTCCGGCCTTGTGTGCTACTAGAGCCTGTTGATAACAGTCTTTCTCTGCCACTCCCCATCTGGAAAGGAAGGATCCTTTGTGGGAAAGCTGCTTCCAGCATCCATCCTCCACATGCTGTTGTCGTGGAGCAGGACATGAACTTGCTGCTCCTGAAACCAGCCTGAGATGCCCCAGAGGGATTAGTTCAGGGTCTCTCAAATGGCTGCACAGGCTGGACCCCAGGGTAACCGAGAGGAGATGGCCTTCCCACTGGCCTTCCCACAGGCCAGCTTCCCACATCCCCGAGACAACTGCTGCCATGGAGAAGTATCACTAGGGAAGTACCAAATATATCCTTAACTGTGGGAGCCAGCAACATGCAACCACCGGTTCCCCACAAGACCAGGGCCCTGCGCTCCATGAAGCAGTGCTTGCCCAGCCCTGAGAATGTGGGAAATGCTACAGAAGGGCTCTGTGCTAGTAGCAGTAGGTGGGAATACCAATACCTTGAATGACTCCCCAGCCCTTGAATGACAGGTGTGTGGGGGCACTTGTCAGCCCCTCAGAAGACAGCTAATGTGGGGGTAGGGGAGAGCATGGCAGCAGGGCACCCCCAGAAGCTCCTGGGTAGTGTGAGCTGACCAGCTGGGACTCCACTGCAAACATTGGGAGAGTGGGCAGAGCCCCCTTGCCCAGCCCCAAACCCGAGTGGTGCTACCATCCTGTGTACAGGTCAGAATGCCCAGAGCAGGAGTTGTGCTGTTGCAGGGTATGGAGTGGGCTTGCTCTTCAACCTCTCTCCCAGGTCTCTCCCCCACCCAGGCCAGAAGAAGTGTATGTTTGCCTAGACCAAGGCCCTGTGGTGGGTTAATCTGGCCCTAGACATGGCGACCCATCTAGAACCTTCTGCAGCCCACTGGTGGGTCAGGAGCTGCTGTTTGGGAAATGCTGCCCTGCACGTTGTTTTGCTTCATGTCAGAACAGCGTTCTGCCTTTGAAGAGGTGCTGCGTTGTTGTCAGTTTTGTGCTGTGATTTATTTGGGGAGCTGTCGCAACCAGCAGGAGAGTTTGCTTGCTGCCCAGAGGCTGCTCTGAAATCTACTTGAGTCATCTGTAAACAGGTTCCTCCTCCAGCCCCAGAACTCCAGCCTGATAAGCCCTCCTGGTTCTTAGACAGCACACAGACTTCACCAGGTACCTTCACCAGGTGTCTAGTCTTATTTCTTGTTTTGCATTCCAGGTACAACACAATGTAGCAGCAGGTTGGAGGGGGCCTCCTCCCTGGCTCAACTGTTTTCTATTGTTTGCTTTCTTTTCCAAGCTAGCCAGCTGACGAGCTAATTAGCTCCAGGGGCGGCTAGACATTTCACTGCCCCAAGCACGGCGTCATGCCACGGGGGGGCGCTCTGCCGCTCGCCGGTCCCGCGGCTCCGGTGGACCTCCCGCAGGCATGGCGTATTAGTGTAATTAGAAATAGAGAAATTTTCCTTAGTTGTTGTATTTATTAGCACTGATCTTTGATTGAAAAAAAAATAGTTACAATAAAAAAGGAACAAAAAGACCAAAGCAATTTAAAGAGGAATTAAATACAAAGAAACATGCATAATTATTGAATTGGTGTGTGTGTGTGTGTGTGTGTGTGTATAGAGATAGATAAATAATCATAACTTGAGAGCCCAGCTGTTATACAAATGTGGGACAGCGTCAGCACTCATTTAAAGGGACACATCTATGTAATACATTCAACAGCTGCCAGAGAAACAAGTCTTGTTGTGTATGTGTCTCTTATTTCTCCCACCAAATGAGCATTTCTCCATCAGGGCCATGCCTGCCCATCTAGCTAACTAATCTGCTTTAGCAGGAGATCACACTGCTCTCTCACATCTGTAGTTCACTCTGATAATGTCTCAGCTAGCCACTCTGAAGCCAGGAAGAGAGATGTAGGTCTGAAACCTCAAGCATGAGGATGTGATGCTTAGCTCAGGGGTGATGAAGCAGAATGCCCAGCGCTCCTTGTAAACAGTTCATTTGGGATTTCATCATGGAGCCTGCAGCCAGAAAGACTTGGGCACCAGCTGGAGGGAAGGCTGCAGTACATCGATGTTCCCTGCCTCCCACCCATCTAAGTCTCTGCTGTGTTCTGGAGCTGCCATATATAGAACACAAGTTCTGCCTTCTGGATGCTCCATTGTGTTGTGTAAGAGTTGGGTTGTTAACCCAGAGTCCTGGCTGTCATGTTTTCCCTACATACACGCAAAGTCTGGGTTTGCTCTGTAAGTGACCTGCTACTTTCGATTAAGGGGCAATAATAACACAAGAAAGAACGTAAGTGAAATCTCCATGGGAGAATACCATGTGTACATCTCTTCTGTAAGAGGCTGCATAGGAACTGAACACAAAATGGCAACTGCCTCCAGCAAAGTAGACTTCTAGCAATGTGAAGGGGTTGAACAGAGAACCCAAATCTGTCACGGTTACATAGATACAGTCATAGTAATTGAGTTAAGAATCAGCAGGGACCATTAGCCTGACTTCCTCTACATCACAGACCACTGAATTTCACCCAGTTAGCCCTGCATCGAGCCCTCATTACTCCCATGTTTATGCAGCCGAGGGTCACATTAGCCCCAGAGCATTGCCCTAGATCCTTTTCAGAGTCCCTGCTTGCCAGGACACAGTCCCCCAGTCTGTTGGTGTGGCCTGTGCTTCTTGATTCTAGCTGTATAACTTTGCATCTGACTGTATTAACACACATTTTGTTTGAACAGGCCCAGCTTACCAAACCATCCAGATCCCTCTGTGAACAGCCTGGCCTCATGATTTTCCTAGTTTGAGAATCCTGCCAGTACTTAAGTGTGAATGAGGCCATGGCACTGCTTAGCAGTGTCAGGTTGCTGGGGGCGTTGTGCATACCCACTGGCCAAAACTTAGGTGCCTAGAGGCTTTACCAGTGGAAACTCAGGGGCCTAGGTTATTCAGGTGCCTATAAGGTGAGGCAGCAGCAAAGCAGGGTGTTGAGGATCTCATTAGCACCTAAATGTTGGAGTTAGGCATCTAAAATGGCAGTTAGGCATCAGGTCCCTTTGTGGAGCTAGCCCTTAGTCACCACAGACCCACACCAGGTTGCAGGAGACTTTCCCTCATTTATTTTGGTAGTGTTGACTTAATTACACACAGGGGCGGCTCTAGGTATTTTGCTGCCCCAAGCACGGCAGGCAGGCTGCCTTCGGCGGCTTGCCTGCGGGAGGTCCCCGGTCCCGCAGATTCAGCGGCACGCCTGCAGGAGGTCTGCCGAAGCTGCGGGA
The DNA here is from genome assembly GCF_016161935.1 of Mauremys reevesii. NCBI lineage: Eukaryota > Metazoa > Chordata > Testudines > Geoemydidae > Mauremys > Mauremys reevesii. Next base: position 49,926,311 of record NC_052631.1, read on the forward strand.
CCAGCGGACCCTCCGCAGGCATGCCGCCGAAGGCAACCTGCCTGCCGTCCTCGCGGCGACCGGCAGAGCGCCCCCCGCTGGCTTGCTGCCCCAGGCATGTGCTTGGCATGCTGGTGCCTGGAGCTGCCCCTGATTACACAGCTCTAAGGCAAAGAAGGGGCTGGGGGACCATATCGGGTCTGGTCCCCCAACATACAAACATCTGGGCTTGGGGGATTCCCAGAGACACACTCCAGGGCCTGACTCAATGTGCATCCTTCACATTCCCATCTCGGATTTTCTCTTATAGAATTTTCTAGATGTTTGTCTGAAAAGCAAATGATGGTTACAAAAACCAAAGCTCCAGGGAGGAGCCTCTTCCCTCTCCACGACTCAGAAGCTCTGCTGATTTGCAAATATCCCACATAGCTCATGCAAATGCGGTAACCTGGAGCTATTTGACTGGACACCACCAAATGTCGGCTCCAGGAGATGTCTGCTGATGGGGAGGGGCCTAAGATAAAGCCACTGAAATCCCTCATGAAAGATGCCCCATTCCTCCTGTGGTGGAGTTCCTGACATTCCCCAGGGGTTACAAAGTCTTCAGGAGCCTTCTGCAGCAACTTTGTACCTAACAAAATTTGCAGGCTCTGAGGCAAGGGCAGTCTCCAGGGCCTTCTCAAGCTGCAGAGTTCCTAAGGTTCTCAAGAGAGGGGCCTTTCAGGATTTGGAAGGTTAGTGGCTGCCACAGGGCGCATCACTCACTGCCAGACTGGTGCCTCCTCCTGGTCACTCTGGGGATTAGCTCAAGACCAACACCCTCATCCACAGTTCATACCCTGTCACTCCATCCCTGCAGCTGCCTGCAGCTCCTCTCGCAGCCTCCGGAACCGCAGTGCCCTCTTCACAACTCAGCCCTCTGGCTGTGTCACCATCCTTGGTCTCCTCTTCCAGGGGTCAGTGTCTCAATTGAATTATCAGGCCAATTCCCCAATGGCGAGTGTGTGTGTGGAGGACCTGGGCCCATCCACTACTCCGGGTCCCAGCCCAGGGACCCTGTGTGTGGATAGCAGCCTCATGCTGCAAATTTCTCTGATCACTACTATGATCCTTTGGGCCACTTCCTCACGGTCCCAGCATCTTCTTCGCCCTTGCCTTAGGGTACTCTGCTACTCAGTTCCTGCAGCCAGCCAGGAGCTCTCTCTTGCTCCCCCAATCCCTGCCAGCAACTGACCTGTCTGTGGTGCTAGCTTTCTTTCAGGCTGCTAGGAACACAATCCTCACCCCCTTGGGCTTCCAGCAGCAACTGACCCTGCATTGCCCTGTAGCTCCTCTTATGTGAGCCTGCTGGGCCCTGTTTGGGCTGCTCCTTGCAGCCTCTTCCTGATTGTCTGCGCCTCATGCAGCCTCTCTGGGCCACTTGGAGGACCCACCTCTACTGTTCCCTGATGAGGTTAACTCTTTCTTGACCTGTGTGGGGCAAACACCGCATCACAGTGGCCCATACCAAGATGTCATCTGAGCCTTTTGGATGGAGAGGCATCAACCATGCAGCTCTCTGACACCTCAGGCAGAGGGGGAATCCAGCCCATGGATGCAGTGGCAAGGAGACCCTCTGAAGACAAATGAAAGTTGATAGTGGGTGGTTGGTTCCTGGAGACTCCAGCTCTTCAAAAGAAGCAGAAGGGGGGAGCTCAGCAGCAACCCCTGCCCATGCAACTGCCATGAACTGGAGGTTGTAGAGAGTTTGCAAAGCCCTAGTCTTGACTGATCTAACCCCCTCAAAACCCTGCCTCCAATGCTTTAGTGATTCTGCCCCCAGGTGGAAAGAAGGCCCTTTAAGCTAACTAGCCTAAAGCTCCAGCGCAGAAGATAAAATATACAACACATTCTTTATCTCATAATTTTCTTGGGTTTATAGAAGGCTCCTTGAATAGTGGAACACACAGTAACAATGGACTGTTCCATTAGGAGCAAGCATGGAGGGGGAGTCTCATTCTTCCTTTGGCTGATGGCTGTAGACTGTAATTTAGAATCCTTGCTTGTGGAAATGGAGTCTCTTTCTCCCCTGACATGCCTGGCAAAGGTGTGCAGCTCCTAAACAAAGCCTTTTGCTGACCGATGATGGAGTCAAAATGGTGTTAGGTTTTATAAAGACTAGCTGTATTTTAGGATTGCTTTACAAATCCAGGGATAAACTGCTCTTTGGTTCACAAATTCAGCTGGTTTCATAGCGTGGTGTTGGAATGGCTCATTCATTTCATCAGCAGTAACATTCTAGCCTGGCAATGAAAAGCTGGCCTGCTCGAGGCAGAGATGTGGTAAATGAGCCATGCCCTTGGGCTGTGCATCAGATAGTAGCTGCCTATTTCTTCGGTCAGGAGGTAGGATAACTACATTCTAGCCCTGTCTTTGCCATTTGAGCACCAAGTAAGGCTGGATATGCTGCTCTCTGTGCTTCATAAAGGGGCTGATAATACTTTGCTGCCTTTGTGAAGAAACTGAGAGGCTCTTGGACAAAAGGTACCTATTAGTATGAAGAGAAGTCAGAAGGCAGCTGAGCCCTCTGGCGCTAACTCTGCTCTCAGAAGACGGCTGTGTGTGCTGCAGGAGAATGAATTCAGATGGGTTTGTTCTCCCCCCTGGACATTTGCCCTTCCCTAGTTAGACCATGTGCAGGTTTGAGTGCCTTATTTGGACCTACAAAGAATCATCAGCAGCCATGCTTCAAAAGTAGCTCAGCTGACTTCCCCATGATCCCTGCCTGCTGAAAGAAGGAATCCTGTGGTGGCTAATTAGGAAGTGTGTAAAGATTGGACTTCAAGGAACTGGAGAGAAAAGGGGTAAGAAAACAAGACAGCAATTCAATCTAACCTTTAGCACTTGCTTCCTAAACTGCTGAGCTGCATTAGCCTTATTACGCCTCCCCTGTCCTTGGTGGCCTTGCTGACAAACCTTGTCTTTATGTTGAAGCCAAGTGGAATGTGTGTTGGTTTTGGAAGAGGCAAGGCAGTTTTAAGGCCTGAAAGATCCAGTGACAAGCACAGAGCTGGTGGAGCAGAGGGAGGCCTTGGCTTTGAGTGGCTGCGATAATAGAAGCAGACGCAGCTCTTCCCGCTGTTGGAGAAAGCGCTGACCCTAGTTCAGAGAGCGGCGAGATGAGGAACACACCCTCCCATTGAAGATAGCTAGAGCCAGGGTGAGCTCTCCCCTTCCTCCATGAAAGGACGCACCAACAGCTCACCTGCGCAGAGTATAGGAGCTGATTGGGCTCTGGTGCCAGGGAAGCATAGCCTAGTTCAGCCATAAACCAGAGCACTAAGGGCTAATTCCCAGCCCCATTTGGGCTGCCCCCCCATCCCCATGTGCTTGTCTTGTCCACCTGCTCTGGGTGGCCAGTTAGACTGCAAGCTCTTTGGGGCAGGGACCCTCACAGAGCAGGTGTCTGTACATTGCCCAGCGTGGTGGAGCCTGACCCAGAGGGACCTTTAGGCTCCCACAATGTATTGTTCAGCAGCTACAAAGTGGCTCTGAAGCTGGTTTAAACAGCCTCTGGAGGCTGCCCTGACCTGGCTCGTTGCTCCCCTTCCACACCCCAGGCTCTGGCACAGGACAAAAGCGACACTGCCAGGGAGCATCACTAGGTCACATTCCCCAGCTCTAGTGATGTTCAGCATAGAGCATCTCCGAGACTCCTATCAGTTGCAAGGGAAGCCCACGGGTGCCTGGCCAGCCCCTGGATTGGGGTGTGTGAAGGAGTTGCCACCTTCTTCACCATCGCTATCTTCTGTCCGGCACTGAGAGCTCCTCAGCCAGCTAGAGGAGCCAGCCCCAAACGTTTCTGCTGACTCTCCTAGGACCAAAATTCTCAGGACTGGCTGCCTTGAGTTGCCGTCTTTGGCCCTAATGTTTTGGAAAGTGCTGAGTGATTCTAGGTGCCACCTTGAGACCCCACACAGGGGCCAGTTTGCAGGGAATAGGTGCTCGGAGCTGACAGTGCCTAGTATAGTAGGATAAAGCTCCTAGCAGGGGCTCTGGAATGGGGGGGGAGGCCAGGGGGAAATGGCCCCCCAGTTTTTACTGGCTGGAATGGTGAGAAATGGGGGGAGGGGGCAGAGGTGGCATGGAAGCAGGGACTCGGGGGAAGGGTCAGTCTGGGAGCAGGGCCTCGGGGGAAAGGGCAGTGTGGGGGCAGCACCTTGGGGAGAAGGGGCAGTGTGGGGGGCAGGCCCGTGGTTTGGACACTATTGACCCCCCCCCCCCCACACACACACACTTTTAGGGATGTTCTGCCATTCCTGGCTCCTAGGGGGCTGCAAAGAGCTGGTAGGTTCAAAGCACTGCACATAGACTCCTCCTCCTGGATGACTAGGCAGCTGCTATGCCAGCAATTGGCCCAAAGCGGGAGGGCAGGTACTGCAGTCATTATAATTCACCTTCCAGTTACAATGACAAATGAATAGAGCCCATTGGAATGACTGATCCAGCATCCTGCCCCCCCCCCCCCTCCCCGGGAGAAATGTCTCCATTCAGGAGCCTGAGCAAGACTGGCGAGATGCTTTGGGGGTGGCGGTGGGAGGCTTTATAATTGCCCTCGCTCTTCTCCATGATGTTCTGCTGCCAGCTGCCCAGTTTAAGGCAGTGTCTGCATCTGAACAAGCAGCAGTGTTCATTGCTATGGAAACCAGGCCTGGCAATCGCAGCAGACATGTGACAGCCGAACAGAAGCATGGCTCCTGAGCTAGCCTCCGCTCCTGGGGCATCCTGGTGCAGGCATGTGAACCGTGGAGCACAGGAGGAAAACAGAGTGACCTCAGCAGAGAGGTCCCCTATTAGCTCTGCCTGGATCCCAGGACCCCAGCCTGTCAACCGGCTTTGAAGGGGCACATTCCCTTTTCATGCCATACTTGGTAATGCAAGTGAAGTGTTACGGGACTGGCTGAGGTGCTTAGAATAAGCAGCGCTCGCTGGCTTCCTGGAACCCTTCAGCTCAGCCTCGTTACAGGGGTGCCCCCCAAGCCTGCTGTCACCCATGGCATCATCAGCCACTGGGGTCAGCTGAGGTGCAGTCTCACATGAACAGCTCCTCCTCCTTTGCACGGCTTGGCCTACAGTTCATGTGTCCAGGCCACGGTCAGCCCTTGACAAAATGAGCATTACCCCCTTGGCATAGTGGAGGCCGCGGCTCTGCCCACATTGCCATGCTAAAGGCTTACCCTACTCAATGCCAGCAAAGGATGGAGCCCTGCTCCTGGGTCAGGCCTGTGCACTGCACTGAAGCCTGGAATGTAGCGCTGAAAGGGCCTTCCTGGGTCACTGTATCCAAACAGTTTGGTTTTGTGCCCCCATGGCTCCTATAGGGAGCCTGTTGCAGAACCTCCGTCCTCTGATGGCTGGAAACCATTGTCTCATTTCCAGCCTCAGTTTCTCCCAGTTTGCTCTTGTGCCAACATTGTCCTTTAGCTTCAGTAATTTAGCACCCTCTTTGATCTCGCTGTAAATATACTGCAGGAAAGACCAATCAGCTCCCTGCTCAACCTTCATTTTGGTGGCTACACAAGCCAAGCTCTTTCAGGTTCCTCTCATAAGATGAGCCATCCAGGCCCCAGTCATCCTAACAGCTCTTCTCTCCAGCTGTTCCCCTGTAAATTCATCTTTCTTGAGCATAGACCTGTGCCTACCGAGAGCCGGGGGGCACACCCCAGAACAGTTCGAGTCTCCCCCCACCCCCTGCAGCAGCCCCTCTTCTCCCAGAAAGCATTGGCCTCCTATGTGCAGCTCCCAGCTGCTCCTTTGTCTCTCCCGGAACAGTTAAGACATCGGCCCTGCCTGCGGATCCCAGAGAGTCCTCTGCTCTGTCTCCTGCCTCTATTGCTGCCTCTCCTTGCCTGGTTCGGCTCACTGGCTCAGCTGCTCCACTGGGAGAGGGCCCAGCCACACCATGTGACCAAGAAATCTGGGGGGGCAGGTGACCCTCGCCTGTTCGCATCATCAGTGTTCTTGAGAATATGTGACCAGAACTGCACACAGTCTTCCAAATGAGGACTGAGCACTGCCTTGTATGATGGGATTTTACTTCTCTATTGCTACTGGAAATGCCTTACCTGACACATCCCACTATTTGCCATTTCCCAGTCACATCACATTGGTGGCTCACAGTCACTCTGCGATCAACTCAGCTGCCCAGCTATCTTGCCTCTTCTGTCACTTCCAGCTGATGACCCCACCCCCCCCCAGCCAGTAGCAGAAATTTTTATTAGCCCCTAAATGCCTTGAGCTTTGTACTATTGAATTTCAATGTTCTGCAAAGCTTTGACTATCAGCAGCTGCATGGCCATCTGCCCCAAGGGCATGCTCAGAGCAGCCCAGGCACAGGTGAGTAACTTCTTGCCCAGTATTGTCAGGCCAGAGCCCCGCTCTCAGGAGAACAAGAGGCAGAAGCACTGTTCCGAGAAGGTGGGTTTCAGGAGGACAAGTAGGCCAATACCTGCAGAGCTGCTCTCTCAAACTGGGCATCAGACGCTCAGGCCAGGGCATGTGACCCTCTCCCCAGCACTCTAGCCTAGGGCCAGCTCCAGGCCAAGTGGCCATTAAAGGGAATAGCCATGGACCCTGATGGCCCTGCTAGGGAATGTCATTTTAGTGATCTGGTTCAAATGCAGGTCAGGGTCCTTTTAGGGCTTGCCTGGGCTGAGGATTTCACACATCTAAGAACATAAGAATGGCCATACTGGGTCAGACCAAAGGTCCATCTAGCCCAGTAGCCTGTCTTTCAACAGTGGCCAACGCCAGGTGCCCCAGAGAGAATGAACAGAACAGATAATCATCAAGTGACCCATTCCCAGCTTCTGGCAAACAGAGGCTAGGGACACCATTCCCTGCCCGTCCTGGCTAATAGCCACCTGAGCTTCCCCAGAGGAAGGTGCCTGAGGATCAGTGACGCTCTCGTCTTCTGTCATTCAGAGAGGATCAACTTTCCCAGAGGCTCAGCTGACGAAATCACCACCTTAAAGCCAGTCCAAGGACCAGCTCATGGGGAGGGTAAGGGTATTGGACAGTTCCCTTAAGAATGTGATAAGGTTATGAAGACATCATGCCCTAGGAAGGGGACTTCAGTGTATCTATCGCCAGCATGAACTTTTAGGGAACTTACCTTGAAGTACAGGAGGAAATTAAATCATTGGCCACAGGTGTTAAAGCTGGTCATGCTTCTCTATAGAGAAACCCAGAGGAAACCTCTTTCACTTGGCTGCATAGGAGTTTCTGGTAGGTTTCCAGCAGTCCCTCATGGATCGCTTGATTTCCAAAGCTCAAGGCAGTGTGATCCCTGCCACTGGCTGCATTGGCTCTGGGTTTGGCTGGAGAAGGTCCCTTGGTTTTGAGAGAGGAGGCTTGGCGGAGATGGGTGAGGCCGAGGTGGCCATGAGAACATACCCAGGAGCACAGCCTGAAGGTGGACCTGGCAGTTGATGAGGCAGATTGGAGCCTTATGATTTTTTCAGTCATGTTAGGGGACCACCGGTAGCAGGGGGAATATGGAGAGAGAGTATTTGCTCCAGTCCAGTGAGGAGGTATTTCAGAGGAAGCCATGTGGCTGTCTTCATCTGGAACAAGCCTGGGTCAACAAAGGGTTTTAGACATGGCAATGTCTAATTTGGAGCCACCTAGAAAATCCTAGGCATGAGACTGGGATTCACCAAGCCTGAGCTAGGTGCCGAGACTCCCCACACAGTGACCAGGGAGAGAGGGACACCTACGCATGAGATCCACAAAAGCCAGCACACTGCGGGAAGCATCTTAGCTAGCCAATGGGAGATGCCAGTGCGAGGCATGTGTTCTAAGCCCCACATCTCATGGAGCAATGTGTTTAAGTCCAGGCTGCAGGGCCATCTATTTCTGCTAGCGATGCACAACCCAGGATCCTCTCCTGGCATTGGACGCCTTTGGCATCTAAGCCACTTCTGGTGAGCATGAGTGAGGCACCTGCCTCATGTTGCACAAAACAGGTGGAGGAGGCAGCTGTGGTACCACCTCCATCCAGCATGCTGAGCACTGCCCCAGAGCATGAGAGAGCCAGGTTGAATTCCCACTCTGCCTGAGGGAGAAAAGGTTTGAATGGGGTTCTCCCGCCTCTCATGAGAGTGCTCTACCCACTGTGGGACTAGCCACAGTGGAACAGGTTCACTAGGAGAGAGGGAGTCTTCCTCCCATAGCTCAGTGGTTAGAGCCTCACCTGAGAGGTGGGAAACCCACATTCAAGCCCTATCTTCCCCTTCAGGCAGAGGGGAATTGAACCTAGGTCTGCCACATCCCCGGTCAGGGCTCTAACCATTGGGATCAGAGTAAGATCAGCACCACCCTCTCCAGCAGCCTCTGAGCCCACCCACCAGATCAGGCCCCACAGGGGAGTTGGGGCTTCTCTGCTTGGTGTGTGTATCAGTCTGGGGCTAGGTGCCTAGAGAGAAGCAGCAGCGTGTAGGGCCGGAAGCAGAAATTTAGGCCTGGAGGGAACTTTACAGTGAAGATTCAGGCACCAGGGGAGTTTAGGTGCCTACAGGGTTCTAGCTGGCATCAAAAAACTCAGAGCAGGCTCTGAGCAGATTCCAGGGTAAGGATAGTTACAAAGCTTTGGGGTTTAACACCCACTTCTGCAGGTCTCTGTTCAGCTCCTCTCCTTCTCAACCCAACAGGCAAAATCAGGGCGAGTTTCATCAGGGTCAGTTTTTTTCTGCACCTTGAGTAACAATGACTTTACCGAACTGGAAAAGGAAGCCAGAGCTAACCCTAGGAAACAATCCTGGGGCTATGGGGAACCCTGAACACTGCCCCGGTTGGTTAAAAAGCTCTCAGTGGTAGGACAGTGTGAAAGGAATACCAATTGCTATTGAAATTCACAGAATTCCCTGCTTGCATGTCTCAGTGCATTGGCATGTGAAGAAGCATTGCAATAGCCAAGCAGGAAGGATGGCCCGAGAGCTGTACAAGCTGCTTCAGGGTCTCATTGTTGTGTACATATTTATAAGTCAAAGAAGTAGAACATTTCAGTAGGTACCGACACAGCCAAAGCTGGGCCACTCGTTTCCAGGTCAAATGCCCCCCCACCCCAAGTCCATCTCCTGCAACATGTGAGCTGGAAGAGCATTCGAGGTATTGCCATTTCATGATCCCACGGTACTTGGTTTGTCCTCCTTATGCCTGACCACCCTGTACCAAACACCCTCCTCCCCCTCAGCCGAAGGATTTTCATAGGCTGTATTAGCAGAGACAAACGGCGTTTCCCTGTTGGGATCATTGGCACAGCAGGACCCCCCAGCGTGGTGTAGATGATGTGACCCCCGCACAGAGATCTGGAGGCTAGTTGGAAAAGCCTTCCCCAAGTCGTCTTTTCAGGACACAGAGTGCACACCCTATATGAATGAGGAAAAAAGGCAATTCCAGCCACGAATGAACAGAAAGCAAAATCCTTTATTGTACACAGTACAGAATGTAATGCAGCTTTGCAGGAGATGCACGACCCTGCTCAAGGAAAGGTTATTTCAGATCACTCCTCAGATTAACCCTTTCTGCACTGTAGACTTTCCACCCTGAACAACAGCTAGCATCCATCCCTTCGGTGCAGGACTGATGCCTGCATCCCACATTTCATGACTGTACAGGCCACTTTATACATCATGGGGAGAGAAATTTAGTCTACAAAGAGTTAATTATCATACTTTCAAAAAAAGTAACGACTCTGTCAACAAACCCAAACCAGGTTAACTAAGAAGGAAAAAAAACCTATACAGCATTTACAACAAAAACGTATAGATAGTTGGGGAAAAATATGCATATAGATATAGTATATAGGAGTGGTATGGGTAAGTTAGGAAGCGGTAACTGCATGAGGCCATGGGATTTAGATGAACTGGAGTATGTTTTGTTTGTGGTGAGACATCCCTGAAATCCTCCCCCATCCAGGTATTATAGCCTAATTCTTAAAAAAAGCCTCCTCTTATAAGATCAACCTAAACACACTGAAGAGGGAGGGAACTGTGACATGGAAATTAAGCTGAGAGTTCTGTTATTTGTATGTTTCACCCAGTCTCAAATCCCAGGAGTGCGATGGAGGGTTAAAATTTGAGCAGTGATATGGAGAGGAATAGGTAATTCAGGAGGACCACAGCAGCCGTGCCACAGAGTCACACCTTGGAGAGTTAACCCAGTGGGATATGCTTGGATTATATACATACAATTCCCAGAGCGCGGGAGCTGCGCACACGGGACCCAAACAGCGGGGCCCTGCTGTCTTGCAGAACACTCCAAACGTATAACGCGCAGGTGTTCTGTTCGGTATCCGATGCGGAGAGCGCAAAGAAGATGCTAACGGACGTGGCTGGTGGCGAAGCTGCCACACAGGGTGCAGTGTCCTCAGAGCATTGGCATTGCTGCGGGGAGGGGAAGCAGCAGGCTTGCAAAGAGCAGCTTCGCCTTAAAATACAAAAGACTACAAAATTGGTTTATAAACATTTCCCCAATGCATGGGAAAAAACCCTGCCACAACCCCCCTTCCCCTGCAATTAAAGCCATCCCTCCAAGCATCAAACAGGGAGGAAGTGACGGACTCCACAGGAGAGCAGGAACCTGGTTCCAGAGAACCGGAACAGGAGTTAGGGGAGCTGTCCGGTGGGGTTTGTTTTTGTTTAGAGAGAAAACGGAAGTTTCCTCAGGTCCGATTGGGGTGCCATGCATTTGAAACCACCCAGAGTGTTGTCCCACTCCCAGGAGGCCAAGCACCACACTTTAAGCCTAAACCAGACTAGCTCAGATTGCCTCCCACCCCGCAAATCCATTGTCTGTGCAAAACAAAGCCCTTTCCAACACACAAGGCAGCTACAAGTATTGTGATTGATGCAAAGCAGATTGTCAGGATGGTGTGCTGTACAGTCACACTGTCTAGCCAAGTTCCAGGGGGACCATTGGGCACAATGGCCATACCTCACACGTATGTCCACAGCAGTGTGGCCTGGAACAAAGACTTCAAGTTAACCCTCTCCCTGAAAAACTCTTCATGGTTGCAGCCTTTGGCAGATCTACTCCTAGTCCTTAAGCTATCAGATTCAGTCTTCAGCGGGGCCACTGACTGTACATTTCAGGCTCCACCAATCATGCTTACAGAGTCCAGTTTTATGAAGAGCAAACATTCTTTACAAAACCACTGCCTTTATTTGCCCCAACTTGACTTTCTAGCACTAGCCTGCAGCAAGTCAGTAAGCAAAGCCCTCCGCATAGGGAAGGTTGCTGCAGTGATCCATCTCCAGGAGATAAGCGGGGTTGTCTTCAAAATGTGTCAGAGGCAAGGTATCATCTTCGGTCACGTGGCAGTCGGGCTCGGCTTTCAAGAACGGGCGCTGATTGTCCGGGTAGGCCATGGAGAAGAGGGCATCAGGGTCACAGACAAATTTATAGACGTACCGCTCACCAGCCACCTAAAAGCAAAGACAAACACCTGTGTTAGGATAGGAGAATTGGGAGGCTCCAGCATGCTTCAAAACATTTGGCTCCTTCTACTTGTAAAGACAGTTTGTGCAACACTTCAAACCCCGTCCATAAGAGGAGGAACAATGCAGAACAAGGAGCCAATGGCACAAAACTAAAACTCATGGGTCATGTCTGTGGGCTGTCAAATGCCTGAATGGATAGGGGTGCAACGGATAGAAAGAGGTTGTGGAGGGGGAATTGTGTATGTGTTGGCTGATATTTTTCAAGAGATGTCTAGGGAACTTGGACATGCATCTTCCATTACATTTGAATGAAAAATGTCCCTAAATCCCCTAGGCAGCATTCAGAGAGGTAAACAGTGGTGTCCCTAAGGGATCTGAACTTGGACCACTGCTGTTCACATATTCATAAGTGATTTGGAAAAAAGAGAGAGGTGGCAAAATTTTTAGATGATACAAAATTACTCAAAATAGTTTAGTCCAAAGCAGACTATAAAGAGTTACCAAGAGATCTCACAAAACTGGGTGACTGAGCAAGAAAATAGATTAAATTCAATGTTGATAAATGCAAAGTAATGCACACTGGAAAACAATCCCAAGTATCCATACAAAATGAGAAGAGATTAAAAGGACAGTCATCTCTTTTCCAAGATGAAAAGTCTAAGGGGAGGAATATGATAGATGTCTATAAAATCATGGTGTGGAGAAAAAAAAAAGTGTTATTTACCCCTTCACATAACAAAAGAACCAGTGGTCACCCAAAGAAATTAATAGGCAGCAGGTTTAAAACAAACAAAAGAAAGTATTTCTTCATACAATGAACAGTCAACCTATAGAACTCATTGCTAGGGGACACTGTGAAGGCCAAAAATATAACTGGCTTCAAAAAAAGAATTGGATAACTTGATGGAGGATAAGTCCCTCAATGGCTATTAGTCAAGATGGTCAGGAATGCAACCCCATGCTCTGGGACTGATCACTTGATAATTCCCTGTTCTGTTCATTCCCTCTGAAGCACCTGGCATTGGCCACTGTCACAAGACAGGATACTGGGCTAGATGGGCCATTAGTATGGCCAGTATAGCTGTTATGTTCTTAGAATCTCAGCTGCCACACGTGGCTCAGGACACATTGATGTAGATTAGAATGAGATGTCTCAGTTCTTCCACTAGTGGGCAGAATATTGAATGAAGCCCTTAACTGAGCACTCATTCGGACATTATTAGAAGTTAAATGGTACAATTTGCATAAGGGCTGAAGGATTCATTCACAAGGCCCCTGACTCCAGGGTATGCTCACGTTCCCAGCACTGCTGTTTGGATTGGGATATTCATTGTCATTTGTTAAGGCAAACTTTGCTCCTCTCCCAGTGAAAAGCAGCACAACACTTCCGAGGGCTTTTCATTGAAGCTACTGTAAAAAAGACAGCCTCCATGGGGCTAAACCAGCTTTCCAGTTCTGAAGTGCTTCATCTGGTAGTTTATTAGAGTATAGAGGAGAGAGCTGGTCTACAGACCATCTCCATCTAGCTTGAAATAGATTGGGGGTGAAAGCGGAATAGCCAATGAACCACAATCCCCTAGCACGGACGCAGCTATACTGGTATAAATGTGCCCGTAACAGCTCAGTCTAGGTTTAGGCACACTGGCAGCCATGCTAGGGTTGTCATTATTTTAGTATGACAGCTGCACCCCTAACAGAACAATTAACGCTTCGCTGCTTTGCATTCCGTTTCCATAAGGCTGCATCTTTACAGTTCGCCCATGAGATGCTAAAAAATTTAATTGGTGCCCCAGTCTCTCCCCTAACAGCCCCTGCCCCAAACCAGGTTACATCATGGTTTCCCATTGCCTCGGTTTGGTGGAGTCACTTCCCTCTTCCAAGTGTCTGTCCCCAGAGCGACAGAAGCCATGGGACCCGGCTCTCGCTCCTGAAAGGTTCTGCAGCAACTCAGGAATCTGATTAGCTGTGAGCACTCCTCATGCTGTCCTGCCCCTGCCGCCAGTCCCTGCCCCCTCACCCAGAGGGGCTGTCCCCATGCACCAGCCCTCAACCCTCAGGCATCTGGTCTGCTATTGACAGGCAGCGGTGACCTACTTGCCTTCTGCATGATGCCCTTTTCATAGTAGTAGCGCAAAGAACGGCTGAGCTTGTCGTAGTTCATGGCTGGTCGGTTCTTCTGGATTCCCCAGCGTCGAGCTACCTGAGGGGAGAGGAGACAGACATGAAGACCCAGGGGCACCTCTGATGGGTTTGCCAAAGGTTAGTGCTACTGAAAGAGGTCCCCAAGAGCCTTGGTGACCAGAGTCCTCCAACAGATATAGACCCAGGCACAGCCGGCACCTGCACATACCATTCGGTCCTTGCACTAGCCAAGGTGGTGGCTTGTTATGTGCTCGTGTGTCTACGAGAAATTGGGCCTAAACCAGCTACTGCTCATACATCACAGAGCAGCCAAACAATGGCCGCTGGACTCAACCCTGCGACCACCACCAGGCTCTGTGTCCCATTACCAACCCCGAGTCACCCGGGGCCTCAGAATATAGCAATCACTTCTACCCAACCCCCGGGTTATCGACCACTAGCCATTAGCACGCAGCAGCTAAGCTCTGTGGTTTTGGTTGCAGTCAATAAGGAATTACTAGAACGGTCACCTCAGAAACCTGAGAGAGGCAGCCATAGGCAGGAGCTGCTAATGGGCTGCAAGAGAACCCGGTCATTTCTAAGCAGATTCCAGAGTAGCCTGAAGAGGTTTACTCATTTCCGTTCCCTTCGGGAGCAGGAATCTGATGACATGAGGCTGCTGCCAACCAATCCGCCCCTTCCCAGGGGATTTCTGGAATGGACAATAAGCCATGCGGCACCATTATCCACTTGGAGATAGATTAATGGGATTTCCTGACACTAAGTGCACTAAGCCAAACCCCGTCCACCTGAGGCATTGTAACAGAGGGGAAATGCACGCACAGGCCTGAGGCGGCAACCCGAGCTGAAAACAGAGCAGTTCAAATGGCAACACTGACTGGCAGGGCAGGTAAATCCCCCTGGCAAATGTTCAGGTTGGAGGAACACTTTTCTGTTCACCAGGTGAGTTGCAGAGGGGTGAGAAACTGGCCCAAGGACCTCTAGTTACAACAGCAAAGTGGCTAGCGGGTGGGGGAGCTGCTCTCCGCTTCAGCTGTTTAAAATCAGGGCAAAGGTATACCTGGTCTAGCTAATCAGAGAGGCACCTGGGTTTAGCCTCCCAAGCCACGCCTGTGGAACGTAATATCTCTCTCCATCCCCTTCCCTGCTCTAAGCCTAAGAGGAAACGGTGATCCCTCTTCCATAAGGTTCAGTGATTTGGTCTGTATTCATGGCTCGTGGAAGGGAATGGGCACAGATTGTGGAGCCAGCTCCTGCTAACGCAGACACTCAGTCTGTTTAACAAGGAGCAGCAGAACAGCAATGACTTATTTGCTAGAAATCTAAGCACTTCAAAGCCAAGATGCGACCTCTGGAGGGAAAAGGAAGCCCCGCTATCACTTCTCCCCGTCCCCCGCCATTGGCCTTTCCTCAGTGAAAGCTGTAAGGTGCTACACCACTGTAGGCAGGAAGGCACCCCCCTCACTCCTCCCCCCCAGCAGCTCTGGAAGTGCCTCCAGAGCACGCTGTCTGTTCAGTCACAGCCTCTTCCTGCCATCACTTCCATATGCAACAAGAGGAGTGTTTGTACACGCAGGGCTTCCAAGCAGCCCGGTAGCTATGGTTACGTAATCGTCTTCCAGCATCAAGGCTCCGCTAATGGAGGGGGCCGCAGAAGAGCTCTGTCTGTCTCACTGCTTCATGGACACTGTGCGCTGGTGAGCCCCACGAGGCCTACTCATAGCTAGCCAGGCCCTGGCTGGGGACTGCTCCAGGAGCATGTGGGCCACTTAGCACTTCGATAGAAGAGAGCTTGGCTTCCCTGCCTAGCTTGCTCTTGGCCCGGGGAGATTACATGACTCCTGTCATATCTCCTCCACAAAGGAGAGGCAGCGGCATCCCAGGGACCATGGCTCCTTGTGCTCTGGTGGGTTTTTGCCACATGTTCCACCCCCCCCCCCTTGCATTCCCTGCCCCCCCCTTAACTCCATCCTCCCCCCGTCCCACAAAGGCAATAAAAGCAGACGCATGGCGAAAGCATTTACAGACTGAAGAGCCGCCTGTCAGCGTTCAGAGGGTGCTCAACTGGAAGACAATCAAAGCCACTTGATTAGGGAGCCTGCCAAAAAAGCCGTTTGAAAACCACAATTTCCATGCACAGCGCAATAGAGATTATGGATCATTACCCAGAGTGCACTGCTCAGCGATGCAGCTGGTTTCAATTACTTAAACTGCTTCTTCCTCTGCGTCACCCTGCAAACATGCCCTGATGCTCCTCACAGAGGGTGATTTAAGAAGCCCAGTGCCTTCTTGGGATCACCAGGGCAGAGCTGACAGCTACAGTGGAAACCTCATGGACCCGGCTAGGTGTCCAATGCACCTGGAAAGTGCTGGGCCAGCCCAGGGCCACGTGGGCAGGGAAGGAAACATGCTAGAGCGAAAGGGAAGGAATGAGTCTCATGAAGTGCCCAGGGAGAGCGCATGAACTGGCTGCTACAGCATAGGAGATAATGACACAAGCAGCCAGGGCTCCTGGTTGGCAGATTGCTTGCTACCAATCTGGGACTCCGACACAGCAGGACCCCTGGAGACCTGGGCTTGTGCCATCTGTTCAACACGTTTCCCTTGGGCTATGTTACAGGCGGGAGAAGACCCGACAACAAGCTGTGACACAGGGCCCTACCCAGGGTCACCCATGGGAGTCACAATGCAATGGGCTCCTGTGCGTGAAGGACAAATGAACTGGGGCTGCGGAGGAGGCAGTCTGGTTCCACAAGAGGGAACACTCTTCCAAAGGCAACCTGCGCGTCTCAGCCCTGGGCAAAGCACCGTCACTGCCGGTGGGAATACGGGCAGAGGGACCTGAGCAGGGCATGGCTTACACTGGCATCACAGCAGTAACCCCCTTGTTACACCTTTGCACTCGAAACGGCCCTGTTTGGGGTTCCCAGCTGTTCTGGGGTGGGAGGGACAGATTTCCACATGACAGTTCTCTTTTCGTGGTCTGCTGAGACAGGAATTGGGGCTGGAAGTTGCAGGTTAATTGCTCCAGTTGCCAGTGGAGACAGCATTGCTGGCTTTTACATCTTGAAGACCACTCAAAAGCAGACTGAATGTAAAATTAAAGCTACAGACTACGCTGCTGGCAGGACTTGCATGTGTGATGGCCACCACACCTGCGATTGCCTGTAGTGCCCGGCTGCAGAATCCCGCCCTTGCTCTAGAATCTACATGTCCATTTGAAATCCATTCTAGCCCTTGGAACAGCAAAACAGCCCCAAGTAAGCAAACAGAAAACACACTCCCTTCACCCACAGGAACAAAGCATAGCAGAGGCAGCAGTGCCTGCCTGAGCTGGCAGACAGCTCTGAGAGATGGGAACTGCTCCTCTCCCCTCACTGTGCTGTATGTTGACTCTGAAACCTAGCAATGACAGTCTAAATATCAACATTAACTATCTCACTGCTGGATGTTTCCACTACAGCGATTGAGGCCCCAGCACCAACCATAAATCTACCTCCATATTCTTGCCCAAGCTCCAGCACTCACCCAATCTGTACCCTCTGCATTTCCAGTGAGAGGCAGATGGCATGGCTAGCCCAGCACTGACTCTGCAAACGGAGAGCTCAGCGCCCCCGTCCTAGGGGAGCCAGAGTCTCAGACCTCCTCCAGCACCGGGCAAGAGCCAGACTATTCCCCACCACTGCCCAAGCATATACCAAGGAGGCTACATTTGCTCCATCCCAAGGCTCTGCCTGCCTCGTCCAGCCTCCCTCAAGAGGCTGCAAAGCCGCTATACACAGCCCCTGCTCAGTGCCCACAGGTCTCCCCTCTGGAGATCCAGAGCATACTCCATGCCCCCAGCAAAGATGTTCCCTATCCCCCTTCCCCCACCCACCATTTAGGGAGAGAGACGGGTGGAAAGGAGAGAGCCCTGATCAGCCTGAGGCTCCAAGCCAGTCATTCGTTTCCAGTAAAGCAGTGGTCCCCAACGCGGTGCCCACGGGCGCCATGGTGCCTGCCAGGGCATCTAAGTGCGCCCGCGTACTGGCCGGCAGGACAAGCATCCGCCAAAAAGCGGTGTCATCAAGAGGCATCACCACTGAAATGCCGCTGATTTTCGGCGGCGACGCCTCTTGACGTTGCCGCTTCTCTGCGGCATTTCTGCGGATGCTTGTCCGCCGGCCACAGTCCTCAGTGGCTCGTCATCTGGCGCCTGCCACCCGGAAAAGGTTGGGGACCACTGCAGTAAACTATTAAACACCATTAGACTCAACCCTTCCCCTGCTGTTCCCCCCGCACTGCACCAGGCAATGCCCAGAGTGCTGCGGGGAAGTGTGTTGGGAACAGAGGCCTTTGTTTCTGGGTCGTAACCAAGCCAGCAGCCACTGGCAAGTCTCGTGTCTGGTTCCGTACCTCTTCGGGCTCAATCAGCTTGAACTCCATGCCCCGGCCTGTCCAGGCAATGAAGTGGGCATTGGCCGGGTCATCCAGGAGTGTGACCAGGAACTGCCAGAGCTGCAGCGACCCTCGTCTCTGGTAAGGAGGCCCCTCCCGATACATGGTGGGCTCCTGCTTCACTTTCCCTGCATGGGAGGAGAGACTTGTTAGATCACCTGCTCCCAGCACCGCAGGCTGCTGGCTCGCTGCTGACCTGCTGTCTCCTGCACTCAGGGCCAGCCTGGCTGGTCTCTAGCCCTAGAATGAGGCTGCCCGAGGATGTCACCATGCCATGGATAGAGAGTGGGGCCTGGCTACAGAGCCCAGCTCTGGCATCCTTTTGCCACTGGCTTGGGTTTCGTACCCCGTTTTCCTCATAAGAGCTGGCCATGGGAATTCTATTAGGCAGCTCCATGCCTGCCCCCCCACCCTGCCGCATTACAGCCAGTATCCTACCTTCCAGCCTCTCCGGCACCACGCAGGTGTCATCAAAGTACAACCGGGCATCTTTTTCATAGGAAAATCCTAGGAGGAAAGCATGCCTGTTAGCACCGCAGTCCAGACCGGAGAGGCGACCTATGCTGAAGCATGCATGATATGGGTGCAGAGGTGTGATTAGCTGATTGTGCCATTGAACCAACCCAACCCCAGATCAGAAATCTCCTGGATATCTGCCAGCTATCCCCTTTGCTTACAGAGACTGTGGCTTTATTTGAGGCCCATCTTATGCAGTTTCTTAGAAAACTGAAATTTGTCTGGTATGAATCCAGATCCCCAAATTCTAGCAGAACATTTCCCCACCATCCTACCGGGACAGGCAGCCGGTGGCATTAATGAATGCTGACTGTCCACCAGCCAGCTCAGCAAAACAAACACACTAAAAAGGCTTTCAGGAGACCATTGAGAATGCCCAAAAGACCCAACTGAGACCAGCGAAATCCCAGCTGCTACAACGCCATAGCCACAAACACGGCCTTGGTTGGATTCCAGGCTAAAGCCAAGCAGGACCTTTGTGCTGGGGTTAGCAAAGGCACTACTGGAGAGTTAGAACCTGTAAAAACCACCATATTCCTGACTGCGCAAACTCATTCAGACCTGTCTTTTGGATGGACTTATCTAATGCTCAGGCCCAAACCCTACTGGTCTATGGGCAGATTTGGACCATGGATTGTTTCCTCCCCTTCACCTTGAGGCCAGGCACAAAGCTAACAGCTTTAGAAAGTCAGCACATTTCACTTGCAAGAAGCACATCCAAGCACAGTCCCATTTCTGGGCTAAACGGTGCATCGGCTCACTTGGCCTGGCCCTCAGAACGTTAGATTCTATTTGCTGGCAGAAAACCTGTCTAGACTAGTTCAATGAGCGAGCTGAAAGCCACTCCGCTGGCCAAATGCCGTTCAGATTTCTCCTCTTCCCCACCCCATGTAGCTCCAGTAACTGAAAACCCTCTTACTGTCTCTATCAGGCATGTTATCCCAGACTAAAGGGTACAGCCAAGCATGCGGCCGTCAAGATGTGTGGCTGAGCAAGGCAGCGTGGTTTCCCCTTGCTCTCTCACACAGCTGGGATGGTCTGTTAGCTCAGGTGAAGCGTCAGTTGAAATGGAGATGCACTATTATTAGCAGCTGCATCAGGCACAGCCGCCTGTACCACTGTCTAATACACCCAAGAGCGGGGCAGGAAGGAAGAACTCATGCTGTGGTAAATGGGAGTCTCAACAGTCATACGGAAGGATACAGACGCCTGGTAAGGGGCAGATTGGATCTCTAAATCAGCAGTGACGCTGGTTTGCCATTCCACCTGCTTTCACAGTGGTGCTGGACTCACCCCAGCACAGAAAGGAAGCTACAGATGGGCGGGGGTGGGTACCAGAACCAGGGAAGTTCCTAGGCCTCTCCCTTTCTAAAGCAGTGGTGGTTCTGTTACTGTAGCAGCACTGTCAAGGGACACTCTTCTCAGGGTCCTTTGCGTCAGTAGCCTCCACAACCTTCTTCCCCAGTCAATGACACACAACTGTGCACCCATGGCCGTCCCCGCAGTACTCCGTCTTGTGTACACGCGTGCACACTTACCCTCCTGGCCTGTGGGGAAGTAGCCCCCTCCTCTCATGTACGACGACTGGCAGGTAGGCACTTCTGCAATCAAGACAACAGCCGAGTTAAGTCTGTGCTGAACCAGGCAGCACTACACCCTGGCCACATGGCACAGCAGAAGCAGCCTGCTGAGATAGCCCTGCACTGGCCCCCCTGGGAATGTTACACAGCCGCTGTGCATGTGGTCAGCAGGCGCAATGGCTCAGCACCTTCGCTTGCTGGGCGGGGTCAGTGTCACCCCATCACGGGCTGGAGCATCCTCCCGGGGCCCTGGTGCTGCTCCTCGGCATGCTGCGTGCCTCCCACCCGGGATTGGCAGCGTAATGTGAGCAGGAAACCCCGCGAGATCACACAGCCCTACAAGCGATTCTAGTGTGGTGACATATGATAGGGCACACCCTGTCTTCCCAGCACCCTATGGCAGGGCCTGTCCCTACCACTCCCACTCAGGGCAGAAGCAGCAGAAGGGGGTCCCCTCCAGGCCTGCTTGGAGAGGCCTCCCAGAAGTAGCCAGAGCTCAGCTGGGACCAGAGGGACAGCGGCTCCTCTCTGGCCACAGGAGCTCGAGGGGCAGCCGGGGTTTGATCCGGGCTGCACTTGCTTAAGCTGGGGGAGAGAGACGCCCTGGGAACATCAACTCCAAGCTAAGGTGGGAGGCTAAAGGGTCCAGGTGGGAAGAGGCCCAGGGAAGCAGCAGCAATGAATAGCAGGGAGCTGTGTGTGGCTGCTGGGTCCCTTGGCTGGCACCCAGAGCAGTGGGGGCTCCATGTTCCCCCTCTCCCCAGGGAAGTGGTGTCAAACCTGAGATGGGGACAAGGCTCGTTTGGCAGTCCAACCTAAGGTCTCAGTTTAAAGGGCCCAGAGCTGGGGCTGAAGACGGAGGTGAGGGCAGACAGACAGTTTTGCTGGACTTTTGCTACCCTGGAAGGGTTCGTTTTGACTGTGTGACCAGCCAGAGGCTGAACCGCTGAAGACCTGCCAGGCGAGAGCAACAACCTACAAGGGGCCCTGGGATCAGAAAAAGGGCTGCAGTACTGCACGCAGCAGCAAGAGGCGCTCAAGAGGTGAGAGCTCCCCACATAAGATTTCAGGGACTGCTCGAAAGATTGATCAATCACTCAATGTTCGCTTTGACTTGCAGACGTCTCTGAACAGAGAACTCCCCCTCATCTAGGAAATGAGAAGCCTCGGAAAACAGGCAGGCTCATAGCTCTGAACTATTCCTAGCCCATGTGACTATTTACCCCCTCGGATTCAACTTGAAAGATAAATCAGAGACTAAACTGAGGTGTCCTGAATTTGTGGGCGTGAATATGCTACTGCAACTGCAGGTACAGCATATTTATCCTGGAGGTCTTATAAACCAGCTCTTCTCCTCTTCCTACAAGGGACAGCCCCCTTCTCATTCACTCCCATCTCTTTGCAATGGCACAAGGTCTCAAAATGAGTAGCGAGAGGTTATCAGCACAAAGTACAGGCTCCTTCGTGGTTTGGAAAAGGCAATCCAAATTGACTTTGCAAAGGCGATTTGAAGACACTCAATAGGGAAAGGTCTGTTTCAACAATCCACGTTAGTAGATGGTCTTAAAAGAGACCAAGCCCAATATTTTGTCTTCTCCTAAATAGCTCAAGCAACACGAGAAGGGAGGAAAGTTGAAGATAAACAAGAGTCCTTCTAAAAATTTAGACACCCCCCCCCCCCACACGCATCTGCTCCATTTTGTTGCTGACGACTGCATTCAATCCTGCCTTTGAGAGGTCACCGTATTTTTAGGCCTAAGGCGATTAGAGGATTTTCTGTTGTGTAGCTAGGCCCTGCACTGTCAGCAGCCAGCAGAAATCACACAATGGGTCATCAGAGTCGGCTACCTGGGGCCAAGGGGAAAGCTTAGCCCGAGCCCACATAACTCTGTGTGCTCAGATAACCTTTGCCCCCCGTGAGCTAAGGGAAGGTGGGGAGGAGGCGGCGTTCTGCACATAGGTCTGCAGCCCGGTCGAGCAGGACCACTGTGCAGATTACTGGAGCTTAGATACAGCAACATCTGTTGAGTGCTTGATGCTTTTTTTTTTTTTTTTTGTGTATAAAGAACGAGTCATCTGACATTCTAACTCGGTTAGACATTAGCTTGGAGGCAGCGTGCGGGGCGCGGTTTCCCACACCCACAGTGGGAAACGTCTAGGTCACACAGGTCACCGCTTTAATGCAACATTATCAAGACGCGTTAGAGGAAGTTGCCAGCTAAACCTCAGCAGAGGCAGGTGGGCCAACTGCAGCTCTGTTCCTCTCCTAGCGCGACAGATCTAGTGGCACTTTGCAGCCCCCCCAGCGCTGACTGGGAGATGGGGAGAGATACAGCTCGGCTCTAGCCTAGAGTATGTGAATCAGCTGGAACTCGCTGCATCAACCTGCTCCCCAGTGCTGGCTGGGAGATGGGGAGATACCAGCTCGGCTCTAGCCTGGAGTGTGTGAATCAGCTGGAACTCGCTGCATCAACCTGCTCCGCACCCCAGCAATTCGGGGAAAGACTCCAGCCACACAGACCGCTTGCGCACGGGGTGCTAGGTTACGGGCAGAAGGCGCTTCCTTCCACAGGGCCTCAGCAAGGCCTGGGCACTGACCTACTGCCAGCAGGGGTTCTTTGGAGGCATTTTGTTGGCATGAGAAAGCCAACAGGCTGCTGTATGTAAACACTGCTGTTCCCTTCCCCATCGGTCCCTCGCTGTGCTTGGAAATCACCCAGCGGACTGAGAGGACATAGCAGCGCCTGCTCCATCTTAGGGCATGAACCAATATGCTGTTCGGCTTCAACAGAGCTGTGGGGAGTGACTTCTCCACACTCCCCCTGCCAGCATTCTGCAGCTGCTGCAGTGCCTGCACTCCACCCTAGGGAGCGGTTTCCCTTTCTGAGACACCGCACTCCCTACAGGCGCTGGCTGAGGTCCGCAAGTTC
Organism: Mauremys reevesii; assembly: GCF_016161935.1. NCBI lineage: Eukaryota > Metazoa > Chordata > Testudines > Geoemydidae > Mauremys > Mauremys reevesii. The sequence continues at coordinate 49,949,375 of NC_052631.1, forward strand.
CAAATGGGGTCTGTTCCTCAGAAGAGGGTGCTCAACAGCCTCCGTGAAGCCCTGGGGCCCAGGGTCCTGTGCACGAGGAACACTACAGCAAAGGCACCAAGGCGGGGTCCTGGCTAAACCTTTCAGCGACATCTCCAGAGCTGGAGACCCAACTCCCATACGAACCTGAGTCAATGCAGTAATCCCTGGGCTCCTGCTTAATGCCCATTGGAGACTGGTATCCATGCCTTGGAGGCCCTGGAATGCCCGGGACACCGTGCTCATAGAGGGGATCATGGTACTCCTGTTTGAATCCCTGAGGAGGGTGCGGAGCGGCCGGGACTATAGGCTCGGACATCTGCCTGTGGTAGACGGGGCGACTGTCTCCAGGAAGGCCTGGCGGAGGAGGGAAAGGGTGGCAGGGCTCAGACAGCTGTCTCTGAAACCTTTTGGGGGGGAGGGTGGGGGGGAAAAGGAGAAAGAGAGAGAGAGGTGTTACTGTACGGTGAAATCATCCATTCCCAACTCTGCCGAACAGGCAGCCCATAGGAACTCACCCTCATTACCCTAACAAGAGTAAAATACCTAGCTCTGTTTTCCCCACTGCCAGCCGCTATTGGCAATGCCCAGGAACCCCACCAAAGACATTCATCAACTTGATATTACAGGTGTCAAATGCACTCGCCCTCTGAAACACAGGCCGAGCTGCAATTCTGAGCTAACTAGCTGCAGCCTTAGGTTTCTGAGCAATGCTCCCACTCCCCGCCAGGAGCCAATATGGAAGCACCGTGGAATGGATGGAGAGGGCATTTATAAGTAGGGCTCAGGGGGCATTCACCTACTCCAATTGCCTCTCAAACCATTCACCGGGGAGGAACCAGCTCCTACCAGGTAGTTGAACAGAGACTGTATAGCAGAGAATTATGGAGTTTGAGAACTAGGTTAGATGGGAGGTTTCCCATGTGGCTGGGAGTGTGCTGCTGCTGCCGCCGGTCAGGGCTGGGCCAAGGGCCTGGTTTGGTCTTTTAAAGAGAGGTGAGGGTTAGCTTGTAACCCTGCTTCTCTGCAGTTATCATGAAAGGATTCTCAGTCCTGGGCTTCTTACTCCCCAGGGAGAGACAGATAGAAACCAAAAACCTTAGAGTTCGGGGGCTCTACAGGCAGTCATATTGCACTGGGGGGAAAAACATGTCTTGATCCCTCCCAAGGCTCTAGCTACCAACCATGGACCCTTCCAGCCAGCGGGAAGCAAAGGCTGTCCAAAAAAGCGAGCCCATCACCTCCACAGAATGACCCAAAACCAGGGGATGCGATAACAGAGGGGAGAGGAGGGCAAGGCCCTCGTAAGCACCGAGGGGAGAGACACCTGCTGGTGGCTGTAAGTGGGCCAGCTCACAGCAGTGACTCGCATTCAGCCAGCCTTTTACTTGGGGACCTGGGGCACATGAAAGGAGAAGTGGGGTGTTAGAACCCCGTGGCACCAAGCATGCGGAGAAGGGCCTTGTGGAATTGAAGCAGCATTGTGGGAAGGATGTTGGCAGGGCTACAGCCTTGGTAGAGTTCAAACACCATCTTGGGGAAGAGTCTCCAATGGCACCATCTTCTCCTTGGAGGACAGGGTAGATGGTGGGCAAGGAGCTCCCTCGTTGAGAGCACCACAGTCACCTCCACCTGGAAAGTGGCTTTCCACACACAAAGCTAGCTCATCACAGGAGCAACATGGCTCAAACCGAACCAGCAACGTTGTCAGGACCACCACGGTCCCCCACAATGCAGATGGCTTTTTAAATGGGGTGCAGTTAGGCTACCAAGCCCTACGTGAACTTTATGATCAGGGTCTCTGCAGTCCCTTGTCAACCCACCACTCAGGATAAGACAAAACCAGCAGCCATGTGGGCCCGGATGGATTTGGCCCGTGGCAGACTCAGGCAGGTGAAGGCAGCATTCAAGCAGTTTTTGTGCAGACCAAGTCAAGAGATGCTCATGAGAGGTGGGGCAGGCCCAGTCTGGCCAAACCTGTTTCACTCCCTCCAACATCTGGCCCAGCTCCCAAGTGCTCCACTCCCCAGGCACAAGCTGGTATCTGAGTAGCTCATCAAAAACCCTGGAGATGGAATCAGGAGATGCAACCTGTGCCACACTGCCCTGGATTAGCCCATCATCCAAGTAGGGGAACACACCCACTCAGCCAGCGCAGCTTGGCCTTAGGCCCCTCCCCACACCTGCCTCCTGTGCTGCTATGGGAGCCATCACCAGGCTACATCCAGATGAGGGTGGGGGAATGACATGTCACTGCCCTCCCCTGCCTTTCCGGGATGTTCATCATCTTCATGGGTGGGGCATTCGGAGCAAGTCAGTTCAGTCCCTCTTGGCCAGGCCATCGCTACTGGCTCCTTGGTCAAGAGCCCGCTAGCCAGCTATTGGTAAACAAGGCCGCCTGCATCAAGGAAATTCACACAGACGTGGCATGGCAAGTTCTAGGTCCCAGAAGAGGGGCCCACTTGGCCATGACCTTACAGCAGGCATGTGAGATGAATACCTGCCTCCAGGGGGGACCAGGGAGTCCTGTTCCTACCCCTTGCTGAGGACAAGACCCCATGGACAGGGGACAGAGGAGAGAAGAGCCCCAGGAAGTTCTGCTCCTGCACTGTCACACAGCTTGGACTGAGGAGCCGGCAATTACATAACGCTGAATCCATTCCAACCTGAGAAAGCCAAGTGGCCTCTAATCTGCCTCTGGGGCTGGGATTAAGCATTTAACTCCCCGGTGGGGTGTGGGCCTCCGAGCTCTCATGGATGCTCAAGCTGGCAGAGATCAACCTGGGCCATTGCAGAACACAGCCCATCTGAGGCACCTCTAGCCAAGTGGCCCGCTGCTGAACCTTGTTGCACAGCCATCCTGGATCCTTAACGCTCCAGTTAAGGAAGCCACTGAAAGGTGCCCAGGCGTATGCCAGCGGCAGGCACAAGTTACGATTTGCTGTACCCAGGCAGAGGGTATGCCGGGGAACCCCCAGCTGGCGCCTGCAGGGGAGGAGATCGGGATGTGAAAGGCATCCGTCTCTATTTGTAATGCTCCAGAGGCTGAGTGCTGTGACTTGGGAGAGATGTGGACAGGAGCCCAGCCCAGCCCCCACCCCACAATTTGCTACTCAACATCTCAGCACCTTGAAAGGCGATCTCTACCAATCAGTTGCTTTCCCAAGCACCAAGGCCCCTGGGACCTTTGTAACTGGATCCTTTGCAGCTGACGGGCCTGGATTACTCCACTTCCGATGGGTGCCCCTCTAACCTTTCAGCCTGAAACTCTAGCACTGTGGTGGTATGGCCTCCGCAGGAAGAGGCACTTCCGGATGGGCGCAAGCCAGTAGCCCAAGCATAGCTGTCAGGTCGTCTGGAGCTTGGGGGCTGCAAGGCGACCTCAGATGCTAGTGCCATTCACTAGGGCTTTTTTGGAGTGGGTAGGGGGAAGCGAGGGGAGAAAGATGAGAGCCGAGATATCCAGGGAGGTGGGCTCAGCTTTTGAAGCCCAGTGTTGACTTTTGTTCCTATGGTTTCCACTTGTGCAGATTAGGGAAGCATTTCACATCTCATCCTGCTTAAAATAAAGCGTGGCCAACTTTGTGCACTGACCTTCATTTGACTATAGCCCCCGCCTGCCCTGCCTGTTCCTCTGTGGGATCGATCCACATCCCGCAGCTGAGGCAGAAAACGAAGCGCCCATTTACATAGGTAGAAATAGGGGAACCTGACAGATAGACAGGCCAGCTCCATTTGTAGCTAACCAGCCCCCCTTCTTCCATTCCCCCGTTATTTCAGCAGATTCCATCTTTAAAGAATTCTCCACCATGCACCTCTGTGGCACTTCGGAGGGAATAAATCAATGGCGTGGCTAACTCAGACTAAGGAATACAGATGAGGATGCAGACTTCCTGGCCCCTGAACTAGAGAAAAGCCCATCTAGGTCTTTTAAAGCAATCTACCTACCCAGGTTCTAGCAGCACCAGCTTAAGGAAAAGGACATGAACAAACAGCAAACAAACTGTTGAAACTAGGTTGAACCCAGATGCTTTTTTTGCACATCTTTGCCACTGCAGCTGGTCTTGTGTGTGCAGATATGTTCCACATAGCTCTCTGTGGTGACTTTGATAGAATAAGATGGATACACAGCTTGGCAAGAGTCAAGCAGAGTAACTGATAAAATTCAGCCTCAGGTTGAAAGGTAGAACTAAGTGGGCTGTCATGGTGCTCTCCAGCAATGGACTGAGTAGAAACAATGTGGAGCAGTGTCAGATACACAGCAACGGGAAGGTTTACAAGCACTTGGGAAGCTATGCTTAAAATACACAGTACAATCCCAACAAACTGCAGAAGTGCGATAAAAGCAACACAATAATCCGAGGTCAAGGAAGCACGACTGTCAAGTGATTTCCAGACAGGAGGGAATGACTACATTGACAGATGAGCAAGCAAGTGGTACTGTAGAGAAGGGCTTCGCACTGTGGTCTGCGTTGCTGGAAAGTTGGGGTAAAGTGGAAACAAACATGTTGGGAATGTTGCCTTGTTTTGCAGAACACACAAATACTCCTAGCACGTCACCCCCAAAGCTCAGAGGACTTGAACCAGGGTGGAGGATGTTCAGCCCGGAGTTTTGGCAAGGCCGTGTGAACAGGGCGGCAGGGTGCTGGCTCCTCTAAAGGATGTTCTCAGGGAGGAAGAAAGCAGCTGAGATTCTTGCAGGAAGTGACAAACGTTGCAACAAGCCCGTTTTTTTTAAAAAAAAAATCCAGGCTCTGCAGTTTTCATATGTGCATTAAACTTCAAACAGGAACAGAGAAACAGTGCAATTCACCAAAAAAAGCAAAACTCATCTACTTGGCTCTGTGAAGGGAGGACTCACGTGGCAAAAGCAGAACGTAATTATCTGGCTGGACTCAGGCAGATTAATCCTCAGCTTGAGTCAGTACTATATTAGTGTATGGGCAGCACACTAAAAAATGTTCTAAAGGAACTAGTGAATTCTGAAGAAAGCAATACAACGCGAGGTTCGGAGAACAATTTCTCCTTGGTCTTAAGAGAATGGGACATGTTCAGTCTAGGGAAGAGATGGGCAGGGGGGTCAAGATACCCAAAGTGTATCTACAGATACGTGAAAGGCATGTTCTAAAAATGAGACTCAATTACTGCCATCAGTAAGTGACGACAGAAGCAAAGTGGGAATGGATAGCAAACAGAACCTATCGCCTCTCTAAAATCAGTTCAAATCCCACCCAGGGTCTTTGTGATCCAAAGAACTAGCTGCTCCATTTCCTAAATCAAATTAGTTTAGCGGTCCCAGTCCAAGTGCTGTTTGACTAGCTTCTACAACAAAACCCACCACTGGTACTGATCGGCACATTTACTGCAGCATCAATCTGACGAGCAAAACAGGCAGACACACCAAACTAACAGCTCATCCCTAGAGGAAGTCATCCCCCCCCCCCCAAGTCATAGGAGTTTGAGAGAAATTTCGGGGGGGGGTGGGGGGGTGGTGTCAGTGCCATCATGGCTAATGCCGTCTCTTCTGGGAAGAGCCCAGACAGTCTCCAAGGCTGCTGACCTGCGTCTTTTCAAAAGAAAAGAACTCAGAGAAAAATCCGCAGAGATCCAAGTAATTGGTGTAAACTACAGCAAAGGAAGTTTCCAAAGTTAACATCGATCATTTAGGCAATGGAGCAAACTGCCAGAAGAGCCCTCTAGGCATGGATCCAAGACATAGTCCCGAGACAGGATTCTCTAGTGCTCTGTGAAGGCAAAGGAAGGCTTTCCAGAAGCGAGCTGTTGTATTGGAGTCAGAGGTAACCCTGTTTTCCCTTTGGGAGGACAAGGCAGCCCCCAGGCTCACTCTCTGTTAGGAGAGGGAAAAGGGGAGAAACTTGCCTAATGTTCGACACTGAAATAGGCGATGTACCTTGACACGTGTGCGGTTACAAGCCAGCCACCCCAGCTTACAATAATCCTGTGGTTTCAGGACTGGAGAAGGAATGTTAGCAACTACGCCACAGGTACCGCAGCGCCCCATAGAAAACTGTATTTCCTCTCCCCAACGCATGGTGTGAAACCAAGAGATGACCCATCCCTGCCAATGGTGATGGGGCAGGGGAGGGGGAAGCATGAGGGCAACAGGCTTCAGCAGTGTTACTGAGCATGCTCTGTCCATGTGAGCATGCTCAGTACAAGCCAAGCGGGGTGGAGGGAGGGTGGAGAGGCATGTGACCCCGCATGTCGCCTCTGGTCAAACAAGCAAAACCAACGAGGAAAGAGTTCAGAACACAAGACACCCGGCTTCTTGCTGTGCATGCACCATGTGATAAAGCAAACCTGGCTCATTACCTGTGCTCTGCTGGATACTGGTTTTCAGGCATCATCTTTGGCATGTGCATGGGCTGATGAGGTGGCCGGGGCACAGCGAACGTTTGCTGCCTTGGCTCCTGGAGAGCATGCGGGGCAGATGCTGGGGGAGTCCCCCGCGGCGGGCCTGCTGGGGCAACATGGGCAGCAGCCTGCACTGACACAGCGGGTGGAGGGTGAGGAAGCGAGGAACTCTGCTGGGCAGGGGACACGGGGGTGGCAGGTGGGGTTAATGGCTTGAACCCAGCAGGGAGCTTCCTGTCATAGGCACTGTGAACAGAAGATGGAGAGGACCACGATGTAGTGAGTACAGCTTTCACGCTGCTTCACCCACTGCTCAGAACCACTCAGACTTGTTTGCATTCCTGGTTGTCAGGCAGTGACAGCGCTAACACAGCCCGATCTACTAGCAGCCCCAAGGGAATCTTTGTACTTCACAAGAGTGACAGACAGGCTGCGTCACAGGGGCCTGCTTTAACACTTGCCACACGTTTTCCTCAAAGATAATTTTAGCTTCCACTCATTAAAAGTAAGAGAATAACTTGTCATATTTTCCCCCACCCCCCTTCAGGCCTGTTTTCAGTGTATTTTGCAGGAGTTAGCGGTGACCTGTTTGATGGACCAGCCTCTGCTAATTGATACTAGTAGTTAACATGCAGCTGAGCATCACCTAGTGCTCCCTAGCAGTTAGATGGCACTAAGCGTTAGAGAGTTGTGTAGATTTCATTTCCAGGGAAATGAGCATCCTGAAGGAGCCTGCACGCACAGAGCTGTCCAGGATTCCTGCAGCCCTTTGGATGTCTAAAACAATTGCCTTGGTGCATGTTAACATACGAGAGCCCTAAAGAAACCTCTCTCAGAAGCCAATCCTGCCCATTTGTGTATTTAGGGTTGTTTTTACGACTTAAATCTGCAATTGCGAACGGTGCTCATGGAAACACAAGGAAGTTTGATGCTCTGTGCAGCCTGGCACTGCCCTCACTTCCATGAGCTCAGGAATTTAATTAGTAAGAAGCTAGCTCTCAAAGCAAATGCGCTTTCAAATCTCCCCTCCAACTAAGCCTAGAGGGGGTTTCATTAGCAACACAGAGGTGACAACATCTGTCTCAGATGGATTCTCCAGCTGTCTGGTTTCCATGCCTCCCAGTCCCCATGGCACCCCCACCTTCTGCGGCCCTGGGGACGAATCTCAGTTCTACCTACCAATAGTTGTAGAGGCACTTGTCTCCATAGTTAGCGCAGAGAGCCTGATCACGGCTACAGGACGACAGCTCGGAGGAAGGGCTGTGGAGTTCCCGCTTGATCTTTGTCGGAGGTGGGGCGTGAAGTACCACTAAAATCAGAGGAGGGAAGAAGTGATTAACATGCATCACAGCTTCTCAGTCTCCATACTTGGGACTATTGCTGCAATCCGCTGGCATGGATTTCAATGAGCGCGGAGCCATGCGGGAGAAGGAAATGGATGGATACTTACAACGCTTAACTGCACGCACTAATTAGTACGCAACACAATCCTTTTTAAGAGCAGAATCTCTCTAATTTTACTCTCCTTTATGCTTAAAATCTGAAATTTCAGCCAAAGTTTTGGGACAGTAACGTATGATCCCCACGTACCGTTCAGGAGATGGCGCTTACATTCACACACCGCCTTTATCACAGAGGATCCTTCGCAAGCGACCTGCTTATTGCACCACTGGAACTCAGCCTCCCCCGGACTACAGGGCAGCCATCCAAGCAGAAACTGTGCACAGCATGTTGCCCAGTAGCAGAGGGAGGGAGTTTTGGCGAGGCACCGGGAAAGGCCCATACTTTAAAGGAGCAGGCCTTGGTATCTTAGTGGTTTCAGATAGCAGACAGGCCTCTTGGCTGTAATCTGTTCTATCAAGGACATCAAAATCCACACCCGCTTCCTATTGCCCAAGCACATCCTCGAAAGCCAGGAGCTTCCTGACGCACAGCCTGGCACAGGCGGGCCGAGAATCAATGCTGTTTCTCGCACAGAAAGCGACCCTCGCCACCATCATTGCAATCCAAACGCTACTTAGTAACTGCAGCAGATCTGCCTTCCACTGCCTCGGAACACAGGGCCCAGGACCCCCAAGAAGGGACACGCAAGCTAACATGGGGGACAAGCCTCCAGCCTGTTCTCAGCAAGAGGCAGCACAGCTGTGCCTTTCAGAGGTGGACTCTGAGAGTCTGTTGGCTGGCCCCTGTCACCTGTGGAGGGGGATGTAGGAATACAGGCTGCATCCATCTCCCACAAAGGGAAAAACCATTTGTCAGAGTGATTGGGGACTTGTGCTGCTTCAGCTACAGACAGGGGTTTGGGAAAGAGAGCAGAGGGGACTTTAATAGGATGCTGGCCCTTTAAGGAAAGCTTCAGGCCCAGCACAGCCTGGTTCTGATTTCCACTAGAAAGTGGGTTGGATAGCAAGGGATTCAGGGAAAGGCAGGACCCTGTGAGGTATGTAAGCTTCTTGCTCAGTCTGAAGAAGCCAGCTGCAAAGCAAGATCTGGTTGTGCATCATGAGTGGGGAGGAGGGGGTTACCCACTGAGCAAGGGACCGGAGTACCTCAGTGCAGATGCCGGAGCCCCAATCCATGCAATTCACCCAGCACAAGTGAGTGCGTGGTGGCACCACACCCCAAGGAGCAAGAGAGCAATGCAGAAGCAAGACCTGAGCTCCCCCACCAGCCATGGCCAGAGGAGACTGACCTGGAACAGTATTTACTCCCCATATAGGGTGGCATATGGCATCTAGTAGGGAGCCAGTCTCTCCCCCTGTCCTGGTATCACTGATGTCTAGGAGTGATCACAGTTCTTTAATATGAGACCAGCAGAATTCCCGCAGCTCTGAGAAACAACAGTGACAATTCTACAAGCTGGTCTCCTCAGTGGCTACCCACGACCACCAAGCCACAGGAAACAACTACACTTTTCCCGCTCTGCAGGGAGCTAGAGCGCCACTGAAACAGTCACCGACGGAACAAGAGCTTAGGCCTGACCCCACCAGCAGGACTATCTGCTCCAGTAACGGGCCCTGATTGTCTTCGCTGGACTGCCACCGGCCCTAGAGACAAACCAGGCTGGGGATCAGGCTGTAAAAATCCAACAGATTCCCCTGCGGGTAGTGGGAAGACTGGATGAGGCTCTCTGGCCTGTGTCATGCAGGAGCTCAGACTAGGTTATAAGAGTCCTTCTGGCCTTCGCAGCTATGAAAAGCCGGTTGAGATTTTCCCTGTGTCCTTTAAATGGAAGTGAGCCATTCACTGGGTGAAACGTCAGCCAGTCAAACTTAGCCCCTGCACAGAAAACAGAGACTAAGGCCAGGTCTACACTAAACAGTTATGTTGACCCAGCTATGTCAGCAAGAGTGTGAAAAATCCACACACCCCCAGCTACTTAATTAAGCCTATTAACCCTCCACCCCCCTCGGTGCAGACAGTGCTAGGTTGACAGAAAAATTCTCTCTCGGGGCAGTGGTTTAACTATAGCCACTGTGTCTGTAGGGAGTGGCTACAATGAAGCACTACAACTGTGCCACTATTGCAATTTAAGTCTAGACAGCCACCTTCCACCATCAGCTGGTATTGGGCATAGCTCTGGGAAGAAGGGAAAAGATAAACATAAGGATTCTGGCCCAGCAAGTGTGCGGAGGGAGGTGGTCGTTCAGCCTCTGGGGGAGTCTGCTGACTGCAAGAAGAGAACTGCCACACAGCTCCCAGCTGGGGTATGGGTAGAACATCACATGCTGCTCTTCTGAGTTGGCGACTGGACTGCGCTTGCCTGCCACGCTGTCCTTTTCAAGTAGGGAAGGGAGTTAAAAACAGAGCAACCCTTTCCCAGGCTCCATTCAACACAAATGGTGTTTGCTGGCTCTTTCCATGAGCGAGAAGGCAGCAGAGGGGGATGAGCAGCAGACATGATGGCAGCCCGCCAGAGGCTCAGATATGCGATAACCACATCAGAAATAGTCTGGTGGTGCTTAGCATAATGCATGTTCCCATCGTGCAAAGCAAGGGCATTAGTGATCACTGGGGCAGTGGAGGAGCACAACGAAGGAAAGGCGGTGCAGAGCCTGCCCTCTGAGGGTATGTCTCCACTGCACACTAAGCTCAAGCCTCACTTCTGTCCACATACAAATCAGTCTGATGCGGATCAGCAAGCACTCAGGGGCCAGGTCCTAAGGCCCTGCTGGGGGGTGGGTCAGAGCTCGAGGGCTGCTGGGACTCAGGTCCAAGCCCTGTCATTTTGCAGGGTGGACACACGTCAAGCCGCAGATCCTAGTCAGAAGATCTGAGTAGTGCAGTATGGACACTTAGCACGGCTGAGACTCCCAGGTCCACCAGCTATACACCCAGGTTTGCAATGCAGCGTGAATGCTCAACAACTGGCTTGGAAACACCTAGAACATACGCCTGGGTCCCACAGACCCAGGCTAAGCATGCAGCATAGACAGACCCTGAAAGGGCAGAACTGTGGTGACTGTGCTGATGGGGAACGGGCCTGAGAGCTCATTGTAAGAGTGCGTTTAAAGAGGGCCTGTTGACATATTTACAATACACCTCAGAGGCTACATGAAACATCTGTTTAGTTCTAGAGGACAATGCTTCCGTGGCACGGCACGGAGCCAGTGTACAGACTGAGTGCAGCGCAGCTCGTAACTGCATGAATACAGCAGAAACCTGCTAACCTGCAAGTGAACAAGACCCACTGAAGGACAGAATATTTCCAGATTAGCAGAATAAAAACTACAGAAGTAATGCCTCGGCGCACACCTGGTTCATTTGTCCAGCCAGCTGTTTATCTGGCCGTTGTAAAGCTGAATGTACTCTTATAGCTTGTCAGACATCGTAATCCAAGCCCCATTCTTAGAGCACTTTGGACTGAGAAGTGGGGAGCTGCCACTGTTGTGGGGGTGATTCCCAGTGCACAACACAGCTAAGGTTCACTCTACAGGGTCTCACCTGTATGTTTGTGCATGGTGTCAGGACAGTCAAGAAATGACTATGAAGAGTTGCTTGCAGTAAAGTGACTGTGAAGCCATTTAGACAGATCTGCTCTATAAAGAGCAACTTCACTGTGAATCCCCCGCTAGCTGGTTCCCAACCACTAGGCTTTACTGTTCAGACGGGAATTGAGTATTTGTTGCCAGGCCCTAATTCGGATTCCAAATTTCATCTGGAGCCCTCAAAGCAACACAGTAAGATGCCATCCTACTTCTGAGAGAGAACAGGAAGACTCACCCCTGAACTGAAGTCAAGAATATGGACACTTTTTTACTAGGCAGCTTTGCCTGGAGTACAACCCCCAATTAAACACTTCCTCCCAAGAGCCAGCCGCAAACCAAGCTGGAGAGCCCAGCTTCTTGAGCAGATTTTACAGTCAGGAAGCTTTTCCCTCCATGAGTGAACGGCTCACATGCACATCCCCAGAAGCCTTCCACAAGGGAAGCACACAAGCAAACCCACCAGCAGACTGGCCCCTTCTGCGATCGTGGACGAATACTTAGGGAGGTCTATTTCACTAGGAGGGTGGTGAAGCTCTGGAATGGGTTACCTAGGGAGGTGGTGGAATCTCCATCATTAGAGGTTTTTAAGGCCCGGCTTGACAAAGCCCTGGCTGGGCTGATTTAGTTGGGGTTGGTCCTGCTTTGAGCAGGGGGTTGGACTAGATGACCTCCTGAGGTCTCTTCCAACTCTAATCTTCTGTGATTCTATGATCTGAAACCTGGTTTATTCTCAGTAGTTATATTTTCTGCTAGATATTTTAGAGATGTTGCCTCTATAGTAGGAGACAGAGGAAACAGAATTAGCAGGCTAGCGTCTTCTCTGCAGGTCAAGATGCTCCTCATTCTGTTCCATCTCTGGTAGCCAGAGAAGCGGCACAAAAAGTTGGTGCTAATCCAGTTACTTTTAAAGGATTTTTCCTCCCCACTGTACTTTGAAGCTGAAGTTTGTCAGCTGCTGTATATACTCTGTTTTGGTTGGGGTATGGTCTGTCGCGGGGGAGGGGCGCATCTCATTCAGTAACTCAGCTTTGATCTCCTTACTTCAAAAGCTAAGAGCTGGAATGCAGTATCCCCTTTCTCCCTACTGAAATAACACCAGCTCTGAGTTAGACAGCTAGAATTGCAGTGAGATGTCAGCGTGCACCTAAACAGTCTCCGCCTTCTTCATGGAGCTATTGCCACTGGCCAAAAGAAAGCGACCTGCAAAAGTTCCTGCTCTCCGAGACTTAATGGCTCCTGCAAAAGAGGACCCCAAGGATCCTGCTGGTGGGGGACACAGGCCAGCCCTGTCTACTCCCCTGAAGAAGCAAAGCTGTCCCCGCACCCCATACAAAGCTGTTCCTGGCTGGCTTAGCGCTGGGGCAGCTGGAAGACGTTGGGCTGGGTATTGAGTTCTGGGGTGTGGAATGGAGCAGTTTGGATGGTTGGGGAAGAGAGGCAGCACACGGACGGTTAAATGCATGAGAACTTAGGCAGTGTTCATTACTGTATGAAGCCAATAATTACAGCCTTGTGTTAATTACTGCTCCTTTGGGTGAAGGCCCTGTGGGTCAAGATCCTGAAGGCACACATAACTCAGCACTGGCAGTAACACTGCCTCTGCCTGCACAAGCAGTCATGAGACAAATTCAAATGCCCCATCCTACTGGCCATCTGAACTTGCAGATGGCTTTATGGAAATACTAAGAGTGAAGTTAGTCAGATTAAAGTGGAATAAAAAAATTCCACGCCCCTGATTAGTTCAAAGGACAGTGTCTCTTTAAAACCTAAACCAGATCACTCCCAGTTGAGGCTGCCTCTGACATACTCAAAGTCTGTTCACTATATATAATTTTTAAAACCAACTTATAAATGCTTAACCTAATTAACTGCTAAAAGCAGCCACTCTAGGCAAGGGAGGACATCAGAGTTCTTTACCCAGTAGTGACTGAACAATACAGCCGGGCTTAATCAGAAGTGGAGTATTAGCTGTACAGTTTGAATACATCCCCCATACACCCCGAGAGACCAGTCCTGAACTAAGTGCTCCCAGCCTTCCCGGCTAGTTAGCTGCTCCTCAAATGCCCACAGGGCTAATGTCCCCAGCATGGAACCCCCCTCCCCCATTGCTCAGCTGGTACTAAGGGACTAGGAAAAATCCTGAGAGAGGCTTCATAGCTGTCACTCCCCAGTTCTCTCTCCAACCAGGAATGGAAAGGAGCTAAGCTGCCTCCAGGCTCAGCTAATTAAGTTGGTCATCACTAGATTTAAAAAAAAATTGCCTGAGATCAGAGGGCGCCGCAGAATCCTTTACAGCGTATAGACCTGGCCTTCCATTGGCCGGTCCTTCTCCTTCAGGAGACATGCAGAGACGGGCACTCACAACTGTGCCATTTGCTGGGGCAGGGAAGAGTAATTACTCTCTTGATCAAACCTTGCTTTAGTGAAGGCAGAGGCATTCGGCAATGCATGGTAGAATTACTCCCCCCTCCCGCCCCCTCATTAAGCGGCAGCCACGCTTCCCAAGTACTTTCAGGCTGCCCTTCGGCATATCTAGTGTTAATTCCCTCCCTTGGAGAGAAAGACTATCACACCCATTAAGCCTGGCCTTGCTGAGCAGCAGGGAAAGCAAAAGGAAACATATTTTGGAGGTGCTCCAGCTGTCAATCACAGGCATGTTTCTCTCCAACAGCCTCTGTGTTGTTTGAGCGGGTTGTTTTTCCGCCAGCAGCACAATGGGGCCTGGTTATTCATTGAAAAAGTCTGCAAGTGGGCACCGCCCTCCATTCACAACCAATTTGGAACGCTCCATTCATCAGAGACCAAAAAACAATCCCTCCCGCTCAGCGCAACCATTCAAGAAAAGGGAAACGACACTTAAGATCATAACAGAGACCAGCTGTCCACACAGAGAAGCCTGCGCTGTGCGCAACGTTTACATAAGGAATTCAAACACTGCAGGAATGGCCTGCGCCGCGCTAGGGAACTTGGCTTCTTGCAGCGTTTGCTCCAAACCAGCACGATTGTGCAACTCAGCTTGTGGCGAGGGCCGGAAACGCCTTTCGGCCAAAGGAGGAGGCAAGAAGTTAAACTTGGGCTCCTTTGTTCAAAACAGAACTGCTGGGTGCTAAAGTCTGGGTGAGTTTTCCCTCACTGACTTGGGCAGTGGACCACTCTGGGACCCCCCCAGTCCCTCCCTATTTCCTCTATTCACTGGGAGGAAAGATCTGCCCAGCCACACCGCAGCAGCCCTGCTTTGCTTCTGGGAGCTGCAATCAACTTGGAGAACTGCTGATCCTCACAAGGGACTGAGCATGCTCATGGCCAGCAGAGCATAGATGCATTTCCGAGGTTCCAGGGAATGGGGAGAGGAGCATGAACTGGAGATGTCCCTCCGTGTACCAGAGGTGGAAAAAATAATCTTTAGCAGCTACTTTTGGGGGATTAAAGCTCATGGCAGGGGAGCGCTTGTTCTGATTGCCTCTCCTAGGCTGAACTAGAGCTGGGCCCAGGACACCCCCCACGGCTAGCCTTGGAATGAGGCGTGTTTCTGCCGGCCAGTTCATTTCAAACCCTCCTGTGCTTCACTCCCCCTACACGCCGGGAGCACACAGCAGCAGGCGGGGCCCCAGTAAGAGACCCATCAGTGAGCTAACAACAAAAGTGATCATAATCCATTATTGGCACCAGCACCGCTTCCCCGGGCGCTGCCTAGGAAAAGTTTGCTGTGCCAGAGCATAGCTGGAGCAGTGATGTCTCAAAGGCCATGTGTGAGGGAGCACACACGCGCAAACAGGCTTCCAACCTCTCAATTCTACTGCTCTCCACTATAATTAGAAGCTGAAAAAAGCAAGTGACTAGTTTAACTATAGAGAAGGTTAGAGAACGCATCTCCCCATACCATTATGAGATGCAACCCTCAAGTGACGAACCCCTGGGGGTAGATCTTAGGGACCTCTTCTGGTCTTAAAATAAAGCCTATAAAATATTCAGGGCAAGAATCCCAACCCAACCCCTATAGCTGATCCCATCTTGTCTCTTTGAGGAGTCCAAGTGGAGGGGGCGGGGGGCGGCGGGAGGAGAATGACACTTTTCAAGCTCTAATGGAAGCCTTCAACATAGCTCAGTTTCACGTCAACCTAGAGCTTTTATTTTCTCCATTTTACTGACTCTCCAGAGGGGGTGAGAAAGAAGGAACAGGCCTTCCCCTGTGCAAACAAAACAGACCACAGCCATTCACAAATAAGTTCAAGGACACCTGTTGATTCAAATTCTTCTATTCTCCTTCATAGCAGTAACACATGCCTAACCCCTTTCAACCATGCACTGACTTTGAAGGGATGCTGTTGACCCCAGTATCTGCCCAGATCTAGATTCTGTAGGAACAAGCTCTGAGAAGGTCAATAAACAAGTGAACCTTCTTTGTCATTTTTGCAACCAATATATTAAAGCAGTGACCGCCGTATAATAGGACTGGCTGACCACTGATTTCAAGACTTGGGCATTTCTGGAGCATCCAGCAGCATGGTGCTCGCGTGTTTTGTTCGCACATTTCGCCACTCTGTGCCTGTTCAACCTTTTATTTAAGCCTCAGGGTGCTGCCATTCAGGGACATGCCTATGGGGGTCACACAGCAAAGCTATTGCACAGCATGCAACAGAACACCAGCCTCCTGGCTTTCTTGGTTTTAACCACAAAACCATCTCTCCTCTGAAACGAAAGCAATGTGACTTTATTTGCTTTAATGACTTAAGGTGTTACTGGGGCCCGAGGGAAAAGCTTGCTTACAACAAACTCTGATGCTTAAAAGAACACCATAAATGTAACAGCCTGTTAGACAGCATGGCGCTGATCCTGCAGCAGTAGATCCCTGTGGAGCATCAATGAAGGTAACAATTGATGCGGGGAACTGCCATTAGAGAGCTCACAGCAGGAATAGGGCCTTAAAATATTTGCCTGCCTCAGACTAACCACCTGTCGAATGGGTATGAGTGGCCAGAGGGTCCCATCTCTCTCGCCTTTGTTCCAGCCATGCACTGGAACCCCTAGCTGTGTGCACATCCACCCCCAGCCACTTCTGGGAGATGAACGTTACTGCTACAACTGGGAAAGGGTCTCAGTTCAGGAATTCAGCCTTTGATGCTGGAGACTGAGAGGAACTTTAGGTCCATGGCTCCCTTATCCTGCGGAGAGCAGGGGATCATTTCTCCTCTACATTATAAATAGGATACAACTAGGCTTGGCAGAAACCCATTTTTATATATTTATTTATTTCAACAGAGAATATCAATGTTCATTTTAAAACATTTTTTCAATGTATTGTTTAAATTATCAAAGTTATGCAAATGATGGGTTTTAAGCATTTTTTTTAATGTTTGCAGCTGTGGGAAGTTATGGTGGAGGTTGGACTAATTATTTAATGACAGGAGACACAGATTCAAACAGTTAAAGTTTCATAACCATTAAAACACAAAACTGTTCACATCACATGTCAAAATATACAAAGTCAATACCCTTAAAGAACTCTAGGGTTCTCAGGTAGCAGTTTTCTTACTTTGCCGCTTGGTAAATGTTGATCATCATCAATTGTCGGATTTGTCTGCTTGTGTGTTTGGTGAAAAAAAAAAAATCAAGGTGTACCAACATTTGCCAATTAAAAAATGAAATCCTTCCAAGCCTAGATACAACACATGATAAAGTGACCCTGTCACCCAGAAGATTATAAAACTCCAGTTTGCTCTTAAGTATGACCTTATGGAAATCTTCAGAGGAACGGGTTTGATGAGACGATCTCAGTTACTGTGAAATTAACAGCAAAAACTGGTAGCGGCTTTTCCTCCTGAAGCCTTCGCTGCATTGTCAAACTTTTGGCAAGGTGCGACTGATGAGACTGACTTTACCCCATCCTGAGAATGCCAGGCAGAATGTTTGCCACGGAACTATGTACAGGAAGGATCACTATGGGCACACTTTGTCCTCCAGAGAGGCATTTGTGAGACTGGAAAAGACACCCAGCATTCTTGTGGTGCGTCTTGTCAGCGCCACCAACAGTGGTTTGTGAGTATTATGTCATGTTATTGCAGAACAGCAAGATGAAACAAAACCCACAAAGCACAGTCAAATCCCCAAAGGACAGCAAAATCCCTCAAAATTAAGGCCCCCACCCAATCTCAACAATAGCAAATAAGGACAAATGTGTCATTTGTGTTGACAGTGTCCCTTTAAATAGTGCAGCAGCTGGGTTCAATGCCAAGACCGCACGTGCAATAGGAAACATGGACTATGGTGTTCTTGCAGCAGTGTGTCCACAGGTGTCACTAGGCACTGAAATCCAAGTGCTCTTTATGCTCCCCTTAGTACTTCTTGACCATTCAGTTTATCAAAGGAAAGTTACTGGAGTGCAAGACTGCCATCCCGCCCAGAGGTGCATTCCAGGCCTCACCATGACCTTTACGTAATATTTGTGTCCCTCTTTACAGGCCAGTGAGGGCGTTACAAACAAACAAACACACACAAAACTATCAAGGTTTTAGCCCCAAACCAGCCTTTTGTTGAAAGTGCAAGTCTGTTCAGATACTCCTCGTTTTCAACCAGCTCCCTTAGGGGAGAGTTGAGTTTTCTCCCTCCCATCTAGCAAGTGTGGGAGAGAGCGAAGGAAGCCAACAAGCCAGCACTGGCTGCTACCAGCCTTGCCGGCAGTGTGCTAGCGCACCCCCAACTCACTGCTTCCTCTGCAGGTTTTGTGCCCCTCTCCTTATTTTCTCCTCCCCATCAGGCCATAGAAAGCCTGGCAGAACCCCAACACGGGCTCAGGTCCTGCCGCTGCCCAGGGTGCTGCTTGCAGGACTCTTCTTAAGGAGGTGGCAGGCAAGCACATGGTTTCTCCAAACCTCTCACTTCAATTCAAGTTTAGGCACCAATGCAGCAAGCTGCTCTGAGCAGGCACAGGGTTTCCTCGGGTCAGGACAGATTATGGCACATAGCATACGCCCCCCCCCAGCCTTCCACCACTTCTTCCTCCTCTACCCTTTGCATCAGGTGCTCTAGGTTTCAAGGGCAGGAGGATGAACTGCCTTAGCCTAAGAAAAAAAAATATTCAAATTCTTTTAGTGCTGCTACGCCATAAAACCAAGATGTCGATTTGGAGTTACCTGGACAGCCTCATTTCAACACAAATTCCTCTTTACTCAGCTTGTTTCAGTTAAGTTATCTTCTGCAGCGGCACAACACATTTTAGCCACCCAAGCCACAGACAAGCCTCTTCGACCCAAAAGCTTATGTCTCTCGGCTTGCTCCGAAAACCCCAGCGACCAGGAGCGGTCATTTCGGCAACTCCTCAGGTTACACAGGAATAAGACTGCCGAGAGGCATTTGAAAGAACCTTTGCCAAAAGAGTCACCCTCCCACACACACTGCAGTTTATACTGCTCCAGGCAAGAACTGGAAGGGCTGGGCTAGAATGTCAACACAGACCTGTGTCTCTGACTCCAGGCCTGCCTTTTATCTCCAGGCAGAGAGAGAGAGAAAGTAAAAAATGTTGGTTGTCTGGAGCAGTTTCATGGCAAGCATCCCATTCGCTTAGAAGTAATCAAAGAGCAATAATTAACATGCATTTACTGTAGCATAAGATACTCTGCTGCATGCTGTGACAAAGTTTCAGCAAAGAATCTGTTCCACTGCAGGCTAAATTTGATTTCCTCTACATTCTGCAGCAGTATGACTTAGTACAAAGGCCTATTAATAAAGACCAAGCTGGTATTTATGTTTGCAGTTAACAATCCAAGAACATCCTGCTTTTATTTAGCCTCTAATGCCAGTATGGTCAGTCCAAAATACACACAGGGAGAACATACAGACACAAGCAGCTTGCTGCATATAAAGGGGGGAAAAATAGGGACTCTAACTGGCTCAGGTGTTTTCTATCATCACTGTGACTAAGGAACAATTCTCTTTCTGATGCAATTCACAAGGGACTGCATTTTCATCAATCTTCTCTTAAACATGCCTGCTTGCCAGTGACTAATGCTCCCTGATGCTGCTCAGCACAGCTCGAGTTTCACCAGTCAGCTTTGCCCTTGACAGCCTCACTAGGCTACAACTAGAAAAGCTTCAAGGCCATCACAGAGAGATGTTGGCTATCCAAGTAGCACTGCACCTGTGTGCCTATCAAATGGATTTTAAAAGCTATTGTATTATGGACAATCAATCAGTAGGTGTTCAAAAGAATCCCGGAGATTCAAGTTCACAAATGCTAAAATATCTTTATACAGCTATTTAGTCAAGATAGAATACTTGGAAATATAGGCTAACCTCATCTTGAGGAACCAAAACAATGCAAGTCTGCATGCTACCTTCTTCTTAACCCTAATGAGTTACATGAGTTAGTGCAGAAAACAGCTATATTTACATTGTTGTAATACGGGAACAACTCAAAGCAGCATCGAATTTTGCATAACATTTATCACATCAGAGAATCAAAGCACTTCACAGCAAAAAACATACAATAAGCTATGCAGTTACTTACAGTTATCAGACTGAAAATCTGGGACAAACTGTTCATCATCAGGAACTTGGGCTGAAAAAAAAAGGAGAGGGGGTTGTAAAATAGTTTAGTCCAAATACATGTGCATTAGAAAATGTGATAGAGAAAAGGGGCAGAGATGAAGACTTGCCTTCAGCTAACCAAGCCTCCTGAAGCTGGCTGAGATCCTGGAACAGTTCTGGAACAGAAGAAAAGAATTGTGTAGAACAGTTACAAAAAAGGGTTCAACTTTTATGGAGAAAAGAGGTAGTAGTGACAACTTAAACTGAATCAAAGAGGGGGAAACTTAACTACCTTCGGAATCATGCGCCAGGTCAGTGTCCAAAAACTTCCTTTTTCTGTCAGTCACTGGCCGGCCTCGACATTCCTCTGTGCAAGACTGCTGAAAGAGAGACCACATATTGCCATGAAGGACACAGCAAGCTTACCAGAGACAACAAATGCTAGACAAAGGAAGAGAAATCTTACGGTAAGGGAGATGAAGAACAAAAAGTGCTTGGGAGGCAGAGACAAACAAGACTTACCCCTGGGACCATGAATGGGACTTGCTGATCATAAAAGCCATCCATTGTGCTTCCAATATCTTTAGTATCCCCTTAAATGTTTTCAGCATTGAAACCAATTCCAGAGAAAGAGGGTTTTCTTCAAAGTACCTACTATGGCAGATTGAACACTAAGGAACAAAAAAAAAAGACGCAAAGCATCAAGATCTGCCTTTAAGCCTGAACAGACTTCCCCTTCTCTAATGGCATGGAAAGAACACTGCCTGCGAGCTTTAAAGATTAACTGCTAGGCTCAATTAACACACACCAAACACACTATGTTTAAAGACTAATCCATTTACTCTCTGATATTTTCTCCCCTTACCAATTAACTTGCTATGATTGATCATCTTCATTCACAAGTTTCTCCTCTATAACCTAACTTCTTGCTTCAACAGAGAGGTCATAACCTTTAGTTCGTGATGTCACAGAGTTACTATGGAAACTGCTGTGACATCACTATTGATTGATTACAACTGCTTAAAAGCAAGCATATGGGCAAAGGCGTGGATTACAAGGGAGAGATCATATTGCCCAGAGTACAAATATTTTCTCTCTGCATGGCTAAAAGATAGCTATAAATAGCAACAAGTCCATGGAAAGTAAGTCCCAGTTTACTTAACAAATATGAAAGAGCTAATCTACCAAAAGACAACAGAAAATAAAGTTTAACTTTTCTGGGTACTGCCAGAGAAAGAGAGAGAATACTTTTCTAGGGGCCATTTTAAAATAATGCTTTTCTTAAAACAATGATTTTCATTTGGCTTCCTAGCCCCTCATATGTTACACCCAGTAACAAAAAGCAAACATTTTCTATATGTTTAGTTGACACTGAAGTCTACATGAAGCAGAAAATCATGACTCCCCATGCTGTTGATGCAACTCTTGCCATTCCAGAAGCCAGACTGCTGTAAATTAATCAAAGAGCAACTTTCACTTCACTGCTTTTTTAAAACATTGAGTAGTTTTGGTGTGAAATGCAGTGCAGGATTGTTGTGCTGCTACAATTGCAGTAATTTTTTTTAAAAGCATCCAATGGCATATAAGCCTTCTACTTCTTCTCACCATAAACAGAAATAAGGAATTTAGTATTTAAATATTTAGCATTAAGAGGAAAAATGCACACCACAAGTTTCATAACACCTAGGAGGGGAGGGACCTTTCCAACTTCCATATCCAAGCAGTATTGTGTGTTACAGACTAAAGCCTGCTCTTAAAATGTCAGAGTCCTGCTCCAACACTCAGCAGTGCAGAAAAGAATGCAAAGGAGATGCCTCGAGTCCAGAAATCCTTCCAAGTAGTGGTTGGGTCCAGTTTTTCAATAACAGCAGCATTTTTAGAGGGCTCTAGACCTCATGTATTTAACTGGGCCTGTAGTTAAGCCACTTCCTCGCCTGTTCCTTTCCCTGTGCCCCCAGGAAAGCTTTAACAATCAAACAATAAAATTAGCATCCCCTCCCCCACAACACAAATCTGGCTTTAGCTTTATGAATGGAAGAGGGAGCAGCAGCAGGTAGAGTGTAACTGGATCCCCAGCGCGGGGCCCCATTCACAAAACAAGGCACACACTTCCCAGCTTTCCCCATTCATGAAACTCCTTCAGATGCGCCCCCCGCCCCCACAGCCCCGGGAGAGACAGCCCCCACCCCCGCGGTTTGAGGGGAAACTTAATGCTTCATTCACAAATCGCCCACATTCGTAGAACTCCGAGCAGCCGCGGCCAAGCTTAGCCATTCCGTCCGGCAGCCCCGAGCTAGAGCAGGCTGCCGCGCGCTCCTATACTCCAGCCCCATCCACCTGCTCCCGCCCCACATCTTATGCACCTCAAAGCCTGCCCACCCCCCGCACCCAATGAACCTCACATCCACCACATGCACGGCGAGACTAACCCCGCCTGCGCATCCTCCTGTACCCCAAACATGCATACCCCTGGCACCCCCAAACTCATGTCTCGCACGCTAGGTACCCCCCGCTCCAACCACCTGCACCCCTACACCTCCAAGCCCCGCGCGCCCCCGCCTGCACTTCCCACCCCCTGGTCCCCCAAGCCCCTCACCTGCACGGGCACCCCATTTCTGGACCCCATTCCCGCGCCCCCCGCTTACACTCCTCCAAGCCCCTCGAGCTCCCCGCCTGCACCCCCAAACCCCTCTCGCTCTCCCAAGTCCCGTGCACACCCTCCTGCCCCCCATTTCCGTGCTCCCCTCCCCGCCTGCACCCCCATACCCGCGCGCCCACCACTTCTTGCGCCAGCCCGAGCCCCGTGCGCTCCCCGGCCGCGCAGCCCCTTCCCCCAGGAAGGCTGCGGCCTCACCCCGACCCGTGCTCACCGAGTCCCGTAGCTCCTCGCAGCCGCCGCGGAGTCGCCAGGAGCCAGAGTCTTTGCGCTGCCAGAGCCTGAGCGGCCTCCCGAGCCCGCCTCCCCGTCCTCATTGGCCCACAGTCCCTCCAGGAGTCGTCAATCACTGCTTGTTTACCCTTTCCGCCGCCCAATGGCGAGCGTCTCTGCGGCGCCCCCCGTTCTGATTGGTCCCAGTGCCCCAGAGGCGCTTTCTGCGCCCACCTCCTCCCAGCGCTAATATACATAATTTATTCTCCGGGGAGTGCCAGCCAATCGGCACAGCCTAATTTGCATAATAATTGCAAGGACGTTTTTCATTCATAAAAAAACGCGTCCTGAGGGGGAGGCCGAGAAAGGGAAGGATTTAAAGAGACAGCGCCTCGTCGAGCAGCCAGGCTTCCACCGGGAGCGCGGCACCCCGTGCCAGGCCGGCGTGCCCAGGGCAGGGGGGCACTCGCCCTTGCCTAGCCTCTGCGGCACCCCGGGGCGTTATGGGGGCTGGGCAGGGCACGGCACAGGTGCAACCTGGCAGCCAATGGGTTTCAGAGCCAGACCAGTTAGAGTATCGTTAGGCCTCAGAGCAGGGCCGCCCAGAGGATTCAGGGGGCCTGGGGCCAAGCAATTTCAGGGGGGGGCCCTTCCATAAAAAAATTGCAATACTATATTCTCGTGGGGGCCTCTGCGGGGCCCGGAGCAAATTGCCCCACTTGCTCCGCACCCACAGGTGGCCCTGGGAAAAATAAACCTTCTGCATCTCGGCACAAACCCAGTTTTGAGAAAACTTCTTTACAAGGTATCACTGGTTCTCAGCATCAGCTAGTGCTAAAAGGCACTAAAGCTCATTAAAAGAGTTGGACAAATATTTTCTGTCAAAACTTTTTCTGGATCAAAAACTAGGGGTTTTTAAAAATCAGAAAAAAAATCACGGACAATGTCTGCTTTCCTTCAAAATTTGTTTTTTTAATTGAAAAGCTGAAATTAGTCTGCCAAAACCTGAATATGGTTTGGGGTTTCAGAAGTGTGTAGCCAAATATTTGCTGCTTGCTGTGTTTGATTGTTTAAAGAAACAATAAAAAATTCAGCTAAAAAAAAATCCAAAACTTTTGAACCACTTCAGTTTGTGACCAAACGCCTGAGCCCATCCAGTCAGAGATTTTTTCAGGTTTCTGATACTCTGCTGGCTTCCTTGACTCATATCTGTTTTCATAACTTTGGGTTCATTTAGGTTAGAACATAAGAACAGCCATACTGGGTCAGACCAAAGGTCCATGCAGCCCAGTATCCTGTCTACCGACAGTGGCCAATGCCAAGTGCCCCCGAGGGAGTGAACCTAACAGGTAATGATCAAATGATCTCTCTCCTGCCATCCATCTCCACCTTCTGACAAACAGAGGCTAGGGACACCATTCCTTACTCATCCTGGCTAATAGCCATTAATGGACTTAACCTCCATGCATTTATCTGTTTCCTAGAGACTGGCTCCACGGGGTCCCTCACAAACTGGAGATTGTTACTATGGGTTTGTCTTTAATATAGCTTATGTACATACTCCACGAACTGAGCATTGGAGCTTGTTCCAGAATCTGGGATGAGCCTATGTTGTGAAAACTGAAATGCTCAAAATAACACATGCATGTGAATGGACACAGGGTGCTAAAATTAAATTAACCCAGGGTTCTCAAACTGGGGGTCAGGACCCCTCAGGGGTCACGAGGTTATTACTGGGGGTCACGAGCTGTCAGCCTCCACCTCAAACCCTGCTTTGCCTCCAGCATTTATAATAGTGTTAAATATATAAAAAAGTGTTTTTAATTTATAAGGGGGGGTTGCACTCAGAGGTTTGCTATGTGAAAGGGATCACCAGTATAAAAGTTTGAGAACCACTGAATTAACCCCTCTGAAGCCTCAGGGAATGCAGGGGCGGGGGGTCTCCCTTGGTAGGGTGGGGAAGGAGGTAGGTGGTGTAGGATATTGCTCTTCTCATGTGATCCCTCCCCCAGTGGCTAATTTTAAATGAAGCTACCCTCCCCTGACATGAATCTCCCTATAGCACTGAAATTACATGTAGACTATAATTTGGCATTTGAGAAGTGAAAGGGATGGTAGCCCTAATGGAAAAGCTAACAGCTTGGCTCTTCTGCAAGCCTCAAACTGCTGAATGAGCTTTAGGGTAGGCAAGGCTGTGCCTCCCAAACAGCCTGGCCCTACCCCCTATCCAGCCCCACCCACTTCCTGCCCCCCTGACTGTCCACCCCGCCTCAGAATCCCCGACCCATCCTGCTTCTTGACCCCTCACCGTCCCCCAGAGACCCCACCCCCAACCACCACCCTGGGACCCCACCCCTGCTCCCTGTCCCCTGACTGCCCCGACCCCTATCCACCCTCCCCTCCCCCTGCTGAGTCCTGACAGAGCCCTGGAACGCCCACAATCCAACCCCCCTGTGCCCTGACTGCCCCCTCCAACCTCTGCCCCCTCCCTGTCCCCGGGACTTCCTGCCCCTTAGCTAACCCCACCCCCGGCCCCGGCTCCCTCCTCACCCGGAGTCTCAGCGCATCCTGGAGCTTCGCTTGACAGCGGCATCATGGCTTCGGCGGGGTGTGACGTTATTGATATAAATTGGGACCATATAGAACATGGGTTGCAACCAAGGTCCTGCAGTGGCACCAAATCTTAGATAAAGGGGGTCATCTAAGGTGTCTAAGACCAGATTATGGGTTGCTGGTTATAATTATGCTGTCTATATGTCTGTATCATTTGTAGTTAAAGTTATAAGTATTGGCTCTGTAATGTCTATAGTTTGTATTCTGCTCTGCCTCTGGGAAGTGTCCCAGACAAGCTGATGTTAGCCCGGCATAGCTGGCTTGATGGCCCATTTAAAGAGCCATCAGCTACACAATTGACCCATGGAGAGAAGGCAGACACGCCTTGTGACTCAGCAGAGTATGCAGGGACTGGCTCATGTGACTCAAGGCACCATTTTGCTGTAAATTTCCACAGTGAAGACAAAGGGATTCTTACACCTGGAAAAGTCTATATAAGCCTAATGCCTCATCTCCATCTTGTCTTCAATCCTGCTTCTGACCTCTGGAGGGACTTTGCTACAAACTGAAGCTTTACACAAGGGACTGAAGGACCCATCCCAGTGGGGGATGTTCTCCAGAGACTTAATCTAAACCTCCAGTTTACTCCAGCACTGCTGCAAGCCTGAACTAAGAACTTTGCCAGTACTGTATGTAATTGATTCCATTTAACCAATTCTACCTCTCTTCTCTACCTTTTTCCCTTTGTAAATAAACCTTTAGATTTTAGATTCTAAAGGATTGGCAACAGCGTGATTTGTGGGTAAGATCTGATGTGTATATTGACCTGGGTCTGGGGCTTGGTCCTTTGGGATCGAGGGAACCTTTTTCTTTTATTGGGGTGTTGGTTTTCATAACCATTTATCCCCAGGACGAGTGCACTGGTGGTGATACTGGGAGACTGGAGTGTCTAAGGAAATTGCTTGTGTGACTTGTGGTTAGCCAGTGGGGTGAGACCAAAGTCCTTTTTGTCTGGCTGGTTTGGTTTGCCTTAGAGGTGGAAAAACCCCAGCCTAGGGCTGTAACTGCCCTGTTTAAGCAATTGGTCCTGATTTGGCACTCTCAGTTGGGTCCCGCCAGAATCGCTCCGTCACAGTGGCGTAGTCGTGCTAGGATCCACAGAACCAGGTCAATTAAGCTTTGGGTCAGAACCCCACGCTATCCAAAATTTAAATGTGGGATTGAGAGTTTGGTTGGTTAAAGATCAGTGACCATGAGACAAAAAGCAAGGAAACTGCAAGCCTTGAGAGACAGCCTGCAGTTTGATTATGAGCAAGAACTGGCAAAAATTCGAATGGAAGAGAAGCAAGTCTTGGCCCAGCTGGAGAAAGAGG
This sequence comes from Mauremys reevesii, assembly GCF_016161935.1. Lineage (NCBI taxonomy): Eukaryota > Metazoa > Chordata > Testudines > Geoemydidae > Mauremys > Mauremys reevesii. Next base: position 49,976,074 of record NC_052631.1, read on the forward strand.
CGGCTGAGAGAAAGAGAGAGGCGGCTGAGAGAAAGAGAGAGGCTGCTGAGAGAAAGAGAGAGGCTGCTGAGAGAGAAGAAAAAGCTCGTAAGGGACGTCTGGAGGTGCTGGCTGCTGAGGAGGAGACTCGCAAGGTGCAGCAGGAGACTCACAAAATACAACAAGAAACTGCTAGACTCCAGCTCCAAGTCAAAAAAGCAAGGGAAGAACGGCAGAAACTGTATCCTCTTGAAAGTCCAGTTTATAACTGTGTTGATATATGGGGTTACTCTGGGCAGTTTTCTGTGTTTAACCAGTTTTGCTATGGCTGGGGAGATGGGAGTTCTAACCTGGGGAGAAATATCTGTTTGTCTGTACAAGAAAGCAGTTTGTCTGGGAATGAAGTTTCTGAATGTCTGTCTGATGTCTCAGAAGTGAATCTGGAGTTAGATCAAGAGCAGAAAGATCTCATTGGTGAGGAAAATGTTTCTCAGGAGCAGATTAAAGTAGATGGTCAGGTTAAATCCCTAACTGAGGAAGGAGAGGGTAAATTTGTAATGGGTAATGGATTGGTGGCTAGTGCAGCTTGTAGAAGTAAACCTGAAATGGGTAACTGTGATTTGCTAAAAGTCTCTCAGTGTAGTGAAAAGAGCAGCAGCTTATCTGTTGGGAGAGGCAATGTGCCTGGTAGGGAAAGTTTGCAGGAGACTAGGCAGCCTTGTGAGCTGGTGGCTTTGTCTAATCAGCAGTTTGGGAAGGGAGGGATAGTGGAAGATGAGTGTCCATATCCCTTACCTGTTTCCTGTGTGGAGAAATGTGACAGTGGAGGGAATGTGCCTGTGTCTGTCAGGAGTATTGACTTGCCTATAAAGGAAGCTACCCCAGTCTCCAAGCAGTTGTCTGTGAACAGCCCTGTGTGCTGGGACAAGGGAAGTAAAATCCCAAGCTGTGTGTCTGGTAAAGGAGAATGTGTCTCCGGCTCTTCTGTGTCTGTGGAGCAGACAGAAGGTGCCTGTCAGCCTGTAATGGTTGAGGGTGATTCAGTTGTCTCGAAGTTGGTTGTAAATACAGCTAAAGCCCAGGAAGGGAATGGTCCTGAGTTTGTGTCTGCTGGGGGGAATGGCACTGTGACTAGGTTGCATCCAGTTAGTGTCTTAGCAAAATCCCAGAGACCAGACAGTTCTGGTGCTTGTAGTTTGCCAGTTGCTAATGTGTGGTTGGAAAAGGGTGCAGCAACTCTGTCTGATCAGGGTGATACCCCTGCCAGGGCACAAGGAGAGCATAAAGGTGATTTAATTGTGTTACCGACTGACAGTTTGACAACTTGTAGCAAGAAGGAAAAGATTCCTGAACTTGTTCATGGCCAAGGGAAGGAGACTACTTCTGACCTGTTATCTAGAAAGTCTGTAGCATCTGTGGTTGCTCAGGAAGTGTTCCTTTAGAGCAAGCCCTAGGTGAAGAGGAAGGGCAGAATTTCTGAGAGGGTGAATTGCTGCTTAGAGAAGCTCCTAGGAAAGGAATCCTCATGGTAGCCTGTGCAAGCAGTTTACTGCAACTGAAGGGTGTAAAGTGATTTAATCAAGAAAGTTTCAGTTCCTAACAGCCAGAAATTTTCTGTTGTGAATGGATCCACTGACTTTCCTTTTGAGAGATCCAGTGTGGGCAGCTTTGAAAAGGTCTCAGGTGGAGTAGAAGCTGTTAAGGAAGTTGAGCAGCCCTATAACCACCTGGCTGTGTGTGGCCAGCTTGTTGGTGGGGAGACAATGCTGTTGGGACAGGAATGTCTCCATGCTGAATCTGTAAGTGAGCAGTCTGTGCTTCAGGATCTGAGGACAGATTCAGTTACTGGTGTTTCAGGGCAGAACAGTTGTATGGCTAAATGCTTGAGGAGGCAGGGGAGAGCAAGCCAGCTCTCACCCTCAGACTCTTTGGATTTGTGTGGTATCTCTGTAAGACAAAGTCCAGCCGTGGAATCCATAGCAGCTAAGAAGTTAAAAGCTAGTGTCTGTGTTGATGCGAATTACTGGGCTGGCAGGGAGAAGAAAGACTTGCTAATGGCTGTTAGCACGGAGGGCCCACCCCATCAGCCAGTGATCTCTGTTAAGCAAGAGAAATCAGGGTTTAATCCTGAAGAACAAGAAGGAAAGAGAAGACTGAATTTTGCAAAGGGAACCCGCAGGTTAACCCTAAAAGGCCCAATCTCCAATGGTAATGAGCCAAGGGTGTGGCATGACAAACATGTTTGTAGATGGACACTTGCAATCAATTTGTTGTTATTGCTAATGCTAACTGTAACAATGTACAATGTGCCTAATCTTTTGGAAAATCCCTTGAACATGTTGAAAGGAATACATAAAAACACACTTTATGTTAAAGGGCCTTGCTATACTGATGTTTCACAGTTAATGCCTGTAAACAGTGTTGGAACTTTTCACAGGGGAAAATACATTCCAGACCTGATGTGCTGTATGAGAGGGGAAACTGAGGCACACTACCATATTGCTTTCATGGCTAAATGCCAAGATTCCTGTTCTATGAACAACATCAATATCTACATTGGTGTAATGTTAATTGGGTTCCAAACATTGGCCAAAGCTGGTATGGATAAAGTAGCTGTTTTCTTTAGCTCTTGGCAAGATCACATGAAACACACAGGAACCATGCTGCAAAAGCTGACCAAGTTATACCTTGAGTTTGTAAGGAGATTCATTCATGTTATTGAACATGACTTTGATAAACCATTTCGGTTATACACTCTCTAGCCCAACACTAGCTGTAGTGAGACAGACCCAAGGAAAGGGGCTCTTGGGATGCAGTCAGCGATGTTTGGTCATCCCTTCCTGCATCAATTTTGCGTTGGTGGTGTGACGTTAGTGATATAAATTGGGACCATATAGAACCTGGGTTGCAACCAAGGTCCTGCAGTGGCACCAAATCTTAGATAAAGGGGGTCATCTAAGGTGTCTAAGACCAGATTATGGGTTGCTGGTTATAATTATGCTGTCTATATGTCTGTATCATTTGTAGTTAAAGTTATAAGTATTGGCTCTGTAATGTCTATAGTTTGTATTCTGCTCTGCCTCTGGGAAGTGTCCCAGACAAGCTGATGTTAGCCCGGCATAGCTGGCTTGATGGCCCATTTAAAGAGCCATCAGCTACACAATTGACCCATGGAGAGAAGGCAGACATGCCTTGTGACTCAGCAGAGTATGCAGGGACTGGCTCATGTGACTCAAGGCACCATTTTGCTGTAAATTTCCACAGTGAAGACAAAGGGATTCTTACACCTGGAAAAGTCTATATAAGCCTAATGCCTCATCTCCATCTTGTCTTCAATCCTGCTTCTGACCTCTGGAGGGACTTTGCTACAAACTGAAGCTTTACACAAGGGACTGAAGGACCCATCCCAGTGGGGGATGTTCTCCAGAGACTTAATCTAAACCTCCAGTTTACTCCAGCACTGCTGCAAGCCTGAACTAAGAACTTTGCCAGTACTGTATGTAATTGATTCCATTTAACCAATTCTACCTCTCTTCTCTACCTTTTTCCCTTTGTAAATAAACCTTTAGATTTTAGATTCTAAAGGATTGGCAACAGCGTGATTTGTGGGTAAGATCTGATGTGTATATTGACCTGGGTCTGGGGCTTGGTCCTTTGGGATCGAGGGAACCTTTTTCTTTTATTGGGGTGTTGGTTTTCATAACCATTTATCCCCAGGACGAGTGCACTGGTGGTGATACTGGGAGACTGGAGTGTCTAAGGAAATTGCTTGTGTGACTTGTGGTTAGCCAGTGGGGTGAGACCAAAGTCCTTTTGTCTGGCTGGTTTGGTTTGCCTTAGAGGTGGAAAAACCCCAGCCTAGGGCTGTAACTGCCCTGTTTAAGCAATTGGTCCTGATTTGGCACTCTCAGTTGGGTCCCGCCAGAATCGCTCCGTCACACGGGGCCTGAGCCCTGCCCCGCTCAGAGCCGCGTGGTAAGGGGGCGGGGCTGGGAGCTCCAGGCCGAGCGGAGGGAACTCAGGCCCTGCTGGAGCTCGCAGCCCCGCCCCCTTACCACGCGGCTCTGAGCAGGGAGGGGCTCAGGCCCCGCCGGAGCCACTGCAGCTGTCGAGCAAAGCTCCTGGATGCGCTGAGGCTCCGGGAGAGGGGCAGAGGTGGGGTCGGGTTGGGCCGGGGAGGGAGCCTCAGCCATTCTCGTGGGGGCACTTGCGGAGCCCGGGGCCTGGGGCAAATTGCCCCACTTGCCCCCCCCCCTCTGGGCGGCCCTGCCTCAGAGTGAATGCCCCAGTGCGCATCGCCCGGGGGCTTTTCCGTCTCTGCAGGCTACAGGCACTACATGGCTCCCCGGAAGGTGCCCCTCAACCCATCAGGACCAGCAGCTACCAAGTGCCCTGTCCAAATGCTACAGCGACTGAGGGGACTGGTACAGAGTGCCAGCCTGCTGCTTCACTGGGTCTTCCCTTAGAACAGCTCACAAGCGTGTTGGTTGGTGCCATCACATTGATTGGTCATGATTAAGGTTAAGATTCTGTCACGGGTATTTTTAGTAAAAGTCAGGGACAGGTCCCAGGCAATAAACAAAAATTCACAGAAGCCTGCGACCTGTCCCTCACTTTTACTAAAAATACCCTGTGTGGGGAGGGAAGCAGAGCTCTGACCAGGCTTGCAGTTGCTTCAGCCCCGCCCCCACCACTACTCCTGCTTCAGGGGGGCTGACCCAACCCCAGCCGCTGCTCCAGTGGCTGGGGACCACTGCTCTGGCAGCCCTGAGTTTTGCCGCTGGTCAGCTGTTCTGGCAGACCCAGGGTTGACAGCTGCTCCAGCCCTGCCCCAGAAGTAACGGAGGTCCAGGAAAGGCACAGAATCTGTGACCTCCATGACAGAATCGTGGCCTTAGTCATGAGGGAGAAGCCAGCATCCTGCAGCGGTGGGGAAGGATGTGGGATGTGTGCAGTGTGTGCACTGCACAGGCTAGGCCTGTGGAGACCAGGACAGAATTCCTAAAGCTGGTGGGATGGGGAATCTGGGGGATGAAAGCGCATCCTCTTCTCACTGCCCTGAATACCAGGGATCTCTGTCACCAGCAGAAGTTGGTCCAGTAAAAGACATTACTGCACCCACCTTGTCTCTCTGAATACCAGACATATTTTCAAAGGAAGGGAGCTCCCCCCCCACACACATTGCCTTCTCTGCCAGGGTATTGTCCCACTCTTTAGACGAGCTCACAGGCCACAGGCCAGCACGTGTGCCCATGCACAAAGATGGCCACAAGGGCTGATGCCCGTCACAGAAGCCTCATTGTAAGACAGGGCAATACAGCAAAGGAGGCTAGTAGGTCACACTGCTAGAGGAGACAAACTGACACAGAAGACTCACAAGGGGCCCAAACCTTGGTACATGCTCACTGTCACGTCTCTCTCTCTCTGTCTTGTGCACACACTTACTTCTCATTCAGCCACCATGAGCAGGAGCAGGCCCCAGGGTAACAGAGGCTGCTCTCCGTGTTCAGCCGAAGCAGCCCAGCCATGCAGAAGCTGGCCCTGACTCATATGGCATCACTGGCACAGTCCTGGCAGTGGGTGTCACTTTGGCACCTTCAGGCCTTCAGGCTTTGGCCATGCTGCTCCGAAATACCCTTCTCTGCCCATGTTAGTGCCTGCGACAGAGCGGGCAACACAGCTCTGACTGTGTAGGGCACAAGGAAAGACAATAGGTTCTGAGCAGTACCGCACTGTCAGAACAAATTATGCTAATTAGCCCTGGCACAACCCCTACCCTCCTCATTTCAGTAGAGGAATAGGGTGTTTAAATCCACTAGCTGGCAGTTTGCACCCTCAGGCTCATAGCTGGAAAGGGCTACGTTTCTAGACTGCTGCCCAGCGCCCTGCCCAATCCTTGATGGCCTGCAATTTGGCCTGTGCTCCGGCAGCTGCTACGAGTGCATGTCCAGTCCAGGGAATGTTTTGATTGACCCGAACCAAACTTTTTCTAGCAGCCAAAGGGCACTTTTTCAGCCCCTCCAAGATCTGTGTGTAGATGAGCACCCCCAGTAACACAGAGATGAAACATGGACTGCAGTCCACCATGTGAGCACCTGCACTGGGGCATGGCACTGGAAGCACAAAGGAGAGTTTCTGTGGTAGTGACTTGTAAGAAGATTGCACAAGGAATCGTGGGTTCACAATAGGCATTCTCCATCAGCCCTTATCCATAAATAAAAAATACAAGAAACAGAGGGGGGAGGGATAGCTCAGTGATTTGAGCATTGGCCTGCTAAACCCAGGGTTGTGAGCTCAATCCTTGAGGGGGCCATTTAGGGAACTGGGGTAAAAAAACTGTCTGGGGATTGGTCCTGACTTGAGGCAGGGGGTTGAACTAGATGACCTCCTAAGGTCCCTTCCAACCTCCATAGCCTATGATTCTATAGCAACTGATATAAATTAGAATCTATGAAGTGTAGAAAAATGATAAGGGAAGCTGAAGACATAAGGAAAACTCCATAACTGGCTAGGCTAAGGACAATAAGAAGGTTTTTAAAGTGTATATTAGGAACAGAAGAAAGCCTAGCAATAGTATAGGTCTATTACTAGATGGAGTGGTAAAATAATGGCACTGTGATAAAGGCCAAATGTTCAATATATATTTTTGTTCTGTATTTGGAAAGAAGCAGAATAATGTATTCATATCACAATGCCTTAGTAACTAAGGAGGCTATTAAACATCTACTAGGGATAAATATTTTTAAATCATAAGGCCCAGAAAATTTACACCAAGAGTCTTAAAAGAGTTAGTTTAGGAGATCTCTGGCCCATTTAGGTTAATTTTTAATAAATCTTGGAATATTGGAGAAATTCCAAAAGATTGCAAGTGTGCTAATGTCATGCCAATATTCCAAAAGGGCATGTAGGATGACTTGGGTACCAGTTAGCCTGACATCAGGCCTGGGCAAAATAACAGAAAAGCTGATACAAGAGTCAATTAATAAAGAAGTAAAGCATAAGACTATAATTAACGCCAGCCAACATGGTTTTATGGAAAATAAGTCTAGTTATACAAACCCAATTTCATTTTTCAATGAGATTATAAATTTGGTTGATAAAGGTAATTGTGCAGATGAAATATACTTGGACTTTTTCAGGGTGTTTGACTTAATACTGCATGACATTCTGATTAAAAACTAGCATTACACAATGTCAATAAAACACCTGTGAAATGGATTAAGCTCTGGCTTCCTGACAGATCTCAAAAAGGAGTTCTCATTGGGGATATTTCTAGTGGAGTTTTGATGGGACTGGTACTAGGCTCAGCACTATTCAACATTTTCTTCACTGATCTGGAAGTAGATGTAAGCCTGTGGTCTGAATGAGTTCTCTCTTACCAGCTATTAATGAACTGGAGGAAGAGAGGTCAGGAGCAGACCTTATTTGCATAGACACGCTTACTTTGCCAAGGTTAACAACACAGCTGTTTTATCAAGGTGATCAATTGGCCTGTTTTGGTTTAAAGTTCACTTTAAGTCTTGGATGCGGAGGTAATTAAATATTGTTATCCCTCTTGTATGACTGAAAGGCAGCAGAACTCTACTTTGTATGCCCGAGTATGGGGATGGTGAGCCGCATCTGGGTGACAGCAAGTGTGAGGACAGCTATTCCTACCTGGTGCTGAGGCTGCTGTTTAAGAGTCCTTGATGCCATGTGACCCTTCCTCTCCAGTATTTAAAGATAGAGTTGATTAGACAGCTGAGAGTCCTTGTCTTCCCTTGGTGCTCATTAGAGCTGTAATCACTGACAAGCTGGTCTTGGGGCTGGCCCTTGGCCTGGTTGTGGAGGCAGCGTTGCAATGAAAGGGGATGCAGCAGCAGCAGCAGCAATAGCGATAATAACAAGGTTCCTGACTATCCTATGAACTGACCAGAGTCTGGCTGAGGTGGTGGAACCCCAAAACATGGCACTGTGGCTAAAGGCAGCATCAAATGTGCCCCATGCCCAGTGGATCCCAGAGCTGTGATTACTACTAGCTACGTAGTTGTGATGCTGTGGGGCCGGACTGGACCCAGCATGAAGCAGCGCAGCAGAGGGTGCAGTGGGAGCAACAAGCAGCAGCACAGATGAGAAGCATCAGAGGTAATGATAGCAACGCAACAGTGGCAGAGCCATAACAGCCACCCACCCACCCACTCACTCACTCACTCTTCCCCAAGACTCTCCTGACTGTGCCCCTGGATGCTGGGACTTTGCTGACTTTGGACAACAAACGGTGAGTGGGGTGTTAAAGGGACATTCATCGATTGGACTTTCATGCTGCAAGGTGGGAAACTGAGGCAAAGGGCTTTTGCCCACAATACTGTGGGTCATTGTTGCTGTGTTTCCTGAGTCAATCCTGAGTTCCCTCTCTCCGTAAGAAAAGTTTTCTTTTGTTGCGCGTGGGGAAGTTTTGCTTTTTGAGGTGCCCTGAGGGTGGTGATTGGTTTTTGGACTTGAGCTGGTTTTGGTTTGTAATTTTAAGAGCTATTGGACCCTGTCCTGGCTCCTGCTGACTGCCCCCCCTCCCCCGGCAGAAGGGCTATATAAACATCAAATCACTGCTGATGAAATCTGTGGGCGACGGAAAGGTTGGTGGAGCTCGGGGCAGTCACACAGGGAGATCTGGATCACTTGGCAAGCTGGGCCCATTCAAACAAATGCGTTTAAATGCAGCCAGTGCAAAGTTACGCAGCTGGGACCAAGGAACGCAGGCCAAAGGTATCAAATGGGGGGCTGTATCCTGATGAGCAGGGACTCTGAAAAGGATCTAGGAATGAGAGTGGACACACAGCTTAACATGGGCTCCCAGTGCGATGCTGGGGCAAAAAGGCTTACGGCGCTCCTTGGCTGTTTGAACAAGGGAGTGGGAGATGATTTTTCCCTCTGTGCAGAGCAGCAGAGAGACGGATACTGGGATGCTGGAGAATTGGAAAGAGTGCAGCCGAGAGCTACACAAGGGATCCAAGGAGTTCCAATGAGAGACTCCATGTGCTCCAGCTGCTTAGTTTGTCAAAAAGGAAAGGGAGAGGTGACTTGATAAGAGTATCTTGGCACCTTCAGAGGGAGAAATGACTGCATACTGCAGTGTTCTTTAATCTCAGGGAGAAAGGTAGAACAAAAAACAGTGGCTGGAGGCTGAAGCTAGACAAACTTATATTCAAAACAGGGCATCAATATTTACCAGTGACAGTGATTCATCATTGGAAGCAAGGGAAGTGGTACATTCTCTCTTGCTTGATGTCTTCCCATCTGGAGGCCTTTCTGGAAGAGGCTTTAGCCAAACACAAGTGGCTGGGCTCAGTACAGGGGGAACCGGGTGAGTTTCAGTGGCTCGCAGTGATATGCAGGAGGTCAGACTAGGCCAGGGATACTCGGACCTCAGGAGTTCAGTGATCTTCATCACGCAAAACAGTCATAGGAGTGTGAATTCATTGTCAGAGTATGACATGGGAAATACTTCGTTAATTCTCTCAGCAAAATGACTGACAAAATATTATTATTTTATCAACTACAATTGGTTAATAACACAGTAAAAGCATCCTGACTGGTTAATCACGTAGATTGGTTACTAATTAAATCACACACTGTTCTGATATCATGTGCTGAAAAGACACATTAAAGAGCCACTCGCGGCTCCTGAGCATCACTGGACCTTCCAGCCTTAAACTCTAGGAAACCTCCCATGGCCAGATCCCAGCTCTTGGATGAGCAGGTCCCTCAGCTCTGCAGTCCCTCCTCCATTGCTGCGCCCCTCCCTCTCCTGAGGGCAGCCATGCAGCTGGGCACTTGGTCCCATACAGCCTGGCGACCTACTCACACAGGCCAGGCAGCAAGCCCTTGCCACCTGCCCTCCCCTCTGTTCTTTCTGGCTCCCAGGCCTCTGGCCCTGGCCCCCCTTCTCTGTCCTCAGCCTCCTCCAGTGAACCTTCCTTGGCCCCCTCGCTGGCCCAAGCATCTAACGGACAAGGCCTGGGGCTGTTTCACTAGTGTCAGGAATGGGGCAGGTCCCTGCAGCACTACCTTCAAAACGTTGCAACTGGTTCAGGGTGGGAACTGCACTCCTCTTGTGTACCCCCTGCGTGCATGCATACATGCAAATTCATGTGCATGCACACGCAGGCACGCACACATGCAGGTGCACATGCACGAGGGACATGCATGCAGACATGTTCTCGCACATGCGCACACAAATGCAGCACCTGGGGGAAACCCCATGCTGTAAGAGAGCTCTTCAGCCTCTCCTAGCATGAACTGTTCTTTGAAAGGTGTCAAGTATCAGAGGGGTAGCCGTGTTAGTCTGGATCTGTAAAAGCAACAAAGAATCCTGTGGCACCTTATAGACTAACAGACGTTCTGCAGCATGAGCTTTCGTGGGTGAATACCCACTTGCATCTGAAGAAGTGGGTATTCACCCACGAAAGCTCATGCTGCAGAACGTCTGTTAGTCTATAAGGTGCCACAGGATTCTTTGTTGTTCTTTGAAAGCACGCCCCAAACAGTGGGTGTAGGAGGCACCCTGGCTGCCCAGCTGACAGCAGGAATACACCATAGGGCAGAGTGCATGGCTGCACCTCCCTGATTGTTGGACACCCTCTGGCCTTGCTCCCCACCTGGCCCTGTTCTGATCGCTCCTCTTTCCAGTGCCCTGATCTGGGTTACCCTTTGCAGCACGCCCAGCCATGGGGCTCTTCTGTGGTCTCCCTCTGGCTGGTGGTGTTGGCTGGTTCTGAAGCTGAGTTCTGCACAGGTATCCCCAGGAGCAGTGGCGTCACTAGGAGTGGAAACGTGTGTGGGCCCCAACTTATGATGGCTGGGCAATGCCAGACTGGCACTAGGGGCTACAATGAGTAGTGTGGACAATGCAGCACCACGCTAACTGTCAGAGTCCAAATCCACCAGGCACTGCCCCTCCGGCTCTGCCTGGGTGCTAACTGGCTACACCTCGGAGAGCTGGGACCCATCCAGGCTCAGCCATGGCTACACCCCTGCACAAGAGGCCAAGCTAAGCAATGTACAAACCTTTCCTGATTTCCAGCCTTTCTGAAAGACATTGGACCCTTTGCTCCCTGTCTCAGGCTGAGAAATGTTCCCTTCCTGGATGCTGTTTGCAGGGAGTTTGTTGGGTGGCCGAAGCAGTGCTGCTGCTACATGAGCAGCAGTGAAAAGGGGGTGTAGCGCTCTGACTGCCCCTGGACAGTAACACCTCTGGGAAGGGCTCTGGGGAAGGAAATCCATACCCTGCCCCCAAGCGAAAGCTGCAGGGCCTGTCCCCAAACCTGGGGTCGATGGAGGCAGGGCCAGTAGCCAATGCACGGCGCCACTGGTGGAGTCTCTTCCACATGGCAGTGGGGAGATCTACATACAGGGCTACTCCATGTGTGGCTCTAAGGAGAACGATTGCTGGAGGAGACTGCAAGATGCTTCCCGGTGCCTGCATGAGAACGGAAATCTCTGCAAGTTCAGCCTTATGGGGGAAGGGAGGACTAGTTTGGCTAAATTTAGAACCCCCTCAAAAAAATCAATGGGTCTAAATTTAGCCCAATATACGCTTCACATTGAGAGCTCAGCTTCGCTTTGGCAACACACAAGTTCCCGCCTGCTGCTGCTTCTTTGTTTGTTCCCTAGAAACAAGACATTGATCACTTTCAAATAGGAAGCGTTGATTAGTGCAGGGTCCAGGCCCTTAAACGCAGATCGTTGCAAGGCACCGGCCCTGAGAAGTCTGATGGTTTAAACATAGGGGAAGCGCCTTGTCCCTTGAGTCCCCTCGCACCCAACATTGTAAAAGGCTGCGGAGAATCCGGCTCAGCTGCAGCCTCACATGAGTGGAGCTGTCCCAGTGTAAAACCGTTGGCTGCCCGGTGAATCAGGCTGTGCTCTAGGGGCTTTGGGAAACCCAACCTGCCCCCAGCATCTCCCAGCCCCACACACTGGACCGGCCATTGGGTAAGTTCTGGAAAATCCCTCTGGTGCAGGGATGTGTGGGACTCGCCAAAGCTCACTCAGTTATGGAGACACTGTAGCCTCTTCAGAGGCAGCTTCCAATGCAAAGCCTTATCGTAGCATCCCAGAGGCTGGGGGGTGCATTTTAGGCCAACCTGCTTTTCTAAACCAAAGCACAGGGGAGGCAGACGGGAGCATCTTGGCAAAGCCCGAAGGAAACCCTGCAAACTGGTTTTGAACTCTGGGTAATGTAAAATGACTCTCATTTGAAATGGTTCCTGTTGAGTAACTGTTTTGTCTCCTTCTGGCCTCAAGCAGCTGGTTACGGCCCCTTCTCGCTTCCCAGCAAGGGAACCTCTTCAGACACTAACGCATCAGCTGCATTGAAGAAAATCACTTGTAATGATGAAGCAAGGTGATGAAGTACTTTTCTGCTGGGTAGCTTGGGGGTCAGCCTCACTCCCATTATTTCAATGGATGTCGTAGCCCCAGTCCTGCTACCAGGGATGCTGTCACAACATGGAAGCCGTGACCCTGCGAGCCCTGGCGCTAACTAACAGTGGAGGATCTGAGTAGGAGAAGCTTCAGCTCCACGAGGGGCAGAGCTGGTTTTGGCCCCATGGAGACTCGCGGCTCTGAAGTGGGTGAGCTGCCACTAGGGCTTGTAGACTGACACATTGCCCAATGGCTGGGGCTGAAAGGACCGAGGGACCAAGCTCTGTGTCTGTCTGCAGTGGGCAGCTGGGAGGAATTATTGGTATCAGAAATGCTATCAGCTTGCAAGGGCTGAATGAGAAAAAAGCTCCAGGGGTTAAAGGACCAACTCACCATTCCCAGTTTTGTTCTCTTTTCACCCTTTTGCTTGTTTTTTGAATGTATTGACCAGAACATGCCTGGTGCCTGTTTTTCAGCTTCTCTGTAGCTGTCTCCAGGCCTGCCATGGCATAAGAGCTACTGGAGATGGGGCTCAGACCTGGCCACCATGCCAGGCGGTTGGTGCTACCATCAATGCAGCTTCGGCAGTGCTGAAACACCGGCACCGCCTTTGCTAGCGGAGAGGGTGCTGATGGGTTTGGAAAGGGAGAAAGCCAACATCTGGCTGCTCTTGGTGACTCACCCGCTGACATGTCAGCCTCCAGAGTGGTGCTCAGGGGAAGTCCACGGGCAATAATGTAAACGCAACCTGACATATTCCAGACCCAGCCACAGCTTCATTGTCGTTTTATTTGCTGGAAAACCACATAAATCAGGATTCACGTATAAACACATGCTACATTACAATTCCATGCAGGGTACCACACCGACACACGTGGGAGGATGGGGGCTGGGTGGGGAGGAAAAAGGGGGCTCAACAGATTGCCAGGAACAGGGGGCCATGTGGTAGCCACACAGCACAGTTGGGGGCTATGTGTTCTGTTTACACACCCGAGTCTTGGTTGGTCTTGGCTGACAGCATCAAGAGCCCCTAAAAGCAGCGCTAGTTTGATGCTAGTGGCACTCAATTCAGTTCTGGAGCCTGTGGAGTCAGGACAATGTGCAGGCTTATGCACAAAAGGAAATCTGAGGGTTCGATCATCTCAAGTGCTGGCTTTTTGGCTGTTGCAGGGTGCAACTTGCATGGTGTGGTTACTCCCCCAGCAGGTAACTCCCATGGGGACAGAGGAGCCCCTACCACTAGACAAAGGGATGCCCCGCAAAGCCATCCCTTCCTGCCTGGGTGACTTGTTCAGTGCTGGGCAGGATACAATGCCTATTCGCCACACCCCAGGGCACCAGGGAGCAGCCTTGCTAAGCAGTTTGCACCGTTTCTTACGCCATAACCTTCTGAAATGGACATAGAGCACTGAAGTGGGAAAGAGAAGTGTCTCCAAATACCATTGGGTTGGCTGAACGATCTCTGGCCCTGACGGAAATGCCGTGCAGAGGATGGCTTTGGAGGTTGGCATGCCATGCTGCAGAGCTGGGGGGGTCATAGGCAGCTGGCCAGGGCACGCAGCAGGTTTTGTAACACCTTGGCAACCTGGCCAAAGGTCACTCCATGGGCGCTGCCCTGACCTGACCAGGACAGGGTCAAAAGGGGCTTGTATCTCTCCATGCACAGTGACTCAGGAGACAGGAGAAAGGGCTGGCTGTTTTCCATGGGAAATCCCTTCCATCTCTGAAGTCCAAATGGATGGGAGAGGAGGCAGGAAGCAGAGAGAGGAGCTGTGGGCAGGGAAGTGTAGCCAGGTGGCAAGTGGAGGGCTAGAAATGGATGTTGGGGGAGAGGAGAAATGGAGAAGGGAATTTCCCATGAGCCTCCAGCCCAATGCACTGAGGCCATATCCGGGAGCCTGCCCTGTAGGCCTGCATAGACTGCTGTGTGAGTGTGCGGCGGCGGGCGGCTCTGGGGAACTGGCCAGGGAATGCTGAACTGCAGGAGCCTTCCAATGGCAGCAGAGTGGCCTTGGTGAGCCCCACATTACTGGCTGTCTCAGGAGTGCATAGAGGCAAAGGCAGCTCAGAAGCATGGCTCAGTCTGGACACCTTTCCTGGGCTGGACGCTCTGAGGCCGGCTTTCCAGACACACCAAAAGCAGGCACTAGCTCTGCTCTCGCTGCTTTCCTCCTCCCCAGAATTTCCCTTCTAGCTCCCCAGCTGGTATAAGCGGATGAGCCGCCATTTATGCCAATGGAACTGCAGCTATTTATACTGGCTGCGAACTCGCCCCCCTGCAGCACTGTGCCCACGATGCGCCTGCAGTCTGCCTTGCAGAGCCTATAAAACAGGCTGAGATGCCCAGGCACTAAGAAATGGAGGCACTTTTCCCTACTGGGCCCTCCTCCCCAAATAGCATGGGGGGCTCCGTGTTTACTGGGTCATGGTGGCACTCGGAGCATGTGGGCTCAGTTCACAAATAAAAGATGTTTTGTCTTCCTGCTGGCCCTTGGGTCTGAGCGATCGAGCTGGGCTCCTGAATCACAACTAGCCATCAAAATTCTGCAGCTGGCACTGGGTTACTGCATGAGCCAAAAGAGTTTCTAGCTTGCTCTCCCAGAGCTGTGCTGGGAGAACTGGAGTAAAAACTCTTTTTTTTCCCCCCAGGAATTGGAGCAGATCAGAATCTGAATTTATTCAGGAAGCAGGTCTGTTGAATTAAAAAGGTGCTATTTTTATACAGGCACTTTTTCTGACCGTAGTCACACTGTACAACGATAATTCGCAGGAAAAGGTGCCAAATCTGCTTATATAAATCCCAATGATCTCATGGTTTTTCACCATATGAATTAAACAGAGAAGGCCTTTTCCCCTGCCAATAGCATTTACAGTTAAAGAGCTAGTGTTTTCTTTTTTAACACTTCTAGAGGAGCAAGTAGGGGTCTGACAAATTATACCATCTGGAAGCGGGTTTGGAGAACAAATATTGTTAATGTTTCACGGTAATTATCATTTTTATTTCAGCATCAGTACAATATGTGTTCACCTGCTGCTAATTTACAAATGCCATTGTTTAAATCAAAGGGAAATGTGTTTACACACTGCCTAGCAGAGTACACAGATGCAACGGAGCAAAGATGGGCTGATCAGTGTTCTCCTCTACTCACAAAGCCTTTTGCCTGCATGTTTGGAAAATCTGATGCTATTTTCCACTTGCTCGGAGAGTTGCTTAGCAAAAATCCCCTGTATCGAGTTGAATTAGATATTTACAGTGTTTTTTCCATGAACACTTTCCTATTAATCTGTGCATGCAATTGCATCTTAGCAAATGCTTAAAACCCATTATTTAAAAGGGTCCCGCCCTACTCTGAGCTGCATGCTCTGGAATGTGTGTTATGGACCAGATTCTCCCAACCAGCTCAGCGGCACTTGGAGTCAGGAAGGGGGCAAACACAGCTTTAAGTCATGGAGAATCCTTAGGTGGCTGGATTGCCCTAGGGCTCTGGAGAATTGGCTGGAATTAAAAGGGCTGGCCTAATGGGAATGACTTTCAGTGGGAACTGGGTTCCTTGGGCCCCTCTGGATATCTCAGCCTAGGTCTCCAGCTGCTGCTTCCTATTTAATGCAGCCTGCCTTCCAGGGCCGGCTTTAGGAAGTGTGGGGCCCAATTCGAACAGTTTCAACGGGGCCCCGGCAGGGATGACTAAAAAAAAAAAACACATAAAAAAACACGTGGGGCTTGTACTCACCGGGCGGTGCTCCGAGTCTTCGGTGGTGGGTCCTTCACTTGCTCCAGGTCTTCAGCTGCACTGAAGGACCCGCTGCCGAAGTGCCGCTGAAGACCCGAAGCGCCACCAGGTGAGTAAAAATTAAAAAGGCGCCTCTAGCCAGGAAAGGGATTCTCACTGGGCGCGGGGCCTGATTTGGGGGAATTGGTGGAATAGGCCTAAAGCCGGCCCTGCTGCCTTCTCCCAATGGTCCGAGTTTTCCCCAAACATCAGGCAAAAGGACAGAAGAGCTGACTCAGCCTTTCACATGAGGTGTATGATCAACCACCCAGAGCTATAGCCATGCTGCCAAACCTTTCTTTCCCCTCTTGAAAAGAAATGACACCCAGCTTTGCTTGAACCCATAGCTACCAGCCCTTCCCTGGCTGGGGCTAGCCTAGTGCATCCTAAACTGCAGTGGGTCGGGACCAAGTAAGTGCCCTGAGATCCGAAGCCAGAGTCGTGTTTTGCAACATGCTTAACTTTAAGTGTGTGCTAATTCCCATCGACTTTACCTCTTGACGTTCAGCGCGTGTTCAGTGAAAGCACGTCTATGGTGCAGTATAAAGCCCACGTCCCAGTCAGCTACCTTGAGCTTGGGGGCCTCGGGTTGTGGGGCAATAAAATCGCAGTGTCGATGTTCAGTCTCAGAGCCCTGAGAGCCTGAGTCAGCTGACCCAGGCCAGCTGCGGCTGTGCTGGGGGTCTTTTATTGCAGTACTGCCATACCCTGAGAGACCATTCCCATGTTAGGTAAAACAATCATGTATGGACTTTGCCTTGATTATAGCTAGAGGTGGTTGAGAATTTTTGGACAAAAAGTTTTTCTGTTGAAAAATGCTGATTCACTGAATCCAGAACCGCTCACAAAACTGGCTTGGATTTGGTGGTTCTCCCAACTTGGGGGGAAGTTTTGAAATTGTCAAATTGAAATATTTCAACAAATGAACAATTCCAGTTTTCCGATTGGAAATGACTTTCCCTAAATTTAAGCTAATTCACCCAAAAGATTTAAAAGAAGGAAGAAAAGGTCAAAATTGAAACAAAATATTTCTACATTTTCAAAACAGGTCACTCGAAATGATCTGAACTGTCAGTTTTCCAATTCAGAAATAGATTCAAGATTTTGACTTTTCATCCTCCTAAAAGATAGGGGGGAAAATTTCAAACTCTCAAAAATATTTGGGGACAGGAAAGTTGGTTCCAGCCCTGCTCTAGTTATATTACAAAAGCTCTCTGCACCAAGGATCAAGCTGGTCTTCTGAGCATCTAGTTTATTCCTAGTGCGCACTGCTCTGCGGTGCTTGTCTCTGGTTCACCCGGCAGGCTGTTCACAGGCAGAATCATCTCAAACTTTGTTCTGGGGAGAATGGGCTGGACCCAGCCCTCTCTCTCACAGCCCACCATGGGGGCAGGATGAGGAAGAAATTTCTCCTGAATTATGATACAGTCCCTGTGGCACAGCAGAAATTACAGACTGAAGGATCACCCTAAACAACTCCCCTCTCTCCTTGCGGTTCACCCATCATGTTAGGTGAGTGCCGCATGCCCCCTTCGTTCTCCATCGTGACCAAGGCACAGGGATACAGATTTAGTTCTCTCATCCTGAATTAACCATTCCAGCTCCTTTCAGTATTGTGGCAGCCTCAGCATTCTCTCCACTTTGCTGTGTAGATAGGTGCCCAGTAGCATTTTAAGAAACTCCTCACTATGGTGCACCACATGGAGGTGGCCTGCTCCCTTTCCACACTCTGGTGCGATACCTGCGTACAGACGGCTCGCATGGCATGCCCATCACACCATGGGCTAGGTTCATCCCTGGTGTCACTCCACCCAGGTGATCAAAATTACACCAGGGATGAAACTAGCCCTTGCTTTTATAATCTCTCCACCCACCCTCCCCACATCTATAATTTGAAGACCTCTTCCCCCCACAATACTTCCCTTACAGTAGGCTGTTTTGTACAGCGCTGCTGGCTATGAATCCCATGCTCACTGAATTGACAACTTTTCCTTCTTGCTTCATTCCGTGCCCACATGTCCAACCATCTAGGGACTTTTGGATTATTTCTCCAGCCTCTCTGGGATTTACAACATCCTTCCTTTCAGTAAACCTAAACAGCTGACCCCCAAAAAGTCTCCCCCAAACTCGATACATAGCCATTAGTACCAGCTGTTGTTTGAAGCCCTCAGGCAGTTTCAGGCATGGAACACTGCTCAGATCTAAACCAATCTGAACGAGCTATTTCAATGCAGATTCCAAGGAATGCTGGCTCAGATGCTTTACTAACGCCCAAGTACCCAGTGTATTCTCAAAGTCACTAATGTTGCAATGCCGTGTTCCAAAGAAAAGCAGTTGAGTTTGTCTGGCCTGGCTTATGCCCTGTAGCTGGTGTTTAGGGATCTTGTTTGGATTCTCACAGATTTCTCCTCTTTAATCCCCTCATCCCTGCATGCTGTTGAGTAGCCACAGGGAAAGGTCTATTGCAGGCCTGCACAACATGCGGCCCATGTGGGCTCACTGTGCGGCCCGCGGGCAAGTGGCGCGGTGGGGCTGCTGGGTTCGCCCCCCTGCCCGGGGGGGAGCCCCTTCTCACAGCCCCGCGCGTGCCGCGCTCCAACCACCCTAACAGCCAGAACCGCACGTGTCTCCATCTCCTGCTCCCCCAGCCTGGCGTACAGTGGGTGCGTCACTTACGGGGCCCGCTGAGGCGGGAAGTGCTGAGCGAGGGGAGGGGCGCCTGGGCTCAAGCCGCAGCTTGGGGGGGTGAGGGAACTGGGATGAGACCCCCCCCCAAGCAGTGGTGAGCTGGAGCCGGTTCCCACTGGTTCACGGGAACCGGTTGTTACATTTAGAAACCCTTTTAGAACTGGTTGTAAAAGGCTTTTAAATTTAACAAAAGCTCAAGCAGTTGCCTGCCCTGCCCTGCCCCTGGCCCCAGCTCACCTGGCTCCAGCTCTGCCTCTGCCTCCTCCTCTGAAGGCTCCCCCTCCGGGCTTCCAGCCAATCAGCTGTTAGCGCGGGAAGCCTGGGAGGACTGAGAAGGAAGAAGCAGCTTCCTACAGGTGAGCTGGGGCTGGGGGGCAGGAGGAGGGCTCTAGGCACCGCACGGCTCCGGGCCGGCCCCCGGGCGGCGCGGCCCCCGATTTCGGGCTGGCCAGTGGCTCTGGCCCGGCCCCCAACGCCGGCCTGGCACCCGCGGCTCCCAGCCCAGACTCTGCGTGGCACAGTCCCCATCTCCAGGCAGCGCGGTAAGGGGGCCAAGGAGCAGGGATGGGGGGTTGGATAAAGGGCGGGGGGTGAACTAGGGTCAGGACTCGGGGCAGTCAGAGGGCAGGGAACAGTGGAATTGAATGGGGGCAAGGGTTCTGGAGTGGGGCAGTCAGGAAGGACCAGGGGTTGGATGGGGCGGTGGGAGGCAGTCAGGGGCAGGGGTTCCAGGGGCAGTCGGGACAGGGAGAAGGGGTGGTTGGATGGGGCAGGGGTCTCGGGGCAATCAGGAATAAGAGGAGGGGTTGGATGGGGCAGCAGGGGGCAGTTAGGGGACAGGAATGAGAGGTGGATGGGGCAGGGGTCCTGGGGGTGGGGTGTCAAGGAACGTGGGAGGTTGGATGGGGCAGGAGTCCCTGGGGGTGGGGCAGGAGTCCCTGAGGAGTGGGGGGGGGCACGATCCCCTCATGGGGTGAGGAGGAGGGAACCGGTTGTTAATATTTTGGCAGCTCATCACTGCCTCTAAGCCCCCCCTTTGGTTGGGGGTGAGGCGGGGCAGCTACTGCGCTGGTTGGTCCCAGGGCGGCATCCGTAGCGATTGGGGTGGTGGTGGTGAACGGTCTGTGGGCAGCCAGGAAATCCCCGGGGGGAGGTGTAGGGGTGTGTGTGTGTGTGTGTTGCACCTACCCTGCCCTGACTGCTGCCCCCTTCCCTGGTCCAGGGACCATCCCCCTCCCCAGCCCTCATCTCTCCCCCTCCCCCCCGGCTCCCTGTGGCCCCTGTGTTTGTGTGTTGGACAGTCACATCCAATCCCTTCACACTGCCCCCCTTTCCCCTCCCCTTATTTCATGGGGGGAATCTCTGATTAAATTTGCAAGGTAATTATGAAAAGTACAAATGTTTCTTTTCAACAGAGCAGGTGTTTTTCATTTTTCCATGATTCATTAAAAAAATTAAAATTGTTTGCTTTAATTGAAAAATTCTTAATAAAGTACCACCCCCCCACCTTTCCTTTTTGGCCCACAGCTGTTTCGGCGGGGTGGCGCTGGGGAAGGAGGGTTTGTTTTTGTGGGGCGGGCAGTGCTGGGGCGGGGGATGTGTTTCGGCAGGGCTGGGCGGCGCTAGGGGGCGTGGGTTTTTTCAGCGGGGCCGGGGGGTTTCAGCCCTCAGCTGTTTACTTTGGAGTAATATGGCCCTCGCTGCTTTACAAGTTGTGCAGGCCTGGTCTATGGTCTGCCTGTAGCAGCAGAGATGAGCATCATGGTGGGAATGATGGAGTGTCTAGGGGCAGGAGGGCTAGTGTGTGTGGTGCCAGGGGATTGAAAGGCCTGTGAACGGTGAGCGGATGAGCAGGCTGTGGGCTCGCAGCCCCACATGTAGTGGAGGAGAGTGGCAGGCTGGATGGCAGGAGCCAGCTGAGGGAAAGCAGGAGGAAGTGGCAATAAAGGTAAGTAGAAGAGCTCTCAGAGGCAGGGCAGATGTTTGGGGTGAAGGCAAGGAGGCTCTGGCAGATGGGGCTGAATGCCAGAGTTTGGTGGGGGAGCGCAGATCATAAGAACGGCCCTACTGGGTCAGACCAAAGGTCCATCTAGCCCAGTATCCTGTCTTCCAACAGTGGCCAGGGTCAGGTGCCCCAGAGGGAATGAACAGAACAGGTGATCCATCCCCTGTCACTCATTCCCAGCTTCCAGCAAACAGAGGCTAGGGACACCATCCCTGCCAATTCTGGCTAATAGCCATTGATGGACCTATCCTCCATGAATTTTTTGAACCCTGTTATGGTCTTGGCCTTCACAACATCCTCCTGCAAGGAGTTCCACTGGTTGACTGTGCATTGTGTGAAGAAATACTTCCTTTTATTTGTTTTAAACCTGCTGCCTATGAATTTAATTTGGTGACCCCTAGTTCTTGTGTTATGAGAAATAGTAAACAACACTTCCTTATCTATTTTCTCTATACCAGTCATGATTTTATAGATCATCCCACTCTTGGAGTCACTCATCTGGGGTGTGGACCGAGAGCTTAATATTTGCTCTATTATTTTAGTAAGGCTTGAAGTTAGCTGTATTGCTAGATGGGAACTGCCAGGATCAAACCGCCTGTTTTTGAAGGCTTGATACCTCAGTTGTTTTTCTTCCATATTCTGTGGTACCTCCTTGGTTCGTTATTACACTCTTCTGCTCTGCACAGGCTTTTATATCACATTCATCACTGGAGTATCTGAGGACCTTCCAGGAGTGCGACTTGACTACATAGCTGTCACGTGGTGTTTGCTCTCGCATCCTCTCCCCTGAAGGAGAAGCATGTGGTAGGTTTTTGTGTGTGTTAAATTATACCTGCTGCTCTGTTCTTTGGCCTATTAGAAAGCAAGGCCAAAGAAATGTGCCTTGCACTTGAAGCAGAAAGTGGTGAGATTTGGACGCTCTGTGCAGCAAAATGGGTAGCCGCAGGAGGGAGCAGAGCAAGCGAGGATCAGGCATGGTGTTGATCATGGCAGGGAGCAGAAGATCAGTTGCTGCAGCCACACTCCTAGGCTTGGGGATGAGGAGAAGAGATCAGGGTAGGGGAAAAAGGAAGATGATTCCTTGGGGGCCCCCGATGCCTGGAGTGGGGAGAGCAGAAATTGGGTGGGGAACGAGGACCAGAAAATAATTCCAGCCTAGCTTCCCTCTGTTCTAAACACTTAGTTATTCCTCGCTTCTCTGGACTCTCTCAGGAACTCCCATCTACGTGCTCCTGGTCACAGCCCAGCAAAGTCTGCCAAGCCACACATGGATTAGTTCTGCCCATGTTAGCAATGACTCTCAAGACTCCATCCGCTCGCTGTAGAGCTTCCAGACATAGCATGTGGTGCCCATAGGCATGCTCTGCTATAGAGTCCTCCGCGCAGCTCAGTCCTCTCCAATGTCACATCCTCAATCTCCGCCGCCTTGGGTAGTTTGAGGAGAGCTCGGTGAACACACCCTGTCTCAGCCCAGTCAAGTGCTTCCATTCAGACTGACCTGTCTTTCTGTGTGGGTCAGTGTCCTGGGGGGCTCTCAAGGGCCTGAAGATGCTGGGAGGGCTTCGGGCTACATCCTGTGCATTGGATCCATGCCCTTCATGGGTGGAGAAGGCCAGTGGGAAGTGCCTGGTCCTGTGCTAAGAGAGGTTGTCAGTGCCTCCCTGCAGGGGGCAGGACGTCAGCCTCGGCCTGTGCTCAGGAAGTCACTGCTTGAAACTGACAATCTAGTTCATTTTTGTCCAGGGTCAAAATGGTCAAAGTCCAGGGTCCCTTTATGGTCAAAGTCCCCTGGACAAGCCTGTAGAGTGACACCCTCACAGCACCTAGACTGCCTTAGGTCTCCATGGCCCATGACAAGCTGGGTACCAGCTTTGGTCTGGTATGGAGACTGAGCTTGCTGCACTGGTTGACAATATCCACCCAGTGATACATGAAGATCAAGTCATCTGGGCTGGTGCTGTTAGTTCCACCAGCTGCATTTCCCACAGTCAGCCTTGAGGTGTTGGCATGTCTGCAGGTGTTGCGCTTGTAGGGAGATGACCATAGCATATTGTTCTGCTTCCCAAAAAGCGCTTTCAGGGGGAACGGTGCAGGGCTACTGCTTGGTGTGGAAAAAGTCACATCCAAGAGATGATGCGTGTCCAGCCACAGGCACACTGTTTCCTATATGCATTAAATATGGACATTTTGTAGCTGTTTGCAGTACCAAAACAGTCAGGTAGTTGACTCCCATGACAGACCATCAAGGGGCATTGTTTCTGGGAATCTATCCCTTGTGATGACACAGAGCCTGCCTGGAGAGTGAAACTGAATAGTCACAGAAAGACTATTGACTTTAAAATTGACTCAGGAGCTGATGTTACAGTTATCTCAGAAGGGACTTACAATTACGTTCAACCCTGCCCAGAGCTGAAGTCACCTGACACAGCTCTGACTAGCCCTGGAGGTATTCTGAACTGCATGGGCCAGTTCACCACAGAAACAATTTACAAAGACAAAAGCTTTGCATTCAGAGTGTATGCGATCAAAGTACCACAGACCAATAGCCTTCTCAGCCACAGCAATGGCAGCCATGATGGGCCTAGTGGGAAAGGTGGAAGAACTCAGAGGATTTGATGTTATTGGACTTTTGAAAAGAGATCCATTAAGTAATTCTGAATGAAATATAATTTTGATCATATTACCAGCAGCTCAAGTTTCCCACAAGCTAATGGAGAGGCTGAGAGAGCTGCACAGACAGCCAAGAAAATCCTATAGCAGGAAGATCCATTCCTTGCTCTTCTGAGTTACAGATCAACACCAACAGTGACTACTGGATGGAGTCCAGCACAGCTCCTGATGGGAGGACAACTCAGATTCTTTTTCAACATTGCAGCAGTAGTTCTATCTCCAAAGTGGCCAGACATGCAGAGAGTAGCCAAATCCAGATATAAAGTCTGTTAGAACTGTTGGGTCTAGAACCTGGTGACTGTGTTCATGTCAAATTGGATGAAGAAATAGGATTGACAACTGCAGCTGTCATGAAGAAAAAATTCAGTGCCCAGATCATATGTGGTCAAGACTGGCAGTAGGGAGTTAACAGTTTCTGTTTAACACCTACAGTTTGCTCTGTTGATTGTTCTTTCGGAGGAACAATCTCTACAGCTGGCAGGGGCAGAACAAGAAGACGACTCAAGGATTCTAAGCCAACCATAGCCGGCAACTACTGGACAGCCAGATGACCAAGGTGTTATGCGTTCGGGTGATGCAATTAAAAAATCAGTGTGATTCAGACACTTAACAGACTGGTCCATACTGAACTTCAAAGACAGCAGGATAGCGTAAATATTGTAAATGGGAGGAATATAGAACTTAAAGGGGGAGATGTAATGTTCAGCCACTAGTGGCATGGTGTGTAAAATACCTTATTTAAATGAACCTCAGCAATACCGGGAGAGCAGTAAAGGACCCTATGACGAACACAGCTGGTGTGCATAAGCAAGCGCTGTCACCAGTCCATAGCTGGCACAGAAGATCTTGACCCAGCACTCTGCCTAACTCCCAACCCATCAAGTTGGTGGGTTTGATATTCAGGACATAGTCTCATCCTAATTCCCATTGAAGCTATCACACTCTTATGATCTAAGCCAAATATGAATGCGGGTCCCCTAGGCCGGAAAGCATAGTAGCAAATAGCTTGTGTATTACAATCACATTTGAAGCTATGTTGCTTTTGTCTCCCTTCACTGTATATGCTTTACCTTTCTCCCCCCCGCCCCGCCTCACCTCTACACTGTTGTGCTTTGGAAAGCAAATAACACTCTGCAGTGCTACTTCTGGGTTGACTTTGATTTCATCTCCAGACCACTGCCTCTTTCAAAGTCATTCACAAGCCTGCCACGGATTGGGATGACTCAGCGTAAGCGCTTTGCTGCACAGTGAAAGCTGAGTGCCACATCACATCCAAAATTCAACTCGGGCCATTTGTCAGTGGGCTAAAGCAGCCCTATTAAGAGTAGTGCTCCCCTGTTAAGGAGACTTTGGGCCTCTCTCTTAGCTGGAACTGCCAGGGAAAATTGGGAAGTTTCATTCCTGTCAAACTTTCTTTCTTTTTAGAGGAAAAGAATCTGTTCAATAAATACATAAATAAAAACACAGGTGCAGTCCAAAACGGATTCAGGATTCCATGGAGGCTGGCAGCCTGGCAAGGACCATGTTTGACCAGTTATACATTCCAAGTGTTGTCTTCTCTTGTTTACCCTGAGTTTGTTTCTGGCATCCAAGAAACTGGCTCTCCTTGTGTGGCCTCCCCCGTCCCTTCTGGCTCCCTCTCTCCAAACACAGCTTGCACCCAAATGGGTTTGAAATTGAATGACAAACTTGCTTCTGTTTAACCTCCCCCTCCCTCCACCCCCCCCCCCCCAAAGCTAGTGGTGGAGCGATCTGAAACAATGAAATTAGAACAGTTTGAGAAAAGGCACTGTCTCCTCTCTCTTCAATATTCTTGAAGCTAAGACAAATAACTGTTAGAATGTGTAGGATCTGGTGACCACAGGGACAGTGCAATGAAACATCCAGTGTCCTTGGACAGCATTAAACAATAAATAAGTAACACTCAGCTTCTTGCCAAGTCGCTGTTTCACTGGCAACTTTGGAGACGGGTGGGGAGTTAGTTGTTTAAATAAAAAGAGAAACCAACTCTCATTTGCAGTGTTGGGCCAGATATTATACTCCATCGATGCTGGTCTATTTTCAGAGGATAAAAAATTTTCTCTACAGAGTCTAAGGCTTCACCAGGGACAAAACCCTTCCTCGGCACTGAGAGTTTGTTTTCACTCCTGCGATTGAGAGATTCTAGGAAAAATCTCATTTTTTTTCAAACCATCCAGGTGGTGCCTGCCAGTAGTGTGTGTGTGCGTGTAAACCCAAACCACACCTCATTTCACATGGAACCATTGGCTGCTCTTTTCCACTTGCTGTTCAAACCACTGCCTCCGGTCCGCTGTTTCCAGAGCAGAGCGAGAAGTCAGGAAATCTGAAGAGATGAAGGGTCCTTTTCCACAGGCCTTCCTTGCAGCAGTTGCCAGCGGGATGCAGCGTTGTCACCTCTGGACTTGATTTCTTTGCTTGTTTAGTCTTGAGTTCGGTTTCTTCTCTTCAGGAAGAAGAAGCTGCTCTTCTGGGGAGCGCCCAGCAACATTGGCACTTGGCTTTTGTGGGTAATTTTTATCTAAAAATCAATACATAAAACAAATCAATCAGTAAGGCTCAGCTTAGAGAAGGGTTAGCGGGGCTACTCCTCTCAGAAAGAGACTCTTTGTTCCCTGAGAACATGACAGCAGCCATCTTGGCCAGCATGCTAGGGATGGAACTAGGGACCTCCACTGCTGCAAGGAGGAGCCTTTACAGCTTGAGCTAAAGAGCCAGGCTCAGCTCATCTCTGGATTGGACACCTAACCCAAGCTGACCAGAGGGCAACAGTAACACCAGGAGCCAATTGGCTCCTGGCTTCCTAAGACTCAAACTCTTGTAATTCACTCGACATTTTATGGGGGACAGAAAGCCTGGATGAAATGCATGGGTTTGGATTCCTCTCTCCAACGCACCGCTCTGTCCATTCATCTCTGTCCCCGTCCACATCATTCTTAAGAACATAAGAATGGCAATACTGGGTCAGACCAAAGGTCCATCTAGCCCAGTATCCTGTCTTCTGACACTGGCCAATGGCAGGTTCCCCAGATGGAACGAACAGAACAGGTAATAATGAAGTGATCCATCCTTTGTCGCCCATTCTCAGCTTCTGGCAAACAGAGGCTAGGGACACCATCCCTGTCCGTCCTGGCTAAAAGCCATTGATGGACCTAGCCTCCAGGAACTTATCTAGTTCCTTTTTTTGAATCCTGTTATAGTCTTGGCCTTCACAACATCCTCTGGCAATTAGTTCCAGAGGTTGACTGTGCGTTGTGTGAAAACATACTTCCTTTTGTTTGTTTTAAACCTGCTACCTATTAATTTCACGTGGTGACCCCTAGTTTGTGTGTTATGAGAAGGAGTAAATAACACTTCCTTGATATTCTAATTCTTGCTATTCTAGTCTCCTCAGCAAAGACTGCCAGCCACGACAAATGGCAATGGGCTTTTGTGATGTCAACAATGATGTCCAGGATGGATCCACCAACCACACTTCCACGGATAGGCCAAGTTACGTTAGAAGCCAGAGCTCTAGATGGCTAGTGTCCCGCCCAGCAGTGCCTCCCTTTGCACCCAAACTCTTCCTGATCTGGCTCCTCTAGAATATAGGCATCACTTTATTCCTAAACAAAGTGGCTGGTTTTCAGTGCCATGGATGGAGGTGCAGTTGGCAGCTCTTCTAACGCCAGCCACAGCAAGACGTTTGCCAGCATTCTCTACTGCACAGCGGTGTAAAAGACTGAAACCGGACATATGCAAAAGTAAAACCGTGCCCATGGCCTTCAACCCCACTGTCACGTGGCTCCTGAAGGGGAACCTGTGGTTCCTGACAGAGGCTTTGACAAAAAGGTGGGATTGCTATGGGTGAAGCTGCTGGCGCAGGGGCCACAGCCCGCTGGAACAATCTGGACAAATATACTGCCCACTCTGCCAGGGAGGGGTTATCTGGATGGGGGCGAATGGCTCATAGGACTCCGTCTAGCAGCATTTCCACGTCAGGGTCAAGTCAGCTGAGTCCAAAACATGAGTGTTGAGTAGTTTGACAAGGGGGAGCATTCTGAAAAGCACCAAAGAGATTTAGGAGCCCAGGTCCTATTTTCAGCAGTGACTTAGGCATCTAAGCTCAGATCCGCCAAGGTATTTTGATCACTGAAACCAATGGGGTTTAGGCACATAGGTACCTTGGAGGATCTGGGTCTGAGGCACTCAGGTCTCATCCACAGCCAGTGTGAAATTCCCTCCAATATCCCTGCAGTCTAGATGTAATAATGAAACAGCAGATGTGAGAGTTAAATGCAATTCTCCCTCCAGCCAGGGGGTGGCAGCGTCCCTTTCAAGAGCCTGCTCTTCGTGGGTCAGGGACATGGGAGTTGCTGGATTAAGGGCTTCCTAGCTTTGCGAGTGCATAAGGCCAGGCCCATGGCAAAGCCATGCATGGGACGTGTCTCTTTGTGAGCCGCCAGCAGGACCCAATGCCGCGGAGCAAAGGTGTTGGGTCACTCTGGATCATACTGGGATCCTGGGCCGGGGCACTCTGGAGCCTCCGGGCAGGGACACCCACTCTCCCCGGAGACCCTGTCCCCAGCAAGGTGCATTAATAATCTCCATCCTCTCAAGTGCAATCACTGCAGTGAGTCTAACGTGCTGCAGTGACAAAAATAGCAGGTTGCCAGGGCTCTGACGCCGCCCACCAGGAAGCTCACAAGCACCACTTTAGATGCAGAGGCATTGCGTTTGGGGTGAGGGGAGGGGGAGAGGAGAGCTGGTGCTATCGCCCTGTTCAGGCATGGCGAGCTGGGTCATGTGTGTTCACTGTGGGGTCACATTCAGCCCTTGCACTAGCAGGGGCAGAGTCCTGGGATGATCCACCGCAAGGTGGCTGGATGGCATGTGCACCACACCCCGCCCTGGGATGGTGCAGCCATGAACCAGTTCCCTGTAAGCCCGACCAGCAGAGGCAGCTGTTGGGGCGCACTGGGTCAGCACTCCCCTCCTCGCTTAGTGCCCCACACTTTTGGGGCTGGTCCCAGGCAGCGTAGGACTCTGCCTTGGCTGGGAATGGACTGCGTGGAAGGGAAGAAAAATCTGACTTGTTTGAATTAAAACAAAGGGGAGAGTTTATTGGGAGATCTGCTGAAACCAGAGCAGTACTGAGACAGCCTGTGCCTACGCAGTCATTCCTGCCCAGTGAATCCAACCAGGAACAGCGCTATGCAATGTGGGGCGAAGCTGGGGCCCTGCTTCAGAGCCAGCACTTCTTGCAGAGGCAGCATGGGCAGCACACTCTGCTCTGGGGACAACAGGTGTGGGGACCCTGCAGCTGGCTCAGGCGGCCGGTGACACCGTGACAAGCATTTCTTGCCTGGAAAAATCTTGGTTATGATGTCAGAGCCTTGAAGATATTGAGGCGTGGGGCACCCATGGGGCAGAAAGAGACTCATGGAAAAGGAGCCAAAATGCAAAGTGACCTGAGTTTTCTGCTGGCATCTAAAAGCCAGTTTCCCAAATCCTTTCTTCTCATTTAAGGCTGTGCCAACCAGCGGTGCTGGCCTGCATTGGCAGGATGACAGGAAGGTGAAGTATAAAGCCGGAGGCTTCATCTGTATAGAGAGAGCCCCCAAGACCCCCATCCACTCCAAGGCCAGAGCCCCAGCCTTGTTCCCACTGGGTTAGTAGAGCTGTGCGGACATGCACCACCCTAGGCTCGGGCCCATTATAGCTACTTGTTTTCATTAGAAATAGTGGGAAGGAGGATCTGGACAGTGAGGCACGGGGACCTGATACCTGAGCTGGGCCCTGTACAGCTCCCAACCAAGGGAGTCACCTGGGCCACTTTGGCTTAATCTGCACTGTCCCAATAGAGGGGAGCCAGGACCTGAAATTAGCCCCCCCCTTTTGCCCCTGGGTTATTTTTTAGTCTAGGCCTTTCAGAAACCCCATGAGGGGGGCCGCTCACCTCTCGTGAGCACCTCCTGTTGGCTGGATGTGAACCTGCACTCTTTTCCTGGTGCCCTATTGGCTGTTAACCTCATCAGGCCCGTCTTCAGTACCCCAGCCCTCTGGCTAAGTCACACACAGTCTAACGCATGAAGGAATCTCTTCTGGGATAACACAGTCCAACAATGGTTGGCCCCCTCTGAGGTCTTCAGCCCCATCTCTAGGCCTGTTTAAATTCTAGCTTCTTTCTTGGGCTTTTAGTACTGAGTCTTATCCCCTTCTTACTTCCCCAGTGTCTGGTAGGGGGACCTGGGTCTATCCTCTAATCCAGGTCCCAGCCCAGGGACCCTACAGCTAGCAGCCACATGCTGCCTCTTTGAATAGTTGCTGCTATTTCCTGGGCCACTTCCCACGTAGCCCCTTCCTCTTCACCCTTAGCTCAGGGTTCTCTGTTTGTTCTCACAGCCTTTCAGTCTCACAACCTTTCTCACCCTTCTGGTCCCCACCAGCGAATGAGCCGCTCCGGCCCTGCCGCTCCTTTTATCTGAGCTTGCTGCACTCTGATAGGCTGCAGGGAAGCAGCCAATCTAGGCAGGCCTGGAGGACCCATCTTCACTGCTCCTTTTCCTGGGGCAATGTGTGGCAGGACCATGAGGCCTCCAGCAGGGGGCCTCAAAGGGCCCAGTGCATCCTGTCACCCACCCTAATGCAGGGGTTCTCAAACTGGGGGGTTCGCAAGGTTATTACCTGGGGGATTGTGAGCTGTCAGCCTCCACCCCAAACCCTGTTTTGCCTCCAGCATTTATAATGGCATTAAATATATTTAAAAGTGTTTTTCACTTATAAGGGGGTTGCACTCAGAGGCTTGGTATGTGAAAGGGGTCACCAGTACAAAAGTCTGAGAACCACTGCCCTAATGGATCAGCCCAGACATCAGCACTCTTTCCCGCTCTGCACTTCAGCTGTACATGTGCTGGAGGTCAGGACTCAAGAGCTTGTGAATTTAAGTCAAATGTTTACTGTTTAAAAAAAAAAAATTAAAAAGGCCACCTGCTGTGCTCTTGCTGAGGGTACAGGGACTGGGGGAGGATCACACTGCTTGGGCTTCAGAGGCTTGTATCCAGCCCTCTTCTGCAGGGGGTGAAGGGAGAATCGCCAGGAGACAATGGCTTAGGGAGGTGGTAATGGGGTGATGTCCACCCCAGTCATGGGGGAGGGGGAATAAGAGAGATGTAGTCAAGTAATTTAAGTATTTGAATCATGTTGGGAATTTTCTTTGCATTACAAATCCCTTCTCTGAGAATACCACCCAACCAACAGCAGCTGCTTTTGATGTGGGCCCCTGCCCGTGTGCCATCCAGTCTGCACTGCTGCCAGTTCTGTACTCACTGTGCAGGGAGGCTGCATCCAGGGCTCTCCATCCACCTGCATGGGCAACAGCTTTGTTGTCCTGGAACCCACAAACAAACAAGATACAGGGTGAGGACACAGGAGGGGCTGCCTTTCTCCAGGCAGTCTGCACCAAGGGTCCTGTAGCTCACAGACCTTCCCTGGAGGAGTGGGAGGAGACATGGAGGACATACACTGGAGCAGCCCTAAGTGAAAACATGCCCTGAACTTCAAGCCCTGGGCACATGAAATCCACGCGGGAGACTGCTGTAATGTCCCAGGCTCGAGGCATCATGCCAAGGATTGCACCTTGTTTTATGAGCTACTGCATCTGGCACTGGATCTGATCACTTCCTTTCCCAGGTCAATAGCTTGTCCCTGTATCCTCTCCGCTCCTTCCTTGCACCTTTGCTGAACGCTCTTAGTTCTTCTGCTGCGTCTGTCACTGCCTCTGCCCATGCCTTTGATACAGTCATAGAGTTCAAGGCCAGAAGGGACCACCAGATCCTCCAGTCTGACCTCCTGCATAGCACAGGCCCCCAACAACACCCAGCACCCATGCACCAAACCCAGCCACTGACATGAGACCAAACTATTACAGCTGCCAGGACACTAGAGTAGGATGCGTCACAGGCAGAGAACAAGAGGGACCAAAGTGCATCAGTGCCCAAGACCCTCTCAGTGTCAGAAAAATGATTACATGAGAGAGACCCAGATAATCCTGACAAGTAACCTGCACCCATGCGCTGCAGAGGAAGGAGAATTGCCCCCTCCCCCTAAGGTCCCTGCCAGTCTGACCTGGGGGAAAATTCCTTCCCAACCCCACACAGTGATCAGTTAGACCAGGGGTAGGCAACCTATGGCATGTGTGCTAAAGGCGGCACATGAGCTGATTTTCAGTGGCATTCACACTGCCCAAGTCCTGGCCACCGGTCCAGGGGGCTCTGCATTTTAATTTAATTTTAAATGAAGCTTCTTAAACTTTTTAAAAACCTTATTTACTTTACATACAACAATAGTTTAGTTATATATTATAGACTTATAGAAAGAGACCTTCTAAAAACGTTAAAATGTAGGACTGGTATGGGAAATCTTAAATCAGAGTGAAGACTCGGCACACCACTTCCGAAAGGTTGCCAACCCCTGAGTTAGACCCTGCCCATGTGAGCAAGACCCAGCCAGCCAAGCACCAGAGAGAGAGAAC
The DNA here is from genome assembly GCF_016161935.1 of Mauremys reevesii. Taxonomy (NCBI): domain Eukaryota; kingdom Metazoa; phylum Chordata; order Testudines; family Geoemydidae; genus Mauremys; species Mauremys reevesii. Next base: position 50,008,118 of record NC_052631.1, read on the forward strand.
GTTCGGTGACACCTCAGAGGGCTGCCCCCAGCCTCCCATCCAGCCAGGCCATTCCTGATGCTTCAGTGGACGGAGGTTAAAAAAAATGAGGTGTGGTGGAGATGATAAAATCTAGGGGGAGGGTTCCATGGATGAGAGGCACCCTGGGCTGTACATGTGGGTATGTCATCAGGGGTTACAGTCTGGCTGGGGGAAGCGCAGATCTGGGATCTGAGTCAGTGGAGTGGAAGGTGTGTGGGTTCTGAGTAATCAGGACTGATACTGAGATCTGAATCTGTGGGTAAGTACAGCCGAGCGGCATTTTGGCCGAGGTGGAGGTGTACAGCTGATATTGCAGTCTGTAAGGCATGGGGAAAGGGATGAAGTACTAAAATCCAAGGGTGAGAATGAAGGCGGAAGGACCCCAGGACACCCTAATTAAGGCCCAGCAGTCTGTCATCCCTCTGAAAATGTCAGGAACAAGGGGAGGCTAATGTGGCTGCATGGGAAACCTGTCAAAGATCTGAGGGGTGGGAACCCCTGTCCTGAAGTGCCTCCCTCAAGCCAGATGCTGGAAGGTTATGTCACTGATGACTGGAAGGAGGGAGATAATGAACCTGGGTCACCTACCTCTTGGGTGACTACCCTATCCGCTGGGTGAAAAGTTATAAGGGGAAGGGAGGGCAGCAGTGGACACACCCTCACCGCCTCCTCCAGCCATTTTGTGAACGGCTGAAACTGTTTGTGTGAAATCTGCAAATGGTTTTGTGGCATCTGTCCAAACATTTTTGCCAATTCAATAATGACTAATCCACAAACCAGCTATTGATCAGAAGTACGGAAGGGGAGATCTGAACACACACGGCCAAATCCTGCAGTCCTTCCACCCTGTTCCCTCCGTCTGAGTGAGTCAAACTGCCACTGACGCCAGGGCGAGCTTTGCCCAAGTAAGCAGTAAGACCTTCAGGATTTGGCTCACACAATGAGTCGATGACAAGGGAGGGTTCCTCGTTGTAAAGGAAGCCAGCCAACAAATGTACAAACCCACTAATAATTATCACTGAAGAGTCACTGAAAACTAGGGAGGTATCTAAGGGCTGGGAACTACAACATGGCAATATTTTACTATGAAGGAGAGAAGAAAGATCTTGTCAATGACTGACTGACCAACTACCCAACCAAACCAGCCACCCAACCCAACCCAAACCATCCCACCCTAGTAAAAGAACTGAACAAATATAAAGAGAGACACTGTGGCCAATAGACTCCTGAGCAATAGGTGGCAACGCCTTACACTAAATATTGTTGGGGTAGCTGAATCACCATAGGTCCTAGGAGCCTTACTCATGGCCAATGAGCCCTTTGTGCTCGGAGCTGTACAAGCCCCATACATAACTCAGGAGAGAAACAAGGTGGGGGAATAATGTCTTTTATTGGATCAGTTTCCACCAGTTTCCACCAGTTTCTTGGTGGAAGGTAATTGCTTTCAAGCTTGACCCTTCCACCAACAGAAATTGGTCCAATACAAGGTGTTACCGCATCTACCTTGTCTCACTCATATCCGGGGACCAATGTGGCCACCACAACACTGTAAATAAATCATGCCAGACAAGCAGACCTGCCGGAATTGGAGTTACAGGATTAGTGGGTGAAGGGAGATGGGTGGGGCGGTAACTGAATCTCAGCAGAGCCTCGGACAGGCGTTGGATGTAGCAATGTATCTGTTAGGATGCTTTCACATAGTCATAGCCATTTGCCATGTTCTAGCGGGCGTTATTAAGAGCCAGATCAGGGGCTGAGGGCTGGGACAGTACCTGATGGTGACGGATGAACACTGGGCCAGTCTCTTTCCAGCACTCTTCAGTCCGGTGTAGATCTGCCCCATCTCCATCGCTCCCTCGAGACCCACCACTTCCAGGAGCTGGTCACTGAGGTCTGGGAGGAGAGAGGGGAAGACAAAACAAGGGAAAGGTGGGTTTACAATAAGAAGCGCCACAAGAAAAGAAAACACAAGAAAAGATTCCTGGCCAGGTGACTCAGGCAGTTGACATCCAAATGTTGTCTCTTGTTCATTATTGTCTCTTCCCCAGTCCCTCCTGGTTTCCTGCCTTGGCCACGCTTAGAGGAGGCAGGACTAGATCCAGGAGCACAGTGCCTCTGAAAAAGCCTAAGGGGTGGTGGTAGAAACCAGCTGAGTGTGCTCTCCCAGTGTGATGCTGGGGCAAACGGAATCATCGCAGAGGAGTAGCGAGGTGGTGCTACCTCTGCATACAGTGCTGGTGAGACCATTGCACAAATATGGAATCCAATTCTACTGGCCGCTCTCCAAGAAGGATGTTGAAATGCTGGAAAGGGGACAGAGTAGAAGCTACAAGACTGATCTGAGGTCTAGAAAACCTGCCAGACAGTGAGCTGCTGAGGGTACATCTACGCAGGGCTGGGGAGATAGAGTTTTCAGCTTGGGTAAATATATCTCCGCTAGCTTTGATTGAGCTAGCATGCTAAAAATAGCAGTGTGCCCACAGCAGCACAGGCAGCGGCTCAGGATGGCCACCTGATCACAATCCTGTCCAACCCGCTGAGTTTGTACTCGGGTGCCTAGCCCAAGCCGGTGCCTGTGCTGCCACGGGCCATGCTGTTATTCTTAGCGAGCCAGCTCAAACAAAGCTAGGGTGAGCGTGTCTGGGCCCATCCCTGGGGAATCTGTGCCAATGGTTATTTATTTCACTTATCAAAGATACAGTTAAGAAGTGACTTGATCATGGCCTTTAAGTACCTACACCTCTTGTTCAGCTCTGCTGGGAAGAGGCTCTGGCAGTGGAGGGAGGGGCTCTAAGAGGAAGGTGCCAAGAGAGGGAAGAGGGAGGCAGAGAAGAGAAATGTTGAGATAAGAGACGAATGCTTGTTTTCTGATTAGACTAGACAGTGCTGTGGCTTGTTTCTCTGATCAGTGTCTCCACATAACAGCACCCCCTTTGGAGTGGAGGCCCCTTGTCCTCAGCCTGTGGGGTGCGCTCAGCGATCTCAGACAGCTCCTTTCCTCAGATGGGAAGAGAACACAGATTTCCCCCAACAGAATGCAATGGCCCAGCCTCTCTGCCCCGGTTCTGGCCACTCTGGATTTGGCCAGCAGGGAATTCTCCCGGCATGGGGGAACACTGAGCAGGTGGGCAGTAGCGTTGCCAGCTCTTGCACCAACTGCCCTTCTCCCCACAGTGTGGAGGATGGGAGGGGTTAATTGGGAGCAAGGGGGCGGGTGGAGCACAGCTGCACTCCATCATTTCTCACATGTTGCGTGGTCCCATAGGGACCACAGGCAGCTGGCAGTGGTTAGAGCAGTCCCTAAGCGGCTCTAACTTAGGCTGAAGGGCTGGGGTTGGGGCAGACGAACTATGAGAATCAGGGAATGTTACTTGCTCTCTGAAGGCCCCCAAGCATATCTTGGTACAGTGGAGCCATGTGCTCTCAGCAACCTGCCTTGCTAAGCTAATGGGCTGATGCATTTTGTACCAGTGAGAGCTTTTTTAAGGGGTGTGGTTCACTCTTCGATCCAGTCCTACGAGCTCCAGTAACCAGCATGGTCCCAGGTGCCAGATCACCGTGCCAGGTCCATGTTTGATAGGGTGTGGCTCAGTCTTCAGGCCAGCCACAGGCAGAAGGGAGCATATTTCCCTGTTGTGTCTATGTGGGTCTCTGAATGCACTAAGGAGACCAAAAGGATGTCAAGGCTGGGACTCTGTTCTGCAATCAGCAGCCAGGAGCCCTCGATAGCTGAGAATCACTGCTGTCCAAAATACAATCTCCACCTTGAACATGTGGCCTACGCTATTTGTTCCTGGATATATGCCCTTGCCTTTGGCTGCATTAAAAAGCATGTTGGCTTGCGCCCAGCTTACCAAGTTGTCCAGCCTGCTCTGCGTAACTGCCCTTAGCATTATTTATCACTCCGCTCAGCTTTGGGTTAGCTGCAGATTTTACCAGCAGTGAGTGATTTTGTATTTCCTCCCAGTTCATTGATCAAGAAGCTGAACAGCAGTGTGGCAAGAACAGCTCCCCGGGGGAAACACCCTCACTGGATATGATTCCCCATTAACAGTGACATTTTGATGTTGGGTAGAGATGGATATTGATATCAGTGGTATGGCAAGGCACAGAGAAGCCCTGCAGGATGCAGCTACATGGCATCTCCCTGGCTGCGGGCAAGAGGAGATCATCCAGCATACCAACAAGTGCCCTGCCTGCACCATGCCCTGGGCTGAAGCCTGGCAGAGGAGTGCAGGGTCTGCGTTAGCCTCTCAGGCTGCTTGCTTACAAGAGGCTGTTCTGATACTGGGCAGCCATTGGCAAAGTGCCCAGGAAGAGTGGGTTCATTGAATAGCCAACTTAGTACCAAAAGGTCGCACTGGGTAACTGACTATAAATAGGGCTGGGACAGGATGGTCGGAGAAGGATGCAGACGGACGGCAGTCTGCCTAGGGCAGCAGAGTCCAGTTACGGAGCAGAAATGGAAGAGTTCAAAGCTGCAAAGCTCTCGCTTTGTTTCTTTGGCTGGGGCAGGAGGCCCCTGAATGGAGGTAACCAGTGGATTTGGAACTCTCCAGCCTGACCCTGTCTGCGTTTCATTCATGCACAGTCTGAAAGCTCAGTCACATCCAGGGTGTCCTGCCTTCCCCCCACAGGAATCACACCTGCACCAATGGCGCTCATGAGCTCCTCTTGCCCAGGGACGGGCCACATGATACCAAAGCTGGAGAACCCTCCTCAGCAAGGTTCTCCTGATGACCTTGTGCCTTTAGTTGCTGTTCAAAACACTGGCCCATCTCAACTGGGAAAGTGGATTGTGTTTTAAAAGCATCTTTGTAGCCGCACGGAGAAACAAACAGCGACAGGCACTCACAGAAACAGGCTGGTCAAAGAAATCCAGTAGCGTCGTTACGATAACTCCTGAGTGCTAGAGAACGCTCTGCACTGCCTTGTGCTGGGGACTCCCCATGGGGGCTCACAGCCCCACTCTGCTCCCTTTGCAGGGCACGTCTCACTCCCAGCACAGCTTGCTCCCATACCACATGCTCCCTGCAGCTCCAGGATAGGGAGCGTGACTGGAGCACACTGAGCTCCAGCTGTCTCTGCTGGGGACCTCTGCCAGCCCCCTGGCTGCTACTACTGTTTACCATTAATGTTGCCCAAGGCAATAGGCATTCAAATTGTGGGTTGTCCACTGGCCCAGATGTGCATCCCCTCCTGCCTTACAGGCCTGGTTCCTGGGAGACTGGTGAGTCAAAGAGAACCACTCTGCAAACATCCCGAGGGCTGGTCCATCACACCAGGAGGAACAGACACTCTTTTGCTTCAATTGTTCTCCTGAGGCAGCTTCCTCTCAGCCAGATGGCTGGCGTTATCCAGATGCACAACACCATCGAGCCAGTGACCTCAGGCACCACCCTGGTTTTGGAGCTGGGAACCTACTAATGGAGTAGTTGTGAGTAGGTCTATTAATATCCTCGAGGCTGGCAAACCTTTGTCATTACCGACTCCATGGTCTCTCCAACAGACACGAGTGCAAAGATGGATTTCACATGGTGTATCCTTAGCCTGGAGGTGAGAGCAGGTCTTCTGCAGGCCAGTTTTCGCCTCCTGTAGCACTTGAACCTTCCCTAGCCAACCAACAAGGTATGACGAGACGCGAAGTGCCGGGATGTTTGGGTGAGCGACCATGATGATCACTGGGTATGTGCTTGGGGGGGGGCAAAAGAAAAGCTGACCAGTAACATGCTGTACTTGTAATGATCCTGTCTTGGGCAGAAATGAAGGAGCTGCCTGTGAGCTGGCCTGAGGGACATGTGGTTATAAGTGTTCGGTCCCATGGGGTTGGAGATCAGGTGCGACTCTAGACGTTTCGCCGCCCCAAGCACGGTGGCATGCCGCGGGGGGTGCTCTGCCGGTCACCAGTCCCGCGGCTCCAGTGGACCTCCCGCAGGCGTGCCTGCGGAGGGTTGGCTGGTCCCGCGGCTCCACTGAAGCCGCGGGACCAGCGGACCCTCTGCGGGCATGCCGCTGAAGGCTGCCTGCCTGCTGTCCTCCCGGCGACCAGCAGAGCGCCCCCCGTGGCATGCCTCCCCAAGCACGTGCTTGGCGTGCTGGGGCCTGGAGCCACTCCTGTTGGAGATGCTGCAGCTGAGTCTAAGGGCACTGCTCTGAACTTGCATCTGGGGACCAGGCTGGAGAGTCCTCTGGTATGTAAGCTTTCCCACGGCAGAGAAGCACTGTCCGGTGGGAGCCTTATGAGCCAGAATCCACTTGGGCATTTGGCCAACAGGAGATCCATCTGCCTGAAGTTCACCAGCTGGGCCAGTGAGGATGGGGAGCCATGGCTTCCATCATGCTGATGGAAGGATGTGCGCAGAGGCAGATTGCTATTTTGTGGGGCCCTGGGCCAGAGCAAGTGGGGGTCCCCTCCCCACCCCTTCCACCTCCTCGCCACTCCCACCCAGGTGCTTCTACTTGGGAAATGGGGTTGGGCAAAGAGGCTTGCCTGCTCTCCCTCCCCAGGCTTGGCTCTCCTGCCAGGGAAATGGGGTCAAACACAGAGGCTTGCCCTGCTTCGCCCGCCTGCCTGGAGCTCCTGCCAGGGAGTGGGGTCAGGGCGCAGGGGTTTGTCCCAGTCTCTGGCAGGAGCACCAGGCAGGTGGAGTGGGAGAAGCCCCTGTGCCCAACCCTGCTCCCCAGCAGGAGCCCAGGGTGGAGCAGGGGTATGGCGCCAGAGCGACCATTTTTCCGGGGTCCCCATGGGCATGGCCCCGTTCGCCCAGTGGCTAATCTGCCACTGGACATGCCCCAGCATCACCAAACAAATGTAGGCAGCCTAGCACCTTTCTAGGGTGTTATTAGGTTTCCGGACTGATAAGAGGTTCATCTGTTGGAAGAGTGACATCAGTTATTTAGAGATTTACCAATCTACCATAGAAAAGCACCTGTCCACTGCTCTGAGCACCCATGGAAATCCCTTAATAAATGACCCACCAATAACACCAAAATCACATAACTCAACACCAACATAACCCAAATCACCAGGCGTCTCCCCACATCACTCCTGGCCAGGGGCGGCTCTAGAAATCAGGCTGCCCCAGGCAGCGCGGTGTGCTGCGCCGCCCTTCCTCGGTCCCGCGGCGGGTCCCCTCTTCCCGCGGCTCCGGTTGAGCTCCCGCGGCAGGTCCACCGGAGCCCCGGGACGAGCGGACCTGCCACAGGCATGACTGCGGGAGCTCCACCGGAGCCGCGGGACCACGGCACCCGCCGCAGTCATGCCTGCGGCAGGTCCGCGGAAACAGCGGACCTCCCGCGGGCACGGCTGCGGACGGTTCGCGGGTCCGGCGGCTCCGCTTGAGCTGCCGCAGTCATGCCTGCGGGAGGTCCAGCCGAGCCGCGGGACGAGCGCCCCCTCCGCAGTCTTGCCTGCGGCAGGTCCGGTCGTCCGCGGCTCCGGTGGACCTCCCGCAGCCTGCCGCCCCCTAGATTTCGCCGCCCTAGGCACCAGCTTGTTTTGCTGGTGCCTAGAGCCGCCCCTGCTCCTGGCAGGCCATACCCACCACCTCTGGCCATGCAGAAAGGATGGGGTGGGGCGAGTGGGAGCACCAGCCCAGCACAAGAAAATATCCTCGATTCCAGCTTCGATCCACCACAGAGCTTGAAAATACATTTCTGGCGTGGCCTTGCAGGTTGCCAAAGTGTGGATTAGTGAGGTTCTGCTGAATGCAACCACATCCCACTGCTGGGACTCATTAGACCGTTTGCCTTCTCCTTGTGGAGCAAGTGATGCAGAATATACTGTTCTCAAATGTCAAATTAAACCATTTTGAAAATGGCAAAATGTTCCCGATTAACAAAATGACACTATCATTAGGGTATTAGAAAGACAGGTGAGTGAGGTAAGATCTTTTATAGGACCAACTTCTGTTGGTGAAAGAGACAAGTTTTTAAGCTACACAGAGCTCTGGGAAAGGTACACAGAGTGTCACAGCTACATATAAGGTGGAACAGATTGTTTAGCATAAGCCATTAACACATATTGTAAGAGACCATTCAAGGTGAAGTGGCCAGTTAACAACCCCTCCAATCATAGAACAAAAAAAAGGAGGTTAGTGGGTTACAGACTGTTGAAACAAGCCATAAATCCAGTCTCTTTATTAAGACAATGATTTTTAGGGTCTAGCAGAGTTATGAAATTAAGCGCTCAGGCTCGTCTTTTGAAGGTGTTGTGCAGGTTTCCTTTGAGGACAAGGACTGACAGGTCAGATATCGCTTTGTGAGAAGTCCACCCCCACAGGTGATGTGAGGTTTGTGTCTTTTATCATTTTCCTGTGTGAGTTCCTTCAAGAACAAAGTGATTTGTTTCACCCACATAGTTGTTGTTGGGGCATTTAGTGCACTGGGTGAGGTACATCACCTTGGCTCTCTACTATAATTAAGAAAAAGAATAGAAAGTAAATATTTCAATAAAAAAACTCCAAACCGGATGAAATACTCCATTACCAAGGTAGTGGAGGGCACTGTACGATTGTCCTGTTGACACTTTCAAACCTTGCAAGGGCCCAGGCAGGGCCGGCTCCAGGCACCAGCATTCCAAGCTGGTGCTTGGGGCGGCAAGCTTCAAGGGGCGGCAGTCCCTGTTGTTTTGCCCCCAAGCAGCGCGCCAAATTGCCGCCGCAGACGGCGGGGGCAGTCTGTGTGCCCTTAGGGCGGCACGTGCATTTCCGCGGTGGCGGCAATTTGGCAGCAGCTTCTATAGCTGTCCGCGGCGGCTTCAGCTAAACGTAGAAGCTGCCGCCGAATTGCTGCCGCCGCAGAAACGCACCTGCCGCCCTAAGGGCACATGGACTGCCCCCGCTGCCTGCGGTGGCAATTCGGTGCACTTCTTGGGGCAGCGAAAACTGTAGAGCCGGTCCTGGGCCCAGGGAATGTCACTTAGAAGTAGAACTGCTCAGATTTTTTTGTCAAAACACCTCTGTGTCAGAATGTGGCATTTTTACTAAACAGAAATTTGTCATAAAATTGTACCAATTTCAATGAATTTTCCTGAGAACATATTTTTAAACAATTTTTTGGGAAATTTTTTTTAAGGAAAATGTTGATATTTCATTCACGATTTTATTTTATGAATTTTTCACTTTTTGTATTTTTTATTATTTTTACATAATGACATGTTGCATCATGTAAAGCAGTGGCTCTCAACCTTTCCGGACTACTGTACCCCTTTCAGGAGTCTGATTTGACTCGCATACCCAGAGTTTCACCTCATTTAAAAACTACTTGCTTACAAAATCAGACATAAAAATACAAAAGTGCCACAGCACACAGTTACTGAAAAATGGCTGACTTTCTCATTTTTACCACATAATTATAAAATAAATCAACTGGAATATAAATATTGTACTTACATTTCAGTGTATGGTATATAGAGCAATATAAACAAGTCATTGTCTGCATGAAATTTTAGTTTGTACTGATTTCACTTGTGCTTTTTCTGTAGCCTGTTGTAAAACTAGGTAAATATCTAGATGAGTTGATTTTACCCTCTGGAAGACCTCTGAGTACCCCTCGGGGTACATGTACCCCTGGTTGAGAACCAGTGATGTAAAGCATGTCCTACTATGTCATATTCTGTACAACTAGTACTGAGGTGTCATAAAGATAGAATATAATAGTTGAAATAGTCTATTTCTCTTTTTTAAATCAGTAAGAGCAACTGCTACTTACTACTGTTTGTCTTACTCTCGAGATCATATTTTCATTTCCTGTTTGTGTTATAATGAAATATTTTGACACTTTGAAACAAAATAAGATAAGCACTTAGAGTACTAATTCGTGGAGCAGCTGTTTTCAGTATCCTTGTGTTAGCCTGGAATCATTTTGCTAGGAGATTGAAAATACTTGCTCGTCTAATGTCATGTTATGCACTACTACCACCTGTCATATCATTAAATAAAAATAATATAAAAATGAAAAAAACATAAAATAAAAATGGAAACAAAATTTCAAAATTCCAAAATGAAAAATTTCAAAGCAATAACTTCTGGCATTTTGATTTCCAGGGAAATTTGAAAATATTTGTCTGCATTCCAATTTGGGAATGAAAACAAATTTCAAAATATCCCACAAAACAGAAATTTGGAGTTTTGACCATCTCTTCTTCGAAGGCTTACCATTTAAACTCACAAATGGTTACAGTCAAATGATTACACTTCAGTCGAGTCAGATATTACCTGCAGCATCACCCATCTAGATACTGAGAGGCCAATGCCACAAATCAACATTTAAAAGAAAAGAAAAGACTTATCACAACCCAGAGCATCTAATCCAGCATGATATTCTAGGTGATAGAATTCCCAATCAGAGACTAGCCTAGACAAGCAGATACATTAGGTCCTCTCATTTACTGCTCCAACAAAGTTCCCATGTTCAATAATCCCTCCCTCCTACTGGTACAGAAATTCTCAACATTTTACAAGTTTATTGAACAAAAATACCTTAGATCTCTGACAAACAGATGGATCAGTATGGATCAGTAATTGGTTAAAGATAAGAGACAAAGGGTAGGAATAAATGGTCAGTTTTCACAGTGGAGAGGGGTATATAGCAGGGTTCCCCAAGGCTCTGTACTGGGACCAGTGCTGTTCAACAATATATTCATAAAAGATCTAGAATAAGGGGTAAACAGTGAGATGTCAAAGTCTGTAGATGATACAAAACTACTTAAGATAGTTAAGTCCAATGCAGACTGCGAAAAGTAAAAAAGGGATCTCACAAAACTGCGTGACTGGCCAACAAAATGGGAGATGAAATTCAAAGTTGATAAATGCAAAGCAGTGTACTTTGGAAAACACAATCCCAACTATACGCACAAAATGATGGGGTCTAAATTAGCTGTTACCACTCAAGAGAGAGATCTTGGAGTCATTGTGGATAGTTCTCTGAAAACATCTGCTCAATGTGCAACGGCAGTCAAAAACACGAACAGAATGTTGGGAATCATTAGGAAAGGGATAGATAATAAAACAGAAAATATCAAAAAGCCACTATATAAATCCATGGTACGTCTACACCTTGAAACACTGTGTGCAGTTTTGGTTGCCCCATCTCAAAAAAAATATATTAGAATTTGAAAAAGTACAGAGAAGGGCAACAAAAATGATTAGGAGTGTGGAACAGGTTCCATGTGAGAAGAGATTAAGAAGACTGGGACTGTTTAGCTTGGAAAAGAGACGACTAAGGAGGGATATGATAGAGGTCTATAAAATCATGACTGGTGTGGAGAAAGTTGAATAAGAAAGTGTTATTTACCCCATTCACATAACACAAGAACGAGGGGGTCACCCAGTGAAATTAATAGGCAGCAAGCCAAAAGTATAATTGGGTTCCAAAAAGAACTAGATAAATTCATGGAGGATAGGTCCATCAATGGCTATTAGCCAGGATGGGCAAGGATACAACTCCATGCTCTGGGTGTCCCTAAACCTCTGACTGCCAGATGCTGGGACTGGATGACATGGAGTGGATCACTCAATAATTGCCCTGTTCTGTTCACTCCTTCTGAAGCATCTGGCACCACCCACTGTTGGAAGACAGGATACTGGACTAGCTGGACCAATGATCTGACCCAGTATGGCCATCCTTATGTACTCCTTGTAATGATTCTGAACAGGCAGGTCCAGGGCCAAATGGGGCTAGAAATCATTAAGAATTGCTCAGTGATGGGGATCTCGGTAGATGTTGGGCCACTGCTTCCCTGCTCTTCCTCCCACAAACACCTATTCCCCCTAGAGCTATGGAGCAGCACAGACTTATGCTCTGGTGCTCTGGCTACTGGTGGCTGCACTGCGTCAGGCAAAAAGACAGGGCGTAAAGCTGGCTGGGGGGTGTCAGGCTTGGATTTTCCCAATCTTTTTCCAACTCATCCTGAGTGGCAAACTGCCCTGATGATTGTGTTCCACCTTGAAGGCTTTGGCCACATGAGAGTCTGGCTGGTTTTGTCTGCGAAAGCTTTGAGTTCCACCAGCCAACTGGCCACGTGATGCTGCTAATTCCCCAGCAGATGCCTTCCCAAATAGGCCTTTCCCTCCCCAGTTCATCCTGTGCCAGAAGCTATTACCAAGCTCTTCCAGAGATCCCCAATCTGAAGTTTATAAGACAATCTCTTCTGCAACTAGCACTGACAAAACCAACACCCTTCCCCCATCCTTCCCCCCCACAGGGACTTCAACATGATTAACATCTATGTTGTCTGGATCCCCTTGCTCAAAACTGGCTTCCTTGAATCTTCTCAATTAGTTAAAATTATTCCCTCCACTCACCACAGCCCATTCATGGCAAGGACCTTTTGAGGACTATAAAGGAGAGGGCACTATTGGGCTCATAATGGAAAACAAACCTAGAACATAACATAAGAATGGCCATACTGGGTCAGACCAAAGGTCCATCTAGCCCAGTGTCCTGTCTTCTGACAGTGGCCAATGCCAGGTCCTTCAGAGGGAATGAACATAGCAGGCAATTATCGAGTGATCTATCCCCGGTCACCACTCCCAGCTTCTGGCAAACACCATCCCTGCCCATCCTGGCTAATAGCCATTGATGGTCCTCAGCTTTACCTCGGCAGGGGCTCTCACCCACTTCTCCAATCAATGCCTTTATGAAAGCTAGCAGAGGTGAGACTTCCTGCAAAAGGAAGAAACATAAAGGCTATTGCAGGTGACCGCCACATCGTGGCTGGGCTGGGCTTAATAACTCTGCACTTGCTTTATTATTTACAGCACTTTGAGATTACTGGCAATCGTAACATTGCCTCATCTATTGTCCCAAAGGCAGATGTTCCTTTCAAGTGTGGCACATCCAAGCAGAGTGAAATGGCTCCCTGTTTGTTTTGTTTTATGTCAAGCAACCCCCAAGCCCCATGGGCTCAGCCCCGGGGCAGACCTGGGGCCAGTGACTTGGAGCGACAGCCCCAGCCCATGTTCTTACAAACCATGCCGAGTTGTTAGTCTGATACATACAGACTATCGTTCCTAAGAGTTATCCCGGGTGCACACAGCATGGGAGGGGCTCTCGCATACATAGCTAGCACTAATCTCAATCAAGAAATTGTGCTTGGGGGAACCTTTTGCCTTGCAGCTAGGGGCAGCGGCATTGGAAGTAGACTGGTTGGTAGTTTGAACAGAGGAGCTCTGCCATGGTTTGGAGAGTCAGTGGTATACCTGCGGAAGTTCTGCTGCAGGGTCTTCAAACCATGATTGGAAATGCGCTCTCATATTGTAAAATGCAGTAAGTTAGAGAAGACTGTCAGTAGACAGGGTTCACTGAATGACCCAGTGCCTGGAACAATCCTTATTTACAGAGCATTATCCAAGCGCTCTGCAAACTGAATAATTAAACCTTACAACCAGGGCCAGCTCCAGGCACCAGCCCAGCAAGCAGGTGCTTGGGGCGGCCAATGGAGAGGGGCGGCACGTCCGGCAATTTGGCGGCATGTTCCTCAGTCCCTCTCAGAGCGAAGGACCCGCCGTCGAATTGCTGCCGAAGACTGAAGCGGCAGCTGTAGAGCTGATCGCGATCGCGGCTTTTTTTTTTTTTTTTTTTTTTACTGCTTGGGGTGGCAAAACCCCTGGAGCTGGCCCTGCTTACAACCCCCTTGCGAGATAGACCTAGGGGACGGATATTGTCCCTTTTACACACTGGTAGGCCGACCCATTCAAGAATCTTGCTCAAAGGCAAACAACAAGCCAGTGGCTGGGTTGAACTAGAACTTGGGGGCTCCCAGCCTCACAATGAGACACAGGGGCGGCTCCAGACCCCAGCACGCCAAGCGCGTGCTTGGGGCGGCATGCCGCGGGGGGCGCTCTGCCGGTCGCCGGGAGGGCGGCAGGCGGCTCCGGTGGACCTCCCGCAGGCATGCCTGCAGAGGGTCTGCTGTGGCCGCGCGGGACCAGCGCACCCTCCGCAGGCACGCCTGCGGGAGGTCCACCGGAGCCGCGGGACCAGCGACCGGCAGAGCGCCCCCCGCGGCATGCCGCCCTGCTTGGGGCGGCGAAATATCTAGAGCCGCCCCTGATGAGACACTAGCTGCTTCTATGACACAACACTAACAAAGACCCTATTAGTTTCAAAGCTTTTCCAAGCCTCAGTTCCCATCTGCCTCTGACCTGGTCAAATTAAGAAAAGCCACCAACTCTGCAGGTGCAAGTGAACCCATCTGGGCCCCACTGGTGGTGTGGGATGAGTGATGAACAAAGGCAGGCTCCATGTTTACTTCAGCATAGAGTCACACTAATTATGTGACTATGAAAATGGCAAGACTTATTGCTGCTGAGGAGAGCCATGGGAGAGCAGGGCAGTCAGGGACTCATTAGCCCAACCAGCTAATCCTGGAGCTTTTAAAAACGTCTTGTATTCCCAGAAACTGGGCCAAATAATCACTGTTCCCCTGAGTGCCTTCTGAATTTGTTACTGATATTTGTCAAAGGCCTCTGGAGGCCATCCAGGCATGTACGCAAATGATTCAGATTCTGCACGCTCATGCCAGCGAATGGTGTCAGGAAGGCAATGCTCACCCCAGCCAGCGGTGGTGCTGTCCGAGACTCAGCCCCTCCCCATGTACTGGAGAAGGCTTCCCCCATGTTTCACAGGGAAAGTTCAAGGCCAACCCCCAGACAGAAGCAGGGGCCGAATCGATTTCCACTCCCAGTCAGTGAGCTGCAATGGTCCCAACTGGGCCTCGGGAGCAGAAAAACAGGAAAGGCAGAGCGACCTGAGCTCTCCTGGCTCACAGCTGTCATTTTGTTCATGCTGTGTATGCACCCATCAACAGCAATGATCTCTCTAGAGGGTTCTGCTTCCCCTCAGCTTGGCCAAAACCCAGCCAGTTAGTTCCTTGAAGCTCAGCAGCCAGATCCAAACCCTGAATCCACAGGGGGGCTGTGAGCAGAGAGAGGCAGTGGCTGAAATGGAGTCCCATCATGCTGCCTGCCCTGGCAGCTGCTCCCCCACACACATTCCACATCATTTTCTTTAACAAATCTAGTCACTCAGGAACACCAGCACACAATCCTCCTCCACAGCAGGCGGTTGGACAGGTAGCCTGGGGACAGAGGCCAGTAACAGATGCTTTCAAGGAAGATCCCTGAAACTGCACAGACTCATAGAACCACAGGGTGAGAAGAGACCGCAAGGGTCAGTTAGTCTAACCCCCTGCCAAGATGCAGGATTTGTTGTGTCTAAACCTGTGGTGGGCAACCTGTGGCCCGCGGGCCCCATGTGGCCCATCAGGGTAATCTGATTGCGGGCAATGAGACATTTTGCTGATGTTGATCATCCGTAGGCACGGCCCCCCGCAGCTCCCAGTGGCCGCAGTTCACCATTCCCAGCCAATGGGCGCTGCGGGAAGCGATGGTCTGCAAGGACGTGCTGGCCACTGCTTCCTGCAGCTCCCATTGGTGGGAACAGTGAACCGCGGCCACTGGGAGTTGCGGGGGGCCAGGCCCCATGGACTGTCAATGTCAGCAAAATGTCTCGTGGCCCACAATCAGATTACCCTGATGGGCCGCATGTGGCCTGATGGGCTGCAGGTTGCCCACCACTGGTCTAAACCATCCAAGACAGATGGCTATTCAGCCTCCTTTTGAAAACCTCCAGTGAAGGAGCTTCCATGACTTCCCCTAGGCAGTTTGTTCCATTGTCCTACTGTTCTTACAGTTAGGAAGTTTTTCCTGAGATTTAATCTAAAGCTGCTTTGCTGTAGTTTGACCTCATTGCCTCTTGTCCTACCCTCTGTGGCAAGAGAGAACAACTTTTCTCCATCTTTCTTATGGCAGCCTTTCATGTATTTGAAGACCACTATCATGTCCCCCCTCAATCTCCTCTTTTTCAACTAAACATACCCAGTTCCTTCAGCCTTTGCTCCTATGGCTTTCATTCCATCCCTTTGATCATCTTTGTCCCCCACCTTTGGTCCTTTCTGGTTTCTCTAAATCATTTTTATACAGCAGTCACCAAAACTGGACACAGTACTCCAGCTGAGGCCTAACCAGGGCTGAGTAGAGCGGTACTATCACATCCCATGACTTGCATGTTAAACCTCTTTAAATGCAACCTAACACTGCATTTGCTTTTTTGCAACAGCATCGCATTGCCGACTCATGTTGAGGTTGTGAGCCACCACAACTCCCAGATCTGTCTCAGCCATACTGCTGCCAAGCCAGTTATCCCCCATTCTGTATTTGTGCATTTGGTTTTTCTTGCCTAAGTGCAGCACCTTACATTTGTCCTTGTAGAATTTCATTTTGATGTCTAGAGCCCAGTTCTTCAATTTATCAAGATCAATTTGAATGTTAGCTCTATCCTCCATAGTGTCTGCAACTTTGTGTCATCTGCAAATTTGATCAGTATGCTCTCTATTCCTACATCTAGGTCATTAATGAAGATGTTAAATAACACCAGACCTAGAACAGATCTCTGTGGAACCCCACTTGAGACCTTCTTCCAATCTGACATCATTCCATGAATATCGGGGTAGCCGTGTTAGTCTGTATCCGCAAAAACAACAAGGAGTCCGGTGGCATCTTAAAGACTAACATTTATATGGTCATAAGCTTTTGTGGGTAAAAACCCTCACTTCTTCAGATGCATGGAGTGAAAGTTACAGATGCATTCCATTAATAGTTACTCTTTGCCTATTATTTATTATTATTTGGTATTATTTATTATTTATTTTACAGTAGCACTAAGATCAAGTTCCCATTGTGCTAGATGCTGTACATACACATAGCAAGAGACATTTTATCAATCCTACCAAGTCCTAGATTTCAAAGTTATCAAGTGGCAGTGAGTTCCAGGGGGTAATAGTGTGTTGGGTAAGAAAGCATTTTTGATCAGTTTTGTATTTGCCACCTTTCAATCACATTGAATGTTCCCTTGTTCTTGTGTTATGAGTAAGGCTACATTTTAGTCATGGGTATTTTTATTAAAAGTCATGGACAGGTCATGGGCAGTAAACAAAAATTCACGGCCCGAGAACTGTCCATGGCCTGATCTACACTACGAGTTTATCTTGAATTTAGTAGCGTTAAATCGAATTAACCCTGCATCCGTCCACACAACGAAGCCCTTTACTTCGATATAAAGGGCTCTTAAAATCGATTTCTGTATTCCTCTCCGACGAGGGGAGTAGCACTGAAATCAACACTGCCATTTCGAATTAGGGTTAGTGTGGCCGCAATTCGATGGTATTGGCCTCCGGGAGCTATCCGACAGTGCACCATTGTGATCGCTCTGGACAGCAATCTGAACTCGGGTGCACTGGCCAGGTAGACAGGAAAAGCCCCGTGAACTTTTGAATTTTATTTCCTGTTTGCCCAGCGTGGAGCGCTGATCAGCACAGGTGACCATGCAGTCCCAGAATCAAAAAAGAGCTCCAGCATGGACTGTACGGGAGATACTGAATCTGATCTCTGTATGGGGAGATGAATCTGTCCTATCAGAACTCCGTTCCAAAAGACGACATGCCAAAACATTTGAAAAAATCTCCAAGGCCATGATGGACAGAGGCCACAACAAGGACACAACACAATGCTGCGTGAAACTTAAGGAGCTGAGACAAGCGTACCAGAAAGCCAAAGAATCAAATGGACGCTCACGGAGGGAGAGGCGACTGACGACTGTAGCTATCCCACAGTTCCCACTCTCCGAAAACCATTTGAATTCTGGGCTGAGCTCCCAAAGTCTGAAGGGTCAAAAACATTGTCGCAGGTGGTTCAGGGTATATGTCGTCAGCCCCCACCCCCGTGAAAGCAAAGGGAAAAAAATCGTTTCTCGCCTTTTTTCAATGTCACCGTATGTTTACTGGATGCTGATGGCAGACGCTGTGCTGCAGCGCTACACAGCAGTATCCCCTTGCCTTGCCTTGCCTTGCGGACGGCAGACAGTACAGTAGGACTGGTATCCGTCGTCATCGTCCCGTGGGTGCTCCTGGCTGGCCTCGGTGAGGTCGGCTGGGGGCGCCTGGGCAAAAATGGGAATGACTCCAGGTCATTCTCTTCTTTAAGTTTTGTCTAATGGAGATTCAGTCCTGCCTGGAATATCATGGCAGCTGGAGGCTTCTGCCTCAGGCTGCTCTCCCAGTCAGCAGCAGTGCGCGGTCACGCCTACCCCAGCTTACCCCTTGCTACCAGGGCTCACAATCAGATACTTAGACCTCTACATTTTGCTGCAAATAAAAAAATTAAGCTGCCGTTTAGAATTGTCCCCCAACATACATATCCTGGGACATTTTGTATTTTACCAGTGTCAACCAAAGGCCCACATACAAATGGAGATTCAGTCCTGCCTGTGCTTCTATCCTAGTGCTTATCACAGATTCCCATTTTCAGCTATAGGCTGAGCAAATGCAGAATGGTGGTTCACTCTACTTTGCTGTAAGCCAACCGCCCTCCCCTCCCCCTTTGATCTCTGCTTGCAGAGGCAATAAAGTCAGTGTTGTTTCTTATTCATGCATTCTTTATTACTTCATCACACAAATGGGGGAGATAACTGCCACGGTAGCCCAGAAGGGGTGAGGGAAGCAACAGGTGGGGTTGTTGCAGGGGCACCCCCTAGAATGGCATGCAGCTCATCATTTCTGCGGGATCTCTGAGGCTCTGACCCGGAGTGGCCGTTTGCCTCTCTGGTTCTTTAGTAGGCTTGCCTGATATTCTAGCAGGACTGACTCTCCATTAGACAAAACTTAAAGAAGAGAATGACCTGGAGAGTCATTTCCATTTTTGTCCAGGTGCCCCCGACTGACCTCACTGAGGCCGCTAGGAGCACCCGTGACTGCAGCAGACGGTACAGTATGACTGGTAACCATCTTTGTCAACTTGCAAAGCAGCAGACAGTACAGTAGGGCTGGTAACTGTCTTTGCTAACTTGCAAAGGCAAGGGGATGCTGCTGTGTAGCACTGTAGGCCGGGGGGCTCCCCATGCTGCCATGAGCTCTGGCTCCACAGCTCCCATTGGCCAGGAACCACAGCCAATAGGAACTGTGGGGGGCGGTGCCTGGGAGCACTGGCAGTGCAAGGAGCTCCCCTGGTCCCTCCACTTGGGAGCTGCAGGGACATGTCAGCCGCTTCTGGGAAGGAAGCCCCTCCCCCACTCCCCCGTGGTAAGCACCACCACGCACCCCAACCCCCTCCCCCCATCCTGAGCCCCCTCCCACACCCAAACTGCCCCAGCAGTGGCTGGTGTGGCTGGCCCAGGGGCTGCCTGATCTGTTCTGTCAGTCCCAGAGTCAGCCACTGCAAAAGTCACGGACCCCCGTGACAGACATGCAGCCTTAGTTATAAGACAGGAGGAATAGGAGCACTTCTCTCTCTCCTTCCTATTGGCGTGTGACGATAACACATTAGAGACCGTGGGGTGCACACACCTGACTCCGTATGGCTCCAAGTTATAAGTACAGACATGCCACTAGGGCTATGCTACCAGCATCCCAATGAAGAACACGGCATTGAGTGCAGTGCTGAGGGAGCTCCAAGAGGCAGCTCAGTCTGATCACCCAGAACAATGGATGACTCACTGGATAACAATGGATGGTCAGATCACATTGGGACAAGAGTTACAGAAGCAGTTTCTCAGCATCATTGCTTCTCGGAACAGCTAGTTCTAGATGCAGGTTATTTAATGCTGAACTCTGGCACCGCACTACTTTCTGGGCTTTTTCTCTCTGATCTCAACCTGTCCCTTTTCCAGCTGCAATTTCTGCCCTACACTTTACTGACTTCAGAGACAGCTGTATCTCCCTGACACCTGGACAAAAGGTTTTGTCTGCCTCTGCTGCACCTTGGCACCCAGTGGCTCTCTCCCAGCTCCTACTTAAAATAATCCCACAAAGCCTTGCTAGTTTTCTGTGCATGCCCTTTGGAGTTACTTGCATTACAGTGGAACCCACCCCTCCTGTAGCTGCTCTCTCTTCCCGCAAACTCCCCAGTGGTTAGTTAATTTACCCCCCGCCCCTTCATACCATCTTCTCCTTTGCACATTGGGGCTCTGAAATTCCTCTGTCTTCCTAGCCCTATGGAAGCTCTTCACAGAGCCCTACCACAGAAGACCTAAATGTCACCTTCAGGAACAATCCCCGGCCTCTCCCTATGGTTAAAGATTTGGCTCTGAGATATTGAACTGCAGCGCTATCCCCACCGGATTTATGGGCTAGCAGGACTAGTAGTTAAGCATATGACTCAATTCATATCTAGTGAACGCACACAATCTGCGTTATATAATAATCCCCAATTCGTAGGAGACTGGAGGCTAGACTAAAACTTGAGGAGGCTGAAAACCACACGCGGTTCTGTTTGTTTATTGTATTGACTCCCTCAAGCAGCCAGAGGGCTTTCTACTAAGTCTGTGTTTGCTTATTCCCCATCCTTTGCCTCTGGGGCAGGATGGCACGCTTGCCTTCTCTTTGTTGGGTTCCCTTTACTTTGACTTTGTCACTAGTGCTGACTCTCACACCGCAAAGGGTTTATCTCCATGCCCAAGTCCGGATGAAGGATGGAATTAAAATGGGGAGGGACCAGGGTATAATTCTCTTGAAGCCCTTGGTCTATGTCCTCCTATGGAGGACAAGATTTGCAAAGCAAGTGTTTAGTTTGGGCCCTCTGAACATAGCCACAAACAGATGGGGGGAGCTGTGCACGCCGGTGAGACTACACTGAGCCCGATTCCCTACTGCCCTGCACCTCTGCAGCCATCTCCCCTGCGCACGCTGGCGCAGGTGGAAATCGCCACACCAGGCCCAGGGCCACAGGGAGTCAGGCCCGTTATCTGACTAAGGAGGTTTAACCAATAGGCAGCACCCCTCCAGTTTATGCGGCTCTCATGGCTGTCTAAGTCATACTGCACGGCAGCCTATCAGGGCCCCCAGAGAGGAGAGCCAGCGTACAGCAAAATGCAGCCTGCTTTCACAGGCCACTGTCAAGGGAATAGCAGATGCAGAGCTTTCTTCAAGCACCTTCAAAGTCCCTCCCAAGTCCCCCACAGCGGTGCCAACCCCAAGTGTGCAAAAGTCCTGAGTCAGGGCCCAGAAATTATGAGATTGGCTTAGAAATCATGAGAGTTTAAATCACAGTAAAAGTTGTTTCTCTGTCTTCTGGTCTCTGAGCTGCTAGGTCGCCCTCAGCTCATGCCCGCAAAAGGTTTTCTTTTCATCCAGGAGGGTAGAAAGGCAGGCTGAGATACTCACACAATCACCTGACTCTAGGAGTTGGGGCTTGCAGAAAACCACCAGCTATCGTGAAACGTGCAGATGCCGGAGCTGGCCATGCTGCAGTAGGGGCCTAGAGGGAGTGTAACAGGACGAGCTCCGCTGTTTCATTCCCTGCTTTTCCCCTCGAAGCAGCAATGACTGCTCCAGCAACAGCAGCCACCAGCTACCACCTCCATTCCCCAGCGAGACTCCACCAGCAGGGAGAGGAATTCTGGCCTCCCAGGGCACTGCCAAGAATGCCCCAGCCCTTGCCGTCTGGGGTCAGACTTTTGAAGAGCCAGGCAGCACCTCACATTCTCCTCCTGCCCCCTCCCATGCTGCCAGGACTCAGCCCCACGGCAGGCTGCACCTCCTCCTCGAGCACTCCCCTCCCCACAAGAACCCTGCACCTGTGCCTCAACTGATCATATTAATAATCACCTCCCTCTGCTCTGGAGAGCAGCTGCCCACAGCCCGGAGCTCAGGGGCTCCAGAACACCCACAGGCCCCTGGCTCACTGGCACGGCCCGAGCTCTTCACCACCAACTCACGGTAACCCAGCTGCATGACAGCTCTGGGGCCCCACCACGGCCAGTTCTGCTGCCCCCGACCTGCACCCGCCGCGCCACACAGACAACAGGAGGAAACAAGCCAGGAAGCCCCAGCCAGTGCCTTAGGGTTGCCAATGTTCTAATGGCACAAAACCGAGCCCCCGAGCCCCCACCCGCTTCCCTGAGGACACATTCCTGCCCCGCCCCTTCCCCGAGGCCCTGCCCCCACTCACTATATTCCCCCTTCCTTGGTGGCTTGCTCTCTCCCACCCTCACTCACGTTCACTGGGCTGGGGCAGGGGGTTGGGGTGCGGGAGGGGGTGAGAGCTCTAACTGTGGGTGCGGGCTCCGGGGTGGGGCCAGAAATGAGGGGTTGAGGGTGCAGGAGAAGGCTCCGGGTTGGGGTGCAGGAGGGGGTGAGGGCTCTGGCTGGGGGTGCGGGCTCAGGGGTGGGGCTGGGGATGAAAGCTTTGGGGTGCAGGAGGGGGCTCCAGGCTGGGACAGGAGGTTGGGGTGCGGGGGGGAGTGAGGGCTCTGTCTGGGGATGTGGGCTCTGGGGTAGGGCTGGGGATGAGGGGTTTCAGGTGCAGGAGGGGGCTCCAGGCTGGGGCAGAGGAGTTCAGGGTGTGGGACGGGCTCGGGTTCGGGGCACCTCCTGGTCAGTGGCGCAGCGAGACTAAGGCAGGCTCCCTGCCTGTCTTGGTTCTGCGATGTGCCCCGGAAGCAGCCAGCTGGTCCGGCTCCTAGGCGGAGGTGCGGCAGGCGGCTCTGCATGCTGCTCTCACCCTCAGGCACCGCACCCGCAGCTCCCATTGGCTGCGGTTCCCGGCCAATGGGAGTGCAGAGTTGGTGCTCGGGGCAAGGGCAGCATGCGGAGACCCGTGGCCCCCTCAACTAAGAGCCGGACCTGCTGGCCGCTTCCGGGGCGCAGCGCAGAGCCAGGACAGGTAGGAGCCTGCCTTAGCTCTGCAGCACCGACAAGCGGACTTTTAACAGCCCGGTCGGCAGTGCTGTCCAGAGCTGCCAGGGTCCCTTTTCGACCGGGTGTTCTGGTCAAAAACTGGACACCTGGTCACCCTACAGTGCCTGGGAAGATCATCGATCGCTCCCCCCTACTCCCCGTGCAGTGCAATCAGCAAACAGCCTCCTCAGACAGAGCCCAGACACACACACCAGGCCCTGAGTCTCACGCTGACCTAACTGAGATTTGTGTCCCATAATCCCCACGCCCTCCACTGGGTTATCGCTAACCAATCCCCCACCTGCTCTGCTCCACAGCACCTGGGCTGGTCCTGTCCCCATCCACACCCAGGGCACTCTATTCACCACCCACCCACACCCAGGGAAGGGGGGATAACCCACCTGCTCCCTTTGTACACATGGGGAGAGATAGTCCTTGAGTTGGAGAAAGGCAGGAGTACTAATGCCATTGTACACATGGGGCCATGTCAGGATAGTCAAAGGAACCATCTTTCGACCATTCTCCAGGGCTTTCCAATGCCCAAAAGGTTGGCAAATGGACAAAGATTTTTGGGTGCCATGGAGAGAAGGGAAGGAGGTGGGATGAGGGCAATGTGGATTTACCTCTGTTCTGGGCCAGTTAAATGCTCATGAAAGAACCATTCTCGGTCATAAAATATATTGTTAGGAACCTTCTCTCACTCTCCTGTTTTAAGCCATGATCAAAGTGCCTACAGAGATACATGCACGGTTCAGTCATCCCCGCTCTGTGCTTTATTGAGCCCTACCGCCTCCCATCCCCAAACCTCTCCATGCACTGGGAGTGACAGCATTCGCAGCTCACCTTGGATGCAGAACTTGAGTTCCTTGGCATCAGTGACCACCGTGGAGTGCAACTTTTCGGGCACTTTCTTGCTGATCCGGTTATAGCTGCGCTGTCTCTTGGTCTCGCCCCAGAGATTGGAGCCACCATACATGCTGGGGATGTTGAGGACGGCGATGCCCTCCAGTGAGGTACTGCTCAGGTCCAGCAGCGTTCCGTCACACTGCAAAGAGACAGGCATGGTCAGGCATTAGACACTGACTGACAGCCCGATTGGGTGGGGCCTGTGGGCACACAACAGACAC
Organism: Mauremys reevesii; assembly: GCF_016161935.1. Lineage (NCBI taxonomy): Eukaryota > Metazoa > Chordata > Testudines > Geoemydidae > Mauremys > Mauremys reevesii. Next base: position 50,031,998 of record NC_052631.1, read on the forward strand.
AAAGAAGGGACAGATGCAGAGCTCCCAGGAGCTGGGCTTGCAGAGGCATATCCACTTCCCCAGAACTCCAGAGAAGGCCTAGGCTAGGAGAACTGGCAAGGTCCCGCATGCCAGGAACACCACCGGGAAATGGTCCAGACATCCTGATCTACCATACAGCAGCTACAGGCACCGACAGAAGTGTAAAGCAGAGAGCCCAAAATCAGCGACCACACGGCATTCATCAAAGCATGGAGTCGTTATGTGGCAAATGGAAAAAAATCACATCAGTCCCTTGAAATAGCACCGCTGCCTTTCTGGAGGACATGCTAGTCAGACACAAGTGGCTGGGCTTGGTGCAGGGCGTCTGGGTTGAAACACAATGGCCTGTGGCATACAGGAGATCAGACCAGATGATCTCTTCTGGCCTTACGCTCCATGACTGTGAGATGGGGAGGCATGTCTCTTCGGGGGTGGGGGAGAGAAGAGGAGCCATTTTCATCTGAATGGCTAGTGATTTCCATGACCTGGCTCTGGCCGGGCGGTGAGGCCCAGCAGTGTGGAGGGCAGAGGACAGTGAACAGAACAGTGTATTCATGGCACGCGATGTTTGGCCCTGATTCAACAAGGTACAGGTATCTGAGCATGTGCTTAGCTTTAAACACATAAGAAAACCCATAGATGGCAACAGGGCTACTCGTGTGGTTCGAGTTAGGCACATGCCTCAGTGCTTTGCTGAACTGGAGCCAGAGGCTGAGGACAGAGCTGCTGATCTCTGGCCTGCACACACAGACTGCCCAGGCTGGGATACAAAAAGTTCAGGCTGCCACTTGGGGAGCAGGCAGCACACAGGGGGTCTGCACTGGGTACTAGCCCCACCCAACGGAAACAGCCTGGGAATCCTGCCCTCAGAGAGGCCAGTGGCAACTTGTGCCGCGCATCGGTCTTTCCACTGGGTGTACTCTGCATGCAGGCAGTTCAGACCAGGCCGCACCAGCCCCTTCACAAACAATGTCTCGTTTTCTTCCCAGCCCTGGGGCTGATAGGCAGGTAGCGCATTTTTTCAGTCTTTGAATGTATTCCATGCACTGTTCAGAACTGCTAGAGGCATATGGAATGGACAGGAAATACAGCTCATCCATTAAACTGAAACTGGCACAATGTCCGCTACAGGACCTGCCTTGCAAACAATGAGTCCCTGCTTAGTCACCAGGGCTGGCTCCAGGCACCAGCTCAGCAAGCAGGTGCTTGGGGCGGCCAAGGGGAAGGGGCGGCACATCAGGCTCTTTGACGGCAATTCGGCGGTGGGTCCCTCGGTCCCTCTCGGAGGGAAGGACCTGCAGCCGAAGAAGAAAGCGGCGCGGTGGAGCTGCCACCGATCACGATCGCGGCTTCTTTTTTTTCCGCTGCTTGGGGCGGCAAAAACCCTGGAGCCAGCTCTGTCAGTCACCCCCTTATGGAAAACCTGGGAAAACACCCAGCCTTTGCATTGTGCCCTGAAGACCAACAGAGTCTGGTTGTCGTGGATTAAGCCAAGGGAAGGGAATTCAGAGTGGAGGGCCCTTCCTTGAGAATGCCCTGCCACTGACTCCTCATCATTCATACCTACCATCCGGAGTGCCAGCCGGGGAGCACCTTTGATCTCAGCATCACGGTCTGACCCCATATGAAAGGCGATCTCTATTACACACAAACCCCAAGCCCTAAACAGCTTAACACTAGAGCCGGTCAAAACAATTCTTTGCAATATATAATTTCAGTGAAAAGGGCTTTTTGTCAAACAACACTTTTCACAGAATAATTTCCATTTCATGGAAACATGTCAACAAGACCAGGAAACATTTTGCCCCAAACTGAAAAATGTAACTGAAAACAGAAATTCTGACCCCTCGCCCCAAGTTTTCTGTTGTGGTCTTTTGAAATCCTCCAAAACATTTGCAGGACATTTTGATGAAAACAAAAATATCAATTTTTAAAAATTTCTCATGAAAAATCATTAGCATTTTTCAAACAGCTTTTCTTAAAACCAACTTGGGTGGGGGGCAGCTGTCAGCAGTGAGCATCACCTCATCCCTCCCGGATGTCAGGAGAAGCAGAGGTTATACAAGCACCTGATCCGTCAAAATCTTACATGCTCTGTTGTTGTAGTTGTGTGGGTCTCAGGGTATCAGAGGGACACGGTGGGCGAGGTCATATCTTTTATTGGACCAACTTCTGTCGGTCTGTTGTTCTTCAGGAACTGAAGAAGAGCTCTGTAAGCTTGTCTTTCTCACCAACAGAAGCTGGTTCAATAGAAAATAGTACCTCACCCACCTTGTCTCTCATGTTGTTGGGTGGGCATTTCTATTTTGAATATTGTATGTAGGGTGCGGGGAGTGGAGGGGGTCAAATATAACTCTCTGATAGAATTCAAGAACCCCTGTCCTAGAAACACTCTCTCATTCTTTGGTTCTTTCTTTTGGCTACAAGATGTTTTTTATTATACATTTTAAATGAACATTTAAAAAACCCAGAGAAGTCTGATTAGATAATTTTTCCCATAATTTCAAGTGGAACTGATGTCACTAACCAGACAGTTTCTCAAATCACTGCTCACAGTTCACCCTGTTCTATATACAGCAACTTAGAAAACGCCCACTGCTCAGCTACCTTTCCCTGTGGCCTCTTCTCTTATTATTTGAACTTACTTTAGAGAATCAAATATTTTGGCTCGTCAAAGCCTTATTCCTTTGATGTCTGGATACTGTTTCTTCTAAATGCGATTTGGAAAATTGGGTTGACTTTGGCAGAAAAGAATATTACAGATGTGAAAGAAAAAATTGTCAATTTTGGAGCCTCTTTAGGAAAGCAATAAAGCATTCATTACTTGGAGTCCTTACTGAGGTGTCTCAGTGTTGCATAGACAAATGGCAACATTTCAAAATGACACTAAAAGGTATTTGTGGCTTTCCAAAGGACTAGAGGGAGGGACAAGTAAATAGAGTTTTTAATTGTATAAATGACTTTAATTCCTCTGCCAGCATTCAAGCAGGTAGAGTATTTCATCAACAAAACAATACTTGGAGTGTGGTGTCCATGAAGCGGCCCCTATATACTATTACCCAGACATCATCTTCTGACTGGGAAAGCTGATGACTTATAGGTGGAAAAATTAGGTGTGGTTTCTTCAAGGTAGAAGGGTAAATATCTTCCTTGATGTTGCTAAAACTACCACGCATGTAGGGGGAAAAAATCTTTGTGTTGTTTGCATTCATAATGTATTTCCTAGGCTTTAAAGCATCTGTTCTTTTGCCTGTTAAGTTACAGCTGAGCAAGGATCAGAAATGTTATTTTTTTCTTGGATTTTGATGATGCTAGGGAATTTCTGTCCTCCGTGTTTTCCAAAGAAGAATGTGTGTTGGATAACGAAGAACTCTCTAATTCCCTGTGGATAGAATTTTGATTCTTTTTCTTGCTGAGTGAGGACCTCAACCTTATTTTTCATGGAATCATAGAAATGTAGGGCTCGAAGAGACCTCAAGAGGTCATCTAGTCCAGCTGTGGCAGAACCAAGTAAACCTAGACCATCCCTGGCAAGTGTTTGTCTAACCTGTTCTTAAATACCTCCAATGATGGGGATTCCACAACCACCCTTATAGAATCATAGAAATGCAGGGCCGGAAGGGAATTTTTAAAATAATTCACGCTAAAGTTAGGAAATTTTAAATATTCATGCTAAAAAAATTAGGAAATTTTAAATATTACCGCATGATTATGTGTGTGAATCTGCCTGCAAATGAATATACCAGTATGCACACACACATACACACTTATCTTTGTATATGCAATACTTTTTTATCCCCCACAATGCTTGGAAGTCTTCTCTTTTTTTTAGCTCAGCCTGGATTGTGAAAAGCCAGAAATGTTTTTTTATTTATTTTAAACTAAACTCAGAATTTTGGGGCTTTCTTTCAGTTACTCATTCTTCAATATATTTTTGAAAATAATAAGAAGTAAAATATCCTCTAACATCTCGAAGTGCGTGTACAGTGCCTAACGCAGTGGGGTAGTGATCCATGACTTGATGCTGCTCATCTCAATGGCATTTCTCTGTTGGTCTTTAACATGATAACTTCTGAACGCTGTGTCTGGTTAATTCCAGACTTCTAGGGTCTGTAAAGCTTCTCACCGGGCAACGCTATGCAGGTAGAAAAAGGAAGTGCCAAAGACATGCTGATGCAATAGGATATGGCTTGTTTAGGGGCAGGGAGAACAGTAAGGGCCCAGTCCCAGTTGATGTAAGTCAATGTAGCTCCACTGGAGTCACACAGATCATTTCTATTGGAGCAAATGGAGCTGGGCAGCTGGCTCTTCCTGTTCCAGTCTTTCAGAGAAGTGGGAGTTGGAGTGCAGGAGATGGACAAGGGAATAGGAGCCTGAGAGGACATGGGGGGACCTCTGACATACAGACATGTGGGGAGAGAACACTGGGATGCTTCTATGTACTGAGACTGGAACGAGCACGTCCACATTGGGTGGTGTGAACATATCCTGGGAGCGGAGATGGCTAAGAGGAAGGCTATTAAACACTAAAGCACACACATGTACCCAGAGTGTCTAGCCAGCCTTTCAAGTGTGGGTCTTTAATGTTAGGCACATGAGTCTGTAATTAGTTACCTAAACTCAGTTGCAGGCACCTAACTGCTAATTCACGTACACACTCATTTAGGTAGCTGAGTATTTAGGGCCAGATTTACAAAGGCAGCTGGCACCTGAAGATGCAGGTAGACACCTTGGGGGGATGAGCTATCCCAGGATACGCACATTTTTACAGGTATTCCTTTGTCGAAGCCGAGGGAGGGGTGTATTGCTTGGACAATTCTGACATAGTTAAAGCAGTACAACTCTTTAGTGTAGACACAGTCATAGGCCCCCTGGGTTGACAGTTATCCCACAGTAGATCTATAGCGAGGAACAGGGGTACTCTGGAGATTACAGGCTCGATACAGCAGCCATTAAACAGATGAAACAAATGAAGGAATGGACCCAGGAGTGCAGTCCTGGAAAAGGGCACCAGATAAGCCATTTTTAGTCTTTAGGCTAAACATTACTGGCCCGAACAGGGAAGGGATGGAGGTGGTGACCCAGTCCAAAAGGAATGTGATCTGCCAAATCCTATATACGCTGGTGCCTTTATGGGGTTGGGAAAACAGGCATATTAGAAAGGACCCCCATCCTCTGCTGGGATCAGCAGAACTTGGGCGGGTTTCTGCTGGCTTTAAGAACCCGGTGCAGACGACACATACACACACAACACACTGAAGAACATCCAACGAGCAGGGAATGTGTCCCCCCACCCCTTTTACCCTCCTCTGTTTGTGTGCCAGCCTGGTACAATGGGCTCTTTGAGAAGGGGCAGCTGGCAGGGAGGCTGGCCGTAGAAATGTGCAGCTGGGGGAAAACCAAATTCATTTCCAGGAGCTGTCCCATAACGGATGCCAATTTCCAAAACAAAACCACCATTTCTCTGCCCTCATGGCAGTTGCCTCAGAGCTGGAGGGAGGCTGGACTGGGAATTTCAACTTAAAATGCTGCTAGGTTAACACTTTGCTGCCTGGGACGGTGATTTACGTAACACACCCACGCTTGCGATGGAGTGCTTGAAACACCTGCACTTGCTCCTGATCAACAGCGCCGATCTCAAATCACAGGATGCATCGCTGTGCAGCATGGCTTCTGCCCAACATTCAGAGACATGCAGCAGAAGTCTGGGATTTTAACAACCCCTTTCCCTTCCAATCTTTCCTCCCATCCCATGGCAGCACCACCACCTGTTTGGGGCGGTGTGTATCTTACTGCATCACCTGCATCACACGCTCCCTCACCTTCAAACACAAATCCTAGGTGTGGCTCAGAGATCAACAGCTTCACTCTGTTTAAAGCAAGTCTGTAATTTTGCCAGGCTGGCTGACAGAACAGTTCAGGGAGGCCGGCCAGTCACAGAGTCAGAGATCAGTACTAGGGACCAAGGGGCCACCTCGGTCATCAAGTCAGAAATGTGATATCTTGGCAGCTCAACTCCCCTCCAGTGCCTACACCTTTCCTTTACTAATTACTCTGGACTAATTCAGGTTGCTGGGTTTAGCCTGCAGATGCCGGGTGATGGCCTGTGATACATAGGAGGTCACTAGACACTCTGGTGACCCTTCTGGCCTTAAACACTATGACTCTATACTCCCCTGCTCAGTGTTCCTAATATCTCATCTAAACATCCTTCTTTAATGACAAACTATTCCTCACCTTTCTGTCCTACCATCTTGTGTGGCTGGATAAATTGCCTTCCTTCACTGAGGTTTTTACACTGAGGGGTTACAGTTCGCATTCCTATGTTGTCATTAATATTTATTGTTTGTATTGCAGTAACAGCTAGGAACCCCACCCCAGGATCAGGACCCCATTGTGTGGGGCTATGTACAGACATGGCCAGGCCCAGGGAACTCGGTCTGCATGCCAGCCAGCAGGCAACGGGGGGGCACACCGGACCAGTGGGCGAGGCTAGAATGGGAGGATGAGTTGCCATAAAGCGAGCACAACGTCCCAGAAAAGCTGGTCACATGCCTTGCCGATGCCAGTTGAGAGGGATTTGTAGAGACACATTGTGGCAGGTATGTTTTTAAAACGGGATTTAAAAGAGTACAAGGTGGCAGCTTTATGAATTTCTTTGGGGACATTTCCCCGGGAATGGGTGGTGATGGGGGAGAGCGCATGGAGATTGTCGGGGGAGAAGTGGACAGGCAGGCTGGTACCGCTGGGGCCAACAGCTCGACAGGTGAGCAGATCGGATGGAGAGGAGGGCTAAACGGAGAAGGGTGTTAAAGGCCAAGATGTGGAGCTTGTGTTTGCTGTGGTGGAGGAGAGGGGCCAGTGGAGGGACATGGAGGCGGGGTGAAGTGACCCTAGCTGCTGTGTTTTGGTGGTTCTTTGACAGCAGTGTCTTACTCTCCAGGTTTGGAAATCATTCCATTCTCCCTTCCGGTCTCCGGTTATGCTGTATCTTTCCTATTCCAAAGACACCTGGCTGGCGTGAACTCGGCCCGGTCTGGCTGCCCGGGGCAACACAGGGAGGCACCATTACTTCCCTTGCTAACCCAGAATTCTCTTTCACAGGAGAGTGGAAACCCAGCCGCGAGGCCCAGGCCCACAGCCGTCTCCCCTCACTTTGTCCACAAAGTGAACCATCCCTACCCTTCAGGCACTTCACCCCACCCGCCACCATCAGCTGCAGTCACGGTCCTCTTCCCCCCCACCAACTCCTCACCCCCAAAGCCATAGCTGAGGGCTTGAAAGGGGAGGGGCCTGCTGCCCCATCTTTGGCACCTAACTGGTCCTTCTTTGCTTGACTGACATCAGAGGACAGGACCCATCCCCTTGTCCATGCTGGGGAGCGAAGCCTCAGGAAAGCATCTCCCCCAACCCCCGGCCACGTATCCTGCATTACAATGGATCTGAGTTGTGTGGCAGGCCCCCGGGTCCCACTGCTCAACAAAAGCGAAGCTCTAATTGGCCACGATAGCGCCAGTGCTGCACAGAAGGTGACGCACATGCTTTCGGAGAGCTCCTCCACGTCTGCTATGCTGTCACACACGCACCAGTTGGCCTCGGAATTCCACCTGGTCCACGCCAACAGCAGTGACATGAGGGCAGGTGCTTGAGGGGGTCTGGGTGGTTTGTCAGGTAGCAGAGAGGGGGGAGTTCCACCACCATTCTCCCACCCAACGTCTCTCTCCAAGACCTATCCTCAGGGCCGATTGGTTCCTTTTTTGCCCTCCGCCCCCCATACCCAACAGTCCCCCTGATCCCACCTCCACTAGCTCACTACAGGTAGTTCTGTCTGACCCAGCGGACGCTCCTGGGACTGGCATTCTGCTCTCTCGGCCTGAGCAGAGCTGGGGAAAGAATTTCCTCATGAAGGATGGAGGAAAATTCCACTGCTGGAGGTAAAATCCACATGCATTTCTCCATCTGTGGATGGGCTGAATGCATGGTGCTGTCTTTGACTAACACCGGCCCCTCCATCATACACCCTCTGCTATCTATAGCATCTTTCTTCCTGGTTCCACCTCCTACACTTGTCTGCAGTGCAGGATTTCATATGCAATACTATTCACCCTCTTTTAGTTCCCTCCCAACCTTTCCTATACGGATTGTAATGAAGGGATGAGATACACTCCGGGAGATTAGGGTCTCCTGGGATTTTCTTTGCTGGACAGGAATTAAATTGCAAGCAGCATGGCCTGCATGCTCAGATCCACGTCAGCCTTTGTGGCAACCAACCTGTTTTTTCTAGCCCTCATGAATAAGTAATAAAAGGTTCATTTATTCAGAGATAAGGAAAGCAGGAAGTTTACAAAAAAACACACCACAAAACCCCCAGTGCGAACTGTAAAATGACAGAGCTCTTAGCAACCACTGACAAGTGGCTTCCCCCCTCCTCCTTTCTCTAATTAAAGGCTGTTTCCATGTCGCCAAAAGGCGGCTGTGTGCGGACACAGCGTTTACAGAGAGAGACTGTTCCAGGCCCACTCTCCAGTACAGCTGCAAGGCACAAACAGGAGTATTCTGTTCTCCCGCAGCTGGCTGCAGTTAGGCCAAGCACCCTGCTCCCAGCTCTCTGGTATGTGTTTAAGGAGAATTCACCTCGCAAATATACAAACTTGACCAAAATATTTTCCTGAGCTGTCTTGTCCATTTCCTTTCCCCGGGCTGCTAATCAGATCTGGTTGTCAGCAGAAGCCTGCTCCTTTCAACCAGCTTCCTCCCTGTCCCCAGCATATCCAGTGATATCACGCCCCAGTGGGGTGCCGTCATCGCTCCTGGATCAAGCTGTCACTGAGCGAATCAAGCAGGAGTACAGAGCTGCTTTCAGTGGAGAACGCTGCTATTTACATACCAGCTACTTAGTGAGGACAGGACTGTTTCAGGGGAATATGCTAAACATTTGCAAGCTGCAGTTACATCAGTATATTTCAGGTCAGGAGTTGGGCTTTCTTGGCCTAACACTCTAATGATCACTATTTATTATTTTCACTGGCATGACGCTCAGAGGCCGTAGTCAGAATCCGAGCCCCATTCTGCTGGGTGCTATACAACCGCAGAGGAAGAAATGCTGCCTGCCACAAAGAGTTTACAGTCTACTTGTTGAATATAACAATGGTGCATTGCTAGAGATCTTTGCTCTGAAATGATACTTTAGGGAAACAAAAAACGGAGGCGGATCTGTATGGTCAGATACCTGCACCGCTGGGTAACATTTTCAAAATCACTTACAGGACTTAGGAGCCTACATGTAAAATTATCAAAAACATCTCAGTGATTTAGGACCCTAAGTCCCATTTTCAAAAGTGGCAGGCACTTACAGCCAGATTTTCAAAGGTATTTAGACACCTGAAGATGCAGACAGGTGTCTAGTGGGGTTTTCTAAAGCATCTAAGTAGGTTTGGTGTCTAACCAATCCAATGAAAGTTAGGCACTGAGGTGCTTTTGAAAGTCTCACTAGGCACCTATCTGCATCTTTAGGTGTTTAAATACCCTTTGAAAAACAGGACATAAGTGCCTAAACCACTTTTGAAAATGGGACTTGAGTTTCTAAATAACCAAGATGCTTTTGAAAAGGTTACTTTCTGCCAATCAATATTCTGATTTCAGCTTGCTACCGGCCACAATTCACTGCCACTCCTGGAAGTCCCTCATTGGGCAGATATCTGAGAGCCACCATTTCATTCCCAGGAGGAGACTCTGATGGGAAAGCTGTCAATGCCACGCTTGGACAAATGGTCACCGTACGCTGGAGCTCACCTCGATCTCTAGGTAGTCGTGGAGCTTCTTGCAGGTAGCAGCGAACGTTTCAGTCGTGCCAAATTCAAAATACCACAGCTTGTTCTTCATCCTGACACACAGAACACAGAGTTGGGAGGACTCATTAACACATTTGTCTGGAGACATGGCTCCATCCCTAACCCCTCCCCTCCAAGCCAGGGTTCTCCAGCCCCACTGACAGGGGAATTGTACTGGCCTGCTGCTGAGACCCTGCCCACAAGCTTGTCTCCCAGGAAAAGTGGGATACTGTCACATGGAGTGATGCTGGCCAGCCAATGTGATACATACACATGCCCCAAGACCAACTGAATATGGGCTGTCGGGGCAGCTGGCAAGGCCCAAGAGTAGAGAAGTTTCTGAAGCCCTGCATTCATGCCGGCGAGGGGATGCCAGCCGCAGCTTTGGATACACAAAATGAATTACTGAGCTTTGTGACGGGTTGTGCATACCCCGCACTGGAGAAGAAAGGGTTAACCCCGCCCACACTATGGGCGGTGCAAGTCCCGCCCTGCTGGCTGTGCTAGCCATACTCCAACTGCTGCCTCAGTATAAAAGGGAGCAGCCCAGCTCATTCTAGGTGGATGGCCGGAGGGGAAGGACCTTCAACTGAAGTGCCAGCTGAAGAGCTGCCACAACCCTTGCCTGTAAGAGCCAGAGACCCTGTGAGCAGCTGGATTGGAGGCCTGGAGCCCAAGTAGCTCTAGAGGACCATCCACGCTGAGGAGCTCGGAGACCCTGACACCCCATGGACAGCAGCTTCTGGAACTACAGTAGGAAGTGATCCGGGGGTGTGTGTGACTGAATGGTATTTCCCACCAGAGTGAAGTCAGTGTGTTTTGGTGGGATTCCCTGCTAACCCAGTGACGGACCGTGCTGTCACTGTTAGGGCCCTGGGTCAGGGCTCAGTGGAGTTGGGTGGGCCCAGGATCCCCTACTTGGGCCATCACTCCCCTGGTGGTGGCCCCCACCTTTCACTGCCATATTGATTCTGGCCATTAGCCTGTGCTGCCCTGTTTGAGGGCCATCATATTGACTGTAGCCATTAGGCTGTAACTCTGGCCATTGGGCCGCATTGCCCTGAACCTGAGGGTTGTTAGCTGAACACTGGCTGCTAAGCTGCCCTGCCCTGCCCCCGAGGGTGATTACATGGACTCTAGCCACTGGGCTGCACTGTCCTAGGGCTGGGGGGTTGTTAGACTGACTCTGGCCACTGGGCCGTGTTGCCCTGAGCGTAAAGGCTGCTGTACCTGACTGTGGCCTCTGGGTTGTACCGCGTTCACCCCAAGGGCCACCAGGGAGACTAACTGCGGTGATATCACCACCCTGTCCCACCCCAAAGTGGGACAGGGTGTGCATACACCATGACAAGCGTGTTCACGCTGAGCCAGGCAGTGCGGTGGAAATCTGGAGAGCAGGAATTCCTGCTTTCGGCCACGACTGGCATATCACAGGAGCAGCTCCACACCCTGACAGCCAAACCAGGCAGTGCAGAGACAGTCGGGTGTCACATGCACCGAGCCTTCTCCAGAACCGCTCAGGGTCTGCAGTAACAACTTGGCTACACTTGAAAGTTGCAGCGCTGGTGGAGGCTTTCCAGTACTGCAATTAGTAACTGTCCACACCTGCAAGGCACATCCAGCACTGCAACTCCCTGGCTGCAGCGCTGGCTGTACACCTGGTCTGCTTGGGGTATAACGAGTGCAGCACTGGTGATCCAGCGCTGCTCGTCAAGTGTGGCCACACACTAGCACTGTTATTGGCCTCCAGGGTATTAGGAGATATCCCAGAATGCTTTTAACTAAATTACTCTTTGTTTTGTTATGCAGCCTCTCTTTGTTTTGTTGTGAACTCGGAGCTCCGCGGAGCTCTGGAGCACAGGGAGCTGCTTATCTAAAAAACAAACACAGCTCCTGTTTGCTGTGATCAATCTGTACCTGACTGTGAACAATCAAATGAGAACCCCCTGCCTGTCTCATTCACAGGGGTTGAGTGTTTGCTTGACGAGGAACAGCGGGGCAGAGGGGAGAATGGGAATCCATTGGATGCAGGCTGTTTGCAGTTAAGAGTTAAGATTAAGGGGTCGGGAACATTTTCTGATTTTGCAAGTCAGGAAGCTAACATACAGTGTTGGCTCCAAAAATCCACTCTCTCTCCCCTGCTCCCTGTCACACTACACCCCACCCCACCCCGCTCTTTTGAAAAGCACGTTGCTGCCACTTGAACACTGGGATAGCTGCCCATAATGCACTGCTCCCAACAGCGCTGCAAATGTGGCCACACTGCAGCGCTGGTAGCTGTCAGTGTGGCCACACACCAGCGCTGTCCCTACACAGCTGCATGACCAGCGCTGTAACTCCCAGCGCTGCAACTCTCAAGTGTAGCCAAGCCCTTAGAGAACACGGCAGCAGTCACAACAGGGGTTCTCAGAGGCAGTGGTCCCCTCAGCTCCTCCTAGACAGAGGTGGGGTGGGGCAACAGCTCTTCTCAGTCTCCAGCCCTCCTCTTGGGGGGGAAAGGCACTGCAACAGGGGATGGGGTATAGCAGAGCCAGGCAAAGGAGACCTCCAGCAGGCTCTCTGCTCCACCCCCTTCTGCACTCCCCCATGGGTCAGGAACCCTACCAGCCCCTCGTGGGCCATCACCCCTGTTGGGAGGAGAGGAACTGGCCCCCAGAGCGGCAGCAAGGGGGCGCATCTCCCCAGTCCCATGCCAGCTCTGGGCACATGGGTTTGAGCGGTGGAGGGAAGCATGGAAAAGAGGCTGGGAGCGGGGCTGGGGATCGCTTTGCCCAGCGGGGTGCAACAAGGGCTAGATTATGGAGATACAAGGAAGCAGCTATCTTGGTTAAATGGAAACTGAATAGAGGAAAGAGCTGGATCAGGCAGGATCCCAAAAGCAAGACCCCAAAGCTGTCAGTGGGGTGAGTGGTCAGGGTCTTGCAGCAAAGGACCAAAAATACAGAAATATCAATTAAATACACATTGCCCATTTGAACCAGGGATTAAGGTGATTTCATACTTTCAGAGTCCCCTGCATGCTTTGGGGTGCTAGCCAAGTAAATAGGGTAGCAATAAGCTGATTGAATTAGCTGCTACAAAGCCAGGAGCAGGGAGAGAAGGGAAATGCATCAGGGGTTGGATTAAAATACACTGGTCTTGGGGAGAGTGGCTAAAAATCAATGGGATTCACTAGAGCAAAATGCTTTCATTGGCACATGCCCAAACACAAATGGGGGTGCCTGGCTAGGAAAGAACAGCACACACCAGGATCTAAGGTTGTAGGGGAGGATTGATGATACATGAGTCAGCAATGCAAAGCTAGAGCTAAAAAGGAGCATGCTATATTGGGCTGCATCAATAGGACTGCGTGTAGAACAAGCCAGGTAATTCTTGGTGTCTCACTATCACTAATTAGGGCCATCAGGGGCACAGGGGACAGCTCTGGGGCCCAGAATTCCCAAACAACAGAACCCAATTTTCAAAGGCTGTTGCCTAAATGAAAGCACCCAAATGAGTACTTGGCAACTGAACTGGTTCTCTGGATACCACCAGCAGGCAGCCTTAGAAACTTACATTTACCTGCTGCAATGGTTACTGGGATCTTGGCACTAATCCCCGATTCTGAGTTCCAGGAGTCCCACCAATATCCAATTGGTGGATTTGGTAGGCTTAAGAGAGCCAAATGTGCCTCCTGATTAAAGCACCCAATTGAGCAAGTGCAGTGCCCATGTTTCAAAACTGCTCAATTGGCAGAGAGTTCAGAAAGCAGGCCCATCAGAAGGCTGGGCATGCTCTGTCTAGGGAGGGGAGACAGGATAGCTGTCAGCAAATACTAACCTGAAGGGATGTTGCACAGGGACTTGTTATTCTAGTACCTAATGAAAACAGACCACGTACTAACAAGTCAAAGCCCTAGTGAAGGCTCTGGCCATAGAGGGGGAGAGAGGGGAGTTGCAACAGTGCAAAGCACCTGAAACCCCTCTCTGTTGTGGGGGCCCAAAGATGGCACATACCCCCAGAAGAGTGAAGAACTCTGGCTAGGGCTGGGGCATGGCCAGGGCAGCTGGAAGATGGAATAAGTTAGTGCATCCTCTAACCAGCCTGCCCCATCAACCAATCCCATGGAAACCTGTAGCGGGGTAGACACCCGCTCCTACCCTGTGGGGCTTGAAACAGCCCAGGAGAGGGCTGTGGCCGGGGCAAGAAGCCTGGGCTGATTAGGGAAGGCAGGCTCAGCTGTGGCCATGCCCCAATCAGGCCCAGCTGGCCCCTATAAGAGGCTGTGAGCCAGAAGCCCCATCAGGCTCTCTCTGGTCTGAGAGGGAGCAGGGCTGGGCTGCCTAGCAGAAAGGGTACTGGGAGTGAAGCAGGGCTGGGGCAAGCCAGGGGAGCTCCTGGCTGGCAACTCCCCAGGCTGCACGGCCTGGTTTAAGACCTAAAAGGGTACTGGGTGGTAGCGGAAGGCAGCAGGTCCAAATGCCCTTGCCTGTGAAGAATGGCTTATGCTGCAGTCTGCCCCAGGGAGTGGAGCTAGATGGTTACTGGCAGTAGCCCAGACTGAGGCGGGGTTAGTGGGTGGGGGTTCCCCTGGGTGGGGAAACCCAGAACCTGAGAGTGTGGAGGTACTGCCAGGGGGGCAGCAACCCAGAGAAAGGGGGACCGGGGTCCAGGAGGGACACAGGGGCCCAGCGGTAGCAGATCACTGGCCAACAGAGGGTGCGCTGGAGGCTGGAGAGCTAATTCCCATGGATGACCAGCAGGAGGCGCTGCAGGGGTGAGTCCGCACTGCTACAAAACCCAAGAGAAAAGGACACAGCAGGACATATCTTGCTCACCTGCCAGTGCATGAGGGTGATTTACACCTTCCCTCCCCAGCCGCAGGGACTCTGGCCCTACACCGGTAAGAACGACTAGAGAATACAATGGAGCAATTTGCAATTGGAGGAGGATATGGAATGGCCATGGCTGAAGACAGCCAAGGCTGGATATGACAGGCTGAACAGCTATAGGGTGACAAACTCCATCTGGTCATCATGCAAAAGGATCTGGGAAGGTTTACATGTCTCATTGATATTACGCAGCTAGTAGTCACACAGATGCAAAGGGCAACGTGACCGAAGTCTTATGTGAAAGTGATAAAGAATCACTGAAACAACTGCATTCTCACACTGAACAAGGAACTTGATTAGAATAAAGAAAAGTAAGTATTACCCTTAAATCTACTGCCTTTCCAACAAACGAGCATTTCTTCTGCTCTGTTCCCAGCGGTGCTAACTCTCATGGTTTTATCATGACTCTCATAATATTTGGTGATTTTTCTTAAAGCCCCAGCTCCTGGAGTCAAGGGATTGTGTGAGAATCTCAGCTTGTATTAAAAAAAATGCGTTTCTAGTGCTCCTGGTTGCAGAGAAAAACTTGGAAATGTGACCCTTAGGGTATGTCAACACCACAATCGTGTGTAGGCGTACCTGAGCTAGATTTGATCTAGCTAGTTCAGGTACTAGATAAGTAAAGCTGCAGCCACATGGGCTTCAGCTTGGGCTGTACAAGCCCACCTGGAAGTCATGGTAATTATGAGGGTAGCTAACCTGCAGTGAAGCCTGTGCTACCGCTGCTCTGGTACCTGACCTAGCTGTAATACACGCCTCATGCTACGTACAGGACAGGGGTCCAGATACACTGTGACAGTGATGCCCATGGAATAACAATAAAGCAGACATGTGGCTTTCTGGCACTGTCAAAAGGGAGGGGGCTTGACAGAGTTTCCAGGCACCTGGATGAGACGGCTGTGACATATCCACGGAAATCATTTATGGCTCTGGCTACCCTAGCAACAGGGCTGGCCCTGAACTAAGTGGTGTCCCAGGAGAGGAGCGTCTTTGGCATCCCCCTCCCCTTTGTTAAATTTTTGAATTCCTTATTGTGTATTGCATGCGTAACCCATTTCACAACTTGGCTGCACAATTTGCATGCTTGATTTATCCCTATCCTATAAGATGCTAAATTTGCATGCTAGGATCTGTAAACAACAAAAACAGCCCCCCAAGTCCAGTGCCCCCGCAAGCCTGGCACCCCAGGTGGTTGCCTGGGTTGCCTGCCCCTAAATCTGGCCCTGCCTACCAAAACAGCACCATGTTTACACACGTAGTTGTAGTCAAACCATGTGAGCATGTGGGCTTTCCTTGCTTGCATGGCTAGAAATCAAACTATGTTCTAGCCATGTTAAAGGCCATGTTTAACCCGCCTATGCAGGGCTACTATGCATTGCAGGAAGCTGGGGTTGGAGACAGTTTGGTCTAAGCAAGCACAGCTGCAGTTTCTGAGCAGACCATGGTCCAGTCCTGCCTTCACTGCCAGTTCTACCCACATACAGCAGGAGCCATTACAGTGCCTCTTAGCAGCTGGGGAGGTTCCTAGCACACACGCGGCCTGAGGCACTACTGCCTGGCACAGATTCCTCTCCGCACACACTTGGGAGGCAGCCTGTTCCAGCCATGTCTGGCCACCAACAGGCCGTTTTTAACCATGTACAGAAAGGGCCTAGGTCTTAGGCACCTCCATGTCATGGCTGGCAGGGCTCAGCCCCCACCTGGCACACAGCTCTGCTGAAAAGCCCACCTCATACCTCTAGGTACTTGAGTAGGAAATCTGGCCCTGGATCTCTGGGGGGAGACAATTGGGAGAGGTCCAGGTACTCTCCACGCCAAATTTATACATTGAGAGTGAGAACAACAGGATAACAACAGATATAGCCAGAGGGGGAGGGTTAGGTATAAGGAAGGGGGGGGGGGACGGATACTAGACTGACAGGTCATACTGGTAGTACTGTGTCCCTACCAAGTTGGGTGAAAAGGGTGAGAGGAGCCAAACAGCAAAAATTAGGATGTTTGTTCACCAATGCGAGAAGCTTAGGTAACAAAATGGAGGAACTGGAGCTCCTGGTCCGAGAATTGAAACTGGATATCGTAGGAATAACCGAAACATGGTGGAACGGTAGCCATGACTGGAGTACAGGTATGGAAGGGTATGTGCTGTTTAGGAAAGACCGAAACAAAGGTAAAGGTGGGGGAGTAGCATTGTATGTCAATAATGAGGTGAAATGTAACGAAATAACTAGCAATGCAATGGATAATACGGAGTCTGTTTGGGCAATGGTGACATTGGGGAAGAAAACTACTAGAGCGTCCCCTGGGATAGTGATTGGGGTGTGCTATAGACGGCCGGGATCTAGCCTGGATATGGATAGAGAGCTCTTTAATGTTTTTAAGGAGGTAAATACTAATAGGAACTGTATGATCATGGGAGACTTTAACTTCCCGGATATAGATTGGGAAACAAATGCTAGTAATAATAATAGGGCTCAGCTTTTCCTAGACGTGATAGCTGATGAATTCCTTCAGCAAGTAGTTGCTGAACCAACGAGGGGGGATGCCATTTTAGATCTGATTTTGGTGAATAACGAGGACCTTGTTGAGGAAATAGTTGTAGGGGACAACCTTGGCTCGAGTGATCATGAGCTAATTCGTTTCAAAATAAATGGAAGGATAAACAAAATTGCATCTGAGACTAAGGTTTACGATTTCAAAAGGGCTAACTTTACTAAATTAAGGCGACTAGTTAGGGAAGTGGATTGGACTAACATATTTAGGGATCTAAAGGCGGAAGACGCCTGGGGTTACTTCAGGTTGAAGTTGCAGGAGCTGTCAGAGGCTTGTATCCTGAGAAAGGGAAAACAGTTTGTAGGTAGCAGTTTTAGACCGAGCTGGATGAGCAAGCGTCTCAGAGGGGTGATTAAGAAAAAACAGAAAGCGTACAAGGACTGGAAAATGGGAGGGATCAGCAAAGAAACCTACCTTATTGAGGTCAGAGGGTGTAGGGAAGCAGTGAGAAAGGCAAAGAGCTGGGTGGAGATGGACCTAGCGAAGGGGATTAAAACCAATAGCAAAAGGTTTTTTAGCCATATAAATAGGAAGAAAACCAAGAAGGAAGAAGTGGGACCGCTTAAAACTTTAAACAGAGTGGAGATTAGGGATAATCTTGGCATGGCACAATATCTAAACGAATATTTAGCCTCTGTCTTTAATGGGGCTAATGAAGGGCTAAGGAATAGTGGTAGAGGGACTGACGGGAATGAAGATATGGGGGTAGACATTACGGTATCTGAGGTAGAAGCCAAACTTGAACAGCTTAACGGAAGTAAATCAGGGGGCCCGGATAATCTTCATCCTAGAATATTAAGGGAATTGGCGAGTGAAATTGCAAGCCCGTTAGCGATGATTTTTAATAAATCCCTAAACTCGGGGGTTGTACCGTTTGACTGGAGATTAGCTAATATAGTTCCTATATTCAAGAAGGGGAAAAAAAGTGACCCAGGTAACTACAGGCCTGTTAGTTTAACATCTGTAGTATGCAAAGTCATGGAAAAATTTTTAAAGGAGAGAGTGGTTACGGACCTTGAGGCCGATGGCAACTGGGACAAATTACAGCATGGTTTTACGAAAGGTAGATCGTGCCAAACCAACCTGATCTCCTTCTTTGAGACAGTAACAGATTTTTTAGACAAGGGAAATGCGGTGGATCTAATATCTTGATTTCAGTAAGGCGTTTGATACGGTACCGCATGAGGAATTACTGGTTAAATTGGAGAAGATGGGGATCGAAATGAAAATCCAGAGGTGGATAAGGAGCTGGTTAAAGGGGAGACTGCAGAGGGTCATATTGAAGGGTGATCTGTCGGATTGGAGGGGGGTTACCAGTGGAGTTCCTCAAGGTGCGGTTTTGGGTCCGATTTTATTTAATCTATTTATCGCTGACCTCGGAACCAAAAGTAGGAGTGGGCTGATAAAGTTTGCGGATGACACCAAGTTGGGAGGTATTGCCAATTCGGAAAAGGATAGGGATATCCTCCAGGGAGATTTGGATGACCTTGTAAACTGGAGTATTAGTAACAGGATGAAATTCAATAATGAGAAGTGTAAGGTTATGCATTTAGGGATGACTAACAAGAATTTTAGTTATAAGCTGGGGACGCACCAGTTGGAAGTAACGGAGGAGGAGAAGGACCTAGGAGTCCTGGTTGATCGTAGGATGACTATGAATAGGCAATGTGATGTGGCTGTTAAAAAAGCTAATGCGGTCTTGGGATGCATTAGGTGAGGTATTTCTAGTAGAGATAAGGAGGTGCTAGTCCCGTTATATAAGGCGTTGGTGAGACCTCATTTGGAGTATTGTGTGCAGTTTTGGTCTCCCATGTTTAAGAAGGATGAATTCAAACTGGAACGGGTACAAAGAAGGGCCACTAGAATGATCCGAGGAATGGAAAGCCTGTCGTATGAAAGGAGACTTGAGGAGCTCGGTTTGTTTTCCTTAACCAAAAGAAGGATAAGAGGAGATATGATTGCACTCTTTAAATATATCAGGGGGATAAATACCAAGGAAGGAGAGGAATTATTTCAGCTCAGTGCTAATGTGGACACGAGGACAAACGGATATAAATTGTCAGTCAGGAAATTTAGGCTTGAAATTAGACGAAGGTTTCTAACCATCAGAGGAGTGCAATTCTGGAACAGCCTACCGAGGGAAACAGTGGGGGCGAAGGACCTCCATGACTTTAAGATTAAGCTGGATAAGTTTATGGAGGGGATGGTATGATAGGATAACGGGTTTAGTCAATAGGTCAATTACGTGCCACACTGGTAATTAGTACAAAGGGTCAATGTTGGGATATTGTTAGCCTTTTCCAGAGGGTCTGGCTGGAGAGTCTTGTCCACATGCTCGGGGTTCAGCTGACCGCCATATTTGGGGTCGGGAAGGAATTTTCCTCCAGGGTAGATTGGCAGTGGCCCTGGAGGTTTTTCGCCTTCCTCCGAAGCATGGGGCAGGGGTCGCTTGCTGGTGGATTATCTGCTTCTTGAAGTCTTTAAATCATGATTTGGAGCATTCAACAGCAGAGTCAAGGGAGAGAATTAGTTCAGGAGTGGGTGGATCGGCTTATGTGGCCTGCATCTTGCAGGAGGTCAGACTAGATGATCATAATGGTCCCTTCTGATCTTGAATTCTATGATTCTATGTCATGGCTGGCAGGGCTCAGCCCCCACCTGGCACACAGCTCTGCTGAAAAGCCCACCTCATACCTCTAGGTACTTGAGTGGGAAACGGGGGAGGAGAGCCACGGGCCCCCACTGCCCACACGCACCCTGGCTGCTCCTCACTGAGAGAAGGCAGCGGAGGGGCTGCAGTCAGACAGCAGCGATTAGAAAGGAGAGGGGCCATCTCCTCAGCTCCCCTCGCTCCAGAGGCTGCACGCAGCTCCCCCAGCCAGGGAAATCAATGACTTCACTTTCCGGTGTCATGTCCAAACCCACCACCTGACAGAGCTGCCTCAGGCCGAGCAGGCTCGCGCCGACTGACCCGGTAGCAAAATCTGTTGGTAGAGGTTTTGCACATTGCACCGGCAGTTCCTGGACGGGGCTCCCTGCAAAATCCCATTGAACCAGGAGGTCCCTGCTCCACCTTAAACCCGATGCCTCCCTTGCACTGGGGTCCAGGAGACGAAGCCAACATGGAGGCTGGATGGGCTGCTGGGAAGAGGCAGGAAGACAGCAAGAGAAACAGAGGAGATTCAGGCTGGGGGTGTGCCAGGGGGAGGGTGTTAGGTGAGGCCACAGTGCTGCGTGGGTGCTGGATCTCTTGTGGGGAAAAGAGCAGGGAACCTGCAGTTTGGAGGGGCCACCCGCCATGGGCCATGAGTCATTCATCTTCACCAAATAAGTGCCCAGGGATCATCCCTTGTGTTACAAGGGCCAAATCTGGAGCCCTGGGAAGTCACTAGAATTTGGCCATTGACCCCAACGGGATGAGATGTGAGGGGTTAGCAGGAATGGCTGAATAAGTTATCAGCACCCACACACTGCAGCCCAAAAATAACAAAACCACGGCCTGATTGGAGCTCCTTTTGAGCCGCCTGGGATTTGCGCAAGCGGCGAGTGGCTCCTGTTCTCCCTAACTGTTGTTCAGCTGGCTCTTGGTGGCAGGGGAGGGACAGAGAGACAGGGTGCAGCCGCCTGGGGTTTTCCCTTGGCTAGTTGTTCTGTGCTGGGCTTGTTTGACTCCCCGGGCTGTGCTTCAAAGAGCTGCCCCAGGATCAGAGAGCTCTGCACTGTAGCCCAAAGCTGGAGCTGAGGTTCTTTGGTGCTTCTCTAACAGGTATTTCTGAAAATCAGGGCCCTGCGGGGGGATCTGCCTGTCTCTCTCGCACGGACCACAAGCCACTGGCTCCTGCTGCCCATGTGCCATTTTTATAAACTCCAAGTGAAACATGAGCTAGTCCCACCCTGCGGCTCTGCCTGTGCTGGATAGCCTGCTCTTGCTAGCCCTGGAGTTTGGAGCTAATTGTAAAATGTGAATGAACGTAGCTGGGTTTGCAGCCAAATCCTTGCACCTTTCCAAGAAGGCTGAAATATCCAGCCCTACAGGATGGGTGAACCGACAGACCCAACACAGCCTCGATCACAGTGCACTGCATGTTTATTTCCTCAGCCCAGGTGCAGCTTCCAGGCCGCAAGTGCTCCTACTGCTGCTGTTTCTATTTTACAGCCGGGTTGGATGAAGTCTGTCATGGCTCCCCACCAAAGCCCAGATCTTAACCTTTGAAGCATATGGCAAAGCCCCTCTTCTTTCTGCCTTCTCCAAAAGGGCTGGTTGCCCCTTCTCGACCCAACTCATTAGTCAAAGTGCGGGGCCCTGGGGATGTTCCAGCTAGAAGGAGACACCGATGGAGGCTGCTGTTTTCTTTGCTGTCATCTTGTTTAGTTACTAGGAACGTACAAAATCCTGCTTCTCTGAATGCAGGAGGACCCACGAACAAAGGGAGCAGTTTCTTAGCTTGCAGCCCCAACTTTCTTTAGCCAACAGACCCCAAATCCCTCTCTCTAGCTATATCCAGGGTCACACTGTGCTCACAGGCTGCTGCTTGCCTCTGCCTCTCTCTCTTCTCTCCTTTTCTCTCTCCTGCCTTCCCCCCACATGCCCCTCTACTCAAAACAATACTCAGCCTGGGTGCTTCACATGCTCCTTTTGTTTTATGGGACTCAGTGAGCAGTGGGGGCCTCAGGGCAGAGGCGGAGCAGGGATGGGAAGGGGCAGAGCGAGGGCAGGCCTCAGAGAGGGGGTGGGAAGAGGAGCAGTGCAGGTGGGGCCAAAGGGGAAGAATGGGAGCGGGGCCCTGGGGCAGAGCGCAAGCAGGGCCACAGCCCAGGCATCTGTGCGGGGCGGCAGCTGTTTGAGGAGGCTTAGCCTCCCCTGGCCTATTACGCCCACCACCCCTATTCAGTTCCAAGGACCATGCTGGCACCAGAAGCCTAGACAGTTGGATTTTGTGCTCCCTGCAAGACCAGATTGGCCCAATGCAGCACTTCCTCCTCCCATAGCTGGTGGGGAATGCTTCCACCAGCGTCACGATGGAATTGCCAAAGGGTTTACCTGCTGTTGAATTTCTCAGGGTGCTTTTCTCTCATCATGTGGAATCGATGCGCGATGGAGGCGTCCTGCAGGGAGAAGGAATGAAGGGACACGTGAGTTGAATTATGGGAAATGCCTAATGACATAAGAGACATTTCCAGAAAATCGACATGAACTTGCCAAGAGCTGAGATTAAGATAAGTAAGCGTCATTTCCTTAGCCAGGACATCAGCTCCTGAGGGCTAATGCTTGCAACAGAAGTTTACTCAGGGCTGTGATTTCTGCGCTAAGACCTAGTTAGGGTTTTTTTTTTTTAATTTAACAGACAAACATCATCCATGTCTGAGTTACCAGCGAAGCCAAGCCCTAGGAAACAGGTGAGTTTGGACAATAGCTCAGGGTCAGTGTGCTCTGCTGCTGACAGAGCAGGGCCCTGCTCAGAGAAGAAGGAACTATGGGAGGCTGAGGGCAAGGAGGTGACAGAGGAAAAGTCACGGACATCTCAAATGCTGACGGTATCTGATTTTATCAAAATTTTCCACAACTAAGCTGTGATTTCCCCTAAAGTCCTGCTAATGCCTTAGAACTACAGAAAACTACACAAAAACAACAACAACAAAAAATACGGTAAGGGACAATCCTGCACTAGTAGGGAGGACAGGGACTAGATGACTCAATGGGTATTTTACTTCTCTGTTTCTGTGCCCTTAAAGCCGTCATCGGCAGTCTGGGGATTTTACCGTAACTCTAGTCATACAGAGAGACTTGGAATCGTGCACTCTGCAGCAGTACTGCATAATGGCTAGCATGCCGTTATCGGGTATTAAAGAGGGGGTCCCATAACGTTACACTCATTGCACATAGCATGGGATCACTCTATGATGAGACAGCATTCTATATCGTCCACTACGCCAGGTTAGAAAAAGAGCATGTCAGACACCTAACCACCTAAATTCCCCTCCTCCATCAACTTCTGTAGAGCTCCGCCTGCGTACCTGAGACAAGAGCTTGGGCCAGCCATGTTAAGCAGGCATGTTAAACAAGATGCAATTTGCTAACTTGCCCTCCCTCCTAGACTACCTCAACCCATGTGGGAGCTCTGAGGTGGAGAAGGATGGCAAGTGACCAAACAGCAAGCTAGGGGGAAAAGTGATGGTGTTTCTTTCCTTCCTTCAGCTCTTGAAGGCCAGTTTATCTCAAGAGCTGAATGTGTATAAAAAACTCTATTTTATGCCATTGACTCCCTGTTTCCTTTTCCTTACGCTAATAATACCCTCTCTTATGTGGGGTATTTTAGTCAAACATTTATGAAAATGTCCAACAGTTAAATCCTATAGAACATAATGGGGATCTATTGGGATTACTCTCCAACCTATCCAACACAACAGGGAACAATACCCTTTCTGTAGGTTATTGGAGCTGTGTGTTATGATTCCATAGCAGGGCTAGTATTCTCTATGTAATTCTATGATGCAATTCAAAAATTCAACAGCAAGATTTGAATTTTGCAAGATATGTTGCATCTGAAGAAGTGGGTTTTTTACCCATGAAAGCTTATGCCCAAATAAATCTTAGTCTTTAAGGTGCCACCAAACTCCTTGTTGTTTTAACAGCAAGATTATTTTCTATTAAACTCTGTAGGACTTTGGAGAAGGGAGGGAATTATGAGTGAGGAGTTAACACTGAGAAAGGGCAGTTTGGCTGTGTCACAACGAGGCAGAAGCCATGATGGAGCAGCATAAGGATCTGTGGGACTAGAACAGGGGTCGGCAACCTTTCAGAAGTGGTGTGCTGAGTCCTCATTTATTCACTCTAATTTAAGGTTTCGCGTGCCGGTAATACATTTTAACGTTTTTAGAAGGTCTCTTTCTATAAGTCTATAATATATAACTCAACTATTGTTGTATGTAAATTAAATAAGGTTTTTAAAAATGTTTAAGAAACTTAATTTAAAATTAAATTAAAATGCAGAGCCCCCCCGGACCGGTGGCCAGGACCCAGGCAGTGTGAGTGCCACTGAAAATCAGCTCGCGTGCCGCCTTCAGCACACGTGCTATAGGTTGCCTATCCCTGGACTAGAACCTGCAGCTGGAGGGTCTGGGGTGACCAATGTCTCCACTGGGGAGCCAAGTGAAGCAGCATTTGACAATTGCTAGAGGGTCAGGCACCGCAGGAAGTACCACCCACAGAAGCCCAAGCAAAAGAACCCTGCAGCCACCTGATTGGTAAACACCACCTATTTAAACCAGGAAGTTGTCTGAGCAACAGTGTAGACACTCTGGCTTGCTACTACTACAGACTTTGTCTTTTGCCCATCTTACTCCTGATCCCTGCCTTCGGCCCCCTGCCCAGCTTGACTTTGGTGTCCATCTCCTGACTTGGCTTGGTAACTAGTCCCAACTCCCGCCTTCAACCCTGGCCCAGCTGGCACTCCTGGCCCAGATGCCTACACCCTGGCCAATACAGGCAGCTTCTCTGGGGTGAAAGGAATTAACCTTTATCACCCAACCAGACCTACTTCAGTGGTGAAGTGGGAAGGGAGGTGGAATATCACTTGATGCTCCAGCGAGCACAGTTTCCCTCTCTGGCTCCCTGTGTGCCATTCTAATTGTCCTACATAAGAGATTAACTTCCATGACTCGCTATGGAGGATATGTTAGAGGGGAGATTTTAACCAGACCCTCTGCTTGTCTGGAAAGGTGTGACAGTCTGTATGTGCCATGGGACCAGATGTAGCAGCCATGTGAGTGCGGGGGTATAAAGTGAGCCGCTTATGTAGTTTTCAAGCGTCCCTATAAAATACAGTATACAAACTGTGCTGGTGGATCTCTTTCAAGTCTCAGGGCTTGGGTGGCCCTGGCAATGCATGCACTACATCAAGGACTCAGCAGCCCATTCGTCGCCAAAAAGCCAGCGACAGGATCACCACCTAGGGCCTTTGGAGAGCCCCGAGTTAAATATAGCACTAAGCTACATGCAATCGAAACCTTCCGGTCTGTGCTATGGCTGCTGCCCAGCATTCCTCATGCCCAAAAATAAAGGAGGAGCAAACAGGAAGTGGCAGTCCAGCTGCCCAAGACTGACACCGCCCATCACCAGGGCATTCTTTCAGGGCCCTCTGTCAATACCAAACCTCCCAAGCATGACTTAAGCTTTCAGAGTGTCTCCATTTTATTGGCTCCCCAGTACCCTGCAACCTTCCATAACAGACCGTGTGGAGGAATTTGTTTTATAGCCTCAGTGTCCTTTTTATATTTTTTTTAATCATTGGGCTTCCCACCAAAACAAGAAACCCAGCAGCCTAGGACTCTGGCTCAACCTCCCAAGAGCCAAGCCGTCCGGAGGCACGATGCAGCAGGGAAGCAGCTGTCGTAAAGAAGCACATTTCGAGGCCACGTGGTCAAGGGCTTGCTAGGAAAAATGATTTTAAAAAATGCAGGAAACCCCAGTGAGATGG
Source organism: Mauremys reevesii (assembly GCF_016161935.1). Lineage (NCBI taxonomy): Eukaryota > Metazoa > Chordata > Testudines > Geoemydidae > Mauremys > Mauremys reevesii. The sequence continues at coordinate 50,057,747 of NC_052631.1, forward strand.
GGTGAGGAAACTGTCTGTCTGCTCTGAAATAAACCTCCTGGGAGGACAGTGCTGTGTGCTCACGGATATCTCCTTGGAGCAGGGCCCGGATGATTCATGCTCACAACTCAACCTGTGCCCACACATGGGACCTACTACATGTTTACCACAGTGCTGCTGTATCACACCATGAATGGTTGATATTAACCCCTTCCCTTCCAGGGATGGGTGGGCAAGCCATGGCCTGTTGGAAAAAAATACTCCATTCATATTCCTGTGCCAGAAGACATGCCTATTCGTTCTGAGCCATGTGAAATGTTTATTGCCTATGGTTGTGCCTTTGGAGCAAAGCATGCATAGTAGTGCTGCTCCCCAAACCAGAGTCACTCTGAGCCTGATTTAACAGAGGAGGGAATGGCTGCATGGGACTGGGGCTGGCAAATGGGATTATATGAACTACAGGGCTCTCTGTGTTAGTGAGTAAGACAGACATTCTGGAGACTATTTTGAGCTGGTAATCTTACTCTAGCCCAGTAATAATGTGTGCCACAAGCACTCAGCAGAACATTGTAATACCAGCCAGTCCATATGGGTTTAATTTAATCAGAGAGACATCAAATCGAAGGCCCTGACTAAGCAAAGCACTTAAGTGTGGGCTTAACCTTCGATCTGAATTTAAATGCTTTGCTGAATTGCGGACTAAATGCCTTCACTCAGTCCCTGTTTGCCAATGGTTTGATTTGCCAATGGAAATTTCCTGTGACATTTTCACGCCCATACTAGAAGTAAGCACAAATTTCCAAACTTTTCAAAGTGCGGCCATCCCTCCTCCCGCTGGTGATTGCAACGCTCACCACTCTTCCCAGCTGGTGGCTCCTACCATCCTGTGGCAACCACAGTAATTGTTTACAAAGAAAAATAGCCAATGTGTTTTTATCTGGCTTGATGCACTTTAGCAACCATAAATAAACAGGAGAGTGAGCATCATGGACCATCAGAGCACAGTGTGAGAACTCCTGCTCTAAGATCTGTCTCACGTAGGGCCAGGTTCTACCCCAGGCAGGGTATGCCCAGCTAAGAGAAAGGAAACTGAGAACCCACAGTCCACCCAGGCAAGAGTTAACTCACGTGTGTGCCTGACACACTCTTGCAGGAAGGTGTTGCTGGGGGGGACACTGACAGTGCATGTAAAGATTTACAGGATTAGGGTCTACAAGGCAAATCTGTGCAAGGGTGGGCACCCCCTCCCCCTTCAGTAGCAGGACTGGCACCCCCCCCTTGCATTAAAAAGTAACAGTTATAAAAATCTCATTTAACAGCATTTTTGCCCTTTTCCTAGCCCAGACCCCAGCCTATTCCCTTGTTTTTAAATCCTCCCCTAGTTGCATTTCATGCTGTCGTAAACTCGAGTCCTTTCCTGGTTGTTCATTCTAAATCTGGAAAGGTTACACTGCTGGCAACATCTCAGCCCTTCCTTTCAGAGGGCACCTCAGCACATTGTGCCCACTCTCTTCTGTTGCATCAGCTCCAGGAGCACCACAGACATGGCCAGGCCATGGGGCAGCAGGACGCTCCAGCTTTTTAAAGCCCCACTTTGGAGGAGGAAGGGCTCTGCACTGCCTCTCAATCCTGCCTTGCTCCATAGGCAGAGGTGAAAGTAAGCCGGTACGGGCTGGTACGGAGGACCGGTAAGAAAAGGTGAAGTAGCTACCAGCAAGAAAATGGAGCATTCTCTCCCTCGCTGACTCCTCCTCCTGGCTCCAGCAATATTGAGGGTCCAGGGGCCCGGCTCCACGAATGTTTGGGGCCGGGTCTCCCCCCGGCTCCACCTGCTGCCCCCCCTGCACCTCCCCTGAATGTGCCCCGGCCCCCCTTTGCTGCCCCCATGCACCTCCCTGGGTCCCGGTCTCTCCCAGTCCCCTGCAGCTCCATGCTGCCTGCCTGCATTAACTGCTGCCACAGGGTCCTAGCACCCCCCTTCACTACTGCCAGGGCAGTCTGCACTTCCCCTCGGACCCTTTCATTTTCCAGTGGGACCCTCCACCAGTACAGCTGCCCCCTGCCCGCAATCACTGCTCTTGCCCCACGCTGGGCAAGGGGCAGCCCCGGTGAGGCTACAGTGAGGGGCGGCAGCAGGGGAGGAGGCGCACATGTGATGGCAGCCCCCATCCCGGCATGGCACCCACCACAGGGGAGGCGAGAGGGATTCCTGGACCTGAAAGGGACCCTAGGAGCACGTGCAGTGACAGTGGAGGGGTGAGTGTGCTGCCAGGGGGGAGAAGGGGTCCCTACCCCAGAGCTCACTGCTGCTGGCAGGGAGAGGGCTGGAGGGAGTCCTCTCTGGCTCCAGTCCCAGCCTGCCTGCATCCCAAACTCATCCCCAGTCCTGCCCCACCCCAGAGCCCACACCCCCAGTCAGAGCCCTCACACCCCCGCACCCCAACCCTCTGTCCTAGTCGTGAGCCTCTCCAACACCCCAAACACCTCATCCCCAGCCACACCCCAAATCCACCCCCTGTCTCACCCAACAGCCCTCACCCCTGTACCCTCTCCCTCCACACTCCCTCTTATCCCCAAACTCCATCCAAGAACCTGCACCCCCTCCCTCCACACTCCCGCCCATCCCCAAACTCCCTCGCAGAGCCTGCACCCTGCACCCCTCCTGCACCCCAGTCCCCTGCCCCAGCCTGGGGCCTGCACCCCAGACCTCTTCCCCCACCCAAACTCCCTCCCAGAGCCTTGGGCAGGTGGGGGGTGGAATTTGGGAGGGCAGAGTTTGGGCAGGGGCAGGTTCTGGGCACCACCAAAATTTCTACAAACCTGCCACCCCTGCCGGCAAGAGCTGGTGCGCCATACCGGGGTGGACCGGCTTACTGAGGCAGCAATTTAAAGGTCTGGAGCCCAGGGCCCTTTAAATTGTCCCTGGAGACCTGCCGCCAGAGCCCTGGGGTAGCGGCTGCAGGGCTCAGGTGGCGATTTAAAGGGCCCAGGGCTCCTACCGCTGCTACCGCCCCGGGCCCTTTAAATCACCGCTGGAGCCCCACTGCCGCTACCTCAGGGCTCCAGGGACAATTTAAAGGGCCTGGGCCCTTTAAATAGCCCCCGGAGCCTGCTGGAGCCCTCGGGTAGCAGTAGCAGGGCTCTGGTGGCTATTGAAAGCGTTCAGGGCTCCCTCTGCCTCTACCACCCCGGGCCCTTTAAATAGCCACCGGAGTCCTGCTGCCACTACCCCAGGGCTCCAGCAGCAGGGCTCTAGCAGCAGGGCTCTGGAGACGATTTAAAGGGCCCTGGAGGGTAGCGGCAGCCAGAGCCCCGGGTCCTGCTGCTGGAGCCCTGGGGCGCCGTTGGCAATTTAAAGGGCCTGGGGCTCTGCTTCAGTAGCAGCAGCTAGAGCCCCAGGCCCTTTAAATCACCCCCTTTAAATTGCCCCCGAACCCCAGGGCTCCCAGCCACCTCTGCAGCTGGGAGCTCAGGGGGTGATTTAAAGGGCTTGGGGCTCCCAGCTGCTCCTACCACAGCCCTAGCCCTGAGCCCTTTAAATCCTGATTTAAAGGGCCTGGGGATTTAAAGGCTCCACCTCTTCTGGTGGAGGCCACACCCCTGCTCGGGACTCTGGAGTACCGGCAAGTCCTTTAAGTTACTTTCACCCCTGTCCATAGGGATGCTGATCCTGCAGACTGATGGAAAATCCACCCTCACCTGTGAAGGAAGCAGAGGTGGAGCAAAATCCTGGCCCCACTGCAGTCAATGGCACAGCTCCCATTGGCGTCAGTGGAGCCAGCACCTCACCGATGACCTGCACAGAGGTGGAACAGAGTCAGCCCTCTCCACCACCCAGGCTCCTTTCCAGTGTCCCAGGCTCAGGTTTCTCATCCTGATGACTCAAGTGTGCTGTTTTCCCACTTTCCCAAACCATGCCAGCCTCAGCCAGGAGAGACTCATTCCTCTCTTCCAGAGAACGCGTTGCTAATGACAGCCAGCCCCCAGGGGGCTGGTGACTAGCTGGGGCTGCCCGGCCTTCAGAAGGTCACACCAGCAGGCTGGCTCCCCGCCTTCCAAAACGTGAAAAAGAAAATAAATGACATTTACTCTCCAGAGGGAAACGGCAACGTACCAAACGAGGGGAAGGTGCCCATCAGATGCCATGGGGGGAGGGGCTGGGGTGACTTAGAAGAGACTCATGCACTTGGGAGCCCATGTCTCATTGAGCCTTAGGCTCCTATGTCACTGATGCCCTGATCCACAAAGGGACATTGGCATGGCAACACTCAGCATCACACACCTAACCCCTAGGTGCCCAGAAAATCACAGGTACAACACTGGCATCCACACAGCCCGAGCTTGGCACCCAGGTTCCTTGAACAACAAATGGGGGGAGACGGGCACTTAAGCACGGGCTCCAACAAAGTCAGAGCGATAGGCAGAGAGCTGCTTAAGCTAGCCAATGGGAGGTGGAGATGAGAGGGGTGTGTGCTAAGCCCCACCCCTCTTTAGGAGGGCGGGGCCTCAATCCAGTTGTGGTTCTGGACTTTAGGCACTTTTGAGTGTACCCCTTATATCATTCTCCATCTGCGAGGCTGATCATTGGTTTGGAAGAAAGAGTCATGCTGGATGAGTCAAGACGTGCTGCAAACAGCCGTAAGGACAGGAAAAAAGCGGTGATACTCAGACTGTGGCTCGGGACCTCTTTACAGCTCATGATATTAAAACACTGTGGGATTTAATTAGAAAGCGAACTAAGTTATTAACCAATCAGAATGCTTTTACTATGTTATTAACCAATTGTAGTTGACAAAATAATAATAGTTGGTCAGTCATTTTACTGTGAGAATTATATATAAAAACTAAATGTTTCCCCATACTGTTTGAATATGACTATATAGTGCTACAGAAAATAAAACCATGAATTCACACTCCTGTGGCTCTTTGGGGTAATTCTGATGGCTAATTTCCCCTGAGGTCTGAATAGCACTGGCTTAGACAGATGAACAGGGAATATCACCTGGAAAGGCCACCTGGGAAAATGCCAGCTAATCCAGCCAGGGATGCTACCCAAATCCAGATCTTTGTGGTGTATTTTGTGTGTTTTTTCTCAGAGTTCACAGAGCTTCTCAAACCTAAAGGCTCAGTCAGTACCCCTGGAAAGTATCATTAGAGCCATTTCCTAGAGGTAAACTGAGGCATGGACAGGTTAGATTTTGAGATTAGACATTTACCTGAGTTTAGAGAAGTTCTTGGGAGGAGCCAGGAATAGAAGCTATGGGCCAAAATCTGACCTGGTGACAGCACTGGAATTCCACCCAAGAGTGGAGCCAAGTTACGCAACTTCTGCCTTGTGACTGAGCTCTTGTTTGTCTTTTACTATTTGTCTGCCTTGTCTGTGCAGAGGACAAGCTCCCAAAGGCAAGACACACATGATGCAGAGCTTCATCTGGGGTAAACAGGCATGAAAAAAGCACTGACAATTAACACTGGCCAAGGATCTGCCTCTCTGCGTGCCTGACGCAACAGGGCCTGGCCACTGCCTTGGGTGTCTGCACACTGCTACAATACACATAGGACCAGCAGGGCAGTTCCCTTTCACCTGCCTCTCTATAGTTTATATCAGAGTGGATTCACTTTTTTTGGAGGATGCATCTCCACAGTGTAAACGCTTTGGGGCCCTGGGAGGATTTTCAGAAACACTCAGCGTTGGTGTAACTCTGTTCCCACTGGAGTTGCCTTTTGAAAATTCCCTCCGCCCCACACCACGTGTGTAGGTGTCTGTAAAGCAGGGGGGCGCCCCCCAAGTTGTACAGCAATTGGATACAGAGGGAGTCACAGCAGGGGACTGCTGCTGGGGTGATGACTTCGGATATCAGAATTATGTGGCCCCTAACGAGTGTGTTATGCTGCAGATCAGGGCGTAAGATTGAAATCGGCTTCCCCAGGCCCAGCGTGAGAGATCCTAGCAGATCTCAGTGGGAGAGCAGCAATGGACTAGATCTGAACTGAGGTGCCCTGGCAGAGACACCTTGGGAAGAGGCTATTATGGCAGCTTGGCTAGAGCTCACTCCAGTCACTAACGTCTGCTCTCAGTTCAACCAGCATCGCTTTGCCAATCTGCTGTTACAAAGACCAAAGCCGTTGATAAGTTGTCAAGCAATGTCAGTCTGCGGGAGGCCCTTCCACAGCGGGATTTCCCATCAGGAATATCCCATCCCCCCTGCTGTCGTGGCCTGGGTCTGCAGGCCAGGGCTAGGTCTACAGAGTGCCTGGGGTACTGTCTGAGTGAGGAATGTCACTGCAAAATAGGGACTCGCTCCTGACTGACCTCAATGGGACTAGCTGGGTGAGGAGGGATGACTCCTGGGAGCCAGGCTGGTGGGCCCGACTCATTGGGCTGCATCCTAGAAATCTGGAAAAGCATCATGAAAATGCTCCACAAGTCGCTGCACACTGCCGTTCCACGCAGCCTGGGGTGAAGGGCTGTGACTCATATGTAAACCAGCACAGGGCCCGGCACACAGTGCCTTCAAGGTACTGGCTGTGTGCCCAACATGGAAGGCATGGTACGGCCAAAGGGCTCTGCTATGCCAGTGTCTGTATGCCAACCCAACACACCACTCCTCACTGATCCCGCCTTGCCCTGGCTGAGCCAGGTCTGAGCAGACTCATTGTTCTCCTGCCGGAAGGGAAATCCCAGGACTACTTACCACACCTATGGAGAAATAGTTGTTGATGATGCTGTACGGGACAGGGTCTCCGTTCTCTTCCTTGTCCGTGGGGATCACGTCAATCCGCCACCGGTCCAACATGACCTCAATGCTGTGCTCAATGTCCTTCAGCACCTTCAGCAGGCTGCCCCCTTCGTAACCTTGGGAGGGACAAAGGATGGGATTGTTGTTAGCGCAAGAGAGATGCTCAGAGCAGCACAGTGCCTGCCAATGGGGCACATGGCAGTGCCACTTGGAGTCAGGCGACGAGAGGGTTAACTGGGGCAGCTCGCTAGTGTACACCTCCGCTGGCAATGGGTGGGACACACAGCCCAGTGCCATGCCGAGTTGGCAGGGGTCACTGGTGGCACAGGGGGCATGCTAAAGTGTGGCCATCTGTAGTACAGAGACTTGCTCATGGCTGGTAGGGTGCAGCAGCGACCAGGGCTGGTGTTGTCAGCAATGAACAGGGCCCAGCACTGACTGCAACGGCAGATCAGGCTGCGAGGGCCTGATAACGACCGACAGGGTTGCTGAGAGGGACTCAGCAAGACCTGGGATCAGAAGGGGGAAGATTGTGGGGTAACTGGCAGTGGGCAGGACTCAGCAGGTTGTGGGGTCACTGGCAGTTCCATAGATGTTTCCCTGACCAAGGATCAAACCCAGGCCCCAGTGGGGAAGGCACCAAATTCTGACCACTAGACCATCAGGGAGACACCACACGTTGCTCAGCAGTGACTAGGGTCAGGGTCGGGCCTGTGGGGTCAGGGCAGAAATGGGTCGGGTCTGGGGGGTCACGGGTCAGGTCTGCAGGGTCAAGGCTGAGGGGTCAGGGCAGAGATGGGTCAGGTCTGGGGGGGGTCACTGACAGAGATGGGTTGGGTCTGCACGGCCAAGGCTGAGGGGTTAGGGCAGAGATGGTTTGGTTCTGGGGGGGGCCAGGGCAGAGCCCAGTCAGGTCTGGGGGCCAGGGCAGAGCCGAGTCGGGTCTGGGGGGCCAGGGCAGAGCCGGGTCGGGTCTGGGGGGCCAGGGCAGAGCCGGGTCGGGTCTGGGGGCCAGGGCAGAGCCGAGTCGGGTCTGGGGGGCCAGGGCAGAGCCGGGTCAGGTCTGGGGGCCAGGGCAGAGCCGAGTCGGGTCTGGGGGGCCAGGGCAGAGCCGAGTCGGGTCTGGGGGGCCAGGGCAGAGCTGAGTCGGGTCTGGGGGGCCAGGGCAGAGCCGGGTCAGGTCTGGGGGGCCAGGGCAGAGCCGGGTCAGGTCTGGGGGGCCAGGGCAGAGCTGGGTCGGGTCTGGGGGGCCAGGGCAGAGCTGGGTCGGGTTCATGGTGCACTGGATGGGTCCCAGCAGGGTGCAGAGATTGGAAGAGAGTGAACAGGACCATCACTCCCCCCCCCCCATGGAGTGCCATCACAGTTGCTGGAGGCGAGCGCTGCAGAGTGGGAGGAGGCTTTGCAAAGATTAGCTCCAGGTGGGAATAAATCCACTCACTGGAGCCCCTGCGCAAGCAGCAGAGCCCACCTGGACTCCCAGGGTTCTGGGGTTGGCCCCTCTGCATCTTGTTAGAATAGCATCCTATTCACCGGGCCCAGGGTTGTCTCTACACAGAAAAAGGATGCAGGCGGTTCACATGGGCCACTGGGCTTTGTCCAGATCCACTGCCCAGGTTTCAGAGCCAGCTCTCTGGAACTGCAGGAGCAAGAGCTGCGAGTCCAGCTGGGAGCCAAGTTGCGGCTGTTCCTAGCCCATGGCGAGTAACAGCCGGGCCAGCAGCCCACATGGGTGGCCACAGCGCCCACTCTCTACCGAGGCTCTTCTCCAGGGCCCATCCCCAGGGTATCCAAGAGCCTCCCACTGTCCCTTGGCCACAGGATGGGGACTGTGTGTTTGAACATTCTGCCTCTCCTCTGGTCTTGGTGCCTGTTGCTGTTGTTGTGGGAATGGCAAGCTGCCAAGCTGGTATTTTGCTCAGAAGGCGGGGAGGCCTGGGGATCATTCTCACCTCCTCCAGCAGGACGTGCCATGGCCTCGCACCAGCTGCCAAGACAGCTCTCCTCTGCTGGCATGAGACTGTGTCCGGGGGCTGCTCAGATCAGCGCTGCCGTGGATGTAGCTGCCGGCAGAGCTCTCGGCCCCTTAGCAAGACCTGCTCGTGGAGGTAACTCAGTCCAGTGCCAGACAATGGCACACCAGTGGGAACCCTGATCTCGAGGTGGATCTGCTGTTCTGCAGGGAGCCGGCCTCATGGGCGGAGCATGAGGTGGGGCCAGATGGCTGCTGGGTTCTGGCCCAGCTGATGTCAACGCCCACATTCCCAGCCCAGCCCAAGGCCAGCAATCCAGCACTGAACCATGAGGGCCTTGTCTCTGACCACGGCCCAGCATTCGGGGGCGCAGTCTTCATGCCAGCAGCCAGTGACCGGCTATTTTGGCAGCAGGAGCTATCTGTATGTCCAGAGGCCACGAGGGATACTGACCAACTCCCGGCTCTGGACCAAGGAGACTACCGGAGCGCAGACTCCCTTGAGAGCAGGAGCTGCTGTGAGGTGACCTGCTTTTCACACCTCTCCCCCTTCCTGCCAGAGTCACCTCTGTCTTGCTCAAGTTTAGCTCCCATCACCTGCTTCTCTGCCACATGCCAGGGACCAAGCTAGCCAGGTGATGGGCTGCAGGAGGGGCTGAGTTAGAGCCAGGTCAGTGTTTGAATCCATGCTGCCTCTCTCTTCCGGCTGGGGCTGCATGCAGACACTAAGCACGAAGGGCGACGGTGATGGGTGGCTGCTCCTCGAGCTCTGAGCCTGACCCACAAGGATCTCTCCTGCGCAGTGCTTACTGGCCGACCCCGTGGGGATACATGGGCTGGGGTCAGTGGTTTCGAAAGCTGCAGGAATCGGGAGCTGGAGTTGTTTTCTGTGGGGGTGTGAATGGCCCTTGTTAAGTGACTTTCCCACTCCGTCGTGCATGGTGATCAGGAGAGGCTGGTGGCCAGAGGATTCCCCAGCTCAGATGCACACACATGGGAACCCGAGGGGGAGGGAGCAAAGGGCAGATGAAGTGGTGGTGGAAACCCCAACTTGTGCAGTGGCAAACTGGCCTGGTCAAGGAGAGGTGGCCCAGCCCAGCCCGACGGCAGGCGTGGGGAAATTCAGAGCCAAAACGGGGTGCAAACGCCCTGCTGTACTAGATCAGGGTGCTCCTGGAGAGGCGAGGGACAGCCAACTTTCGTTTGGCCCAAACCCAAACTGGGCCATCCAGTGCATCGCACACTCCACAGGGCTCCATTTCCCGGCAGGGCATTTGCTGTTTCTCTGGTGCTCCAGTGTGGGAAGGGCTCAGTGTCTGCTGCAGTGCTGCCAGGCAGGAAAACCATTCAGCTTCATGGGGGATTTCGGTGCGACACCCCAGGCCTCGCCCCCCGGAGGCTCAGTCCAGTGCCCAGGGGCGCCGTGTGATCCCAGGCAGAGAGAGCAGCGAGCCACCCAGCAAGGCACTGGATCGGGGGAGTCCAGAGGGGACTGGATGGGAGGCAGAGAAGAGCCAGCAAAAAGCCTGGGACGCCCAGGACAGGAGGAGGGGAAGGAAGGGAGAGGGGGCATGATTACCTCTGGAAGCCAGAGGAAGCCCTTCCCTTCCAGCTCCATTCAGAGGCTGGGCCCGGCCCAGAGTCCATGCCGCTCACTAGCAAGCCAGGCCACTCTGGGATTTGGAAGACTAGAAGCCTAAGAAAAATCTCTATGTCTTCCCAGTCAGAGCCTTTCCAATCCCACAGAGCGACGGCACCAGTCACGGACTGGATTAGAGCAGCACCTAATGTGCTGTCAGGGCTCAGTGCGCTAGATGCTGTATGTACATTCAGCAAGAGGTCGTCTCAGCCCCAAAGAGATCACAGCCCAAGCTGGCAAGACCAAGGGGGAGAAAAGAATTGTCCCCCCTGCTGTACAGATGGGAGGGGCTGAGGCCCAGAGTAACTCGGCTGAGGTCACTCAGGGATGGAGCTGGGAATGGAACCTGGACTGCCTAACTCCCCGGCCAGGGTCTAACACAAGCCCAGAAGAACTGGAAGTTGGAGAAGGAAGATCTGGGTTGTCAGAGTCTGAACGGTCTCTCCTCTATACTCTGCTCTCCCCGCTCAGAAGGACCGGGGAGCTACAGTGACAAGAACACAGCTGCCACTAACAGCTCGGTGGAGACGCAGATGCAGACAGGTTAGCTTTGCAAACAAGCAGGTAGAGAGGCCAAAGCAGATGTATCACTTAATAACCCACAAAAATGGAGCCCACGTGACAAGGGTCTGTCACACTCTCACACATGCAGCCGGTTGCTGTACTTGTATGTGTGCCTCGCTCTCCCATCCCCTGGGTTGGCTTGTCTCCTCAGGCCTCCTCTGTGCACAGACTTGTGCTGGTTTAACTAAAGGTGTGTTATGGAGCCATTGCAGCCCACCATGTAGACGCTCTGATTTCTGTTTATATCCGTGCAGCTGAAGTCAGCTCCTTACCAGCTAAGCTACGCTGAAATTAGCACACCCACCCAGGGCTTTGCACCTGTTTAACTACAGCAGTTTTTAAACCGATGCAAGTTAATCTGGCACAACTCTCCTGTGTAGACAAGGCCCCAGAGCACAGCCTCTTCAGAGCAGGGCCTGTGTCTGTTCAGAAAACACCGACTGCACGTGAGTGCAATAGCAGGCTAGCTACATGGAGTGAGGCGCTGGCTGAAGGCACTGTTGCTGCAAGAGAGATTGCCATTCTAACCGGGACCCTGTAGCTTGCTCCATGGACATGGACTCCCATGCCCAGTGCTGGGGTCTGCTGGCCGGGAGCACGTTACAGCATTGGGGCCTCAGCTGGGATTTCATTTCTCCTTTGCTGGCATTCTGATGAAGCATCTGATAAACCATCCCCACAGAAAGCCAATTCTCAGGCTATTTCAGGGAGAAGATGGGGAAGATTGGAACCAAAACTGTGCCATGAAACGTGACTCTTGCAGCGGTGACGGAGAGAACTCCTTGTTATTATTCCCTATTTATAGAAACAGCAGCTCTGGTGTACATGGTACGCATGAGAGGAGAATACGACAAGGTCCCAAGGACCTCCCCCATCCCAGTTAGCTAGGTGATGTACTTCGAAATGGCAATTCCTAGCTCGTCTATGAGGTCGATCTCAAAGCGCTTTACAACGGAGGTCAGTGCAGATGTAGAAACTGAGGCACAGAGCATTAAGTGGCCTGCATAAGGTCACCCTGTGGCAAAGCCAGGAATAGAACCCAAGGGTCCCAGTCCACTGCACTATCCACTAGGCCACACCCTCACCCAAGGGTAGATGGAGGAGAAGCCCCTCACACCCCATAAGAATTTGAATCCTTTGCCTGGGCGGCTCCAGCAGATCAGCTGTGTGTCTAGAAAAGCAGAGGGGTGACTCACCAGGGTACATTTTCAGCCTACTGCAGCTGAATTTGCCATGTTCACTAGCATTAACAGCAAGTCCTCGTGCATCTGGACGGCAAGCACGGTGGTGAGTTTGCGCCATGCGTCCATACATCCCGAGAAGGGACAGTTTGCCCCCTGGATGTACAGCACGTGACTATAAAGGCAGCTTGGAAGTGAGTCCTGTGGTGCTCGGGGCAGAGTGGGCCAGCTGGCCAAGTCAGGAAGCCTCACCTCCTCCCCAGCGCAGACACCTGGCCAGGTCGTTGCCCGTTCCCAGTGGCAGGACAGCTACAGGGGGGTGCTTCAGCAAGTTCGCCTTGTCTGCAATGCAAAGAGAGAAGGCTGTTAGCACAGACACAAGCCAGCGGCCTCTCGGCTAAGTCCCCGTCCTATTATCCACAATGCAGGGGCTCCCGGGAAAGTGCAAAGAGCTGAAAACCAGACTCAGCCTTTCTGGGAAAAAACAGAGTGATTCTGCTTCTTTGTGGCACTGCAGATTCCAGGGAGAGCCTGTGCCAGCCTGGAAATGGGGCAAATGCATGTGAAAGCATGAGCATACCCGGGTAGCAAGCAGGTGTCCTCTACCCCTGGCAATTCCATCCACAAGAGGGCAGCTGCAGGCAGGAGCCAGTGTCTCATAGCTCAGCCTGCTTCCCAGGAGCTGCCAGAAGATGCCATTGGTAGGGGCCTCCTAACATGGGCAGCAATAGAGTCTCAGAGGGGTGTCTTCAGAAGAGAGCTCCGCACACCAGGGAGAAGCCATGTGACCCGGTGCGGCGGGCAGGCCACGGGGCAGAGTGTGGAGAGGGGTTCCACCCGCAGAGCCATGGGAGCAGAGAGGAGCAGAGGGGAGGCTGCAGGACATGACAGGGACAGGACAAAGCCAGAGGGGTGGCAGTGAGCAGGGCTGCCGTGGACGATAAACCAGACAGCAGGAGGCAGGCACTTTCCCAGCACTGGGGAAGGCTTGGGGGCAGCAGGAAACCAGCGCCAAGTCAGGCAGGAGAGAAGAGAGCTAGGGTAGAATGGGGCCCTGCTGCCCCTTAGCCTATTTTCTGGGGACGTGCAGGTCTGTTCCCACCACACAGAGTCAGACCAGCGAGCTCCATCACAGCGTCTCATCCAGGCTACAAGCGCGGCTGCTCCATGGTGCGGCAGCTTACGCATCTCCTTAGCTCAGGTCTCTTGGGCACCTGTGATCCCGAGTTACCTATGCAGTCCAGGATCCAGCCAACAGTCCCATCCCCGCCGCATGCCAGGACACGAAAGTCTGGGGTGTCCCGGAAAAAATTCAACCTGGAAAGTGGAAGCACAAGGAGGGAGAGTCAGGTGATCACAGGGGGTGGCTTATTGCTGGCAGGGGGGTGGGAGAGGACGACAGTGGCAGGGAGAGGTAAGGATGGGGTGTGAGGAGGTGGGCTGTCTATCATCTCCATACCCAGGAGTCGGTCCCCCTCGGTCCAAGTTGTACACTTGTCTGGGGTTGAGCAGATAGTGGAATTTCCGAAGGACTCTGTGGAAATAGAGGGCGAGTGAGAGATGGAAACAGAAGGAAACTATCCCTGGAAACAAAGGAGAGCCATGCAAATGGGCCGTCTGGCCTAGAGGATGCGGATAGGGAATCCACCCACAGGGCAAGGCTGGCACGGGGCAGATCCCCTTGCAGAAACCCCGGCCAGAGCCTGCCACCAGGAGGGGCTGCTGTTGCTTACTCTCAATCTTTGCTCATTATGTGGGGCTCCTAGCAACACAAACAGAGAGGAAGAAAAGTCAGCAGCAAAAGCTCAGTGCCCCAGGGAGCCGGGCATCCCGAGCACTCCCCACTGTACAGCAACTTTCACCCAAACATCCCTTGGATGGCAGGTGAAGGACGGCCCAGACTAGCTCCAGCTCACCCATATCGCAGAAGGACCAGCATGGTTAGTAACAGGGCCCCCAGTCTGCCCCAGGGGCACCTGTGCAGATTGCCTCTGTCCCAAGCAGCTCCTCTCATCTCTACCTGCCCCCAAGCTCCCCAGATCCATAGGCCTGACTGGGGAGGGAGCAAATGCTCAGCCAGTGCCTCTGGGGAGCAGAGAACGTACCTTTCTCCTTGTCTCCCTCCACTTTTGGGATTCACGAACACCAGTAGAGGGTGGGTCCCGGGCCGGGGGGTGATCTGAAATGCAAAGAGCGGAACACGACCCACCCCTGAGACATGTATGAAAACCACCCATCCATGGGGAGGCGGGGATGGGTGGAGCCTCAGATGAGCTCGAGTCACGAGGCCCTGCTGCAAAGGACACAACACAAGACGGGATGGTCCATGCTCTCAGTAAGGGAGGAGAGAACCCCGCACAGAGGAAGGCACCAGTGAGGGACACTGAGCGCAGGCTCCGCACCATGGCTCCATGCCCAGTGGGGAACTGCCCAGCAGGTGATGGGGGACATGACCAGGGGCGGCTCTAGACATTTCGCCGCCCCAAGCACGGCGGCATGCCGCGGGGGGCGCTCTGCCAGTCGCCGGGAGGGCAGCAGGTGGCTCCGGTGCACCTCCCACAGGTGTGCCTCCAGAGGGTCCGCTGGTCCCGCGGTCCGCTGGTCCCGCAGCTTTGGTGGACCTCCCACAGGCACGCCTGCGGGAGGTCCACCGGAGCCACCTGCCGCCCTCCCGGCGACCAGCAGAGCACCCCCCGTGGCATGCCGCCCCAAGCACGCGCTTGGCGTGCTGGGGCCTGGAGCCGCCCCTGGACATGACAGGGCAGAGCCGTGTGGCTGCTCAGCTCTGCCTGCCGATATTTTCATCATTAACGATGTGCGTCATGATGCAGGCCATTGCGCCAGGTGCTGTCCAACCACAGAACAAAGAGATGGTCCCTGCCTGCAGTCTATATAACAGATGGATGCAAGAGACGGACGGGGAGCACAGGGAAACAGGGAGATGATACTAATGCCATAAACTGACCATTCACTGAAGCTGCGCCTCAGAAACAACAGGCAACACAAGGGAGAAATAAAGGCCATTGTGGGGAAAGGATCGCAGGGTCATTGACACACTAGACAGACTGTCCCAGAGTTCATTCCAATACCCGGAAGTCAGTAGACACAAGCAAAGCTGGCCAGCAGGGGGAACGTGACCCCAGCCAGCCATCAGAGTGCATGAATAGTCTAGCTCCCTGTCAGACCCTCATCCCCTGCTGGCCTGGGCCTGAGACTTCAGCACCCTGCCCCTGGGTTTCTCACTCCCAGGCCAGCATCTGAGCCTCCTGGAGACCGAGGCAGCTCAGAGCCACCTACCTGCAGGCCGTGCCCGTCCAGCGTGGTGGTATTGAATTTGAAGGCCTGTGCGGTGTCGTCTGGACAGGTGCTGGCAGGGGAATCGCTGTCTGATTTCCTGGGGTGGGACTGCCTGTCCTTTTAGAAGGAAAAAGATGCACGGAATCTAACACACGAACGAAGAGCGGCGCTAAGAAGGGGCATTTGTTTGTCAGACTCCAGCGTCCAGGATCGGTCTAGCAGAAACAAGTCCCCATGGGGACTTGCAGTTTCCATGACAGTGGTCACAGCGTAGGCACAGGCCTGAACACCCTGACTGAGAGCCGAGTCACAGTTGCTCAAAGACCTGGAAATAACACGCCAAGACAACAGCCACACCCAGCACAACCACAGCCTGCAAGCATTGCCCCCCCAGCATCCACTGAGCCTCACTCCAATAGTGCCATCCCCAGAAAGCATGCACCGAAGGACAGGAGATGCCTCCTCATGGCACAGTCTGAGCTGTGATCTGCTGGTTTCTTCCATAGGCCCAGTTACAACCTGCTACATGGTGGGGGAAGACATTTGTGTGTGCATGGTTATAATAGGCCAAGCGCCTGGGCCATGGTGGCCCTACCCCTTCCCCTCCCTCCTGGGAGTGGGCTTCTGCTGGAAGTTTATGCTTATTTATTATGTGCCATGCAGGTTCCCGTGCAGCTGAGGAGGCAGTGGACTCCCCAGGGAGATTATCGATGAACCCGGAAGCTGAGTGGCAGATACCACCTCCTTAGCCCCCCCGGAACCTGCATGGCCCATATAAAAGCTCAGCATTCTCCGCTAGCCACTGCCTGGCTGCACCTCTCCAGCACTCCACCCCCCATCCCAGAGGTTCCCGCCGCCGCTCGCTGGTTCCTCCTCTCCTCCCCGCTTAGTCCCCCTGCCACCACGTCCCTCCTGACTGGGGGGGAGAGAGGAGGGATGCACACTTTGAGTAGTGGTGGGGGGCTGAACAGGGAGGAGGGGGGAAGGAGAGGAGAGACGCAGGAAACGGGGCTGAGCAGGGGAGGGGGCGGGGTCTGGGGTGGAGCAGAGATGGGGCTTGGGGTGAAGTGTGGGCAGGGTTGTGGAAGGAAGAGGTGGGGGATGGGGAGCTCACCTCCCCGAGGGGAAGCTTCACCCGTCACCCATGTGTGTGTGTGGTTTTGCTGGGCGGTGTGCACTGCAAAGCTGAGCTGATCCTTTGAAAGCCACAGTGTAATTGGACAGAAGAGGTTTCTTTGTGTTCAGTAAGGCCAGGGATGTTGTGGGTGTGAGGAGCTGTGCACTCTTTACCCATCCGGCGCATGGCAGGATAGCATTTTCATGATATTTGCAGTTGCACCCTTGCAAATTAAAGCAGCATGGGGTGGTCAGAGTTAAGGTTGTGCCCTGCAGTTCCTTGAGGGGTGCCCTGCGGGCAGCATCGTGTCTGTTGCTAGAGGAGTGAGCATGCTGCAGGGCTGCGATGCTACTGGGCTGATGCAGGCCTATTGGTATCGGGCTGGGATGACTGCTGCCTTGCCTTGGGATAGCCTTGCTCCACGGGGCTCGCAGGGTGGAGCCATGCACTCAAGCAGATGTGGCTTTGAGTTACCATAGGTTTCGGGGGGGGAGGGGACACTGAAGAGGGCATGTGCATGCCCCTGCCCCTCACTGCCGTACGGGCCAGAAGAGGCAGACATACCAGAACCACTGGGCAGATGTCAGAGGGCAGCAAGATGTGGTCCTTGAGCTGCCCCCCGTCACACTCTGGCTTCACATGGGAGGCACATTTGTTGTGAAGCTGGGAAGAGAGAGAAAGGAGCGTGAGAGCGTGACTGCCGCCCCTCCCCGCCGGGCAGCTGGCCTCTCAGCTCTGGCTCTCCAACCCTTTGAGCTGACAGCATTATGCATGGAAGCCCCAAGCACCACAGACCAGAGAGCCCTGGGCACTGTAATATGGCAGGGGGAGCAGAGTTCAGCTGAGGGGTTTTCTATCCCCCATGCCAATCACTCTCTGCATTAGCTCTTCCCTGCTTCCTGGAATCCCCTCGTCTCATTCTGTCCCTGCTTGTTTCCACCCGCTTCCTGTTGCCCTTGTCACATCCCCCCCCTTCGCCGGGATCTCAAGGGAAGAGGGCTCAGGGCTGCTCTACTACACGTCACAGTTTTGAACAATATTTTGTCCCACATGGAGATGGAAAGTCCCAACCGTGCCATTTTGAGGGGAAGGGATCTCTGGAACATGCCATTGCAGGAGAACCGAGCCAGAGTTTTTCTGCTTGCCAGCTGCCCTCCTTGGCTCGTGTCAGTTTCCCCACAGGTGGAGCATGAAACTAACAAGCGCCTTCCTGGCCTCATTCGGATTTCTGCTATGGAACACTTGGATTTGGCCGCAAGGGGCATCGTGCCAATGGAAGGGTCGCAACCTGCTCCACCCCTAAGTGCCACTGTGCTGGGGAAAGTGACGTGTTTTGGGTTCCTGCAGCACAATGCCTGAGCTGTCAAATCCTTGGCCCTGCGCTAGGGAGTGCCAGGGTGACTGTCCCTCCCCAGGCCGCCTCTCAGATCTCATCTCTAACCCGAAGGAAGAGACGGTTAAAGTGGGCTGGGAAACCAACTGAGGCTTCTCCAGGCCTGTCACAGCCTTTCCCTCCCACTGGCAGAGGCCATTGCCTGTATTTGTCATGCTGGCACAACGGGCCGTGGGACTTGTCAGACCCTGTGTGAGTGCCGCCAGGGCAGCCGAAGAGCTCGAGGAGCCCAGTTCTCCGGGAGAGCTGGCACCATTCTCCTCCCCCTCGCAGAGCCTGTGCATTGGGCCACCTGTTTCGGCCGCAGAGTGAGCCCAGTGCTGATGGCAGTTGCTCAGTCACAGCCTGAAAAAACACAAGCTTCCCCTGCAGCCCCGGCTGGCAGACCTGGACCCAGATATAGTGGGGTCACAGGTAGGTCATTCATTTTTCACACCGAGCCAGCCACTGGCTTCTCAGTGGAGCCGCTCAGCACTCACGGTGACAGCAATTCATAGGAGGGCTCACAAGGAACGGGGCGGGCACCTGCTCATTTCACACAGGCCAGCAGCTCTCCTTCTACTTGTCAGGTGGTAATGGGTTTTTGAACATTCCTGACATGGGCTGGTAGCCTAGGAGCAAATGGTTTTGTGTATCCCACCCCCCGGAGCCATTCAGTCTCCCTGACATCCCTGCACAGCGTCCCCTCCACGTACTCACTGTGATTTGACACCATGCACAGTGTAGCCCGGTAATACCCTGGTAGCACTTGATGCTTTTGTGGCACCGGTCACACTTGACTGGGGAGTTCCCCTCGATCCAGGTGTGCTGCATGACCTGAAAGAACAGGTGAGAAATGAAAGAGAGATGGCGCCATCTGGGCCAGCATTGAAACCCAGAGGCTAACGGGCAATGGGAATTGGGCACACAGGGAATCTGTTGAGTCAAAGGTCTCTCCGGAGACCCTGGATAAACAGGGGTCTGGACTGCCACTGCTCCGTTTCCTTGGACACTGGCCTGCTTTGCACACCAGACAACGGCAAAGAGGCCCAAGCACCAGCAGGCGTTGTCCTGTTAAAAAGAGCTGCTCTGCGAAGTTCTCGGACATCTCTCTTTGCCCTGTTCTGAGGGGGTAACTGGATGCAGGCTGTCCCTGTATGGCCAGCCAGCCACAGGGAAGGCTGCCGGCCCCATCCTCTGCTGCTCCTCCACCTTGGGAGAGCCAGTGCTATTATACCTTTGGGGAGCCTGGCACGTAGCGCAAACCATGGGAACCTAAGGGATCTGCAGGTTAATGGGCAGGGGTGGTTATGTGTGGGGGAACTGGGCCCATCCTCGCCGTCCCCAGTATCCATTCTAGTGGAGCTTTTGACCACTCTCAGCTGGATCTCAGGTTAGTCCATTGGCCAATAGTCTGCTAACCCCCCAGCTAAGGTAGAGTGGAAGTCCTGCTACTGAAGGGGGGGTGCCCACCCTTCCACTGCCTCATCTCCCTTGCTGAGCGCAGGTACACGGTTGAGCTGCCAGCCACTCTCACAGGGAAATCCCATGGCTGTCTCCGATAACAGCACATCCTGCATGGGCGTTAGCAGAGCTGGAAGGGAAACCAGTCAGTAGTCGTGCACACACGTGCTACTCACATTGGTGTTCCTCTTGGATTTCACGTATGTGCTGATGCATGAGGCAATCTCTTTGGACACACACCGTTCATGGACGGTATATTTACAAACTGCAGCAGAGATGGGAAAAGAAGTCAGCTGTGACCCCTCGGTACATGTATGCTGCATACACTTCAGAACCACCCCAGGATACAGACAAGAGCCAGAGCTCCCATGCATCTAGGTGATGCGCGGTGTTGGTCAGAGCCAGAGTCAGAGCAGGGAGGCAAGTAGTGGGAGCTACCCACCATCTCGCCTGCCATGTGAAGGGGTGGGCTGCCTGCTAGCTTATGAAACAGAATGGGCCAGAGCCTGCAGGTTTCCAGCAGCACATGCAGGGAAAGGCCGAGCACCTTCAAACTCCACTGACCCCCAGGGGGAGTTAGGCACTCACTGCCTCCCAGGCACTGCTCCGCAGTTGCAGGCTCAAGCCTCTACCGTTGAATTAACAGGAGAGCAGGAAGCCTGGAGGAAGATGCTGCAGGGAGGGGAGAGCAGTGCCCCCTGCTGGCAGAGATGAGTGACGGGCACCGTATAACTGTCTAGGGAGCTCGGGTATGGAGCCTGACCATGAGCACTTTGGAGGACCCAGCGGAGAACAGGACCCCAGTGTAGCGGTTATCTAGTCTCTGGGCCGTGGGAAGAGGGATGCCTTACTGGGAAGGAGGGGTTGTTTGCTTGGCTGAGTGTTAATGCTGACACTCCATTCTCAGCTCTCCCCGACTGGGCCAGGGCACTCCAGGTAGGGGAGAAGGACCTGGACTAGGGGAAGGTTTTACATTCCTTGGGCAAAGCCGGGTGAGTTAGGGATCGAGGTTCAGACTAATCTCTGAAATTCCCAGCCTTTGGAGACTGCAGTCAAACATGTCAAGTTACCCAAATGCAGCTTTTGTTGTTAAGGATAGGAAAGCAAGAAAGGGCCAGAGCCCCGTTATCCAGAGCTGGGGTTCTGGCTGCAGCCCTGTTATCCAGGGCCAGGGTTCTGTCCACAGCCCCGTTATCTGGGGCCAGGGTTATATACTCATTGACTTTAAGACCAAAAGGGACTATAGTGATTTAGTCTGGCCTCCTGCACATCGCAGGCCACAGAACCTCACCCTCCCACTCCTGCAATAGACTTGCTTTCCTCGGATGCTTGTGGCACCCAAAGCATCCTGAAAGAAATGACAAAGGCTGTGCTGCAAAGCAAGGGCAGCGGCTGAACGCTGGTCAGTGTGCTGCAGTGCGACAGGCCATGCATGGGACGCAGAGGGCTAGGAGAGCGGGACTCACAGGAGCAGCACAAGCCCTGTTTCCGGACCCCCAACAGCATGGTGCGACAGAAGTTGCAGTAGGCAGGTTTCTTGAAGTGCTTCAGTCTCCAGGCATGCTGCCCGTCGTCCTTCACGTTCTGCAGGCAAAGCACAGTGGGAGTTAGGGAGAGGCACAGAGGGGGTCCGGGGTAGATGGGGCAGCAATTTGCTGACACCAGGGACTGTTCGAGGTCTGTTCTGGAGAAGGCAGCTGATCTGCTTGTGCTTTTCCACTGTGTGTTTAAGGACAATAGCGAGTAATTTAGGTAGCTTTACTCATTTCTCTCCATTGCTCGTAAAAGCTCCCTAGAGTCAAACGCTGACAAACAAAGTCCCCCTCCCCCGACTTCTTCCCATTAGCAAACTGGGAGGGTGTCTCTAGCAGGGTCCCGCAGGGGTCAGTCCTGTATCCGGTACTAGACCATATTTTCATGAATGACTCGGATAATGGAGCGGAGAGTATGTTTATACAATAAGCTGGGAGGGGCTGCCAGCATTTTGGGGGACAGGACTAGAATTCAAAATGACCTTGCCAAATTTGAGAATTGGTCTGAATTCACCAAGCTGAAATTCAATAAAGACGAGTTCAAAGTACTTCACTTAGGAAGGAAAGATCAAATGCACAACTGCAAAGTGGGGAATAACTGGGTAGGTGATAGTGCTGCTAAAGAGGACTGGGGGTAATAGTGGAGCACAAATTGAATATGAGTCAACAATGGGATGCAGTTGCAAGAAAAGTGAATATCATTCTGGGTTGTTTTAATAGCAGTGTTGTATGGAAGCCACGGGAGGTAATTGTCCCACTCTGCTCGGCACTGGGGAGGCCTCAGCTGGAGACTGTGTCCAATTCTGGGCGTCTCACACTAGGAAAGATGAGGACAAACTGGAGAGAGTCAAGAGGAGAGCAACAAAAATGACAAAAGGTTTAGAAAACCTGACTGATGAGGACAGGCAAAAAAACTGGGCACGTTTAGTCTTCAGAAGAGAAGACAGAGGGGGGACCTGATAACAATCTTCAAATATGTTAAGGGCCGTTATAAAGAAGATGGTGATCAACTGTTCTCCATTTTGTCTGAAGGGAGGACAAGAAGCAATGAGATTAATCCGCAGCAAGGGAGATTTAGTTTAGAGATTAGGAAAAATTTTCTAATTATAACTGTAGTTAACTCTGGAACAGCCTTCCAGCGGAGGTAGTGGAATTGCCTGTTTGCTGGGGAATGCGGAAATCCCTGCAGATAAGGTTGTCCCTTCGGGTATGTCTACAATGGAGCAGGAGATATCATTTCCAGCTTGAGTAGACATACCTGCTCTGGCTCTGACCAAGCTAGCGTGCTAAAAATAGAAATATCACTGCAGCAACGTAAAGGGTGGGATGGGACAACCACCCAAGTATGTGCCTCGAGTTTCAGACAGGATCATACTTGGAATGACTAACCCATCCAGCTGCTCATGTTGCTGCGGCTACACTTCTATTTTTAGCATGCTAGCTCTACAAGCTGGAAATCATACCTCCCGTGTAGACTTACCCATAGTGTGCCAGGCAAAGAGATGTACAAGTTAAACTATTACATAGAATATGCTTCACATCTAGCTTTCTGGTTTGCTAGATCCTCCTGATCAGGTGGAAATACGGCAGTTTGGTACCTACATACATGGACACATTCCTTATTAAAGACAGCTTGGGGGAAGACCACGCTATAAACAAATACAAAACCATCCGGCACTATTCAACCTTCTTCCAATATTAGGCGGATAAGAACACTCTGAACCAACAGCCCGATGATGCTGGCTGTCATCTCTTATTTTCTGGGCCATCATTTCTGTACCGAAGAATCCTAGCTCGCTTCGTATAAACAGTGGGGCTCCAGTCACCCAGCGATATAGAGAGGAATTTCCCAGACAGATAGTCTCTCTCTCAATCTCACACACACTTGAGTTTAACAAATAATTCATTTCACTCATTTTGCCTCTTTCTGTTTACCAGCTGCCCACAAGTAGCTTACAATTGATTCCAATGTATTTGCTATGCAAAGTCATTTGCTGAACAATTAGAGCAAATCATTCCGGCTCAGCCTGTGCCCAGTTTGTTCAACCTTCAAGCTGTGCTGATTCTAGAGAGATTACACACCATACGTTTGTGTTCCCTGATTGGATGAGCACAGCTCTTAGGCTCAGGTTTAAGGCACAAGCACTTTCCAATAGTCTTAAAATTCCCTGTTCCCTTCAACATTCCTGCCAGTCAGTTTGTTTGCTAGCTTATCTGGGGAGGTCAAACACAAGAAGGGGCACAAACACAGCTGCAGTGAATGCGTTTCACATTTCAAATGACTATGGACAGCAAATTTTAATGGGATGAATTCAGGCCTAATATACATTTTACATATAAAGAACTTCATCAGAATTTCCTGGAAGTCAGGAAATACCTTAACTCCGCCCCTTGTACTTCATCACACAGTGAATCAGTCCCATAGCAGACACTGGGCTATCATCAAATATTTGACCTGCTTGTCACATTTTTGAAATGATTAATAATAAAAAAAACTATTCCACGTGCCAAACAACAAGCCTGGTGTGCTTGCGATCCCAAATGGTTGAGACAAGAGAGAGACTGAAATCTTAGGTGCTGGAACGGGGGGAGGAGGGGGCCATGGCAGTAAGGGTGAGCAACGGGAGGAAGGGGAGGGGTCTTGGGGGGAGGAGGTGGCATGGGACAGGGTCTTGGGGGAAGGGGCAGGGCTAGGGCGGAGCCTCAGGAGAAAGGGGTGGTGTGGGGGCAGGGCCTCGGGAAGGGGCAGTGTGAGGTGGTGGGGCCGTGGTTTTGGGTGCCGATGCCCCCACCCCCTGTTAGGAAGCTTCTGCTGCCCCTGGTGGGAACGCCTTTTAACAGTCAGCCAAAAGCACTTTTCTCTTTCAAGATCTAAAATCTCTGTCCTCAGGTGTCTCTCCTTAGAGCTGCTGATGCCACTGGCAGCTGGAGCAGCATGGCCCACCCTGCACTGGACGCTATCAGTCTAGACCACAGAACACAGAGAAGCCTCAGAGCCTGAACTCAGGTCTTGGCAAGTAGGTGAAGAGTGACTGTCTGGAAAAGTTTCGGGCCATATTCATCCCTGGTGTAACTCTGGCCCTTTAAAATATATCTGAGCTGCTGTTTCCCCCTATGCCCACGTACTGCCTGCGAATCGGGACTTTAAAAAGATTTTGTATTTGCTCATTTTCAAGACCCCTCTTCCGGGCTAGCTCCGCAGCTGAGGCAAGGCAGCATGGAGCTGAGTGATGCCAGCTGAGGAGCTGGCCTGCAGTGGCCCCCTGCCATTCCAGCCTGTCCCTCCTGCACTCTGAAGACATTCGAAAGGACAGTTTGGTCTTTAAGGAAGGCCCCATTAATTTTCTATCTAGTCACCAAGCAGCCTGATTCCTGTCAAAGGGCTGGCTCTGTGCAGTGCATGCACTCCCCACAGCATGGCTGGAAGGAGGGTGAGAAGACATGGTTGCGAGTGTTCAGTTTGTGAAGCTCTGGTGCCCTCCTGTGGTCCTATGTTGCCCTCTGAATGTTCCACCAGCTGTCCCCAGCATCTAGGGTGACCAGATGTCCCGATTTTATAGGGACAGTCCCGATTTTTGTGGTCTTTTTCTTATATAGGCTCCTATTACCCCCCACCCCGTCCCAATTTTTCACATTTGCTGTTTGGTCACCCTACCAGCATCTGACCTTTCTGCCTACCTCCTTTGTGACCATTCATTGTCTAACCCCTGTCAACACTGTCATTACATATCGCAGGCAGTATTCAGACCAGCCTGCCCCCATCAGAAAGCAGGGTGGTTTTCCTGCTGCCCCCAGGCAACACCTGAGTGTGAAGGCGTCTGTATCAAGGGGGGTCGTTCGAACACCACACATGCAGAGCACAGGGGGTAGGTGCAGACTAATGGCCCCAGGGTGATATGCAAGTGGAGATCTTCCCAGGCCCTAGCTGGGACACTGGCCCAGTGCAGCCATCTTAGAGGTGAACTCACACCTGGGATGCTGCCACAAAGCACATGCCACCCTGTCCCTGTGTTCATTTCCACCCACGCGTGGTCAGAACCCTATTCTCCGGGCAGAGTTGTTGCAGGAAGGAAGTGTTCCCCTACCCCTCTGCCATGCCCAAGTTCCTCCAGCCAACTGCCTGGCAATTGAGTTACACCTGAACCCCGGGTTGTACATCTCTGGAGACCAGCCCTGTAGGGCCTGTCCCATCTAAGCCCAGCCCTGGCTACTCACAGTCTCCATCCCCAGCAAGACTAGCAAGGGGATGGTGGTCATGCCGCCCCGGATCCACTCTTCCAGCGTCACGGTGCCATCATGATCATAGTCTATTTCCTCCATCATCTCCTTCAAAATCTAGAGGAAACAAGAGTCCATGGGAGTCCCCATATTCCTGAAGGTAGTGATCCCGCTCATTGCACCATGGGGGAAGAAGGGATAGCTCAGTGGTTTGAGCATTGGCCTGCTAAACCCAGGGTTGTGAGCTCAATCCTTGAGGGGGCCATTTAGGATCTGAGGCAAAATAATCTGTGAGGGACAGTACTTGGTCCTGCTGAGAAGGCAGGGGACTGGACTTGATGACCTTCCAAGGTCCCTTCCAGTTCTACATTTCTATGATTCTATCGCACACACCTTGCACAATGGCCAGTGCATTACCAGATCAGTGACCCAAGGCAGAGGCCTATGCCATTCCAAGAGGCCAGCACAAACCCCAAAGCCCAGAACATTTCCACCAGCCCTGTCTACCCCTCATAGTGCAGCCCTCTCCATGTTCTCTCCCACCCCTTACACTGGCGCGCCCTCCTAACTAGTCCATCAGGTCTCTCCAAGCACCTCTTCTCTGAATAGCCCCGGATGATTAAGAACAGATGCATGAAGACGGGATCTTTGTTCCTTAGGTACTAATCTAGTCCTGCCTATTTCTCACCTCGGGTCTCCATCCTTGACATCTCCACCGCAGCTAATTGCCAGGAGCAAGCAGAAGGCTCCTGAACAGCAAAGACCCTGTTTAGAAGCCCAGGAGGGGGGAGCCCAGCGCCTCCACACAGGGATATCTCTGGGGAGTCACACTTGGGGCAGGGGTGTTTTTCTGAGCTCGTAGCACCAGCAGCTCATTCAGGTGGAATTCACTTCAGCCTTCCCCGCTTAGTCTCTCCCGACCATCGCCCCCTGCCCAGCAGTCAGAGGCTCCGCTGTCACTTACCGGCTTGAGCTCCGTGGAGTCCCACTCCAAGTATTCTGCCACGTGCACCATTTGATTGATGATCCGATCTAGCTCCTGAGCTCAGACAAAAGGAAGAACCAAAGATAAACAATCAGCATTGCCCCGGGACATGAGCAGGCAGGAGATAAAGCATGTGGATCAGAGGCCTGCTGGGCTAGAGGCTCACAGAGAGGCAAGCCCTCGCCCAATCTTATACCCCAGCCAGTCCCATTGGTTTCAGTGGAGAGCAGGTGGGAAATTTTCCATCAGAAAAGAGTGTTTAGTTGGAATTGAGATTCCAACGGTTGGGATTCCTGCCAGTTCTCCCACCTGCTCCTTAGCAGCCTGCCTGGGTACATCCACATGGGGCTGTTAAACCCGCTGGTGTTAAAACACAGTGTAGACACATATCCCTGGGGGCTGGTAGGTCCCCAACTCCTTGGCAGCCCACAAGCCTTGGGAGACCCAGCTCCCGAGATGCCTGGCTCTCAGGCTCCCCAGCTCCCTGCTGGCAGGGCTCTGGGCCGCTGGGGGAACTGGAGAAACATTGTGAAAAGACCCAAAGGAAATGTTACCGAGACTTTTTCCACATGAAATGTTGGGGTTCCCATTCCATGGGACATGCAGATATTTTATTTTCCATTTGGTTTCAGACCCACTTTTTTGTTTTCATCAGGGAGTTTCCCCAGGCAATGGGAATCCCAGTTTCTAGCAGCCTCTCTCTCAGTAGGGCTATTCATGGAGTCAGGTGCCAGTCAAGGTGACTAAGCATGTCAGAATCTGTCCCAAACGGACAAGACAGAGAAACGGTGGTGTGTGGGGGAAGTGGGGCTGGAAGAAAGATAGCAGGGATTCCTCCAAAATTAATGTAGGGGCCTCACCAGGAACCTGCAACAACCAGTGAGTGCAAAGCCCAGAATTGAAGGCGAGGGGAGGGGTCTCTCTCTCTGCCCGGAATGGGTGTGTGGCTATGATGGTGGCTTTTGCTGTGGTGGGGCACTGACTCTGAGGAAATCATGCCCTTCTCTTCCACCTAGAAACAAGATGGCCGAGCGAGAAGCAGGTGATTGTTTGAGGGAGAGGCACTGACTGCACTTGCATCTGGGTAGCTTCTTTGCACGGTGACTGCCGAGAAGGGGCCGCCTGGCCAGAAGGAGGTGACAAACCTGCAGCCCTGGGCCAAGTGGCCAGCAGAGACCTATGGCAGTGCATCAGAGGCGCTCTGCTGCAGTGCACGTAAACACTACAGGTCTCTGTCGGCCGGCCCGATGAACTAGCGGTCTCTCTGGGAGACAATACATATTCCATAAAGAAATGGCTGGGAGGACAGGGCTAGTTTTTGCAAGCGTCCCTCCAAGGGCCTCCTAGGGCCCTGTATTGCCCTTGCATACCCAGCTGCCACTCCCCAGTATCAGCCAGCGTGTGTGGCTACATGCAGGTGTCTCCCTGCGTGAGGAGAGCTCCACATGCTAGGGCTTACCGAGCTGTCCAGGACACCATTGCCATCGGTGTCGTAGAGACGAAACATAACTGCAAGAGACACAAAGACACGGGACGTTAGTGACAGCGGAGTGTGGGGCGAGCTCCTGGGGCTGCCTCTTTGTCTGTTGGCGCTCGCTCCTGGGAGGAATGCAGTCACTGAACCTGCAGCCTCCAGCCCAGACCCTCTCAGAGGTGGGAATATGGCATAGCCAGCTGTTCCTCTCTCCTCAGTCAAGCACAGTCAGTTGGACACCACCAATCCCCAGATACGTATATGGGCTGAGAGCCTCCAGCGCCAGGCTGGAGCAATGCCGGATCTCCATGGAATAGTGCTGGCATTAAGATAGAGTGAAGCGGCGGAGAACCAGGCCCACTGTCCCCATCGCCCCTTGTCCCCATCAGCACTCTGCCCCCAACCCCGGAATGGCAGTGGGCTTACAAACATCGTCTGCCTCAAATGCAGCCCCCCCCGCAGAGGAAGGCTCCCCCGACCCGGGTGCTCCCCACACCACCATGAGGGGAAGCGAGACTGTGCAGCTGTAGTGGCAAGTGACTTCAAGACAAGGACTGAAAAGCAAGGAATGCTCAATCCAATGGCAGCTGCCAGGGAGCAGAGCTAGCAAAGTGGGGGCTGGCAGACAGACCCCAGCGGACAGCCGGTGTGCCTGGGCAGCTAGGTGGGTGTCGATCCCAGCCCTTTCCCCGCCCTCGGCTTTTGCCTTCGGAGCATGTGCTCTACAGGGCAGCAGTGGTGCTACTGCAATAACGCCTGCCATCAAACCAATATGGCAGGGGTGGCCAACCTGTGGCTCTGGAGCCACATGCAGCTCTTCAGAAGTTAATATGCGGCTCGTTGTATATGTAAGGGGACTGTTGTCCCCTTACTAACACTTAGTGGGGGTGTTTTGGTTGGCTAGCTCCCAGTACCAAAAGGGGAAGGGTCCATGGGAAATCAGGACCCTGAGACTGACAGTCCCCAGGAACAATGGGGAGAGGCCAATGCTCCAGGTCAGACTGATTGACAGGGCGGGCAGGCTAATCAGGGAGTCAGGAGGCCAGGAAGGTCCCATCCTCGGTGTGAGCTGGAATTGCCTGGGTCAGACAGCGTGGGGCCAAGCTAAGGAGAGAGCAGGGGCCCAAGCTGAGCTGGGGAGCAGAGCCATGCCAGCCAGCGGGGCCAGAGACACAGCCCAGAGAGAGCAGATCCTGTGCTGGGAGCAGAGTTGCAGTCCCAGAGCCAGAGGGTTCAGAGAAGCAGCCCAGGGAGCTGGAGGCATCAATGCTGAGGCAGAGTGGAGCTAGGGCTGGAGCTGGAGCCAGGTGTGTGAGCAACTTGGGCCAGCAAAGGGCCCAGCGCAGAAAGACACTCCCAGCCAAGGCTCCTTGCAGGCCAGACCGGGAGGGGGATCTTAACCCGACAGGGGGCTGACCCTGGGAAGAAAGATCCCACCACCCAAAGCCCGGAGGTGTCTGGCCACCACCAGAGCAAGTGTCCAACCCGCAGCATCCCTGCAGCACAGCCAGGGCCAGAGAAGGAGGCCTGGGACCTACAAGGAACAAACTGTGCACTGCCCTGATATTCCAGAGACACTGTTTGTAATGTTCCCTACCACAGAGCGGGGTGATGTGTTTTCCTTTAACCTTTCCCATTTTTCCTTATTCCTTTTTAAACTAATTGTTAATTAAATAACTTGCATTTGCTTTAAATTGTATGTATTGATCAGTGGGTCAGGGAAGTGCCCAGTGCAGGGAGGGTACCCTGGAGTGGGGACACCCTAGCCCATGTCCTAAGTGACCGCAGCAGGGTTGGGGGTCGAGCCCCCCAGGAATCCTGGGCCCAGCCTTGTTGGGGTTACAAAGACTCTGCCAGACAGGAGAGTGGAAGGGGAGTCCTCAAGGGCAGGGAGGCCTCTGGGTAAAGGAAGTGGGAGCGAGGACTCAGATTCTTTCGCTAGCCCACCTCACTGGGGTAGTGCAGAAGCCAGGAAAATTCCCCACAATAGCAGGACCATTCCCCCTCTTACATATAGGCACCAACTCCAGGACTGGAGCTACAGGTGCCAACTTTCTGATGTGCCAGGGGGTGCTCACTGCTCAACCCCTAATTCTGCCACAGGATCTGCTCGCACTCCACCCCTTCCCGCCCCCTCCCCTTTGCCTGCTTTGCCCTTGCTCCTCCCTCTCCGAGCCTCCTGCACGCCACAAAACAGGTGATGGGGAGGTGCGGGGGGAGGGGGGGGCGGGAAGGTGCTGATCAGCGGGGCTGCCGGTGGGTGGGAGTAGGGTGACCAGACAGCAAGTGTGAAAAATCGGGACAGGGGGTGGGGAATAATAGGAGCCTATATAAGAAAAAGACCCAAAAATCGGGACCGTCCCTATAAAATCGGGACATCTGGTAACTCTAGATGGGAGGCACTGGGAGCGGGAGCGGGGGAGCTGACGGGGGGCTGCTGACATATTATTGTGGCTCTTTGGCAATGTACATTGGTAAATTCTGGCTCCTTCTCAGGCTCAGGTTGGCCACCCCTGCAAAACGGGGTCAACATTACGCTAGAAGAGCAAGACATTTGCTAGACAGACAGTGCAGCCTAGTGGACAGAGCCTTGGGCTAGGATGCAGGAAACTTGGATCCTGGCTCAGTCACTGGCCTGCTGAGTGACTTAGGCAAGGCACTTCATCTCTCTGTGCCTTAGTTTCCCCATCTGGGAAATGAGCTCCTTTGCAAAGCATCTAGATCGTTACAGATGGACAGTGCCAGGTAACAGGTAGGGAATAGCTCACTTCCTCCTGGGTGTGGCAGGAGAAGCAAGAACACAGGAAACAGGCATTCTCAGCACACTGGAGGCATGGGGCAGCCCTGAAGGACAAACATGTAATTGTTTCTGAGCCTCAGATAAAGGAGGATTTGAAGGTGATATTGAACTTCTCCCGCCTGACTTCGTCAGCTGGGAGCCAGTAAATTCTTGGCACCCGGGGAACTGTTTGTTTTAATCTTAGAATATAAACTCTCCTGCAGTGCTTAAGGCTTAACAGCTTGACACTTGTGCTCCAGGGTTGGACTGGGCCACCTCACAGTCTCTCACCATGCAGGGACTTTTCCCTAGTGGCTGTGGCATGTGCTCCAGAATGTAAGGTTTTATTTAAAAAAAAAAGTCTCCAGCACTTTTGGTTACAGACAGCCTTCCAAATACGAACCCCATTTAGACCAGTATGGCGAGATCTGCCTGCATCTGCAGACAGTAGGGTGACCAGATGTCCCCATTTTATAGGGACAGTCCCGATTTTGGGGGCTTTTTCTTATATTGGCACCTATTACCTCCCCTCCCGATTTTTCACATTTCTATCTGGTCACCCTAGCAGATAGCCTGAGACAATCGCTTTGAGATGTCTGAACTGCCCCACGCATTTAAAGAGATATTGACTCTGAAGTCTAATGACATCTTAAATAGCAACACTGTTAACTGTTTCACTGCTGATCAGAGTCCATAAGACAGGAAAGGGACAGTCATATTATGAAGAGAGGCATTATGTAGTGTGAATGGGAATTTCATTGGGTATCATGAGCAGTGTGTGGGAAACGATCCCATCTCATTTTGTCAAATCACCTCGCTGCTAGTACTGCTCTCAAGAGCTGCAGCCATTGTGTATCTAGTTAGCTGTGGGTTCCCATTGTCTCTGGCTACATTTTGTCTTTTTTCCAGCTTTAGAGTGATGTGTAAACCCAGTCTGAGAGCAATGAAGGAATTGCTCCAATAAACACACTTTACGCCCAACACCTCGAGTCCCCTGTTTATATAGGGCCACTAGAAATTCTGCCACAAGAAAAACACATTTTAAGATGCTTTCAAGATGGTTTCATAAACCACCCACCAAAAGATACTGCCCCACCCCCCGCCACAGTGAGCATCATCTCCTCCTCCAAAACCCTAAAACTATAACAGGGCCCCTTTAGAAAAATCATAAAAACAAAAGACAACGGAGGCCACACTTGTGCTCCAGGGTTGGACTAGGTCTAGGGGGCAGCCTCGTGCAGGGCTTAAGTTGTGCCAGGGCTTGGCAGGGCTGAGCCCCGGCACCTCTAGGTGTGGCAGTTCCTAGCCCGGGTACCTCTGGGCTTGCTGCTGCTGCATCAGTTATGCCTGAGCCCCAGCATTTAATTGCTTGAGCCCCGGCACCTCTGTCAATACAAATCAAGCACTGGCCTTGTGCAATTGCATTGCCTGCTAATCTGACAAGGACCTCTTCCCCTTGCAATTGTTTGATGTGCATGATCCTCAGATAGACACAGGCTGGTAGCAGCATCCATCCCTCAGCACAATAACTTGCTCTTCGCTCATCTTCCTTCTGCCGCCAATCTTTGTGTCGGCTAACAAGCAGCGGCACGCAGCAGGCAGTGCATTCACCAGCGAATGACTAAAGCAAGCCTCGGGCAGAAGGCCAAGCAATTTTAATGAGCACAGCGGAAGAGATGAGTAATTATTGCCCAGCAATGCATGGCCTTTCTTGTCTTATTGCCGCTCACAAACAGAATCTATAAATAAGTCTTGTGCGTGTTCTGCGAACCATTTAAAATAGACAGTCGCTAACTCCCAGGATCCCCTGCTGTGAACTCTGGCTCCCCAGGGAGCCTGTCTATTCTAGGGACACGGTCTCAGAATTTCCCCTTGGTGCTTGTGCCACTGTCGTCAGCCACGCTGGGAGCCCTAGTGTAGACAAGTTGCCAGTGGCCGCCAGGGCCAGCTTTAGGCCAATTCCCCCGATTCCCCGGAATCAGGCCCCGCACCTAAGAGGGCCTCGCGCCAGGGCACCTTTTTAATATCTTTTTTTACTCACCCAGTGGCGGTCCACTCCGGGGGTCTTTGGCGGCATTTCGGCGGCAGGGGGTCCGCTCCAGGGGACCGAAGCCCTGGACTGCCGCCGGGTATTCAAATCGGGCCCTGCAGTTCATAAAGCCGGCCCTGGTGGCCGCCAGTGTATTCAGCACTGGGTCATTTCAGCCTGCTCTGGGCGAGGTTCTCTGAGATGGCGTTAAAAATGTGGCCCTGCTAAGCTAGGGCTCCCAATGAGACTGACTCAGTATTAGCCAGTGCTGGATGTTTTTAGCCTAAGGCCAGGTTTTAAAGCTATTTAGGCATTCAGCATTGCAATGCCTGTCTCATTTGCCAAAAGGATTTAGGCACAGAGGAGCCAAAATTCCACTGACAGTCAATGGGGCTGGGGCTCCTCCAGGTATGTCTACCCAGCAACTGGACACCTACTGCGGGGTCATGTCACCTCCCCTCTGATTTGCTCCTTGACTTGTACTGAGCATGCTCAGTAACACTGCTGAAGCTGGCTGCTCTCACTCTATCCCCCCACTATGGGCAGGCGCAGGTCGTCTCTGGCTGTGTAGACTTCCAGACTCGGGCTGGGGTCTGGGCTCTAGGACCCTGCAAGTTAGGAGAGTCCCAGAGCCTGGGCTCCAGCCCGAGCCTTTAAATCTACACAGCAATGAAACAGCCCTACAGCCCTACCCCATGAGCCCCAGTTGGTTGACACAGGCCAGCTGTGGGGTTTTCTTTGTAGTGTAGACACACCCTAATTGCCGAAACTCCTTTTGAAAATGAGACTTAGGCTCCTAAATCCGCTAGGCATCGAATGCTAAGCACAACCCTACCTAAGTCCCTTTAAAAATCTGTGCCCGAGTCCCTAGCGTCGAGAGAGGCCAGTGTTCAGCAGAGCTGCGGTGCTCTGAATCATGCCTGAGTCATGCCAGAGGACACTGTGAACTGAGTGAAATAGGCACTTCTTTCCACCTGATAAGGATGAGGCTGTTTATTATATGGGCAGTGGAAGGCTGAGGATGGCCTTAATTGGTCATTTCCTTGCTTGCAAGGGCTGGGGTTTGGGAAGAGATGTGAGAGGCTGTCACGTAACCACCTCCACTAGTTGTTTAAATGAAATGTTTGGGGCTTGGAATTTTGTACCAAGCTCCTGGCCCATCGGCGTATAGGAGGAAAGCACAAGGGAGCGAGAAGACATGGTTCCTACTCTCTGTTCTACCACACACTCCCTGGGTGACCTTTGACAAGTCACCAAAGGCTAGATTTCATTGGCACTACTCCTGGTGGGAGGTCCCATTCAGTGGAAGTCAGGGTGGGTACCACAATCTGGCCCATGCCCTTGGGTTCCCCATGAGAATGGCTGTCCTCGCCATGCAGGGGAGTTGTGAGGCTGAAGTAGTGGGTTGAGCACTCCAAGATCTGTGGGCGAGGTGCCAGAGATGAGCAAACCACTGCTGTAAAATATCAACTCTGACGCAGGAAAATCTTACCAATCCAATGTATTTCTTCCCATCCTCTCCATACAGGGTGTTGATGTGCTGCCCTTCTCTGCTGTGCAAGGTGAAAAGCCAACTCACATAGTATGTCCTGTATAATTAACAATGAGCGAGGGCACCTACAGCCTTGGGAAGGGATCTTTTCCATTATTTTAAATCAAACTGGATAAAAGCAATAAATACCAGGAGTGAGACATAGCAGAAATGTACGTGTGCATATTTGAGCAGTCGAGCTTTCCCCATGTTTTTTCCCCAAGAAAAATCCTGAATGTAATTTTTTATTTGGACTTTTTCCTGAGGGAATGTTTTAAAACAAAATGCAATTGTTGTTTCAGTTCACTTTGATCAGAAATTTCCATTTCCTTTCGGTTTTACAGTCAAAACATTGTACACGTTTTGGAATTTGGTGCTTTCCCTTTTCTCCATCTTTTTTTACCCTGGAGATGACAGAAAAAATGTTGCTAGCAGGTTATTTTTTCATTCTTTCCTTTGTGACTTTTCAAAACGTCTGCAGCTTTGGAAAAGTGGCAGAGAGGCCCAAGGAACAATGACACTCTCTAGCATTGCCTGGTGTTCATTATGTGGGTCGTACTTACAGCAAGTTGAAATTTTTTTGTCAAAGCAGTTTCCCATCACAAAACACCATTTCAACTAACTGGAATAATTTCCGTGAGTTTGTAGATAAAACAACTGGATTAAAACCATTTTAAAAATGTCATAACTTCCCACATTGACATTTTTGGTATAAAAAGTTTTGATTTTTCACTTCAAAATGACTTTTTGTTTTGAAATGTATGTTATATTTAAAAAATAAACAAATTACAAATGATCAAACTTGAATGTTTCAAATTTCTCAAAACAAAATGGTTGAGTCGACCAGAACTTTGTTTCATGACAAATTGTGACATTTTGACTTTTTGTCCTGATTCAGAATGCAATTATTTTTCAAAAGCTCAACATTTTCTGTGGGATGGAAAACTCATTTTCCAGTCAGCTCTAGACATGCTTTTCCACATAGCAGACAGAATGTCACGTACACATCTGAGGGAGAGGACTGTATAAATACACCCTCTAGTCTAGGAGAAACTACCCTGTGTTACAAGCTGGGAGCTCAGGAGTTTTAATACTAGCTCTTCCTCTGTCTGCTGTGAACATTTTTTAGCACCTCACAACCTTACTAACAAGGCCTCATTGCAATAGAGCCAGGTTACACTAACAACTAGGTTACTGGCTTTAAAATCTGGAGTATGTGTAATTTGAAAATGGCCCTTCTTTAAACTGGACATGGATTTTCCTAAGGCTATTTTTAACATGTACTAATTAAAAAAATTAAATGGCTCCTTCGCTGAAACCAGAAGACGTGGCCCGTGCTAGTCACCTGCCGGTGTTTGTGCATAAGTCTGTTCAAAGCAACTGGTGATTTAAAACCAAAGCCGGTTGTTGTTCACTGCAGAAGAGTAAACCATGTGGAAGTCACAGAGACATTCCGGGGCTTATGCAGGGCTGGGCTAGGGGCAGCCCTGAAGAGAATGGGAAGGACAGGTGCAGAAGGGAGGGAAGCCAGCATTAGGGGTGAAGATACAGGGGCTGCTGGGAAGTGAGAAGCAGCATGTGGGGATTCCCTGCCTGGGGGGAGGGGATGCAATGGGAAACACAGCAACTAATGAGTGTGCAGCCTGGCAGCACTGCTGCGTTTCATACAGCAGAGCGGATGACCTAACCCCAGCTCCTCTGGGCAGGAGAGAGCACACACAGGCGCTGCCCACGCTCCCCACACAGCCTTCCTCAGCATCAGGTGCCCAGGAATAGTGGGGGACATAGCAGCCAAGGGTTCGTCCCCATTAGCATTCAGCACAACCCAGTTAACATGTTTGAGAAAGCACAGCCTGACCCCTTTCAGGAGCCTTTCTCTCTACCGTAGGCAGCAGCTTTGGGTGTCGCAGGTTAGCAGCACTTGGATTGACGATACAGGCCGGGGGAGAGGCCACCGTATATGGACTTAAAGAGGAATGTTGTTTAACAAAGAGCTCCCAGAGGTTTGGCTTTCCCACGGCTGTGACAGATACTGTGGCAGTGCCCAGGGACCAGAGCTGCACTGGGCGAGTCACTGGACAGACGAGGAAACTCAGAACCCTCCTTGCCCCAGAGAGCTCCCAGCGAGCTGACGCTTTTCAGACAAACAGCTTAAAAATGCAGCTTCAATCGGCCCAAAAGCATTCATGATTTTGACAAAAATTTACAGAATAGTTTCAGTCAATTTCTTCCCCAGGCTCGATTCACAAGGGGACGGGGGGCTGTATATCGTTGGGGTGCTGAAAGCCGTTGAACCAAACTGTAAACCCTGCATGGAAACCACTTCAAGCCAGGGATGCGGCCACACCCCTAGTTCTAGCACCAATGCAAGGGGACTTGGGCACCATTCACAAAACAGCCAGAGGAGGAGGAAGCCCCCTTGCCTCCCTTATATAAGTAAATAACTTTTCCTTATCCACTTTCTCAACATCACTCATGATTTTATATACCTCTATCATGTAATATATTCTCAGTCTTATTCTCTATCCCCTTTTAATGATTCCTACATCCTGTTTTTTTGATTTCCAATGTGCATTACTTTACATTTATCCACATTATTTCATTTTTGCCATTTTGTTGCCCAATCACTTTTTTTTGAGATCTTTTTTTTCTCTTCTTCATCTGCTGTCTTAATTAATCTTGAGTGAGTAGTAGTGTGTCATGCAAACTTGCACCCACCTCACTGTTTACTTTCCAGATCATTTATGAATAAATTGAATATTGATTGTCCTCTAGTTACCCCTCTCCATTCTGAGAATTTACATTTAATTCCTACTTTGTTGTCTGTCCTTTAACCACCTCTCAATCCATGAAAGGACCTTCTTTTTATCCATCCCATGATTAATTTATGTCCACATGTTGGTTGACCTCTTCAGAACTCTAATAGATTAGTAAGACACGATTTTCCCTTTTACAAACCATGTTGACTATTGCTCAAGAGTTATTTTTTTTTGTGTGTCTGACAATTTTATTCTTTACTATTGTTTTCACTAAAAAGGACAGGTTACAAACCTTGGTTTAGTTCCTTGTAATCTTTAGTTCTGTGGTAGGCCAGTCACCTGGGATGTGGGAGGGCCAGGTGCCAATCCCCTCAGCCCAGGCAGTGCCCTACCCACTCTGACCCCCTTTCTGGCCCAACGACTACTCAAGTATTTTATACAAAGGGAACAGCTTCAGCAAGAGTGTCTGAGAGAGACCATTGTGATCACTGCCCTGCCCCAATCCTTCCTCTTATTCAGCACCTGTCAATGTGCCAGGCAGGGGCGTAGACATGGGTGGGTCTGGGTGGGGCATGGTCCACCCACTTACCATCCAGGCCCATCCAAATCTGAGCAGGGCTGTAGTGCTGCCACACTGTGGAGGCATCACTTGGGCATCTGAAATCCAGGATGGAGCTATGCGCCCGCCCTTCAGAAAGCTACGCTCCGGCAGCTCTGCCTTGCCATTTTCGGAGCCATCTCATGCACGTGCCCAGCTCAGCAGGTGCAGCCCTGGGTGGGGACACCAGGGCTAGGGCGCAGGCGTGGTGTCGGGGGAGAAGCTGAGCTAGCACTGTCTGTCCTTGTCCACACACTCGAAAGTTGGGGCCCACCAAATTTCCACTCCTAGCTAGGCCATTGGTGCCTGGTGTACCATGACTCAAAGGTGAACATTTAAGGCGCTTTGGCTGTTGGGCCCAATGGGGTTGAGGACCCGAGAGCCGCAATGCAGAGTGTAAGTTCCAGAAAAAATTCCAAAATTTGGAACTGGCATCATTTCAAGTCAGTTTGGTATCAAACTATGTCTGCCCACGCTGCCATGGTGCCTTATGGGAATTGTAGTTCAGGTGCCTCTTGTTCCCATTCTCCCTTATGGGCTGGACTCCCTGGTTGGAGTACATCTCCCATGATGCACCTGTAGGCATGGGACTTTCATCATGCACCACACAGCTCAGTCAGATGAGAGATTACAGTGCATCATGGGAGATGTAGTCCAGTGAAGGAGCCCAGCCATGAACTACAACTCCTACAAAGCATTGAGCCACCATAGTTAATGCTGAACTGACCCAAAATATTTCATTTCAGGTCAGTTCAACAAACTGAAATAGTTTCGATTGGACTGAAACTGTATTTTCCATCACAAAATTTTTCTGAAGGAAAAGTTCCAACCAGCTCCATTTAGCACTGCCATTGGCGAAGTCCCAGCTGCTAAAAAACAAACTGGGGAAACATGGACATGTCTAGCTAATCTGGCATTTCTTTCTTTCATTGCCAGGCAGAGCCCAAGATTTAAAAGGAGCCAGAAAACTAGAGCCTGTGCAGATAAAAAATGTATATCCACATCTGATCCGCGATCTGCAAACATGGTCCACGGATGTCTGCATCCGCGAATATGAAGCAGATATCTGCAGATTTGCAGGGCTCTACAGAGAACCTGTGCTGTCTTTTGGAGAATGGTGCACCTCTTATCTCTGTCTCCCTTCACTGCCTCTTCAGAACGGAGGTTCCAGGTCAGACTGTTTCCCCAGAAGAGAGGTGTCTTTGAGGGCTCAGTGCAGCAGGATGAAGAACAGGGGTGCGGGTGGGGGAGTTTGCTGCTTTTTTAAATTTCATCAACATGGGAAATATTTCACCCACTCTGGTGGAGAGGTGAGGCATGGGAGCAGTGATGCTCTGGAGGAGGTGGGGTGGTTACAATACTGGTCTGAAAGAGCTGGGAGGCAAAGGGGGACAGAAATCAGACACACCATTAATCAGGGAATATCATAGGGCCTTGGCTCTTCATCTGCAGCTCCTGGACAACAGGTGGCAATGAGTAAGATGCAAGTTCAAATCCAAACTGCTTTTAAAAAAATGAAAATGAGAGAGTATTCTGGACTGAAGCACTCCACTGAGATCAGCAAAGCCACTTGCTTTTCACTGTCATAATCTGGAGTTTTCCTTTCATAGGATATAAGGGTTGGAAGGGACCTCAGGAGATCATCTAGTGCAACCCCCTGCTCAAGGCAGGACCAATCCCCAGACAGATTTTTGCCCCTGATCCCTAAATAGCCCCCTCAAGGATTGAACTCACAACTCTCAGTTTAGAAGGCTAATGCTCAAACCACTGAGCTATCCCTCCTCCAATGGAGTCATACATCTAAGATCACCTCGACTGTCATCCTTATCACTGCCCCACACACCAGGGCCTCTTGGGACAACACAGCAACTCAGATTTTCCAGCTCTAAACAACACAGACCCCCTCCACTTGAGGGAAACCAAGGCCTTGTCTGCATGGGACAGGTTTACCATCACAAATTTAAACCGATCTAGTTATAATTGCCTATGTGGATATGCTCATATTGGTGTAAGAGGGGCTTTAGTCTAGCTTAGTTTAGCTTGTGTCTCTTGGGAAGGAGGCTTAAGCTAAACCAAATGAAGCCACATTTCTACTAGAATAGGAGTGTAGCAGGGTGGACCCTGCTCCTGCTGAGAAGGGGTTTAAAAAGTGGCCTGGCAGGGCTTGAGAAGACAGCCTTCAGGCTAGGCTGATTGGGGAAGTGGCTGCAGCTGGGGCCACGCCCCAAACTGAGCCACAGCTGGCCCCTATAAAAAGGCAGGGAAGCCAGGAGCCCAGACACTCTCTCTCTAGCTATAGAGAGAGATGGGCCTGGCTGCTTAGGAGCTTGAGACTAGATACCTGAGTGCAGCAGGGCTGGGGAAGGCTGAGGAGCCGGGGAGCTCCAGCCTAGAAAGCCCCAGGCTGCGGCCTAGCAGTGGGCCAATAGGTACAGGGGATTGCAGGAGGCAACCTAGGGGTAGGCCAAGGCAGCAGGTCCAAACCCAACTTTGCCTGTGATGAGTAGGCTGATACTGCAGTCTGCCCCAGAGTGTGGGGCTAGACAATGACTGGCAGTAGCCAATACTGAGGCAAGGTAGGGATAGAGGGTGGGGGTTCCCTGAGACAGAAAAGGAGACCCTGAGAGAAGGGGGTTACTGCCAGGGGGCAGCACCCCAGAGAGAAGGGCACCGGGTCCAAGGAGGGACATGGGGGCCTACGAACAGGTGGATCACCGGCCTGCAGAGGGTGCTCCAGGGCTGGACTGAGCTAAATACGGAGAGCAACCAGCAGGAGGCGCTGCGGGGGTGAGTCCAACCCGTTACAAGGAGTGTCTACATGGTGGGTAATAACTATACTAGTATAACTGGTAAAATTTTCCCACGTAGACAAAGCCTGATTTAGCTGTTAGCCTGTGACAGTAATGCAATCCTGATTCCATGCAGTAGAGGGCAGTAGTGTGCAACCACTCTAATAAGTCCATCCCAATACAGTACTTCACAGGGGACAGGAGTCCTCTCTGTAAGCTGGCAAGCTTGTTTCTCTCACCAGCAGATGTTGGCCCAATCACAGATATGACCTTCCCCACCATGTCTCTCTAATATCCTGGAACTGACATGGCTACAACTACACTGCATGCACCACTGACAGAAATAGACGTACGAGTGACAGGGGAACTATGGCAAACACTGACGTTTCCGCTGTTTTCTCTTTTAAATATTGCTATTGCTCCAGAAAAGCTCATCTCAGATGCATTTTGCCTTAGCCCAGGTTATAGCGAAGTCAGGTACGTTGCTAGGGTCACATGGAGTGGGTGGGCCAGCTGGGAACACAAGACTTTCCTCGCTCTCACAGTCTTTTCTCCCTTCTCCCAGTGACCCATACAGAACAGCCTTTCTGAACCAGTCCTCCCAGCTCTACCCACCCAGCCCCACCTTTAAACAAGTCTCCTGGAGCCATGTCCCTGGTACTTTCGGCTCACATGTTCTCTCTCTGTGTCCACCAGCACTTACACTCCAGCTTGTCCTCAGCCCGGCCCCTTTCCAGCAGCGACAGGTAGCAAACGATGTCCTTCAGGTAGGCTACCTGAGACACAAGGGCCGGCGGGTGCGGATTGGCCGTTTTCAGGGAGTTGTGGGTCTTGCGCAGGCTGAACGGTAACCTCTTCTCCAGGCTTCGTGAGCCTGTGGGAGGAGAGGAGAAAATTCAAGGCCACCCCAAAAATGCCAGCTCCACCCTTCCTGGTCTTTCCCATGTGACCTGACCCCTTGCCAAGGCGTTTTGTGCTCAGTTCCATGGTAGGACTGAGAGAATGCAAACAGAATGTGTAAGAACATCCCGTCTTGTGGTATTTTTGTGCTTCCATGACACCAATTAATTTCAGAGACCACCAGACAGCTGTCGGCTGGCATGACTATCAGCCACTAGAGGATCGATGACCCATGGATGAAAGACCGACCTTCTGGCAGGCTAGGCAGAGGCCAAGGGCTGGGCTGTTTAGGACATGCTGGTCCCTGAACCACATGCTCTTCTCTGCACCACGCACTGGAGTTAATGAAGGAAATTAAAATAAAAGGGAGAGGCAGCTTGTTGGCTTGCCAAGGCTCGGACTGGACACTCTCAACACGGAGCCCAGCAGGGCCTGGCCCTGCACAGATGGTTGGAGCTGGAGATATTTCCTGCCCTCCTTTTGCTTGTGGAACTCGGGACAGAGATGAGTCACTTTACTACCCCGTCAGCCTCTGGGACCACTGCTGCTATGTAATTAAGACATTGACGGACGGCGTCTCTGTGGGCTTGGAGACTTATGGCTCAAGTCACAAGCAAAGGTGCTAAGATGCTCTGGCCCCCACTGCTATAGAACTGCTCCTGCTGGGATCGGACAGACTGCGCATCATCCGTAACTCGTTTGGCTCAGCATTCAGAGGATCAAATCCCCACCCAGAGAACATCCCCAGGAGAAATCTATTGCCTCACAGAACCCAGCTTCCAAACATCCGTCGCGCCCCGTGCAATGGTTTGATTCTGAGACACTCTCCCACAAATTAAGAGTCCCAGAGTCAATGTCCCCATTTCTCCCAGCGGCCAAGAGAACTGGTACAGACCCTGAGCTCTGCTGGAAGCACCAAGCTGGCTTTGCGGCCAGATTGATCCCATTTATCTGCATTTCCTCTCTAGGCAGAAAACAAAACCCCAAGCTCTGGCTTTTGTTGGCTTCTCCCTGTGAGAGGCCAGGCAAAGCCAAGGAGCCTGTGGGATGAGCCAGAGGCCTGTGGCAAAGCTCACCTGGGGACTGAGGGCTGAGCACAGCCCCGGCGGAGATCTTTGAGGAGCCTGATGAGTTGTGAGCAGAGTGGGTGCCGGCGGTGGATTTCTGAGAGGAGGACCTGGACCAGTTGGGAGAGGCGTTCCCGAGGGCACTGGTGTTGGCTAGAGGCGCAGGGATCAGAGAAGCGGACTGCTGGTCTGTGAGGCTAGAGGGGGAGCTCCTGGAGTCAGAAGTGTGTCTTCCCAGGGCACTTAAGAGAGTTTTCCCATTGATCCCTGAAAGGCAGACACAGGAACGTGAAGAGTGTGACATCAATGACCCAAACCCACCCGACCATCCCTAAAGATGGCTGAACCAAAGGAGCAGGCCCCAGCACACGGGCCCAGAGTCCTGCTGGGGCTTGGACAGCGCCAGGTTTGGAGAACCCATCTGGGGAAGCCGCTCCTGGGGCAACACACCTGGGCTGTGTAGCACACATGCTTGCCCTGCCCTCTGAAGTCATTAGCCAGTCCCCAGGCCAGTGTGAAATAACAAACAGGACTTGTGGTCCATCCCCTAGGAATGGGATCTCCTGAGGGCAGCAGCACCTGGACTCTTCACTCCCTCCATTTGTGAGGGATCTGGGGCTCTGCCCCCTCCCCAGGGGTCATCCCATTTGGCCGAGGGACAGACAATTCTAGAGGTTCCATGGGATCTCCCTGGGTGATCTGAAAAACAACCTCTGGGAATCTCCCCTCCCCATCACCTCCTGCTGCTCTGGCCTTCACCTGGGGCTCCTACCCATGTGGGCTGCCTCACATCCCTCAGTTGGCTGTTCCCTTTCTGGCCACCAAGGGCAGGCTCCTCTCTCCAGAGCACGTTCCTGGCTCTCTGCGCTGCCCCTCTCACACATACCCCTGCCTCCAGGAGCCAGAGCAGAGATGCGCACAGAGCAGCTCTGAGCAGCTGCCCACCACACGCTTCCGGG
The DNA here is from genome assembly GCF_016161935.1 of Mauremys reevesii. Classification (NCBI taxonomy): domain Eukaryota; kingdom Metazoa; phylum Chordata; order Testudines; family Geoemydidae; genus Mauremys; species Mauremys reevesii. The sequence goes on from NC_052631.1 coordinate 50,100,692, forward strand.
ACACTGGCTGATCCACCCGTTTCCCAGCCTGGGTTTTCAAGGCTGGTCTGCTGAGGTGTCTCCGTTCTCCCTCTCTCCACTTATCTGAGGGATCTTTGGGGAGGGAAAGGGGCAAGTCCCATGGGGCTCTGTGCTGCTGGGGGAGCACAGAATATGCACTATGGGACTGGGAGCTGTGCACAGAGAACATGAGGAGCAGCTAGGCCGGCGATGAAAGGCCACCATGGAAAAGTCCTACAGACTGTAACAGGAAAATCCAGGGGGCTAAATAACAGAGAACGCCATCCCCCACGCTACCCCATAGTCCCCTATAACCAACGCCAGGGATATAATTCTCCATTACACTCTAGAGGACACTTTAACCTACAGACAGATTCTCATGTCCCTAGCTAGCTGGAACCTAGAGAGGGAGATCAACACCTGGGAATCACTGTCTGGGGGATATTCAGCCTGGCCTTGCCAACTGGGCTCTGATTCCACACACAAGAGGGTCTACACTGCTGCTGCTTTCTCCGGCCTTTGAGCCGGGTTCTTTCTGATGTGCTATTAGTTGGCCAGAAGGAGTCAGTGGGGTGATGCAATTCCATCTCCTTTGTAAACCAGCTTTTCACATTAGTCCCAGCACAGGTCAGAAGATTCCTTAGACCTCTGGGCCCCACCTGCAGGTGTTTCTTGGTGCTCCAGGCCTCCATCTCTATGGAGCTCCCTGCATATGAGAGTTGACAATTCATTCCAGACCTGCAGCTGCCTAGAGTGCACTTGAAACAGATCAGCACTCCTTGTTGTACTGACTGCAATTGGGAAAGGACCTGGCAGGGTTAAAGAATAATGCTCATCTTCTTCTTCTGCACTCAGCTGACTTGAGTAATACATTCCTCTGCACTGTAACACCAGACATACAAAGCCCTGCATGCCAACACTTCCAGACCAGCCACTGTGGGGGTAAGGGGAGTCGGCGGGGGTGGGGGGGAGGAGGGTGTCTGTCCTTGGCAAACAAGGGAGACAAAGCTGGAACTCGGGCTGGGTGGAAGCTTGTTGGTTTGTGTCTGTCAGTTGATTGCTTTCCCTCCCGTTTTAGGTTGGGCTGAGATTCCATATGTCATGCCATGAGTCACAAACACATGTGGGTACCTGTGACGGGGGCGCAGGCCACTTCAGTCTGGATGGAGATGCCCGCATCAAGAGATTTTGGCTCTGAGCACGTAAGAGAAGCAAAAGAATAAATACACTGAATGTATCTGCAGTCATTTGAGCTCTGTGAGAAATAGTGCGGTAGTCCCCACTCCAACCTCCCCTTCCTGGGAAAAAAGTCAAGGAAGCAAAGCATTTAGTGACAAGTACTTCTACCAAAGTTCAGTGGTTGGGCATGGCCACCTCGTCATGGATCTGTGGATTCCTTCAGAGCCACATATGCACACTGGCATTTGGCGGAGGATTCTCTATTAATTACAGTAAGAATTAACTTTACAGACATAGAATTAGCCTATAATTTGGCACTGGGAGTCAGATGTTCCCATCTGAGGAGCTGTGATAGGAACATGCTGCATTCTCTCTGCCTCCCTATCTCCTCCAGAGCCCTAGGGTGCAAGACCCACATCTGGGAGCAAGGTGCTGCCCCCTTGTGAATATTACATTGCACTATCGAATCCCACTGGGTGGGTGTGGATACACGGCACCTACTGGAACCCACAGTCACTGCCTTGAGCTGCACAATGGCACATGCTGCACCCACCCACCCCAGTCCTGAGAGGGCCACACTATCCTAATTTGTGGGATGAGTGCTGGGTGCTGGGGCATATGGGTCTGCAGTCACTGTCCATGTCTCTGAGGCTGAATGGGGAAACAATGCTGCAGCTCCAGCTGATATGCCTTGGCCTGGCCTCCCCATGATGGAGGCCACTGTGAGCACTTAAATCCTGTGCTCCAGTCCCTCCACTTTGCTCCCACTGCCTGGTCCTCATCCTAGTTCAGGTGCCAGCTACAGCAGAGACCATGTTTTCACGTACAGACCACCACCACAGCTGCACTCTTCTGGGACAATGTCGTCCCAAAGCTCAGGAAGAAGTACACGAGAGCTAGGGATAAAGCATTCTTTGCCACAGGGACCTGGCTACAGAACAATCTCCCAGAGGAGGGGAGGCCAGGCCAGAGTCTGAGGAACTTTAGGAAACAATGCAAAACTCTCCTCTCTGAGGAAGCCTTTCCACTGTCAACAGTCCGACACTCACAACATCAGCACACCCAGCCAGACCCAAGGGAAAGAGCTTTCCAGACCCTGAAAAGGGAGGAGAACCAAAGACTCCATGATGCTCACCAAAGCTCTTGCTTTGCCCCTCCACTGTACGTGGAAGCTGCTTAGATATTACAGCATTGCGGAACCTCATGGTTGGCAGGAGTCTGCGGCAGGCTGGTTGTGTGCTCAGTACAGACACACACGGAGGCTGCCCAGACCATAGGAGTGCCAGCTGCACAGTTCTGTTCGCGGGACAGGATATCACTGGAACTGGCTCTACTTCAGCAGATTCTGACTATTTACAGCCAGGCAAACTGAAGACCTAAGCAACTTGTGGGTCCCTTCCAGCCACTGGGAGCAAACCTCTTCCCAGCAGCCTGTGCTGTGCATGGCCGCGTAAGGGCAGCTGTTTGAGTGTGTTACTGAAGTACTAAAGAGGGGTCAAAAAGAACTGGAGAATGTTGCTATGAAGAACAGACACCCTGGCACCTCCAATACACAAGATCCCTAGAGTCTAAGGCTAGAGAGAACATGAGCTCAGAGTAGATGATCTACAGGATGCCACCTGGTAAAGGATATTGACTTCCATTTCTAACCTAACACAAAGTCACGAGTTGCCCGTGCTCCGCATCAGCTGCCAGTGTGCAGAGCAGACAGGAGAGTAGGAGCAGGACAGATGTTGCTTACCCAGGATGTTGAGCTGCGAGATGCTGGAACCTTGTTGCCGAGACTCTGGGGAACACTGGCAGATCTTGCGTTTGAAGGACATGAAGAGGTGCTGGCAGAGCTCCTCAGGAATATCCACCTCCAGGTACGTCTTCATGAAGAGCCGAAACCCCTCGTAGTCAATGGGCTACGGAGGGGAAACAAAGGATGCTGTTAGAAATACCCTGCCCACCCACAGAGCCGCTCTGCTCCAAACCATGGTTTCCACAGGGCAGTTAGCTTCCCACAGTATGCTCCAGGCAGGACTCTTTCTGAGATGCCTATGGGAAAGGGGAAAAGGGTTTTCCAAACATTGCCAGTGTCTACACCAGGGGGGTATGAAACTGGGAGCTGCTTGGAGAGCCCTTGGGGAAGCCACACCCCATGAGCCTGCTGGAACATGCACAATCCCATTTTGAAAATCTACAGGACTGTGAGCGGGGTCTCGTGGATGGAGCTTGGTTTGTGGGAGGTACTTCCCCCAACCCCTGCCAGAGTTTAACCCCTGCCATTGGGTGTGACTGCTTTAACTCCTCCACACCCAGCTTCCTGCCCTGAAAGCGCTGAGGCCAGGCCCTCCATGGGCATGACCGCTCACATGCCAGCCAGCCAGGAGCCGCTTTGCTGGGCTGCACTTCAGGGACTGGAAAGGGGAAATGTCTTCATGCCACCTTTCCCTTCCCTCCCAGCTAGTGCGACTCTGCCCGAGCTCTCTCCTCCTGGCCATGCAGATGTATCCCCGGCTGCCCTTTCCGTGCTGGGGCACAGGGAGATGATCTCCACTCTCTACCGGCCCAGAGAGGAGGTGTTGTGTAGCTCTTTGGCCATAGCAGGAAGCAGGTCGCTGAGCCCAGGAGATTTCCCCTTCGTTGGCTGCACTGGAGAAGGGTGAGCAGGTGTTGGGAAGCTGCCAGCCTCCCTCTTCTCACAAGCCCTCTTGGGGCTGGACGCTGACACCAGTGAATGGTAACTGCCCCCTTCCCCTCAGCTCCTGGTGGACAGGAGCCCACCACCTGTCCCCAGCATGGCTGGATCTGACTGGTACCCACGCTGGCGGTGCCAGTGGAGAGCTGATGTGCCCGGATGGGGATGCCAAAGGGAGCCATGCCCTGCTCTTTTCCATGCAGTCTCTGCCTGTCGTGGTACCATTCTCCTGCGCTGCCATTGCACACAGCACTGATCTGAACAGGGCTCTGCAGGAGCTGATGTTTCTCCCCTCTGTTCTCAGCCCCGAGGGAGAGCCCTTGGAGAGGCTACATGGGGAGAGGTGTGGTGGGCCCCATCCAGCATGTCTACATGGCAGACATGGGGTCTAAGTGCAGCATGCGGGGAGAGGGCAGAGAGCTTTGATTTAGCGAGCTCGTGTACCGAGAGCAGTGACTGCACCACAGCATAGGCTGTTTAGAGTGTGGGGTCTCAGCACCCAAGCTAGCTCAATCTACATGCGGTGATCACACCCCAGGCCATGCCACTTAGCTTTTCAAATCTTTCCTCAACAATCAAACCCTCCAGTCTCCTGCCTCCGTGCACGGCACATCTCAGTCCCGACACTGTTCGAACTGAGCTTTCTGAATTTAACCGCACAGGCATTAATTACCCACACAGGCCTTCAACCTAACATTTCATGGCAATGTGCCTGTGGCATCGAGGTCCGAACATCTCTGTTCACTTGGGCGGCGTAGCCAATAACTCCTGCCGCAGTGACATGCAATCACAGCCGTTTCCATGGATAGTTTTGGAAAGTTAAAGGGCTTGTTCAATATTCAGTGATTTCTGTACGGTATCACCTGTGGCACATGGGCTAAGGTTGGGTCTGCAGAACACTATGCACAGAGCGATATGGAGGGGTTCCCTGGCCCATCAAGATGGGACTGTACCCACGCTAGGTGGTGTGGAGGGGTACCCAGACCCATCTCTGGCTTGGCAGCGAAATACCAAACTCCTTGGATCTGGGAAAGGCTGCAGCTGTCTGTCATCATTGCAGAGATTTTCTGGCAGTGGGAAAGACACCTGCCAAGTGCAGCCCTCGCCACCTCCCATCGCTAGGGGGAAGACTGGCTACCCAGCAGCCGGGACATTGCCATTTGCTTACTGTCTTGTGGGGCCCTAACAAAAGTGGCTCTCCCTGGGCTCTGTACCTTTTCTCCTGGTGCTGACTGGTCTTTGCTTACCCTGGCCACAGGTGCATGGCTGGGTGATGGCTTCCCTGTTGGGACTCCTAGCTGAGCGTGCGAAAGCCAGCATGCAGAGCCGAAGCTAATAACCTAACCACAGCCACCCACCACAACTCAAGTGGGGAGAAGAAGGCAGGCCTCTTACTTGGTTCAGGGTATCTTGCTTCTGCAGCAGATGAGAGCAGAGAAAACAGAGAGGAGAGTTTAGTGAGCGGCAGGAGGGCAGGAGCCCTGGCTGTGCTAGCACACGCCCAGAGACACACTGTGCAGGGAACGGCGTTGCCACCTTACTTTGCAAGTCTCAGGCTATGTGGTGCTTTTCTGACAGCCCCACCTGCCGGAGTCAAGAGACTGCAGGAGAATCTCAGCTTTCATTTATAAACAAGGGAAGTTTCCAGTCCACACCACTGCAGAGAAAAGCTTGAAAATGTGACCCAAGTTTGCCCTAAAAGCTTGAAAGCTGGGAGGAAAATAAAAAGAACCCAATGTTTGTTTTAAAAATTGCATGACTCTTAAGCTAATCTCATGATTTTGGGGGACCTGGCTCATGCTTTGTGAATGTTTGGGGTTGGTGATGCTGGGGAAGTGGGAAAGAGAGGCCTTTAAAGAGTTAAACTACAAAAATAACCAGTTGGGGGTTCTGCTGCTGTTCCCAAGAAACCCCTAACCCAACCCTGTGCTTTACACTGCACTGCCCCAGCTCGGTGGTGTGGACTGGCCTAGCAGGCTGGAGCTCCCAGTCATGCTTTGGCAGCCGCCTCACTCTGACAGAACTTCTGAGTAGTTTTGGGCAGACCAGGCATTGACCTGCCCAATACCCAGATGCGGAGGAGAGTGCCAGGCCCAGCACTCAGCAGTGAGGCTACAGCCCAAGCACCAGGGGTAATTGCAGGTGGTGATTGCAGGACAGGGGCAGAACGTCAGAAGGAAAAGGGGAGAGACAGAATTAAGGGAGGAAGGCCAGATAGGAAGGACCAAGCCACGGAAGGGGAAGGAGGTGGTAATGAGAGGAACAGGGAGCCATGAGGAGAAGAAGTCAGAAGACGACACTGAAGTGGACAGATGAGAAAACAGCCAGCCGGCAGGTGGATAAGCCGAAGCAATGATGGGCTGGGATAACAACAGCTTGGAAGAGAGAGGGAGGGGAAGGGAAAACATCTGCCAGCTAGCCAGAAGGGTCCAGAAAGCAAAGATGACCACAGAGCTGGACACTACCATTCTTGATCCACCATGGGGACAGCAAGGCTTGCCTTGAGCCAGGGGTTCTCAGCTTGGAACTTGTGGCCGCCAATGGGGGCGAGACCACCTTTCTTTCCTTCATAGCTAGATGGGTGGTGGTGGCCCTGGAACTTTTCCATATTGTGACCCCAAGTTGAAAACCAACAACCCCTGCCTTAAGGGGTGTACTAAGGTAGAGGACATGTTTGCCCAACTGAAAGGTGGCCATCCTTTCACCCTGGCCTTTCAGACTTGGCATATGGGGATGTATTTCTCATTGGCTTATGCCTCTGTTGGCACACCCAGAGCTCTTGTCTGTCTTGATGGAACTGCAGGTCAGCTAATGAGAATGTCACAAAATGATCTTAAAATTGTGAAGACAAATGGAGCTTTATGTTCATCTTGGTATTTATACCTCCCATCGCCACAGCAGCTGAATGGCGCTGAGCAAACATCTATCCAGGGCAGCAAATATACCTTCAGAGCTGGCTCCTCATCTGATGTCACTTGACAAATCTGCACTGCAGTCACTAGACCTACACCAGTTCACACCAGCTGCAGATCTGGCCCTCTGCGGGAAGTCACCGATTGTACTGCTTGGGGGCATGAAGTCCCTTGGCTGTATTATTCCATCACCAGCAGCACGCTATTATCACCCAGAAGTGCACATGCGGTTACCTTCTATTGCTCAAACAAGCTTTTGCAGCAACACACACAGAAACAATGCCAGTGGGATTCTGGAGGCATTGTACCTGGGAGCACAAAGTGTGAGTCACCAGAGCCCAGGGTGCAAATTACTTCGTTCCTTGTCTCCCCGGTGCTATTGTTCATACTTTTATCGGTAAGGTCTGAGCTGGGTTTTTGGGCAGGAAAGTGGCAGATAGTTTAAGGTGGGCGCCAATACTTTGGCAGATGCAAAGAATCTATTGGAAAAATCAGTGGACTGACTAGGTTAGCTGGTAATTACAAGTAAGCAGGGGAAGCTGGTGGAATGGGGTAGCTGGTCCAATAACAAAGTGGTTTGCTTAGCCAGTTTTCTACAAGGCCTTATTCAAGGACCTTAGCGTCCCCGGAGTATAGGGAAAGGACGCAAAATTCACACAAAATTCAACTCAAACAGAAAACACCAAGGTTGGGCAACTGGCCTGCCTTGGAGCAGCTGACTGACTAGCTCTGCCTCTCCAGAGATTATCCCCCACTATGATAATATGGATTCTTGTGGTCCCTCTGAGGACCCGCTTTGAGTGTCATGAATGACACATAGCAATGAGCTGCATCAAGCAGGAGAGGGAGGGATCTAGAAGCGTGTTGAAAGGGTCAATGCTCCGTCCAGTTTCAATTAATGTTCATCTATCCCCTGGAAGTGGGAAGACCAGAGAGGCGGAGAAATAACTAGAAATATTGGCAAGAAAAGCATAAAATAATAAAGTACAACACATGGGAAATAATGAGGCCAGCGTCCATGTGCAGAAAGTAGGAGCAAGTTCAGCAGTAAGTGCTGGCAGTGATAGTGGGCAGCAAATTAGATAGAAGTTCCAACTGGATGGAGCTGCATAAAAGGCCAGTGATGGGCTCCATTCACAGAGCAGAGAGGTGAAGGACCTTCTCAGGGAGCTCTGTTGCCTCTTCATCTGGCATGCTGTGGTCCTGGAGACCTCAGGACCAGACAGATACTGACAAATTTGATAGAGTTCAGAGAAGTGCAACAAAGTCCTTAGGGTGCTGGAGGGACTGATTTATGTGGAAATATTCGAGAACTGAATCCATAGTAAAAAAAAAACAGGAGTACTTGTGGCACCTTAAAGACTAACAAATTTATTTAAGCATGAGACTTCTTCGGATGTATAGAATGGAACACACAGACAGGAGATATTTATACATACAGAGAACATGAAAAGGTGGCATACCAACAGGCAGAGTCTAATCAATTGAGATGAGCTATCGTTAGCAGGAGGAAAAAAAGAAGTGATAATTAAGGAGAACTTAACATAGGAAATAGATTCAATACCACAGTTAATTGTATCTAGTTTTTTGTTGCAAAATTGCCACCTTCAAGTCTGTCACTGAGTGGTTAGAAAGGTTTTTGTGTCCATTTGTGTGTCTGATGTGATTAGGTCCTGTGATGGTGTCACTTGAATAGAACGACACTACTGTGCTAATAAACGATGGTCACATAAATACACTGACCGCTATACTTACTTACATGCCTCCAGCTTCCATCCGGACACACCACACGATCCATTGTCTACAGCCAAGCTCTAAGATGACAGAGATAAACACCTACAAGATCTCTATCAAGCATTCTTAAACCTACAATACCCACCTGCTGAAGTGAAAAACAGATTGACAGAGCCACAGGACAGGCCTAAAAAGAAAATAACAGAACACCACTAGCCATTACCTACAGCAAAACCTCTCCAGCGCATCATCAAAGATTTACAACCTATCGATCTTGGGAGACAGGCCAGTCCTTGCATCAGACACACCATCAATGCCATCATGTGCCAGCAATGCCCTCTGCCATGTACATGCCAATCTGACATCAGGAATCAACCTTTCTAACCACTCAGTGACAGACTTGAAGGTGGCAATTTTGCAACAAAAACTTCAATGCAAACTAGATACAATTAACTGTGGTTTAAACAAAGTGTTAAGTTCTCCTCACTTTTCCTCCTGCTAACGATAGCTCATCTCAATCTCTGTATGTATAAATGTGTTCCATTCTATACATCCAAGAAGTGAGCGCTGCCTTTCCAAATGCAAATGGACATCATACCAAAAGGACTAAAGGTAAAATCCATTACAATCTACATACCACACAGACTATGCTGACAGATTGTGCCACAACCTGATCAACATCCTATACAGCAAACAGGGAAGATTAAGACTGAACTCTATTCTGATGAAAACCAACCTTCTACACAAACTTCCTCATGGTAAACTGTCTAAACTGCTACATGGCACAAGGAGCCACAACAATAGCCACCCAACAATATTGTTAATCTTTCCAGCTATTCTCTTAGCCCAGCAGAAGAATCTATCTTCCAGATCCACGAATATGATACAGTTTTTGACCAACACACCTCACAGAATCCTTCCTACCACCGCTATAATAAAAAGGATTCTGCATGGACTCTCCAGAGAACAGACTAGACTTCAAACAACATCACTTGCCCCATAACCAATGCCATCAACAGCCTCAAGAACAACTCTGACATCATAATCAAACAGGCTGACAAAGGAGGTGCACAAGAGGCTAAAAACTCCCCTGAAAGCACAGGAACAGATCTATACAGACACATGCCTGGAACCCCGACCAGGTGTATTCTATTTGCTACCCAAGATCCATAAACCTGGAAATCCTGGACGCCCATCATCTCAGGTATTGGTACTTTAACAACAGGATTGTCTGGCTATGTGGACAGGCCCTATGCCACCAGCACTCCCAGCAGACACCACTGACTTCCTGAGGAAACTACAATCCATCAGTGATCTTCCAGAAAACACCATTCTGCCACTATGGGATGGGAGCCCCCCTACACTAACATTCCACGAAGATGGACTAAAGCACCATCAGGAACAGTATCCCCGATAATATCACCTAACCTGGTGGCTGAACTTTGTGACTTTGTCCTCACCCACAACTATTTCACATTTGGGGACATTCAAGTCAGTGGCACTGCTATGGGTAGCCCTCAGTATGCCAACATCTTTATGGCTGACTTAGAACAACGCTTCCTTAACTCATTGATGACATCTTCATCATCTGGACTCATGGAAAAGAAGGATTTTAACAATTTCCATCCCACCATCAACCTCAGCCTAGACCAATCCACACAAGCGGTCCATTTCCTAGACACTACATGCCTCCAGCTTCCATCCCACACCACACCATTGTCTACAGCCAAGCTCTAAGATTTTGCTCCAATCCCGACAGAGATAAACACCTACAAGATCTCTATCAAGCATTCTTAAACCTACAATACCCACCTGCTGAAAAACAGATTGAGAGCCAGAAGAGCTACAGGACCACCACTAGCCATGATCTTGGGAGACAGGCCAGTCCTTGCTTATAGACAGCCTCCCAACCTGAAGCAAATACTCACCACACCATCAACCTGCACATCTACCAACGTGATATATGCCATCATGTGCCAGCAATGCCCTCTGCCATGTACATTGGCCAAACCGGACAGTCTCTAGCAAAAGAATAAATGGACACAAATCTGACATCAGGAATCATAACATTCAAAACCAGTGGGAGAACACTTCAACCTTTCTAACCACTCAGTGACAGACTTGAAGGTGGCAATTTTGCAAAAACTTCAAAACAGACTCCAAAGAGAGACTGCTGAACTTGAATTAATATGCAAACTAGATACAATTAACTGTGGTTTAAACAAAGACTGGGAATGGTTGGGTCATTACACCAATTGAATCTATTTCCTATGTTAAGTTCTCCCTCCTGCTAACGATAGCTCATCTCAATTGATTATCTCCTGTCTGTGTGTTTCATGTTCTACATAAGAAGTGAGCTTTAGCTCACAGCTCATGCTTAAATAAATTTGTTAGTCTTAAGGTGCCACAAGTACAGACTAACACGGCTGCTACTCTGAAACCTGAATCCATAGTGGATCACACAGCTAAGTGATAGCTGAGGGGAGAGGGGTTAGTAGGCCCTGGAAGGGTGAAAATACCAGGAGTGGAGAAGAAATGAATTTGAGGTGGGTCTAACCAGGAATAATTCATCCAGTGAAAGGTTCTTTCCCACTGTACACTTGCCAGTGTCTAACTTCCTAGGAGAAATAGCAGAAATCCCATCACCTGAGCATTTTAAAAGTGGGCTGAATTGAGTACTAGGGAGCGTTCTGTAGAACACATCCTGTATTTTCTCAGGAGCAGACTAGATGACTCACTAGGTCTCCATCTCTAAAGTCCGTCCCTGTCATCTCTAGGCCACAAGCATCAAAGGGCCATTCTAATTTGAAACAGCCAGAGTAGTTGGACCACGTGGGGGCCACTGAGAGGAGTGGGAGAAGCAAGTCTGCCAGGACATCTCTGAAGACGCTACGGGAATGAGCAAACCCACTAAGCTTTTCCCTGAAGGTGCCAACGTGGGCATAGGTGGCAGGTTTGTATAATTTTTGGTGGGGCCCAGAATGGGTGTAATCTCCCTCTTTCCCTCCCCCGCCCCGCCCTGTAATATGATATATATTTTATTAAATAGTGTAAAAATGGATTGGAAGCCATAAGCGTTTAAGTTTCTTTTTATTGCATAATATCACTGTAATAAATTATTTAACTAAGAATATCAGGTATTAATACTCTTTTGAATATGGAAACGACCATACACTGCGCTGAAACTCCAACTAGAAGCAAGGTGAGTGGAGCTGCGGGGACCCTGGCTAGTAAGGGGCCAGCAGAGGGAACCCCAGAGCGGCGGCGGGCTGAGCAGCTCAGCCTGCACCACACGCCATGAAAAATCAGCTTGCGGCCAACCCCTGTTCTAGAGCATCCCAGCATCCTCTTCTACACCATGCGCTTCCCAAAAGTCCGCACAGGGCATTGACTCTCCCTCCTCTCTGGCCTTTGTCTCTTTTCCAGGCATTAGGAGGCCACCTGATCTCTTTGTTCTCCAACACCTTCAGTTGGCACCTTGCAGGAGAGTGGCCCAGGCCATCAGTTGCCTGGAGACAGGGTGTCGGCCATTCTCTATGCAGACCGCATCACATTGGCCCTCTAGGGCTTTACAACAATCACACACCCTTATCCCACCATCTAGAGCCTTAAGAAATGCACTGGGGAAACTGAGGCACACAGACAGTATTCAGAGAAAACACCTGTATACGACCAGTTACATACTTTGAAGGGTGTAAAATAATCAAATATTTTGCTAAATACAATGATACTCCAAACTGACCACCAAATTTAAGTTGCATGTTTTTCCCCTCAGGTGAGGGTTCTGGGGTGGGGCTGGGGATGAGGGGTTCACTGTGCAGGAGCGTGCTCGGTGATTGGGGTGCAGGCTTTGGGGTGAGGCAGGTCTGAGGATGAGGAACTTGGGGTGCAGACAGGCTGCCCCAGGGCTAGGGCCAGAGAGGACTCCCCATCACCACCACTGGCAGCAGCAAGCTCCAGGGGAGGGACCTCTCCTGCCCCCCACGGCACACACACTCTGCACATGCTCCTAGAGCCCCTCTCAGGTCCAGAAAGCTCACTCCCCTCCCCTATGATGGGTACTGGGGGGGGGCACAGGTGGCCTTCCATGTTGCTGCCTCTCACCATAACTTCACTGTGGATGGGGGATGGGGCTGCCCCTTGCCCAGCATGGGGCAGAAGTGGGGTAGGCAGGGTGGTGGCTGGCTATGGGACGGGGGAGCAGGGTGTCATAAAATTCACCCAAGCCCCAGCTGCTCAGGTCTAGGAAGCCTCCCTCTCCCATCCCTCCTGTGGCGGGTGGGTTGGTGGGTGCTGGGGGAGGGGGCATTGCCTTCACATGTGGCTTCCTGCCTCCCCTGTTCAGCCTGCTGTGCCTCACTGGGGGTAGGAGTGGGGGCTGGGGCTGGGGCTGGGGTAGGGGGGGAATCATAGGGTCAAACACTCACGGAAGCCCCAGCAGCTGCTAAGGTGAGTGATGTCTGTCTCCTGGCCCGTTTGTGTCTCCTCCAGGTAGGGGCAGGAGAGGGGAGGGGAGGGGAGGCCCCCTCAACTCCCCTCCCCCTCCTGAGTGCTTCAGCAGCAGTTAGCATTCCTCTTATGCTAATGCTGCAGCCCTTAGGCTACGGCAGCAGCAGCAAAGGAGAGAGAGACGCGCTGTGCGCTCTCTTTACATTCAGGCAGGGAAGCTCCTAGCTCCAAATATTGGTGAAGCAGAGCCCCTGATTATGAATATTCCTGGGGCTTTAGCCCCAAGAGCCCATATAAGTTGGTGCCCATGAACGTGGGTGGGAGGAAGGGGTTTGACGTGGGTCCCAGGACAGCTCCCTCACGAATGGCAGGGAAGGCGTGCGAGGAGCAGCACTTTGTTTACTAAATTACAAACAAGATGCTGGAGGAAATTTTTACCTTGGGTCAACTCCCCGTCTCCCGCAGCTGATCTGTGCTTCGAAGACATTTTCAATGTAATTAGTCATTGCACAGAATGCATTACACCTACACAATCCCTTCTGTGTACGAGGGATACACTCACTGTGAAAGACACGTCATAGGAGAAGAACAGCCAAAGGCACCGTAGGCAGGAAGCAGTTAGAACTCACTGAGGTCCACCCACCACACATCATTTGTACAATGGCCTGTTTTCTCCTAAGTGCCTGTCCACCGCTCTTTAACAGGCTCCCAAGCGCAGCAACTAGTGATGCCTTTTGTTGCTCTGTTCCATGTGGTAATTACCTTTGGAGACAAGAAGTTCCCTCTGTGCTGGCTCCTTGTCTAAAGTCAGTTTGTATTCTTTGGCTCTAGCCCTGTTGTGTTCTTGAATAGTTCTGCCACTTTCACTGCCTCTCCTAGCTGAGGACAACCCACTGCCTGTTCTCAATCACCTCGCTTCGAATGATTCTAAACCAAACATCCCTGAGCTCTTTACAGTTACAACATTTGCTAAAGGCTCTGTCCTATTGGATCTCATCTGAGCCTTTCAAAAAGCATCGTCTACAAAACCCAGACGTCCCAGGAGACGGGTTACAAGGAACAGACTCTTCCCAGACCTAGTCCGATAGGAGAGTCCATTGTCCCAGCCCTGTTCATGGCTAAAGAGTGGGGGTTGGAAAGTGTGAGGGGGAACAGAGACAGGTTTCATTGGGGGAGCACAGCCATATAGGGAGAAAATGGGGGTGGGGGTGTTTCATTTGCAAAGAGTGAGGCTGAATGCAGATACGTTGGACAGGACTTTATTAAATGCTGTGCATGGCTCTCTCTGTCCATGTGACTGAGCTGCTTCCAACCTAACTCCCTGCATTCCCTGTTCTGTCATCAATGCCCAAAACTGTAGATAGTTCAGCATGTTAATAGATTCAATGCCTTGGTCTCTTTGCCCCAACTCACTGATGCTGGGTAGATGTGCTCTTCTCAGGTGCCAGCTAACACCAGTAATGGTCCTGGACATTATCTGGTCTCTACCTGGTAGCACTGGAGGTGCATCAACATGTGCTCAAATCTCTTTGGAGCACTAAGATGTGGCTTTGCCATGATTGTCTCTAGGGGTTTGTGGTCTGATTGCCCTATTGCTTGATGGCCATAGGTGTCTGGGTGGAATCATTCCACTCCAAACACCACAGCCAGAAGCTCTTTTTCTCTTCAGGCTTTACCCCTCTTCAGTCTCTGACAGGGCTCTGCTGGCGTAAGAGACCGGCTACTCCTGCAGAAGAGCTACACCCAATCCTTTCTCTGATGCATCACACTGGAATGTCAGAGGCTCCTCTGGCTGGTGGTGTTTCAGGACAGGGGCCTCCATTATTATGTGTTTCAGTGTATCCAATGCTTGCTGTTGGGGACCTGCCCAGTCCCACTCAATATCCAGCCTTGTGAGCTGACGAGTGGGTTCTGCCACTGCAGCCAGAACTTGGACAGAATTTTTATCGTTCCTATGAAGCACCATTCCCCTTTCACACCCACTGGAGCTGGCAGGTCTAACTGCCTTGGTTTTGTTGGGACCTGCCTTCAGTTCCTTGCTGTGAGCAGATGTCCAATGTATGTCACTTCATGCTGTTCGCATCATATTTTTTCTGGGTTGAGTTTTATATCTTGTGCCTCCATCACAGTGGAAAAGATTGTTGTTTTCTGTCACAATCTCGTTCAGTTTCTGTATTGTTGCTCCTCTCCCTACAATAAGAATATCATCTGCAATTATGTTCACTCCAGGCAGTCCTTCCAGCACTTGAGTGAGTCTTCTCTGGAACACATCTGGTGCTGGGCTTATGCCCATCACCACGTGCAGCCACGTGTAGGGACCGAATGGTGTTGCAAAGGTTGTCAGCATGTTGCACTCTTTCTCCAGGCTGTTGTACCAAAACCCATTCCTCACATCACAGCTGTAGAGATTCTGGCTTTGGAGAGTTCTAGCGAGATGGCATGAGTTGTGAGCAGTGGACCGTGACATCTTTTCAAAGCCCAGTTCAGTGACTCTGAGTCTATCCAGATGTGTTATTTGGCTGATGGCTGTCCTGGCCTCTACAGGTGCTATGATTTATAGATTCTAAGGCCAGAAGGGACCATTATGATAATCTAGTGTGCCCTCCTGTATAACACAGGCCAGAGACCTGCCCCACAATAAATCCTAGAGCAGATCTTTTAGAAAAAGAGTCCACCTTGATTTAAAAATTGTCAGTAATGGAGAATCCTCCACAACCCTTGGGTAAATTGATCCAATGGTTAATTACTCTCACCATTAAAAATGTACTCCCTATTTTCAGTCTGGATTTGTCTAGCTTCAACTTCCAGCCACTGGATCATATTATACCTTTCACTGCTAGACTGAAGAGTCCATTATTAAATATTTGTTCCCTGTTTGATGCCCCTGCTCTGCAGACTTCTAAGCTCAATGCTACAGTACGTGGTGCCATTGGAATTTTCCTTCATGGTAAACACCCAGGTTCTACTATGGGGTGTACTTGCAGTTTCAGCTTTCTTTTGAGACACTCCTTGTCTTGGAACACATCCCCATAGGCTCTTAAAATTACCTCCATTGTCCATGGAACTCCCCCTTTTGCTTCTTGCTCTGCCTCTACAACAGTCTGATGCTCTCCTCGATCAGATCCAGGGCTTGTACGGCTGTATGCCCCAAGAGGGGTCTGTGGCACTTACCATCCACCACCACAAACTTCAGCTGGCCCCGGTGGTTGTTTTCCAGACTAGTTACAAGGAGGTGACATTTTTCTATGGGCTGCATTGTGCTCTCATTGTATGTTATTAGATTGCAACTGCTCTTTGTGATGGGCGTGTTCGAGCGCAATACACACCAAGGAATCACACTGCAGGAGGCCCCACTAGCCCGCTGAAATCATACAAGGCTTTTCCCTAGTAACACTGTCGTATGCACAGAGGTTGGTCTGGTCTCTTGTTGCTCTCCTGGCCCACAGCCTGAGCCCGATATGCTCTTGGGCTCCAGGAGAGAGTCATGGTGTCACCACCGCTGCCCACTGTGCCCTCCCCCTCTTGTACATGTCTGGCTGAATCTCTCTGGATCCTTCCTCTGCTCTGGCACACGCTGCTAAAATGGTTCAACTTGCCATGTTCCTTGCAATGCTGTCCAGTGCAGAGCCCATCTCCTCTACCTGCTCATGCCGTCTCCCTCGGTAAATGCATCTCATGATGGATATGAAGCCCTGGCCACCTGCTCGCCTTTGCTGTTGTCTCACTGTACATACTTCTGAGGCTGTTGTGCCTCCTAGAGCTGTCATCCTTTCTCTTGCAGCTTCCACTGCACGTCCCAAGGGAAAGCATCTGTCTAGTCTGAGATCACCTTCCTGGAGCGGCCGCTTCCACAGGCGGGATCCCAAGTGCTGCAGACTGTCCTGTCCTGAATCAAGGAGTCTGACAAGCAGAGCTGTCCCTTGGGTACAGTGAATCGGGGTGACTGCCCCAGGCTCCACACTTTGGGGGGCCCCACGCTCCAGGGCTGGAGTGCTCACCGGCAGCCTCCCTACCAGAACCTCCCCCCGCTGCCTGCTGGCGGGTCCCGCTGATCAGCACCTCCCACTCCTTCCCAGTGCCTACCGCTTGCTGTGGATAGGATGATTTGTGGTGTCAGAAGGTGCTTGGGGGGAGGGGAGAGGAGTGAGAGTGCAGCACGCTTGGAGGAGGGGGCAGGGTGGGAAGAGGTGGGGTGGGGCCTTAGGGAAGGGGTGGAGTGGGGGCAGGGCCTGGGCAGAGCCGGGGGAAGCACCTCCCCAGCAGATTAGAAACTCAGCACCTATGTCCCGGGCCCCGCACCCCTCTAAGGACAGCCCTGCTGACAACTCCCCAGAATCACATGTGGCAGTCAGTGTGTGTAAGGCAGTAGCATAGGGGTCCATCCCCTTCCATTAGGATGGGTCTCTAGTCACTCTGCAGTTCTGCATCGGGGAGCAACAGGGCGCTGCTGTGAGGCTTGAGGCCATGGTGAGCTTCAGAGCGGTGCTGACCTCTCTGCTCTGTTCCCTAGTATGGTAAAGTAGCAGTTTCACTTTCCTGCTGTTGTCATCCTCCTGCATGGCCAGGTCTGTGCACAGCTCAGCTCCTCCTTCGCCCGGGTCCATCGCTGGGCTAGGTTTGTGCCTGCACAATCCAGGGCTGGGGGTGTCAGACCAAGTGCCACGGCTCACGCTGCCAGCTGCTGTGCTGCAGAGAACTCACCACTCCGGTGCTGCCACCGCGTTTCATTTGCAAAGAGTGAGGCTGGAGGTGGGTAAGCTGAACAAGTGGAACTTTATTAAACCCTGTGCACTGCTCTGTCCACGTGGCCACGTTACTTCCAGCCCAGCTCCGTGCACTGCCTGTTCTGCTGGTGTCTCATCACTAATAGTCCCTCCTGGGAACATGGGCGTTCTGACTCCAATTCCACTGATCGTGATACAGAAGGGAGGGGCAAAGATCAGGTATTTGGGTAAAAGGTGACAACCAAACCAACCGGTGGAGTTCAAATATTATTGATGGAGAAGGTGGCAAACTCTTTCCTCTCTGTGACAGACATGGAGTACAGTTGCCAACTTTCACGCAGGAAACAAGCACCCCGACTTTCACAATAAGCCAAAAAATCAAGCTAATCCCATTTCAAAACAAGGCCAAAACAAGCCAGTCCCTAAGAACCCCAACACGCTGTGACTAGATCCCCCCGGCGTGCAGTCTGGAACTGTGGTGGGCCCGCTGGGCATCCCCCTTGCCCCTGCTTGCCGGGAGCCGGTCAAAAAAACAGAAGCAACAAGCTACAACAAGCAACAAGCCAAACAAGCAACAAGCCACAAGCCAAAAAGTAGCCAACAAGAAGCTCACAAGCCAATTAAGCCCCCCCACCCCAAAGCCCAATTTCTGCATTTTTTTCATGGGTTTGGCATGTATGACTTGGAGGAGCTTTGTGATAATCTGAGAAAATTGATATGTAACCTAGTTATTGAGAGCAAGTCTATAACTTATACTGGATCATAGGATGCTTATCATAGGCCTATAATACTTTAATTCAAAGGGGACAAGCAGGAAAGCAACACAGTTTTCCCAAATAAGAACATCCAGGTACACACTTGAAAGACAATGGGTCAAGGATCCTGCTTCCCGTCTCCAAGTTGCAAGCCTGGTTTTGCCAAAGCTGGGAATTACCAGTCCTCCCAACAGCCCTGGGATTCATGGGACTGTCCCACTGTGAGCCCCAAACCTTTCTGTCCTTGCTGAAGTAGAACATTTCCCACATTCAGGGCTGCCCAAAGGTTTGGCCTGCCCACCTCTCCACCTCCATCTCTGAGGGATTGAAGGGCCAAACCTAAGTGGCTCTGTGTCCTGCTTTAGCCACTTGAAATGCTGGGAGATCTGAGTTACTAGATCAAAGAGCTATACCCAGTTAAAAAGTTACTTGATTCCTGCCAAGGGGGTCAGTTGCCAGGGGCTGTCTAGGGAGTTGTCTGTGAGCTCTGACGCGGACACAACATGGGTCCTGCTGGAGTGTTTGAAGACATTAGGGCCTTCCCCAGCTCCAGGGAATGGTGAGCCTCAGAGAGAGGCAGACATGCATACAGACTGGCTATTGTTTTTAAGATCTGTTTTCTCTTAAACGCTTTTGTTCTAAATAAATGATCTCTTGCTTTCAAGAGAAAGTATGGTCACTGGATACCACTGTCATTGCCCTGTAGGGAACAGACCTCCAGTTGCTTGACATACATCAGGCCTGCAGATGTAATTGCAGTTGATGCACGGGTGATTGCAGCCCAGAGCCTGGTGTGAGAATGGGAGAGTCACATAACTCCATCCTCAGATAGGTGACTGCTCAAGGCCTGAGACACGGTGCACTTGGAAAGACCGGGGTGGGGAGGCAGAGGTGCAATTAGCTCAGTAGCTATGACACACTTATCAGCCTTTCTGGCCTCTTGGAAGGGGATGAATATGTAACATGCTGATGTTATAAACCTCCTTACCTGCTCTGGGTTATATTTTGAGAGGACTCCATCCCCTTGGAACTCTTCCAAGACATCCTTCAGCTTCTTAGTGGAATCTAGGAGGACAGAACCATATATGGAACACTGTGATGCTGATGAAGGAACAGACTTCCCCGCTTGCCATGAAAACCATTAACAGCAGATCAAGTTGTGATGTCACAAGCTTTCCCAGTGATATTAAGCCACCCATTTAGCAACAGGACAGCTAGAGGCTTAGCATGCTAGGAACGGTACCATGTACTTACCCACCTATCATTTCCCCTTCTCTGGAGCAGGCACCCGGTGCTCCAGCCCCCATTACAACTGGGGTTATTCCTCATCTTCCATACTCCTAGTTACTTATTTTGAACCTCCTGCTCTAGCTTCACAATGTGCAGCCAGCAGGGGGAGCTGTACTCCCAGGCACTGGGCCCAAGCTGAGAAAACAAACTATCAAGTCTGACTGGTGAACATTACCAGAGGGTAGCCGTCTGCAGCCAGGGCACTTTAATAAATACATAAGCGGATAAAGGATATACAAAACATGGAAATGAAGCCAGATCCCAGTCAGAGGGAATCCCATCATCTCTCTGCAGGAATGCTCCACAAGGGATTGAGATATTCTAATGGGAATTTAATGCAAAATTGGGTGATGTCCTGAGTGGTGTCTCATTGAACACTAGCTGCTGCTTTCAGGGACAGAAAAATTATAGCTGCGTCAGTAAATTCTCTTGTTCACTTGTTGCACCCATTACTGCTGGGAAGTGGCCAGCAGTAAAACCAATCTGCACAAACAGGAGAGAAACTTAGTGATCTCTCTCCTGCCATCCATCTCCATCCTCTGACGAACAGAGGCTAGGGACACCATTCTTACCCATTCTAGCTAATAGCCATTTATGGACTTAGCCACCATGAATTTATCCAGTCCCCTTTTAAACACTGTTATAGTCCTAGCCTTCACAACCTCCTCAGGTAAGGAGTTCCACAAGTTGACTGTGCGCTGCATGAAGAAGAACTTCCTTTTATTTGTTTTAAACCTGCTGCCTATTAATTTCATTTGGTGACCCCTAGTTCTTGTATTATGGGAATAAGTAAATAACTTTTCCTTATCCACTTTCTCAACATCACTCATGATTTTATATACCTCTATCATATCCTCCGTTAGTCTTCTCTTTTCCAAGCTGAAGAGTTCTAGCCTCTTTAATCTTTCCTCGTATGGGACCCTCTCTAAACCCCTAATCATTTTAGTTGCCCTTTTCTGAACCTTTTCTAGTGCTAGAATATCTTTTTTGAGGTGAGGAGACCACATCTGTACACAGTATTCGAGATGTGGACGTACCATGGATTTATATAAGGGCAATAATATATTCTCAGTCTTATTCTCTATCCCCTTTTTAATGATTCCTAACATCCTGTTTGCTTTTTTGACCACCTCTGCACACTGCATGGACATCTTCAGAGAACTATCCACGATGACTCCAAGATCTTTTTCCTGACTAGTTGTAGCTAAATTAGCCCCCATCATGTTGTATGTATAGTTGGGGTTATTTTTTCCAATGTGCATTACTTTACATTTATCCACATTAAATTTCATTTGCCATTTTGTTGCCCAATCACTTAGTTTTGTGAGATCTTTTTGAAGTTCTTCACAATCTGCTTTGGTCTTAACTATCTTGAGCAGTTTAGTATCATCTGCAAACTTTGCCACCTCACTGTTTACCCCTTTCTCCAGATCATTTATGAATAAATTGAATAGGATTGGTTCTAGGACTGACCCTTGGGGAACACCACTAGTTACCCCTCTCCATTCTGAGAATTTACCATTAATTCCTACCCTTTGTTCCCTGTCCTTTAACCAGTTCTCAATCCATGAAAGGACCTTCTCTTTTATCCCATGACAGCTTAATTTACATAAGAGCCTTTGGTGAGGGACCTTGTCAAAGGCTTTCTGGAAATCTAAGTACACTATATCCACCGGATCCCCCTTGTCCACATGTTTGTTGACCCCTTCAAAGAACTCTAATAGATTAGTAAGACACGATTTCCCTTTACAGAAACCATGTTGACTATTGCTCAACAGTTTATGTTTTTCTATGTGAGTGACAATTTTATTCTTAACTATTGTTTCGACTAATTTGCCCAGTACCGACGTTAGACTTACCGGTCTGTAATTGCCGAGATCACCTCTAGAGCCCTTTTAAAATATTGGTGTTACATTAGCTAACTTCCAGTCATTGGGTACCGAAGCCAATTTAAAGGACAGGTTACAAACCTTAGTTAATAGTTCCGCAACTTCACATTTGAGTTCTTTCAGAACTCTTGGGTGAATGCCATCTGGTCCCGATGACTTGTTAATGTTGAGTTTATCAATTAATTCCAAAACCTCCTCTAGTGACACTTCAATCTGTGACAGTTCCTCAGATTTGTCACCTACAAAAGCCAGTTCAGGTTTGGGAATCTCCCTAACATCCTCAGCCGTGAAGACTGAAGCAAAGAATCCATTTAGTTTCTCCGCAATGACTTTATCGTCTTTAAGCGCTCCTTTTGTATTTCGATTGTCAAGGGGCCCCACTGGTTGTTTAGCAGGCTTCCTGCTTCTGATGTACTTAAAAAACATTTTGTTATTACCTTTGGAGTTTTTGGCTAGCTGTTCTTCAAACTCCTCTTTGGCTTTTCTTATTACACACTTACACTTAAGTTGGCAGTGTTTGTGCTCCTTTCTATTTGCCTCACTAGGATTTGACTTCCACTTTTTAAAGGAAGTCTTTTTATCTCTCACTGCTTCTTTTACATGGTTGTTAAGCCACGGTGGCTCTTTTTTAGTTCTTTTACTGTTTTTCTTAATTTGGGGTATACATTGAAGTTTGGCCTCTATTATGGTGTCTTTAAAAAGGGCCCATGCAACTTGCAGGGACTTCACTTTAGTCACTGTACCTTTTAACTTTTGTCTAACTAACCCCCTCATTTTTGAATAGTTCCCCCTTTTGAAATTAAATGCCACAGTGTCGGGCAGTTGAGGTGTTCTTCCCACCACAGAGATGTTGAATGCTATTGTATTATGGTCACTATTTGCAAGCGGTCCTGCTATAGTTACCTCTTGGACCAGCTCCTGCGCTCCACTCAGGATTAAATCTAGAGTTGCCTCTCCCCTTGTGGGTTCCCGTACCAGCTGCTCCATGAAGTAGTCATTTAAAGTATCGAGAAATTTTATCTCTGCATTTCGTCCTGAAGTGAAATGTTCCCAGTCAATATGGGGATAATTGAAATCCCCCACTATTATTGGGTTCTTAATTTTGATAGACTCTCTAATTTCCTTTAGCATTTCATCATCACTATTACTGTCCTGGTCAGGTGGTCGATAATAGATCCCTAATGTTATATTTTTACTAGAGCATGAAATTTCTATCCATAGAGATTCTATGGAACATGTGGATTCGCTTAAGATTTTTACTTCATTTGAATCTACACTTTCTTTCACATATAGTGCCACTCCTCCCCCTGCACGACCTGTTCTGTCCTTCCGATATATTTTGTACCCCAGAATGATTGTGTCCCATTGATTGCTCTCAGTCCACCAGGTTTCTGTGATGCCTATTATATCAAAATCCTCCTTTATCACAAGGCACTCTAGTTCACCCATCTTATTATTTAGACTTCTGGCATTTGTGTACAAGCACTTTAAAAACTTGTCCCTGTTTATTAGCCTGCCTTTTTCTGATGTGCTAGATTCTTTTTTATGTGACTGTTTATCATCTGATCTGGCCCTTACATTATACTCTTCAGTCCTCTGCTCCTGACTATAACCTGGAGATTCTCTATCACCAGACTCTCCCCTAAGAGAAGTCTGCGTCCGATCCACACGCTCCTCTGCAGCAGTCGGCTTTCCCCCATGCAGTTTACAACTGAACCAAGATGAAAACCTGTTCTGATTGGAGGGTGGTTTTGGTTGATTGGGTTTTTTGCTCTTTTTCTTCCTTCCTCACCATATAAAAGGTTTTAATGAAGGAAAAACAGCAAGACAGACTGCAGAACCCACATCCAACAAAAACAACACATCTGTTTTGAAGTGATGGCTAATAGAATACACTGAAGACCAGGTAACTACACAGCAATGTTTCTTGAACAAAGCACTGTGCTGTTCTACCCACGAAACAAGGAGCCCTCACAGGATGGGGGATCTTTAACGAACAGTTCATAGGCCTCACAAACCACTGAATGTATCCATCTGACAATAGAGCGTATGGATGCCAATCCAGGAGGTTCAAGGATGCTGAACTACCAGCTGCCAGACAGAGAGTGGGAGCACCATGCAGCCGGGCTGTGTGCAGAAGCCCCTTTCATCTTAGCTGGGCCTGCCTCACTGCCATGTTTTTCCTCACATACCAGTTTCCTGCAGACTCCTGTTCTCAGAACCCTTGCCCTGCCAGGGGCACCGAGGAGAGGGAGAAAAATCAACACAAGACTAGAAAAAGTGTCTGCCTGGAAACAGCCCGGAGAGGCCCAGCGGAACCTTCTGCCACTTCAAATGGAGAGGACACACTGAGGAGTTAGCGAGGCTATCAGGTCTCTGCCCAGCTCCACCTGCCATCACTGCAGGGTGGGCAAAACAAGGAGGAGCCTCCATGCGTGGCAGACAAGGAGGAAAAATGGATCCCAGAGCAGCAGGTGCCCAGGAGGGAGAACAGTGCCTACAGGCAGAATGGAGATTCTGCTTCACAGCGAGACTCTGAGGCAGCGCTGGCTGGATGATTGTTCTCGTTGCAGTGTTCGAGCTGGGCGGAGCCTTGTGTGGGAATGGTGCGGAGCGGCTGCTCTGGAAAGCATAGAAGTGGGCACAGCACAGACAGCGGCACTGCGACCTTGCTGCACTAGCCTGGCCAGCACGCCTCCAGCCTGACTTTAAGGAAGCACATCAGTATATAGGGACACTTATCCAGTGCCCATCTTTGAGTGTCTGTAAAGGTGCCAGCTGGAATAGTGGTCTTCTCCATGCATACACCCTCCCACTAATCGCTGACCTGAGACCACCTGGCCATGGTACATATAGGCCACTGAACACCCCTGGCTGGTGCTGCTCCTTGGTGAGTTAATGGTCTGGGCAGAGTCTCAGCAAGTGGCCCAGAGGTGAGAGATTCCACAAGCCATTGCTAAGGCAGCACTCGCTCCTGGAGGCCATGGAGTCTAAGTGCCTTCCTCAGTTGCACATGCTATTGAAGGCGACTCACCCACAATGAGATATCTAACCCAGGAGTGACTCGGGACCCCCTGGAATGGGAAACAGGCCAGGATGCCCTGCCTCATGCTCCCCAGTTGCTTTTCAAGTCTGACCCCAAGGCTGCACGTGACTTGTTCCCAACATCCAGACTGATGCTGGTGTAAGCAGAATCTGAATGAGCTCTCCCCTAACATCTAGTGGTGAGCTGTGGAAAAATACTTCAGAAGCTGATCTCATTTGCATGGACACCCTCATCATGCCTAGGTGTTCAGCATGATTGGATTGCTTGCCCAAATGATCACTTGTGGCTGGTGTTGGGGTAGGAGTAATAAAGGGTTGTTACCCTTGTTATTGGGGTAGGAGTAATAAAGGGTTGTTATCCTTGTTGTGTGAACCGAGGGCAGCAGAACTGCACCTGGCATACATCAGTGGAGGGACTCACCCTCAACTGAATGGAACTCGCTAGGCAGGGAACATGGGTTCCAAAGCCCAATGAGTGGAGAGAGGGTGGGGATAGGTCTTAGGCACCATATGACTCTTCCTCTCTCCATGGTATAATACAAGAGCTAATTTAGACTCAATTGAGAGTCTTGTTACATGCTGCACAGCTGAAATCACTGATACCTTGGTCTAAATATTAGATCTCCTTTGGGACAGTGTCTCTGTTTCAAGAGACTGCCCAGTGCACACCAGCAGTGGGGTTCCCCCACTAACAGCTGAAATCACTGAGAGCTGTGTTGTGTGTGGGGGGGTGGGGGCTGAAGACACCTTGGTGAGTGGCCAGCTGGGCAGCTGGCAGAGACTTGTGGCAAGCAGCCAGCAGGGAGGCTGGTGGAGAGGTGTGGCGAGCAGCCTGTCTGGCAGAGACATGTGGCAAGCAGCCAGCAGGGAGGCTGGTGGAGAGGTGTGGCCAGCAGCCTGGCTGGCGGAGAGGTGTGGCAAGCAGCCAACAGAGAAGCTGGTGGAGAGGGCCAGGGCAGAGCCCTTCAGAGGCATGGCAAGCGGCCGTTGGGGCAACGAGCAAGTGCCCGAGCAGGGCAGTGTGTAAGGTACCTCCTTACCCCACCCCCTTCCACACAAGGTGGGAGGTGAACCTCTGAACTCTGGGGCTGCACTAGCCAAGGACAGCAACTGTGAGTGGGGTACAGAGAAGGGATGGGCACGTTAAAGGGACTTTTGGGTTGCTGGACTTAAGACCCCGAGGGAAAAGGACACTGACCAACTTACTTGGGGGTGGGTCTTTTGCTCATGGTTTGTGTTTATGAACCCTAGTTGTGGTGTTTTCCCAAATTAATGCTGAGTTAATTCCCTCCTTTTATTAAAAGGTTTTGCTACACTCAGACTCTGTGCTTGCAAGAGGGGAAGTATTGCCTCTTAGAGGCACCCAGGGGGTGTTGCGTAATTGTCCCGGCCGCTGGGTAGGGGCTTGAGCCCGTTTTGTGTTGTATTGTTGAAAAGGAACCCCTAGATACTGAACCTGGCCCTTGCTGCTGTTGGCCCCCCCGGCAGAAGGGTTACACTAGGTTCTATCAAGTCTTTCTTTCAGAACCCAGCCTTTCCCCCATCTCCCTGCTGCTGAGTATGGCTCCACACCCTGCCCCCTCACCGACTCCTGCAGCCCCTCAGCATTCCCCACGTTGCACCACGCCCCTCCATTCACCCCACATCCTGCAGCAAATCTTCCTTGCCTGCTGTCCATGGGTCAGGGGAGGAGACTCTTACCTGGAAGGGGAACAGCCTTTCTGTCCCCAGATTTCTTTTGCCTTCCCTCACCTGCACAAGAGCCTGCTATGGAAGGAGACTTGGCAGCCCCTTCCCTCCGCTCAACTTCCATGTGAGACAGGAAGCCACTTTCCTCCTGCTTGGGAGGGATCGAGCACCAGAGCAGCCAGGAGGAAAATGCCCATGGCAGCTGCCCCCTGCTAGAGACTAACACGAGCAGCGGAGGACAGTACAAAGTGAAATGACTCCAAGTGAAGAGGTCATGAAGGATGGGTGGGATTCCACAGCCGAGACAAGAGGGGTTTCTATGGGAAGGCTGAGCGGATGCACAGGTCAGACAATGAGGTTTCAGGGAAAGGGGGGAGGGCTGCATGCAGGCCAGGCCAAGTGGTGGTGGAAGTAGATGAGGTGGAGGACTTGCGGGACAGGTACGGAGAGGAGTCGGGGGGCACAAGCAAGGTGAGGTCTGGGTGTGACACCCAGGTATAGCAAAAGAGCTGTCTGTTAAAAGATGAGATGGACATTGCAGCTGAACGGGAGGAGAGAGCAGGAAAGTAACAAGGAGTCGCACAGGCATCAGACTCATCAGTAAAACTACAAAGGATCAAGATCTTCATAGCAACGTGGGAAGCTTAAAAGCAAAAAGAGGTGAAGTAGGTCACCTGGCTGTAGAAGCGGCACACTCAGTGAACCGCGGTGGAGTGGCAGATCAGTGGGATGGTTTACAGCTGGCCAGGAACCACCCAGGCAGGGCAGAGCAGCTGAGAGGTGGAGGGAGCACTAGGCTGAAGATGTGATGTTTTGCAATCCAGGGGCTCTCAAGAACGTCATGCTAAATAAACGTTCTGTCATGCAAATGGGGCTCCAACTTTCCCTACCTCTGGGGATTGGAAGGGTACGTGCATTTATGTTTGCGGGGCTCAGACACCAGCTCTGAGTGCCAGAGAAAGCCCTAGTGAGAGAACTCCTGGCCACAGAGCTTGACTGTCTGTCTAAGGAAAATTATTTGCACCAGTCGGGAGTTTAAGAAAGCCCTTTTCACTCTCCGAGAGGAGAAAAGAAATTGGAGCTTTAGATTATCACAGAATTAACTGCGCTTGCAAAGGGATCCAGTAATCCGAGGAATAGGCATTTTCCTGGGCCCCTTCAAGCCCTCATTAGCCATATCTGCTTAAAAAGCAGATTAGCAGACCAGAAATCAAAATTTAGTTCTTCGCCACTACCGGCTTCTAGTGATGTTTTTTCTGCAATAAAACACGATAAACAGGCCAATCAGAGTCCAAGTTAGATTGTTTCAGATACAAGTAAAATGTAACACAATGTACTCCAGATTAAAACAACTAGTGAGGCTGGTCAAATTGAGGCCATGTATGATTTAAATAGGAAGCACTTTAAATGAGAAGTTAGGGTCAACATTGTGTGATTTGTGTAGTTCTCTGAATTCACTGGTACAGACGATTTGTCTGTCAAGGTCACATCCTTTTTAGCCTCAGATTGCAACCAACCTTTCTCTTAATATATTTGAAGGATATTGCACATTCATAAGCCCTTTAGTGCTCAAAACACTTCCTTTGCTGCTGTGGAATGTTGGACAAAGACAGAGTGAGGTCTGGGAATGGAGAGACTACGCATAATTTTGTAAGATATCAATTTCCCCTGATAGTACTACTAACTCTAACATAGATAAAGTTAGTAATTTTCTCCATCAAACTCATCTCTGAGTTTCCATTTCTTGCTAAACGTCAATTAATAAAATGAAGATGTTGCATACCTTTTTTTTGGACTTAGCATTATCATAGTTATTTTATTGTCTGTGCTTAAATAAAACAGAACCCACTTTCTGAAGCTGCAGAACTTGATTCAGAAGCAGGATACTCCACATACATCATTGCTTCCCAAACATCAGCTGTATTTTACAATGTTTTGTTTGTTTCTCCTTAATGTCTTTCTTGGCTCTTTATTTTTTTAACTGCCCTGAAGTTACGAATCTCATTTCTGATAAGTGCTCACTAAGGAATGTTTTGCTCTTTCTGACCTGTCTGTAGAGTGTTCCCTTTTGTAGACTTTCCTGTAAATATATTGGCTAAGTCTAGGCCAGATTGTCCCCTTTTGATTGCAGAAGGCTATCTGACAAGGATTTCCTCCTGGAGATTCTTTCTCAGCGTGCCAGTGCTCAGCAGGGCCTTGACGGCAGTCACAAGCAGCTAGACCCGATGCAGCAGTGGAAGGGAGAACAGGGGGTGGGTTCAATGTGGGGAAGGACGGGACAGTGATTTGGTCCAAACAATGGGTAAAACAATTTTAGTTTAGTGCAAAGGGATCAAGATCTGCGCTTCCCCAATGACTCTGGAGCAGCTGAAGTAAACCATCACCTCCAGATGCTGCCTAAACCGAAGGCAGGAGGGATTTCTGCCAGGCAGCCCTAAAGCAGTGGCTAGCCTCCAACTAGTGATGCAAAGCAGGTCCTGCTAAAGGGCCGGAATGTTGCCATTGTAGCTGTTCCTCCTCCTCATCACCCCAGGGATGGAAAATCGCTGAGCCCGCAGGCACCCCCTGCAAAGGGAGCAGAGCTGCTTTCAGACCAGGCTCTTTTCAGGAGCGCTGTGGCTATAAATACTTGAGAAGAGTTCCTTCCTAGAATGCTTTAATGGGCGCCAGTTTACTTTTAATTCTCTTTGCTCTGGTCTCAGGGCCCCGGGTGGGTTCAGATAACCTGGATTTAGTCACACAGGATCAAAATAGAGAGAATACCACAGGAAAATGCTGCCATTGCCTGAAAGCGGGAATAGACTTGAAGGTCTAATCCAGCCACTGTAGAAATAAGCCCACAAAATCTTCTGTCTATGTTTCTGGAGACAGTGTCCCCTAATCAGCAACATGGCTGCTGAAAAATGATGTTAGGCTAATCTCTGAAAGATTAAATCATGGTAATAAGGTCAATGGGACCTGACCAAACTCCCCCCCTCTACCTCCCCACCCAGTTCTACCAACATTAGAGGCCAGACTTGTGACAAACAGGACAGCTCCTGGGACAGGGGTGACCCGGTACAGAAATGATGGACAACTGCCGAGTTATGCTGAGTAGGGCTGACTGGAGAACAAGAATTCTCTTTTGTGAAAGACTTCAAGGTGTTAACATTTGTTTGCCTTCTGCTGTGGGATGAAAAGGAGCCTTTTTGAATTTTTTTGTGAGGTACGAGATAGATCTTTCCCCAGCCCAGCCCAGCCAAAAGCTGCACACAGCTGAGATATGGAAGACCCACATTCCAATCCCTCCTCTGCCTACTTCCATGGGGACACTCACATCCAAAGCAAGTGTTCTCACCACTGGCCTGTTGTGGGTTGAGTCTCCCTGGAGGCCATCCTGCACCGGGGAAACCTTCCCAACAAACATTTTGTCAAAACCAATACACAGCCCCATACATTTCAATTTCAACAAACGGTCATTTTCCAACAAAAGAAATTCAGCCAAAAAATTCCCAGCCAGCTGTAGTGCTGAGTCAGAGTGTCTGCTCCACAGCTACCGTATTACTGCACCCGAGTTCATCACAGCACTACTATAAAGACACCGTGATGGGTTCAGTGATAAACAGAGTAACTACACCGTGTTCCTACACACAACATGTGCGCAAAGCCTCTGAGAACACAGATGACTGGTAGCATCTGCAGGATCTATAAAGTTCCATATAAGACCTCAGTGGGTCATTACTGCTCAGTGCTTTAGTTTTCCTATTTCCCAGGCAGTGAGGAGATGGCCTGGTACCATGGAATGGGCTCTAGGTACAGTCACTAGGAAAAGGAGAATACAGCCATATTTGTCTTGTACAGAAAGTTCTGAAGATGCCCGGGCTGTTGTCAAGGCCATTCATTCCTCCCCCCTTACATGCCCCACAGCCAGCCACACGACAGCAAAGCCGGGAGAGAATTCCAGTACTCACAATCAGAATATTGCTGGAGCTGTGCAAATTCTGTCGGGCTGAGGGAGATCCACGCACCATCACTCATCTTTCAGGGGAGCCCTTGGGGAGCCCAGGCCACACTTTCACAGTGAAGGGGGAATGAAGATCCACACCAGCGGAACTAGGAGCTGCCCAGGTTCATTGCTGTTGGTCAGTGCCTGCTCTGTCCCAGGGGTGCCAGGTACACATTTCAGATCACCAGCAGGATGAATGCAGAGGCCTCATGTTTCAGACCCATCACTAGAACCGTTGTGTGGAGGGATTCCATGAGTAGGTGCTTCAGACACACCAACTGGAGAACGCTATTTCAGCCTCTTCACTCCTAGAATAGGAAGAAATGCAGGCAAAAGAATCACTTACACTGATTATCTGCCTGCTTCTCAGTAGATTCAAAGCCTTAATCAAAGCTTATGCAAGTTGTTTGGAGTCATGGATGAGTAGGCACAATTATTACTCTGAAACGGGCTCACTTCCAGCCTCTCTCAAAGGATGACACTGCAGATGTAGAAGCGACTGGGGACAATGAACTTGAAATAGCAGACTCTAATAGTGACCAGCTATTTGACTAACAAACTAGTAAGTCAAAACTATTGGCTGTGATGGCTAGAGAAATGTGTTGACTCAGGTTTCTAAATGGATAAAGTCACAATCACATTAAATGGGGCCTCAAGTAAGACACTTGGTCTTCAGCCCTAGTCACCATAATGCTTAGTAGAAAGGGGCAAACACTTGCTTCGATCTGAGCCAGTAAGTCTAATGTTTTGTGAAAACCCCCATGTAAATGCTGGGAAAACATGAATAAAGCACGTAGCCCCTCCCGAAGAGCTGCCTGGCTTGGAGGTAACTTATCACCCCTCCACCCGCACCTGGCAGAATGCAGGAGAGGCACTGTTCTTCGTATTGACTGGTGTTGGGCTCGGTTTTATAGGGGTAAGGAACACATAAAGAGTGTGCACTGGAGCATGTGCCCTCGTATGTTTAACGACACCCATTTCTGCAGTGGGTTATTATGTGAGCACTGCTCTCCCTGGAGACCTAGGGCCTGGCTCTCTGGTACATTACACTGGAATTCTGCAGGTTAGAATAGCTGAGGTGCATAGTCAGACTGCCCGGTTGGTGGCATTGTGCAGCGGGGCTGGCAGGCTCCCTGCTAACCTCCGCACCACGTGGCTCCTGGGAAGCAGCCGGCATGTCTCCCCTCTGGCTCCTATGCATAGGGGCAGCCAGAGATAACAGGAATTCAGCCAGGCCTTTCTCCTACAGAGATGTGTGTGTAACACGCACAAAACTGAACACCGTTTCCCCGCCTCCTGCCCGTCTCCTCCTCTGAGACCCCACCCATGCCCCTCCCCTTCTCTGAAACCCTGCACCCACTTGGATAACAAGGGAGAATCAGCTTGAGTGCCCCTGCAAACCACAGCTGTGGCAGCATGGCATGGGGCAGAGGTGATGCCTCAGGTAGGCCGGTCCCAGGCCAGTTAGGGCTTTACAGGTCATAACGAACATCTTAAACTCTACCCGGAGACCAGTGGACAGCCAGTGTCAACCCCTGAGTGCTGGGGCCATGTGTTCCCGGGAGATGACCCGCTCTGTAAGTGAGCCACCTCGATCTGCACCAGCGTCAGTCTCTGAATGGTTTTCAGGGGTAGCCCCATGTACAGCACATTGCAACAGTCTAATCCTGAGATGATAAAGATCTGTGCAACAGTAGTCAGACTCATGTCCAAAAGGAAAGGCCACCACCTCCTAGCCGGACGCAGCTGGTACAAAGCTGACTGGTCTCTGGCTGTAATATGATGGTCAGATAGCAGCGGGGGGGTTAGAATCACCCCTAAATTCCAAAACCTAGTGACTAATGGCGGACGCACTCCCTCAGATTGATATTACTTCTGCCATCTGCCTTCAACTGCCAGAACCTGGGAGTGGACAACAGGAGATGGATCACTTGATAATCGCCCTGTTCTGTTCATGCCTTCTGAAGCACCTGGCATTTGTCACTTAAGAAGACAGGATACTGGGCTGAATGGACCATTGGTCTGACCCAGTATGTCCGCTCTTACGTTATCACCCCCAGCTGCTTCCCCCACCCACCATCCCCTCCTTCTTGTCTGGGTTGACCCTCAGCCAGTTTGCTCTCATGCATGCCCCAGTCTAACTAGACACCAGCTGAGGTGCTGAGCTTCATAGTTCAACCTACTCCGTCAGCACTGTAGCTGCCACAGAGAAGGTGCAAAATGGGCACTGCGATGGGAAGCAATTGAGACTCTAGGAGAAGCAGCATGAACCATTATTTTAATTCTGATTTCTCCTCCAAGGCGGTTGAACCTCTATCTGTGGGATGATTTCAGAGGTGTATCCAAGGCTAATGAACAGCAAGGCATGGGACTGTTTCATTTATAACAGAGGTGGCTGGTTATGGCTGTTAAAAAGATCAGAAAAATATTCTGGATAGAGCAGATGTGCCATGAAAATTCCTAGTACCGTGGCCTCTTCAGATGAAGCTTCCAAACGTCAGACAAGTAGATTAGATAGAATATGATTGTGGCTGGAAGTTGGACATGAGAAGCTGAGTTAACATCTGGCTCTTGTGCTGAATTTCTCTAGATCTCGAGCCATATACAGTGGCTGCCCTAAAAATTCTTCCACTTGGAAAGATTCTGCCTGTGTGAGGGATTCCATTTTACTAAAGAAATATCAGTAGAATCTGTAACCTCTCATCAGTACTTTGAAGTGATCTCACTTTGTGTATTTACCACTTACATTTTCCAGAGAAAATTCAGTTTGATATGAGTAGAAAGAACTGTGCTATTCATTAGCGAAGGGAGAGGACAGGAGGCCTTAAAGCCAGATGGTTTAAACAAGTGGAAACTCTCACATCATTCCTTCATCTATGAGAATTGGTCCTAACCCTCTGACAGATCCTCTGACTAATGGTTTGTTTTTTTTAAATCTAAATCAGTGGTTTTCAATCAGGGGTCTGCAGATTATGTCTAAGATTTCCAAAGGGGTCCGCACCTCCATTTGAAAATTTTTAGGAGTCCACAAATGCAAAAAGGTGGAAAACCACTGATCTACATTAAAAATTGATGAGGAGGGAACATGACTGAATAACTCCTAAATGAAGCTCCCTCAAAATCTCAGTCATTGAGGAAATGTCAGAGCCCTTGTGGGAAGCCTCCTGGAAGTGACAGCTTCCCAACAATCTGCAGCCTTCCGAATCCGTAAGCTCCTTTACTAAGTGAATTGCTTACAGTGACATTTGGGAAAGGTCGGCTTTTCCAGGAGGTACATGCGCAACATATGAGAGCCACCTGGGCATGATTTTAGGCTCCTCTGCCTGCTAAATGTTGATTGTCAATTTCAACACAACTTATTTTATTAGATGTTCCACACAGAGACCCAGCAGGGTTTGTGAAAGGCCAGCCGGCTTCAGGCAACATCAGACAGGTGCTCTCATCCATCAGGGCTAGCCGTCAGACAGGCGCTCTTTCAATAGATGAAAAAGGCATTTGATTCAGGAGAGCAAGCTTACTTATTTAAAATGAGGGAAATGAACATCTGAGGGCAAACTACAAGCTCTGAATTCCCCTGTCTGTACTGGAGCTGCAGGTGCCAGCAACATTGAGCATACTGGTATTAATAACACCCCTCTCTTTTCGTCAGTAGCTCTCCCAGCACTTTACCAAGGAGGACAGGAGCATTACCCTCATCTTACTGATGGTAAAATTAAAGCACTGAGGTGTGAAGTGTCCAAGGTCACCCCACAGCAGAGCCAGGAACAGAATCTAGGCCTTTGAAGTCCCAGTCCTGTGTCCTTTCCACTAGGACACACCGCCTCCCTAATCTATCCAGCATGCGTCGAGGAGTGCTGGGGGGCACATGCCAGACTGGTCACTCCCACAGCGTGTGTAATGCACTCACCACATCTGTCACATGCCCACCAAGCTCTGCTCTCCAAATTCTTTCGTACAGATCCCAAACAAGACCCGGAAGCACACCATCCATGACCTTTTCCCCACTCTTCTTAATCTGGGTTTGGAATCTTTGCTTATGGCTGGGATCGGCAACCTTTCAGAGGTGGTGTGCCGAATCTTCATTTATTCACTCTAATTTAAGGTTTCACGTGCCAGTCATACATTTTAACATTTTAGAAGGTCTCTTTCTATAAGTCTATAATATATAATTAAACTATTGTTGTATGTAAAGTAAATAAGGCTTTTAAAATGTTTAAGAAGCTTCATTTAAAATTAAATTAAAATGCAGAGCCCCCCGGACCGGTGGCCAGGACCCAGGCAGCGTGAGTGCCGCTGAAAATCAGCTCGCGTGCCGCCTTCGGCACCCGTGCCATAGGTTGAGTACCCCTGGGTTATGGCTTTCAAAACTGTTCAGGTTTAGTGTAAATTTAACAGCCCAAATCTCAGGGGTTCTCTGGAACATCCCTAGAGCCCGCTGACTCTATGGTACAGAGGAGCAATTGGGGACAAAAAGAGGCCTTGCTTTTAGGGCCAAAATAATCAAAAGTGACTGGTGATTTTGGATACATAAGAACGGCCATACTGGGTCAGACCAAAGGTCCATCTAGCCCAGTACCCTGTCTTCCAACAGTGGCCAATGCCAGGTGCCCCAGAGGGAATGAACAGAACAGGTAATCATCAAGTGATCCATCCCCTGTCTCTCATTCCCAGCTTCTGGCAAATAGAGGCTAGGGACATCATCCCTGACAATCAGGGTCAGCTCTAACGTTTTTGCCACCCCAAGCAAAAAAAAAAAAGAAAAGAGCGCCGCCCTGCCGTAACACCCTCCCCACGAGTGCTGCACTGCCAACCCCCCCCAGCGCCGTGCAACCCCCCGCCCCCCGAGCGCTGCTGAAGCCCCTGCCTCCCCCAAGCGCCGCGCCACCGAAACCCCCTTAGCGCTGCACCGCCGAAACCCCCGAGCGCCACGCCTCCCGAAGCCCCCGCCCCTTCCAAGCGCCGCACCTTGCCGCCAAAACCCCCGAGCGCCGCGCCGCCCGAAGCCCCCGCCCCACCATGCACTGTGCTGCCCGAAACACCGCCCCACCTCCAAGCGCCGTCCGGCCAAAACAAAAACAAACAAACAAAAAAACCCCACCAGCGCCATCCCGCCAAACCAAAAAAAAAAAAAATACCGAGCGACACCCCACCCCAAGTCCTTGGTCGGCTGGTGCCTGGAGCCGGCCCTCCTGCCAATCCTGGCTAATAGCCATTGATGGACTTATCCTCCATGAACTTAAGTTGTTCTTTTTTTAACCCTGTTATAGTCTTGACCTTCACACCATCCTCTGGCAAGGAGTTCCAGAGATTGACACAGTTTGCATTGTGTGAAGAAATACTTCCTTTTGTTTGTTTTAAACCTGCTGCCTATTTTTTCATGTGGTGACCCCTGGTTCTTGTGTTATGAGGAGGAGTAAATAACACTTCTGTATTTACTTTCTCCACACAGTCATAATTTTATAGACCTTTATTGTATCCCACTATAGTCATCTTTTTTTGAAGCTGAAAAGTCCCAGTCTTATCAGGAGATGGAGGGTACCTGGAGCCCATACAAGAAAAGACCCAAAATTGGGACGGCATCCTGGGAGGCGACTCATTTGGCTCAGGTGGAGCTCCTGTTGGCATGCCTGGGCAGGTCCACGACCCAGGCGAGCGGACCTGCTGCAGGCCACTGTCCCACTGGGTCCCGCTGGGCCGGTTGAGCTCCCGCAGGCATGACCCCTTCAGGTCGTCCGGGCTCCGGTGGACCTGCCGCAGGCATGCCTGGGAGCTCCTGGGAACCCACCTCATGCCACCTCCCCAGGATGCCGGAGCCGGGAAGGGACCCACCGCGGACTGGGGGCGCAGACTGCAGTGTAAATGTCACTCATCACCAGCAAGGGGGGTTAGGACCTGCTGCCTTTGCCTATCTCTGGGCTACCCCTCTGCAGCCCTGAGTCTTATTAATCTCTCCTCATATGGAAGCTGTTCCACTCCCCTAATCATTTTTGTTGCCCTTTTCTGAACCATTTCCAGTTCCAATATATCTGTTTTGAGATGGGACGAAGACATCTGCATGCAGTATTCAAGATGTGGGCATACCGTGGATTTATATAGAGGCAATATGATATTTTCTATCTTATCTATCCTTTTCTTAATGATTCCCACTTGAGACACCTTAAAAGTAGGGTGTGTGTGCTGCTGGCCCATTGCCCACTTATAAAGGCCAGCTGGGCCCTGATTAAGCCAGCCACAGCCTGACTGGGGCAGGGCCTGCAGCTGAGGCTGCTTCCCCCAATCAGCCCCACTTTTCCTTCCCTGCCACAGCCCTCTCCCCAGGCTGTTTTAAGTCTTTTAAGGCAGGAGCGGGTGACCACCTCGCTACAGGGACTGTCCCTATAAAATCGGGACATCTAGTCACCGTACTTAAAGGGGCCTAAGTTCCCAAAGTTCTGAGCTCCTTTGCAAATCAGGCTCCCTTAAGGTGTCAGTTGGGCACCCAAAGTCACTATTCTTACACATACAACCCATACACCTATCATTGAATTTCTCTGTAATGCAATTAAGTACCAGTGTCTCTAGATGTTGCATAAATAGGACAGGTCTGATCTACAACTAACGTCTACAATACTTATAGTATGTGTTTCCTTTAAAGGCTGTTAGAACGGCATTGTTTTGCAGTATTTTTCAGTTTGTGTGGGACACCTCCTATGCATCTAATCACATGAACTAAACTTTTGAAACCAAACAGAATATCTGCTCCAGAATGCCTCTTGCTGCAGTCTCTCCATGGAATGATCTCACTCTGTTTCCCCATCAGTCTGAGCTGAAAAATAACATATGGTCGGTTTGATTTTCTATCACTCAAACATAGGACTTCACTTCTTGAACAATTTTTTTTCCAGTTGGGGAGCTCCCATCTTCTCTGTGCTCGTCACAGCTGTATGAATGAACAGCGGATTCAGATATTAGCCTGAGTTCTAAGTCCCCTGATTTTGGTGGATTTACAATCTTACTGTCCTCTGTTCCTTTTTTGAAAAACCTTCATAACTTAAAGGAGGCGAAACAACTGACTGCACAGGAGAAACAGTGCATTTCACAGCACTTTATATACTCAGGTTAATCAGATAAAAAACCTTCAGTTTTTAATCTCTTCTGGTTCTAGTCATTTTAGTTATTTCTTGTGACTCTTGTAGGTACACTACCATATCACATTTAGCACCAAATTTAGGCCTTGATTGTGAAAATACTAACGCATGTGAGTAGCCCCACTGAGTTCCTGCTCCTCCATTTTTGTAAGAATAATAAAAAATCTTAGGTATGCAGAAATGATGATGCCTTAAACTTCCAGCAGAAAAAGGTGAACATTTAGGGGAATATTTAGATGCCAAATGTTGCAGCTTGATGCTACAGTGCCTGAGAACTTGATGGTGAAACTGACATGTCTAGTTCTCTTGCCTAAGAGGAGAGAGATGCAGAAAGCACACTGACAGCACATGATGGGAAAAGGAAACTTGATTTAGTCAAACTGGAAGCAGAGGCAGCTCTATGTATTTTGCCACCCCAAGCACGGCAGTCAGGCAGTTACATGGATTCAGTGGCATGCCTGTGGGGGGTCCTCCAGTCCTGCGCCTTCAGTGTACCCGCTGCCGAATTGCTGCTGAAGCTTGGTGCGCAGGTGCCTGGAGCCAGCCCCGGCTGGAAGATTTTTGCAATTCAACTCCTTGCGCCTGCAATCAATTGAGGGTCAGATTTTCAAAAAGAGATCAGTACATTGGGTGCAGAATATGGGCTGAGTACTTCTGGCCCTAATGTAGGTGGCTAATTGGAAACTGCTTTCTTGGAAAAAATCTGGCACTACATGTCCAGGCCGAGGCTGAGAAATGTCCCTACGTTGGCTCTGATATTAAGGGTCACAGTAGCCAATATCCGTATTAGACTAACCTGTTTTTTCAACAGGCAAAAAAGTAATTACTTGAGACTGGAAATACTGTACAGAGACCACACAATTATTCATTTGTCTCTCCATCCACAGGGAGAAGCATCAAAAGGAAAGGACTGTCTAGCATTTTCTGTGTGTGATCCCCTCTGCTTGTGATTCTTAGACACAAACTCCGACTACTGCCCATTTCAACTAAATGATGATGCATCTAGAACTAATCAAATGAAGGGCAGGGGGGAGACCTGCAAATGGCCAAGAAATGCTAACATTAATTGGATAAATTCTTCGCGGATCATTCACTCAGCATCAGAACTCAGCCCCAGGTACTTGCCTAATTTGATCCCATTTAAGGCTACAGGCTTAAAATAAATCTCCTAATTTGCTCTGCAGCCTTGGTTTCCCACTACAGCACACATTTATTCTGGGTGACGGAGGAATTGCTACATAGGTACAAAGAGTCAGAT
This sequence comes from Mauremys reevesii, assembly GCF_016161935.1. Lineage (NCBI taxonomy): Eukaryota > Metazoa > Chordata > Testudines > Geoemydidae > Mauremys > Mauremys reevesii. The sequence goes on from NC_052631.1 coordinate 50,139,411, forward strand.
ATAACTGGACCAGTTACATACATGTTTTTATCCCTTGTTCTTCCTTAAGAAGGAAAAAAAGTGCTGATTCCCAATGGACATAACATGCTGTACAGCCCCTTGTGTGCTGATATATCATTCTCATCAGCCTGGCCCAAAGTTTTTGGAGATGTCACAAGCATGAAAATACCCGAAGCTGCAAGCTCAGTGTAAGAAGCCACTGTCGCAGTCTGATCATGTGCACTCGCTCTGTGCATTGGCCGGAGTGGGACGCAGAGATAAACGCCTCCGTTGCTCCTAGCAAGTGACTGCCCATTTCTGCTGGGATTTCAGGGAGTCGTAGTGGGTTCCATGATTGTGGGCACCTGGGCAGGGCTTCCATTTCCCCCTCCCCCTTATATGTCCCTCTTTAATAATAATAACAACTTTCTGACCAATCCTCTTGTTCGGCTCATGTTTAGCCTTGGCCTCAGCACAGAGGTGACACTATTGTTTTGGGGGGAGAACATTGGAGGGGGGCTGAGAGGGGTGGTTGATCCCTTCTGCCACTTCAGTTACATCCGTGGTCAGAAACAGTCACTTCTCCCATTGGATCAACTTAAAGCCACTGTTGCTCCTCACACCCGATGTGCTCTCACTAAGGTGGGATGCTCTCACCCATCCTGCTCCCCTAGTTTAAGGGCAGCAGGATGGGGCCCTACATGTGATTCTTTTTTTTGTTGTCTTTTATTTTTGCCAATGGAGAAAAAAAATATACCTAGCCCAGCTTCTGGATTTAGAACCATGTCAGAGCCACCTTGCTTTTAAGCGGTCAGTCACAACGCTGCTGTTCTTTCACACCCCGTATTCATATTAAAGCACATGACATCACCCACTCCCACGTGTAACGTCCCCTCTGTCTTGAAAGGTGGCCTTCTGAAGTCAGTGTCTTCCAGTGTCCTGTCCAGGGAACTGGGTCCTTCCATGCTTTTCTCCAGCCCCTGCCTGGTCTTAATGTCCAGGAACTCACTTCTGGGAACATCTGGGCCTTTTCATAGGAAATTGCCCTGCTGCAGCTAGTGCAGCTCTAAGGGGTAGGTCACCTATACACTTCTGCAAACCCAAGGCCACTGAACTCAGGCTTGGCATATGAGAGCAGCCCCAGGGTCCCCCAGGAGCCTTTCCAGCAGTCAGGGATTGGCTGGAGATTCACGCCCCTTTTACCTAGCTGCCCTGCCCCAGCCCCTAAGCCAGCCTTACCCACAGTGAGTAGCGTGCTTACTCCCATAGGCTACTTGCCAAGTAAGGTACCACTCGGGGTGTGTGTGAAGAAGGTGGAAGCTGGCACCCTAGGACAATGCCCAGTCAGATATTGGTGATGGACCCAGAACAGGACCCCACCTCCACTTTCTCTCCCCACTCCTGCCTTTCGAAAAGCTTGGCCATGGATGGGAGCTCCTCAGCCCAGGCCCATGCCTGCTGTTTCAGGGACGGTACGCTATGTACAGTGCCATATCTCTCTGGGGCGAACTCACTTGTCTCGGCAGAGTTTAACAGCAGCAGATATTATTGCTGTTCTGCAACCTCATTCCTTAATCCTGTCTTACCTGCCTAAACCAAGAGTAACCGTTGTCCTGTTAAAGCCAAATAAACAAAGCCACGAAAAAACGTGTTACAGGATAACTAAATGCCGCTAACGAGAGGCAGAATTAAACAGGCTGCAGAATGGAAGTGTGCTTTTCGGGACATCACACCACAGCAGGGCAACCATCTGGGATCAGAGTGGATCCAGCATCCAAACCATCAGTTAAAGCCAGCAGGGACTAAATTTGTGTAAGCTAAGCTGAGAAGGGTTGGAGGAAAAGGGAAAAGTGGAGAGGGGGGGAAGCGATTCCAAGTGTGTGAGGGGCCCCAGCTAACTAACTGAGTTCCAAAAATTGCCCAAGAAAGTCATCATCTCCTCAATGGCTGGGGGATATTTTTGAGCCCCTGTGGAGAAGTCCAGAAGGTGGGCTGTGTCGACATTGGGAGCTAGGGGGTGATTCCCAGCTGAGCAGCCATATTTGCGCGAGCTCACTAAGAACAGTAGTGTAGCCAGGTAGCGTGGGCAGCAGCAGCAGCATAGGCGAGCCGCCCTGAGCACAAAAAGAGCTGAACCCCGTGGATACGTACTCAGTGCACTGAGCCTGTACTGCCACTTGCTGCTGCCTGTGCTACCCAGGCTCTGCTACTATTTTTAGTGTATGTGTCCGTGAGCTGGGAATCACACCCTCAGCCCCAGATGTAGCCAGGGTGAGACGCCCTTAGGGCTGGACACAGGGGACCAGCTAGAGCTGTGGGAATCACTGATTTTTAAGCTCACTGTCAGTTCTCAACAAATCAAAACAAAATTGTTTTGGATCAAATGAAATCCTTTGGTTGGTCAAAAATGAAACATTTTGTTTAGATTTTGAGCTTTTTTTTTTTTTAACATTTTACCTATTTTTAAAAATAAAATGGAAGGCGATTCCTAAAAGAAAAGTCATTTCGAATCAAAACATTGAAATGTTTCAATTTTTTCTGATTTTTTTTCTTTCAACGGACACAGTGTGGTGAATCAGACATGAATTTGCAAAATGTTCCAATCAATCCAAATCTGGATCCAGCCCCTCCCCCTGGAAAAAGCTTTGGTCAAAATATTTTGTCCAGCTCTCGAGTACAAGCTACAACCCCAACCCACACTTCTGAATTCCAGTTTCTGGGCATCTCTCTCTTGAATCTAAGACCAGTAACTTCTAGTCTGCACCATAACAGCACCAAAGAGCTGCAGTCAGCACGGGGTACGGATGGCATTTCAGCTTGGACTTTGAATGTTCTGGCTGCTGTGGGGGTTTAAAAAATACCCTGAAGTGTTTGGAAAACATCTGTTAATTCCTTCCTCCCGAGTTAGGATGCAGTCCTCTAGAGGGATATATCTGCTTAAGGAGTATGAGATGCACAGCAACCATTTTTGCTCCGCACTACCATTAGACTATTCTACAGTACAGCATCACTGCAGCATACATGACATGCAGCAGTAACTGATGGGTATTATTGTTAGTCTCTACTGCCATAACCACTGCGTTAGCCTTATGGCATGCCAGGGGCTGCACCAAGAGCCTCTGTTCTGAAATGCCAGACCTGAAGGTTAAATACACCCTCCCACTCCACTCCTCTGGCCATGCTCTGCTCCCCTCCCCCACCGCTCCCTTTGTCTTCTGCACCCACTCCCAGCTTTGTACTCGCATTCATGCTGCTTTGGATGCCCAGAGCAGCCTTCTAGCTAATGTGAAGCGAGCTCCCTCCGTGAGGATGGGAAAGAAATTGCTCACTTGCTTTTAGCGCTGACAGGTCTGAAGGTAGGAGGGCTCTGGGGTGCTGCGAAGAGGCAGGAAAATGCAAATCGGGACATCCCAGGGGTCTTCCCACAGCAATTTTTGGAATAAGAAATGCCATTTCCTGCGGTTTAGATTTAGATTTTCAGTGGGGGAGGAAACAGCCTCCCTGGAAGCCCAGCTGCCGCTCATCTGGCATTCTGCACGTCAGCAGCAGCAAATTATGTTCTATTAAATCAAACTCGCTTCTGTCTAAAAATAGCTCCCCTATGAGTGTTACAAATAACATCTGATTACTCTAGCTGGAAGACAGGAGAGGAAAACAATTCCTCTTCCCTCCCTCCCCCCCCCCCCCCCGATCTGCTTTGGGCATTTGACAGCACAGGGAGCAGTTTTCTGCAGCCAGTCCCCTTCCCCGTGGCCATGGGTCTTCCACGCACAGTGACAGAGAATCAACACTGAAAACCACCAACATGGGCTTGTAAGGCTACGGACCACTGGCTGGGGATGGGGATGGTGTCGAGTGGGCCAGGGGGAGTTTAGTACCTGGAGCTGAACTTGCTTCATGAAACTGGCAAGTTTTTAAGTCACCAGTGGTCCCCTCAAAGCATCCGTGTGCTCTGAGACCCTTGATCCACCCCTTCATTTCCCATCAGACACAGAAAGCGTGTGACAAGCCTCCAAAAGCACAGCTGCGACGTGGGCTTGTGTGGGGGGATAAAATGGAGCAGGTGATCATGTCTCCCAGGATAATGTAGGAACAACAGACTCCCAAACCAACCTCCCAGCTGGGTTGTCCTGCCCCCACACACATCTGTGGGTTTTGTATAATTCACTCCTTCCTGTTCCCTTGCTCCCCATATCCTGCTGTCTCCTTATTTGCTCTCCCCATTCCAACCACTCTCAGAGCCCCTCACGCCCTGTGTTATCACCTACACCTGGACCCAGTGGGTGGAACATGCTCCCAGGCCCAGATTCCTCACCCACCCACAGGGTGGCAGTGCTCTACACAAGACGCGAGGCAGAGGAGAACTGGGCACCATGGGACAATACGCCCCTGTGCTGTGGCCACTGTGTGCCAGCTATGTGGGTGCAACGTGGGCACACGGGGGATCCTTGTGCACTCCCTGGTGAACCAGCCCCACCTCTACTCACTGTTCTTCTAGATCAGGGTTGGGGCACACTGGTGGGGGAGCTGCAGCTGCTCTTTGGACAAAGCGAGGGCTTTGGGCTGTAGGAACATTAGCAGTGCTCTTGACATTCCCATCATGTGAAATAGTCACCCCCTTCCCTCCTTATGGGACACATGGAAAAGGATCACTCTTCATTTTATCCTTCATCTAACACGTCTTCATCTCCTTTTTCCTGCCCTACCCTCCTGTTCCCATGAGGGTCAGGCAGAGTGGTAAGAAGTTTCATCGACCCAGCCTCTGGTCTCAAGAGTTGTCTCCTGCTTTAGTGCCGTGTTGGTGTTTTGCCGAGCCCCAAACCTTACTGACCTCAACACAGCCCTGAAACAGAAGCTTTGGTGCTTGAGACTGGAGACAGACAGCAAGTGTTTCCTCTTGCTAAGCCAGCTCTGCATTCCAACAGCACCAGCTCAACCCCGGTGTCACGTCTGACCGGGGCAGTGAGCAGGGTTCCCCGGGAGCGAGAGCCCTTCAGAGTGAACGTTTGTGCTCTCGGTCCCTTGCTAGCCTGCTTCCAGGAGGAATTCAGCACCACATGCTGAATTATTCAATCAAAGCCAGACTCAGCAGGACCCCAAAGGTGGTTTCCCTGGGATCTAAGGGAGGGAGTAGTGGGTGCTTGGAGGAGACAGTGCTGTCTGCATCTGCTTTGATCCCTGTCTACTAGCACCACGGCGCAGCAGGACTCACAATGCCCCTGGCTGCACTGTGGCAGCTGCAGTGGGAGTTAATAGCTTTTTAGTCCTTCAATTTCTGCAAGCACCAATAAGCTCCCATCCCATGGATGGAACTCGTCCTGCCCAGGGCCGCTACATGCCAATGGATGTCTCGCCCCTGCCCAGTGTGTCTCTCAGCCCATGCTCAATGGCCCATGAGGAAAGAGGGGGTTTGTAGCATGTCTGAAAGGCTAACCCCAGGGCTGGGATGGGGAAGAGGGGACAGCCGTATGAGTGTCAGCCACTCCCTCCAGCTGCTAAAGGAGGAGCTCCATTTGAGCACCTCATGTGCAGGCAGAGAAGCAATCCCTCAGGGAACCAGCTCCCAAACCATTTAGGGCTTTCAAAACTAAAGTCAACAACCAAAATGCCATCCAGCAGCTGTTGAGCCGTGAGGGCTGGTCACAGCATACGGGCAGTGCTGCCCTCCACTTGGACTGATTCTACACTAGCCCCCATGTTAGCAGAGCACATTCTTGGAACGCCAAAGGCACAGGTAAGACAGGAAGAGCTCTGGGCAAAAGAAATGGTCTCTTGATCTCCCCGGGGACAGAGGGGAAAAGTGCTTTCAGCCACAGCTGTGGCCTTAACACCCGGGAGCAGCGTCAAATCCAGTCAGACTCTACACTGGGTTGCAGCCATACTCCACCACCAGTCAGGGATGCCAATAGATCTCCAACCCTCTTCCCCAAGCCCACAGAAGCAGGGCCTCATTCTCCAGCCCCAACAACACATCTGCAAAGAGAGTGAGATGTCACCCAGGAGCGGAGGTTACATGTGGCTGCAATCTCTTAACTGTATACCCCAATCTCTGGATGCACCTCTCCACACTGCTGTAATACACACTGCACCAAGCAGTGGAGAACCAGGCCAACTATCTAATCCTTGCCCAGGCTACGTGTCAGCCAGCTAGCCCTCATCCAGTGTCCAGGAGTTGTTTGAGCCTGAAGCGTCACTCAACTTCAGATCCTGTTTCCCTATAGGAATTCTCAGGCTCAAAAGTGGCCGATGCCGCTGGTACAGGCCACTCCTAAGCTCCACCCCTCTAGCGCCTGTTCTCACACCACCTGGAGCTCCAGCGTGGAGAGCAATACAGCTTCCCCTCCAGAACCTCAGCCCCTCCCACTTGGAAGGTGGGGACGAGCAAGCTCTTTCTTTTTTTTTTAGTGCTTCCACTTTAAGAAGTCAACAGCAGAAAAAGCTGAAAGCAACCCCTGCCAATCACAACCAAGAATTAAAGGAAAGGCTTCAAAATCCAAAATCTTTAACATGATACTGATCACGAGCTAAAATCCACATGGTTGTGTCTGAAACAAGTTTGTAGACAATGGAAATCAAGTTACAGGTGGAGTAGGGAGAGGTGAAGAGGACTTCCTAGTATATGTAATGATTAACACACGGGGAAAGGTGTTTTGCTGAACACTGATCTTCCAATTCTTAACTGAAACATTAAAGCAGGTCCTCAGCCAATGGCATAATTTCCTGAAGAGTTTGTTTCACAACAACAAGCCAGTTCAATCTAAGGTGCCTCTTGGACAAGCTGCCTTGTCTTCTCTGGCAGTTTAACTCAAGTTAAGAACACACCATTTCCCCTCGTGAAGACAAGGCCTCAGTCCCATACCCTCGGGGTCCCCAGGACTTGGCACTAACCAACAGACCTCGTAACCTTACAGGGTTTGATACCAAAGTACGCAATTGAAAATACACGTTGGGAGGAGAATGTTCAACGAAGGCCCTGATGGGAGTTTGCGCCCCAAATATTGGCTATGTACAGCATGTTTGCCTCTTGATTAGTCCTATCAAGTGTGCACATCTTACTAACCCCCTTTTTTAGTCTTGTGACTAGAGTGGTTAATGGGCCACTTCATTTTAATAGTCCCTTAGACATGTGTTAACTCCTTACACTAAACAATCTCTTCCAACTTGCATTTAGCTATGGCACTGAGTACCTTTCCCAGACCTGAAGAAGAGCTCTGTGTAGCTCAAAAGCTTGTCTCTTTCACCAACAGATGTTGGTCCAATAAAAGATATTCCCTCACCCACCTTGTCTCTCTTTCAAAATGGTCGTCATTCTCCTGTTACATCAGGAAGCAGGCAAGAACCTGGCTTCCTCATGCACCTGAGGTAGGGTTGCCAACTCTCCAGGATTCTCCTGGAGTCTCAAGGAATTAAAGATTACTCTTTAATTAAAGATTGTGTCATGTGATGAAACCTCCTGGAATACATCTAACCAAAATTGGCAACCCTAACCTGAGGCCTAATTAAGCCTTAAGAGAGCCACATTAGGGAGATTCATTGAACACCTAATTTTAAAAAACAACCTAACGTCAATATGGTGAGGTGGCTGGCAAACCTTAGAATGTGCTGATGGTTTTTAAAAACCCATTGTAGAAATCCTAGATCGCCAAGGGTTTAATCAGAGACTAAACCTTGGAATGGTTTAAAAGTCTTTAATCGTTTTCAGCATATGGGGGTCAGGCCCAAGCACTGTTCTTTGCTGTGGGGATTTCTGGATCAGATCACCTACTGGGAAGGGGGAAACGAGCTCCTTTAGCTGTTGGGTTTTGTGCTCTATATCACAGGAAAAGAGAGAAAACTTCACTCCACACACAGACAAGGAAGTTGCTGCTTCCACTGACTAACATACCTGGTGTATGTCTGGTGTGGGTCAATCTCGCTGCTGACCCCCCTGCTGTTAACTTGTCCCATAGGGAACTCTAGTCTTACTTGCAATCTCTCATTCTTATGCAGAAGCAAACTGGGTCCCCTTCAGAAATGGCATTTTCCAGCCGGGAAGGCCCGTCTTTCATGAAATCAATCTGTTTTCATGTCCTACTCTGGAGAGGCCCCTCGGGCAAGGGGTGGAGTATAAACCTTGCCTGGGCTCTCCCCCCTTCGCTGCAACAAGCAATACCCAGTCAAGTCATGCTCAAAATATTCAGTGCAATTACATGAGAACCGATTCTGAAGCCTGTCACTAACCCGGCCATGACTTAAGGGAGAAAACGCACTTCCTTTGCAGTTTTTCCTTCTCTGTTGCTAGGATCCATTCATGATGCTTTTTACTACACACTTCTGCCTCTCTTTACTACAAGTTCTCATAGCCTCCTAAAAAGCTGTCAACCTCTGCATAGATCAAAGGGAGGATTCCCGAACACGGCTTTATCCAGCGGGGGCTGCCCACCCCGAGAAGAATCAAATTGCAGCACATACGGCAGGTGCTGGAGAGGGAGCGGAAGGCAGCAGACCTGATAAATTGGTTCAGCGTCTCTAAGGATATATCTGCACTGCAAATGAAGGCACGATTGTAGCACAGCTGAGCTAGGCAGACCCATGCTAGCTCTCATCTAGCTGGCATTGGTAACACCACTAGAGTGAATGCGATGGCACAGAATTCAGCAAGGGCTACCAACCGGAACTCGAGCCGGGGACCTGAGCAGGCTTGAGTGCCTGCACTAGGTAGTGATCTGCATTTGGCTAAACTTCGCCCTCCCCCAAACCAGTGCTGCAAACGGCTGACCTGCTAGCCCACTGTACAAGACGTGCAGACATCTCAGTGCACTAGACAGATACCTCTTGCCTATCCTCCTGCATCCCACTCCATGGGGAGGATTACACACGGTCGTGTGACATTTCCACCCACCTACCCCGTGCATGCCCTTGAGCTCAATCCGGGCCCCTGCATGTGGGATCCCTTCCTGTGAACACTTCCCTTCACACCAGACCTAGGCCTGGGCCCATTTTTACTCAGTTCATCCACTGAAAGAGAAACCCTCACATGGATGGGTCATGGGGCTGGCAGAGGCCCTCCCAGCCCAGCCCAGGTCTCGGTCCCAGACACACATGTGCAGCAGCCGCTGGCACAAGTTCTCTGCAGGTGGAAGCTGATCAGGACTGGGAGGAGGCATGGCTGGGGCAGTGCTGAGTCCCAAGGATGGCCAAGAGATGCCACTGCAACAGGCCACGGAGTCAGCACAAACAGAGCCCGGCCCCCCTGAATCGGGGAGGAACAAGCTGCTTCCCGTTCCTCCCCGCCCTGGCACCAGCACCAGTGCAGAGATGAGCCTGGCCCTGAGTGAGCATGTGGAAAAGCTGCCCAGGCGGCCTCTGGCTGCTGCAGAGAGGCTCCGATGGCGCAGAGTAACCAGGGGCTAGCTCAGTTTAAGCCTCAGTGAATAACAATCACACATAGCGCCGCAGCCCTCTGCATTTACACCCTTAGATGCTGCGCTAACGAACAGTGTTGTTTGCAAACTGAAGGCCAGCTCCTCCGCTGGGGACAATCAAAGTAGCTCTGTGGTCAAGGGGCCAAATGACCTGAAAAGTTAGTACACTCTGATGGGAATAAGGGGGAGACCCTCTAGCCCAGGGGCAGGGGTTGACGGACTGTGTTTCTGAAGAACACCTGAATCAGAAGACTCCGTGTGACCCACAGTTCCCAGTCCTGCAGCACAATTGCTGAGCAGTGAGGTTACTCCTGTCTGACAGGTGCATCACGCCAGCTTGAGATGCCAACGTATGCTCCACCCTCCAATTACAAACACAAAGAGCGGGCATCCCCATCTCCAGCTTAGTGCCAGATACTGTGATGGACCAACGTACGGGCAGCTCTCTTCGCCTGGCTCCCACCTGACATAGCAGACAATAAACAGACCTGCACAGCGTGCCCGCTGAATGGTGCCGTTTCCAAAGACGCCATAAAATGAGACTACCTGAAACCAGGGAGCTCAGTGGGGCTCAGCTATGCCGCCGCCGCCGCTGCTCCCCCTGCCCCCACGGCTACACTGCTCTGTGTACCTATGCGTACATGTGCTAGGATATCAGACCCTCACCTTGTAGCATTGGAGTCCTGTCTAGGGGTTTTTTAAGAAAAACAAGCAAAGCATTCCGACAACGCCCTCAGGCACTGCAAAGCCCATTTAGCTACCAAGACCTAGTGGGGTCTTTGCCCCGCTTGTGCATCAGATTTAAATACTTGTTTATTAATTTATTGTGTCACCATCCTACCTGGAATTCTCAGCTCCCTAGTCTCATTTTATGGCGTCTTTGGAAACAGCACCATTCAGCGGGCACGCTGTGCAGGTCTGTTTATTGTCTGCTATGTCAGGTGGGAGCCAGGTGAAGAGAGCTGCCCGTACGTTGGTCCGTCACAGTATCTGGCACTAAGCTGGAGATGGGGATGCCCGCTCTTTGTGTTTGTAATTGGAGGGTGGAGCATACGTTGGCATCTCAAGCTGGCGTGATGCACCTGTCAGACAGGAGTAACCTCACTGCTCAGCAATTGTGCTGCAGGGTGCATGTGAAGAGGCGGAAAGGCTCTCCTTCAGTCTCAGCGCGTAAGCGGTTACAAGCAAAGCCCAAGTGCCTTGCTCGTCACATGGGTGATCTGGGGGTGGACTATCAAAGCAAAGGGAATCTGGCACCATAGGGGCTCCCTAGATGGAATGGCTTGTCCTCCACCCCCCTCCCAGCTCACTGAAAGCTGGATAGGCCTCTGGCGGTGGTTCCCAAGTGTTCTGAGTTGTGTTGCACTAAGACACAAGACTCAAACTGAACAGAGTGGGGGCTGCACTTACCAGCCCTGACTGGTGCATCGGCCCGTCGGCTTACAAGGAATTTGCAGGGCTGGCAGTTCAGAAAAAGGCATTTTTACTTAAACAGAGCACAACTGATGTCAGACTTAGTGACACACAACAAACACAGACCTGCCCAATGCCATTGAAGTCACCTGTAAAAACACCTGTATGTCCTCTCCCCCCCCCCCCCCCGCAGTGGCACTGCTTTCCACTGCTAGGGCCAATCCTGTTCTGACTATAGGTCTAAGGTTCCCAGGTGCACACCTACCTACCCCCTTTGGGCTAATGAACCCAAGGACTGAGACTTCCACCAGCAGGGGCAGAGGAGGGTCAGTGTGGCTAACAGGCCAGCACTGTCAGAAAGCTCAGTGCACACAGCACCTTAGTGCCTAGTGACCTTCCTGCTTTTCTCTTTTTACAGAATAGTTTTGTCGGCCTGACATAGGAACAGACTGGATTAGTCCATGTAGACCAGTCTCTGCTCTCTGGTACTGGATGCTTCACAGGACCCTGCTGTAGTCAATTAGGGCATAACCCCATGAAAATTTTCCTCCTAATCCTCATTAATCTGAGGTTGGCTCAGGCTCCGAATCACGAAAACTTACAACACTTCCAAAACTTGAAAAAAAAAAAAATCTACGTGGATAACAAGAACTTCCAGAGTCATCCATAGTAAATGTCTAATCTTTTTTTAAAATCCTGCCACGCTCTTGGTCTCAAATGGTATCTTGTGGCAACGAGGACCACGGGGTAACTGTGCCTTGTGTGAAAAGGTGCTCCTCTATTAGTTTTGAATTTACCATCTTTCGATTTCATTATGAGACAAGGTAAGGACAAATTCCTAATCGGCCTACTCCAACCCATTCATTCTTTTATATACTGTCATGTCCCATCTCATGCTTCTCGTCTAACATAAACAGCCCCAGGATTTTTCACTTAAGTAGAAGCAAGCCAAAGGGATTGCCTGACATCGCTGCCCAGCCGGTGGCTGTGTCTTCACTAGAGAAAAAGGTGCGTACTTAGTCTGAGTACTTAGGTAACTTGGCTTAACAAAGCATGGTAAAGTGCAAGGGTAGACAAGGCAGCTTGTAGTTTCCACATGGGTTAGCAAGTCCCTTTAAAGATTATGTGTGAGCCTCATCTCTAACTTGACCCGCTAACTCATATGAAAACTGCAAGCTGCCTTGTCTTCGCTAGCATTTTAACTCAAGTTAAGAACACACCTTTTCCCCTTGTGAAGACAAAGCCTCAGTCCCATACCCTCTGGGTCCCCAGGACTTGGCACTAACCAACAGACCTCGTAACCTTACAGGGTTTGATACCAAAGTACGCAGATGAAAGTACACGTTGGGAGGAAAATGTTCAGCAAAGGCCCTGATGGGAGTTTGCACCCCAAATATTGACTATCTATGGCATGTTTGCATCTCAATTAGTCCTATCAAGTGTGCACATCTTACAAGTCAAAATAGGCTTATTCTACCTGCTAGCCCTACATCTTCAGCCTGGGTGCTGAGAGTCAAGATGGTTTCTTTCCATCTTGCATATCACTGCCAGTAATAAAGGTTCTGCAGGCTAAACAGAGCCTTCAGTGACACTGAGCTACCCCCACTGTCTTCAGATTTTGCTTTCCTTGATAGCTCATAACCCTATTGCCTGCAATGGGTGGGACAGACTGGGGCTTAAGAGACAATTCTGATGCACGAGACGGACAGTAACACTCAGCTCTCTCCTTCGGAGCTGTGCTGGCTCTGCAGTGCAAACAGGAGCACAAGGGAAGGAAAACTTTTGTCCTAAAATGAGCAAAGGCAATTAAGAACCATTGGAGGGAGACTGGTTTGGTTTAAAAAAGAAGGTCCTATTTTTACACAGTCCTTTTTTAAGAGGAGAACAACACTTTAAGGAAAACCTGAATTCCTACCTTCCACAGAAAAGCCTAAAATTTAGCTTAGATAAAAAGAGGTCCATAATCTGTGGGAAGCAGGACTTATTGCGGGCGTTTCTCCTTCTCCCTCACCACCCCTACACGATGGCCCATGCTCAGGCCAGCCAACAGCACCCATTTCATTCCAGGTGAGCTTTTGAGGCAGGATCAGAAGGGCATATTGAGATGGACACAGTTAGAATTCAATAGAATCCCCCCTCCCATGCTCCCCAGCTCAGCCAGCTGCAGTTGTGGGGGCTCCAGTATTCTCAATTATCACTGAGTTCTACTGCAGACCAGCTCCGCACAATGAGCCAGCAGCTCAGCTCTCTTATCACAAACTGAATCATAAACAATCATTAAGTAAAACCAGCCAACAGCGTTTGTCTTTTAACTGAGCAAGCAGCTCCAAGGAACCCTCCCCAGGGTGAGTGCAGCTAGACACACAATGCATGGACACTGTCATTCCCAGTTCAGCCTTACCTCTCAGCACCATGCAGGCTGCCCCAGGCTTCTTCTAGTTTACTCCCTTGGTTGAGAGGACAGAAAAACAAATCTTTGGAAAACCCATTCTGTCCTCTGTGTGCTTGGCCCTTGTAATCCAGAAGGGTTAGACGTGGCTGGCAGGAAAAGGGTTGCTTGGGGCAGGAGATTGGTGGAGTGGTGTCTATTTTCTTCCCCAATCCTCCTATGTTGTTCTGGGATGGAGCTTGTCTTCAGTGGCAGCTGCTGTCTCTGCTGGTCTAAGCACTAGCCCGCTCAGTCTGTTAGCTCCAGCTACCCCTGTTAAGGTGGATCTCAATCCATCAGCTGCAGAATTGTTATTTTTCTGCCGGTCCAGCTCAGCCTCCCTGCCTCCGACAACACACTTGTTCTGTCTGCTCAGTGTGAATGGAGCAGAGACACAAGAAGAAAGAGGAGGAGCCGGGGAAAACAGCCATGCATTTGTTTAACCCTTCTCTCACTCTTTCTGTCCTGACTGTTTGGGTTCTTCAGACTGAGGGATAAGTGTAGCCAGTCAGAGAGTGATCCATCACCTAGCAATGTCCTTGCAATTCTTGCTCTGCCCCAAACCCTAGTGCTCCCTTAAATTGACAGGCCACATTAAAAAAAAGCCTCACCATTTCCAGTTAATTTGTTTTCATCTTTTTGGTTAGAATTTCCCAATCCCCAACCAGCTTCAAATGAATCTTCAGGCCATAAATACCTGACTGGGGGGCTTAGCCCAGCCTGAAGAGGTTTGGACACACGTGCATTTCAAATCGGTGTTGATTCAAGCTGTCTTGGTTAGGGTGTATTTTTCAGCTTGTTTTGGTCTGCCCTTTGTTTCATTGTTTGTTGGGATTTCTAAAATGCTGTCACAGCACGGGCGAGATGTCTCTAACCCCACAGATCTCTGTGGAGAGCATTGGTAAAAACTGCTTCTCACCACACTGTTATGGGCACTGTCCTGCAGTGTTATGACAACCCCTGATATGGAAAACTTTCCACTTTGTTTCAATCCACGGGTCAGTTTCCTTTTATTTTTTTTTCAAAGCGTCACCGCATTTTCATCCATGGCAAAGGTTGCACTTTCCTAAGGAATGTAACAAACCTCAAAAAACAAAAAAATGTCAAAATAGATAAAAAGCCTTCCCCCCCCCCCTTTCCATGACGTTCATGCCTGAATGCTCAGGGGTGACGCTATTTCAGGCATGTCGTATTATTTATATTTCACTATATTTATATTCATTAAAGAAGTCATGCATGGACAGAGCTCTCTGACTTCAAAAGGCAGGAAAAGGGCAGTCACAGCTTAAACTGAACTTTCTGGAGAGAAATATAAACTGGGAGGAAGGGAATATATATATATATATATATATAGTCAGTATGCCTATTCCATTATAACATTCCAATCTGAAGTGTCTGCCCCCTCTGCCCAGCCCCCAACCCCAATCCTAACCCTTCCTATGGGAGGACTCTAGAGAGGACAGCAGCAAGCTCACAGATGTGATACAGGAACCAGAGTGGCAAAGATCATAGCCAATTACTGCACAGAGAGACTACATGACGAGGCCCATAGGAGCATGCGTGCTGTATGCATGGGCAGCAAAATCAGCCCTTTAAAGGAAATTCTTCCTGGGGAAAGGAACGTGGACCTCAGCTCCTTCCTTTCCAACAAACTGGCTGGCTGTTGCTCTTAGCGAACTTTACAGAGGCAGGCTTTCCAGCTTTGGAGAGCAATGGAAGCTGGTGGCTTTGGATTGATGGGCTCTATCCATAACCTCCCGAGGTGATTTGTTGGAGTTCCTAGATCTCCCAAGTAGTTTTCTACCTCATGTCAAACCCAGGTTTCCCCAAACTTTAGAGTCCTTGGAAAGATTCTAGTATTAGCAATTGCAGTCTGTATTCCAGAAAGAACAGGCAGGAACCATCAGCTGCTGTCCTTGAAATGCTGAAGCAAATATGTCACTCCGGAGTCTGCCCAGGCAATTACACTCACATTTATCCAAGGGACCAGTAAGCATCTGAGATCTTTCCAGATGTTTACACCTAGGTGCCAGTAGAACTACATCTTCAGGAACCCGAGCCTCTCTCCCAGGAGCTTCCATCTCCAAGGCTTTGAACTCATGTTTAGAAAGGTATAATCTCAGACCATGCTTACCAAGTTCATGGTGGTAGTAGCAGCCTATTAGATGAGAGCTCATTAACCATTTCTTGTCTAGAGGAATGGCTTAATTAGAGCACCTCTCTCAACTTGGTCTAGATGGTTGTACAGTAGACAAAGTCCCATGTTTGGACCTTCGGATTAGTTGTGAATGTATCCAAGTGTCTCTTTTCCCTCAGAACACTTTGAAGTCCATTTTGAGAGCCAAGGGTGGAGTTTTTCTTTCCCCAGAAAGAGAGTAAAGAGCAACACGATACTTCTGTGTTCCCTTGAGTCAGCTTTTGAGCCAGACTCCTCTGGCTTTTTCTAATTCTCTTCAGAGCCAACAATTCAGAAGCACTAAAAAATTCCTCATCACCAGTCATGAAAATTTCCCTCTCCTAGGAGTTAGAGGCATGGGCTGAAGTATGTGTGTGTGTGTGTGTGTGTGCACGCATGTTGTGAGTTAGTCTGGCTTAGTTTACTTTAGTACTGGTACTCTCCCAAGTTCTTACAAACCAATCCTCACCGAATGGTCAACCAAAAACAAGCTGCTGGCAGCAGATAGCACACATTTGCATAGTCATTATCCCTTTTCATCTGGCTGGCCTTGATCAGCAGTGAAATAATGCTGGTCTTAAGAGTTACGCACAATTGAGATGAACAGGGTCCCACCTCTCAGAGCTATTGCTTCAGGGTGGCTTCAGACTCATGTAGACTTCACTGCATCAGGTCACTCTTGGTTTATACCTTGTAGGTTATTTTTACAACCATCAAGCTAGAGACTTGAATGGAAGATTCTAGAGCACAAGATGACAGCCAGGGCCTCATTATTTAGGCTCCTACCTTCAGCTGAAAGCAATGCAAGTGAGGAGCCTAACTACCTTTGGTCTGGTCTACACTACGGGGGGGGGGGGGTGTCGAACTAAGGTACGCGACTTCAGCTACACAAATAGCGTAGCTGAAGTCGAACTACCTTAGTTCGACTGACTTACCCGTCCAGACGCGGCGGGGTCGAACTCCGCGGCTCCAAGGTCGACTCCGCCACCGCCGTTCGGGGTGGTGGAGTTCCAGAGTCGACTGGAGCGTGTGGGGAGTTCGAACTATCGCGTCTTGATTAGATGCGATAGTTCGAACTCCGAGAAGTCGAACTCACCGCGTCGACCCGAGCGGTAAGTATGGACCTACCCTTTGATGATGTGGGCCGACATCCTCTAAATCAGTGTTTCTCAAACTGGGGCCGCTGTTTGTGTAGGGAAAGCCCCTGGCGGGCCTGGCCGGTTTGTTTACCTGCCCCATCTGCAGGTCCGGCCGATCATGGCTCCCACTGGGCGCAGTTCGTTGCTCCAGGCCAATGCGGGCTGCAGGAAGCGGCGGCCAGTACGTCCCACTGCTCTAAAAGAAATGTCCGCTCATGGAGCCACTGTGAACCTGGCAGTTCAAACACTGTTTAAAGAAGACAAGCAACTGTCTTCACAGCTCAATCCACCGTGCTAACCAGTCCCAGTCTGCTGGGGTGGGAAAAATACTTCAGAGCATAGGGTGCTTCAGGGAATGTGGTCTTTTTAGATATGTCCTACCAGTGTGTCTGAACTCAGGGCTGTAAGGCACTGTTGGCCTTAAAGGATGCCTGGTTGCAAATAAATAATACTAATACTAATAACACCCAGTGCTTATATAGCACTTTTCATCAGTAGATCTCCAAGCACTTTACAACCTTCAATGTATTTATCCTGACAACACGCCTGTGAGAGATGGACGAACTCTTATCTCCATAGCGCAATGAGGAACTGATAGCAAAGCCCATCCTACTCCAGTCTAGAGCCGGCTGAGCTAGTTACAAACAACCAAACCTTGCCCCTTTTTCTGTCGAAACGATCTGGGAACGGGCCCCATGTGGCCACGTTTTACAGGGGACTCAACTCAGATGTATTGTATGATGACTTCAATCAAATATTTCAGCTGATGGGCGCTTGTTTTTTATTTTAAAAAAAAGAATCCATTGAAAATTTTATAAGCTAGAAATGTTCATAGCCTGCAATCTGGGGCGATGGAGAGAGAAAACCTGCATCTGATCTGACTGGTTTGCTATAGCTGCACCTTTAAATGGAAAGACACTCCCCTCCCCAGCTGGTGAGCCAGTTTGTGTCCAGGTGCAGCCTGGTCACACCATGTGCTCTCTCTCATGGATACTTTACTTCTGTTCTCACTGTTCTTCTTCTGTTAACGCTAGGCAAGGCTCACTCCGACTGAACACACACGGTTACTTTTTATGTATGGAAAAACGATAAGAGCAAACATCTTTTTTAAAAACCTTTGTTTCTTTCAGCTCCTAGGTGCCAAAGATGGTCCCATATCAGCGAGAGTTTGTCATCTATTCACTACAACTATTACTCTAAGTATTTGTTCTTCGTAATTGCTTATTCGCACCATGTGTCACATGGCATTGTCTTCCAGATGCACACAGAGCTCTCCAGATGCCACTGATCACTTCTGGCATTGTTCAGCATGTGCATAAGCATTCACAACCCTGGCTCTTCCCACAAACACACTTGCAAATAAACATATTTGCCGAAAGCAAACCCCAGGAGTCAGGAACACCAAAGACAAATATTTGAACAAGACACAGGTGATAGAGCTTCCCTTGACATACTATTTCACAATCCAAGAGGACCTCCCTTTCGGGAAGCATCTGGGCACTCATTAACATGATGAAATTAAGGAAAGAAAAAGCTAAAATGCCGGATTAATCTTTTGTGGGCCCTGGTGCCTAGACCGTGGCCCCACCCCCGCTCCGCCAGTGCTGCACCCCGAGGCCCCGCCCTCACTCAGCCCCTTCCCCCCAAGGCCATGCCTGCACCCTGCCCTGAGGCCCCACCCACTGCTTGCACAGGGAGGGGCGAAGAGGAGCGCTCACTAGTAAAACCAAAGTCAGTGCCTGTGGCTTCCATTGTAAATCTCCTCTGCTCAAAAACTGGCCTCATTTTGCTCATTATCAAGCACATGTTCACTCTCTTGGACTCAGGAGGTCACGTTCAGTTAAAAACGGGGCCTGTCCTTGGATGAACAGTGTGGATTTGTCACTTGTTTGTGGAACCGGTGCAATTGTTTCCCCTCCAGTCACGTTAGCTTTCACTTTCACCAGCTGAATCTCCTCCTGGGACAGCCAGAGAGTCAAACATTCCTCGAGTTTCAGATCGAGTCTAACCTCCTGCACATGACAGGTCATTGCATTTCATCCAGTAACCTCTGTACTGAGCCCAGTGACTATTCTGCCTGTTGGCACTACAGATCCCTGTGCATGGGCAGCGGGTAATGGATACTGGGGGAGGATAAGCCTCCCCAAACCTCCACTAATGCTCCCCGCTGTAGCCCCAGGGCCAGGCTAGATGGGGCTCAGAGTTCCTCTGGGTGACGAGGGCTCAGGGCTCTGCTCCAGCCAGCTGGCTGGGACTCGGGGCCCCTCTGGACTGCTCCGGGCACTGGTGAGCTGGCCTGGGTTCAGGGCTGAACCGGAAGGCCAGCCAGCGAGTGGGAGGGTGCAGGGGGTAGAGCGGGGTTGGGGCCTTGGGCAGAGGAGGCAGGGGTTAGCCTCCCTTCACGGAGGGTGCACACATTGTCCATGGTGCTGTTTGAGTTACTCCTACTTAGGTAAGCAAGAGATCTCTTTGTTCTTCTGCCAGAAAGGGGGGGGGGGAGGATTTTACCTCCCTTGGCCCCTGGCTCCCTGCCTCCCCCTTTATTAACAAAGGTTTTTTTTGGAGTGGGAGGAAAATGCCAGGGCCCGTGTCTCCACGCTGTCACCCTTCAGCCCCAGCCCTCTGGCAGCCCAGTTCCCGCAGGAGTCACAGAGCATGTGCCCTGACTGCCACTGCCCCAGCACCCTCCCTAGGGGGAAGCCTGCCCAGAGCAGAGGGGGACCCCTTACGTGGTCTCCCTTGAGCTCCTTGCTGGGAGCTCTGTGAAGGCTGAAGCGCTTGAGTGTTTAAATCCCCAAGGCCATGCCAGCCTTGAGGACAGAGAAACCCCACTTGTTCTGGGCTCTTATTCCTTAACTGTGCTTGGCACGTCAGTCCCAAGGTGACAGCTGCCTTGCCCATCCTATAGAGGCAGGTTCTCCTTGCAGTAATTTTGCTGGGCTGGGTGGAGGAGCGTGACTGGCTCCCAGCCTCTGCCTTCTCCCACCTTTGGGCTCGGATGCCTGCACAGGAGCGTCCAGAGCAGCGAGAAGATGTATGCAGCCTTTCCTCACCTCCCCCAGCCACATCCACAGGCTTCCCTTCCTCTCTCACCACAGAAGCCAAGGGGAGCATGAGACTTGCTGACAGATTCAACCCAAAACCCCACTTATAAACCTCCCCAGACTTTGCTGGTCCTATACTGACCTTTGCCACTTAGGCCCAGCTCCACCCTCCTAGCTCCCTTGGTGGGTATGTCTACCCTGCATCTGGGTTGAGCCTCCCAACCTGGGCAGACAGACTCGCCCTAACATGCTAAACATGGCAATGTGGATGCTGCAGTCAGATGCACAAACCTACCCAGCCTCCTAGCCCTGACAGCCCGAGCTCCAGCCCAAGCCGCAACGGCCACACTGCTCTTTTTAGAGCATTAATGTGAGCCAAGCTAGCATAAATCTGCCCACCTACTGGGATTTGAAAGTGCTCCCCATTCACTATCAGTTTACCAGTTAATTTCTCTCCCCGATGTGCTGTTTTTTCTCTCTCCCAGATCAGGAATGAAGCACTGAATAGAACTGACCCCCACTGCACCCCAGTGGACATCTTTTCACTCATCCCAAGTCTACACATTTCTTCCTTTAGGACTTTAAGCCAATCTCAATCCACAAGACACTGCTCACAGCCCAGCCACTCTGACGCCACATCTTATGAAAATCTCCCTCTCAAAATTAATTCATGTCCTAAAATCTAAATGTATGCTGGCTATTGCGGCCCCTTCAGCCACTGGCTTTGCAAGCCTGTCCAAAAAAGCAATCAAATTTGTCTGGAAAAAGTTATTCTTTGCAAGCCTGAGCTACTGATTAGTCATGGGTCTGGTGCCCAGTAGGTGGTGAGTAAGTCTTTTTCGCTCTAATTTTTAGGAAGATTGGTAAAGATCACAAACCACTAATGCTACAGACATAATTATCTGAGCAGGGAACCCACTGCAGGGGTAACGGCTGCAGCTACTCCTACGGCACCGGTAGGTTAATAGCTCGATGACTAAAAGGTGCTGAACGTGAACAGAATAGCCAACCACTGACTGATTGGCACTTAGCAGCCAGCACTCAAGCCCTTTTGCCCAATGTCACCTGAATGCAGAGGCGTTACTAGTGATTTGGGGGTGGAGGTTACATTGGTGTGAGTGAAATCAGAATCTCCTCCCTTGCGGTTCAGAGGGAAGAGAGAGTCCTTTGTGCCAAAGAACAGCTGGGTGACAGGGGACCACCGCCCACCCTCTGCACAGCCTCTGCAGATATCAGCTTCAAGCGCAGAATAGTGGAGTGACACACACCACCTGACTGGAAGGGTAGTGATCTGGATCAACAACCCACACAAAGGTTCTTGCCAAAGGCGCGCGCGCGCGTGTGTGTGTGTGTGTGTGTGTGAGAGAGAGAGAGACAGTTACCACACCCACACATTTCATTTGGTGGGGAACTTTAACTCAGAGCTGCTTGGTTGGACTTCTGAAAGTCACGCTACATCTGTGCGAGCATTTATGCCGCTTTCATCCTGGTTCAAAGCATTAGCAGGAGCAACACCACGTGCATGCCGGGAATAAAATAAAATCAGGAATCTGAAGTCTGAATCTTCTCTGAACAAGGAAATAACTGCTGGCATCCTGGAGCCCAAGGGAGTTAGGTGCACAATGTCCTGTGAATTCACTAGGAATTGGCTGCTTAACTGCTCTAAAAAATTGCAAAAATCCCTCCTGACTGCTCAGAAGCTGGGGCAACCTGTAGCACCTGCTGTCGTTGAGGTTGCAAAGCAGGGCCCAGCACAACCCCACCGCACTGAATCGTTCCTACAGGGTCTCTCCTGGAAAGAACATTTGTTTTTTTAAATCTGAGCAAAATCCACTCAGGAGTCTGAGCTCAGCAAGGCTGGGAAAGAAAAGCAGCACATCCTCCTGTTTCCAGGAGAGTTCTGGCTGCAGGGTTAGCATGGACCTGGACTGTTCCCTGAGGCCTGCTTCCTTGGTTTGGCTTGCAGGCATAAGCTGGCGGTGGTTTAACGTACACGATTGTTTGGAAACTGTGCACAGGGCATGTACCTGTATGCTCAGTTAGGGAATTTAAGTATTACTAATTGGCTTAATCCCCGCAGGTGGGCACAGAGAGCACAGTTTGCCCGCACTCCTGCTCTGGTGCTAGGAGGACAGTTGCGTCAAAAGTGACCTCAGCCCTCAAGGAAGGGCAGGAGTTGACTGGCTTGCCAGGGCTCCATAGATGCCCCAGTGCTTGAGGAGAGACAGTGATTCAGTGCATCTCCTAGGAGCAGCCCCTGTATTGTCAGTGCCTTGGCTAGCCCAGCCCACTTGATGAGCTGTGGTGAGCAGCTCCAGGACCTTGGGCAGAGCAGGAATTGTGGGAGGTTTGCCCCGCTGGCCTCCATCCATCCAGACTTTCGGCTGCCAGGGGTTCTAAACACAAGTCCTGCTGGCTGAGTGAATCAGAATTGATAGCTTTAAAACTGCTGAGGTGCTTCAAACTTGGCTTGTTTATGTAGATCTCACTGAGACCAAACAAGTCAACTAAGCTTGAATGCAATTATTTCAGTAGCTTTGGAATTCTAAATTTTCATCTTAATCCTCATGCACTTATATGCATGGTGCCC
Source organism: Mauremys reevesii (assembly GCF_016161935.1). Lineage (NCBI taxonomy): Eukaryota > Metazoa > Chordata > Testudines > Geoemydidae > Mauremys > Mauremys reevesii. The sequence goes on from NC_052631.1 coordinate 50,161,584, forward strand.
AGTGTACCTATGTGTTTAGAAAAGGGTACTCACCCAGAAGCACAACTTCAGTAGAAAAACTTTGTCACATCCAAGCATTACACCTCTGTCCTCCCCCGCCCTTGAGATTTTCTCTATTCCTTGCAATTCTTTTCCCTCACTCTTTTCCCCTCCCCTTGGAATTTCCCCCTGCTTCTGTCCAGTGGGCTGAGTAGGGGTCGCAGTGACTTGGGGAGAGGGCCGACCGATGTGGAGCCTCTCCTTGGAGCATGGGCTGAAGGGCTCTGAGACAATGGTGGTGGCAGCAGTGGGTGAAGGAAGAGGAAGGGTTCTGTTTCCTGTGCTTAGTCAGTTATGAGCTCCCTTCTCATCACCTCTTGCATGGCTCCCCCCAGCCCATTTTTCACCAGAGGGGTCATCAGTAAAAAGTCAGCATTTGCCAGATGTTACCAAACCTTGGTACATCATATCCCACTGTTTTTACCTACACATGAAATTGGCAATAACTGCATCACTGCTGGAGGTAATTGTGAACCTTTTCATGGCAACCACTACCTGTAGAACGCCAACATACTCAACAGGATCCGTGGCTTCTCTGCACGCCAAAAATCAGACAATACATTTAGGGGAGTGATAAATGAAGGGGGTGGGTAGCTCTCATTTATGGACACCCAGCCAGCCAGTTAGCTATAAAGTCCCTTTTGATGGCTGTTCTCTGCTTGTTTTACCTGTAAAGGGTTAAAAAAGTCTCCCTGCATAGTAAAAGAAAGGGAGTGGGCACCTGACCAAAAGAGCCAATGGGATGGCTAGAACTTTTAAAAATTAAAACAAGACTCCCCTTTGTGGGTCTGTTGTTGTTCTTCACGGAAGGGGGGAACAGGGCAGCAGTTATGCCGTGAGAAGCTAAAGGCTAGGTATGAAAATCATCAGAATCATACCTAGAAATTGCTTATTTGAAAACCCAGATATGTAAGTAGATCAGAAAATGTGTAGAAAGACACGATTAGGTTTATTTTGTTTATTTCTTATGGCTTGTGGATTCCACTGTGCTAACCCCAGATGCTTTTGTTGCTTGTAACCTTTAAGCTGAACCCCCCGAAAATGATTTTGGGTGCTTAATTATTGGAATTGCTCTTTTAAAAATCTAGCAGTAGCCTGAGTTTTCAGATGTATTTTCTTTCTTTTTGTTTTTAATAAAATGTACCTTTTTTAAGAACAGGATTTGTATTTTTGTGTCCTAAGAGGTTTTGTGCACATGTTTTTTAGTTAGCTGCTGGCAACAGCTGATTTCTTTGTTTTTCTTTCTCAGCTCTTCCTTGGAGGGGAGGTGAAAGGGCTTGTGGGTATCCCACAGGAAGAAATTCCCAAGTGCGCCTTCCTGGGTTCCAAAGGTTTTGTATTTGGGTGGTGGCAGCATCTACCCATCCAGGGTCAAAGAGAAGCTGTGACCTTGGGAGTTTAATACCAGCCTGGGGTGGCCAGTATGAATTTTTAGAATCCTCCTGGGCCCCCACCTTCCGCACTCAAAGTGCCAGAGTGGGGAATCAGCCTTGACACGGGGCCTCAATACCGAGTTACAAGCTTGATCTCAGGCCCCCCAATTTTGAACCTTGTGACTACAATTCCCACCCCAATCTCTCCAGGCAGGACAGTTAAGTGGATCCCAAGTGGTCCAGATTGAATCCAAGTGTTTTCTCTGCAGTTTTGCAAATTCAGTCTGGACCAACTCTCTTTGTCTCCCTCTTCAAGGAGTACAATCCCCTTCATTCGTGTGTACGTATGGATAATTGTTCTCTCTTGCCACAGAGAGCAGGACAAAAGGCAATGGGGTCAAACTACAGCACAGCAGCTTTAGATTAAATCTCAGGAAAAACTTCCTAACTGTAAGAACAGTAGGGCAATGGCACAGACACCTAGGGAGGCTGTGGAAGCTCCTTCACTGAAGGTTTTCAAAAGGATGCTGGAGCCATCTGTCTCGGATGTGTCACACCCAACAAATCCTGCGTTTTGGCAGGGGGTTAGACTAGATGACCATTGCAGTCCCTTCTAACCCTATGCTTCTATGATAATAACTACACTTACACACTCTGAAGATTTCTGCTAGGGTCTGGCTGGCTTGGCATGATTTGGTTCACAGAATTGTTTATTATTCATTAGGAGTGGGAGCATCTCACAATGCAGCCGTTACTTAGCCTGGGATCTCTGTTCCTGACTGGTGGTGATTATGACAGAGACAAGACAGGCGTGGAGTCCACAGTTTCTCATTGTGTTCAGTCTGCTCCTGCACTAAACACATTGTACAAGACTGACCCAAGGAAGCCATTTGCAAGTAGAAACTGTCGTGCTTCTGTAACATCTCTAGCATTCAAGTGCTACTGTAATAACAGATTACTCTAAAATCAGCATTAGTGCTCCTTCTGTCCTCAACTCCAATAGCCCACTCTGCACCTGCATCAACCCATTCTCCACCACAACCTCCCACACAATCTGCCTTTTTACCCAGCTGTCAGCATCCTGCTAGACCCAGTCAGCTCAGACCATTCAGAGAGCAAATATCTAACTCTCCAAGATGACCCACAACTCCACCAGAGAGGTCCTTTGGGGCCATCTGCCTGTCCCAAGTCAGGGTAAAGGAGGAGGGTTGGGTGTGGGGCTAGCAACTCCACCCTGTAAAAATCAGCTTGCTACAGAAACGCCAACAATAGAGTTAACAGAGACTTTTAGCCTGGAAAAAGAAGGGTCTTCAACTCGAAGATGCATGACGCTGGGTGGTGAAAGCTGCGAGGAAGCCACTAAGCCGATCACCCTTCTTGCAGCCAGGAGGATTACCATTGGCACATGGAACGTGAGGACCATGAGGTTGCAGCAGAGATGAGGAGCAACAACCTGACCCTACTAGGCATTAGCGAGACAAGATGGACGCAAGCTGGACAGAGACGACTGTTGACAGGAGAGCTGTTGCTGTATTCAGGACATGAAGAGAGCGCACACACAGGGAGTAGGCTTCATGTTGTCCAAGCAGGCACAGAGAGCACTGATTGGTTGGGAGGCACATGGTCCCAGGATCATCACAGCATCCTTCAGAACTAAAATGAAGAGGATTAAGATGAATGTTGTTCAGTGCTACGCTCCAACCAATGACAGTGAAGAGGAGGACAAAGACTACTTTTACAACAGACTCCAGAAAATATTAGAGACTCTCCCAGACAAAGACATTACCATCCTTATGGGAGACTTTAATGCCAAAATTGGACCTGATAACACAGGATACGAACAAGTCATGGGGACCCATGCTCTGGGAGAGATGAGTGAGAATGGAGAGAGATTTGTGGATCTGTGTGCACTTAACAATCTGGTCATAGGAGGCAGCATCTTTCCTCACAAGCGGATCCACAAGAGTACCTGGGTATCGCCAGCAGGCATGACAGAAAACCAGATCGACCATGTCTGCATTAGCAAGAAGTTCAGAAGATCCTTGCAGGACGTTAGAGTTAGAAGAGGAGCAGACGTGGCGTCCAACCATCACTTAGTGGTGGCCAGATTGAAGCTGAAGCTGAAGAAGAACTGGATAGATGCGTCAGACAGAAGAGCGAAGTACAACGTCAACCTTCTGAAGGACCATAAGACCAAGGAAGATTTTGGATTGACGCTGAAGAATAAGTTTTCAGTACTACAGGATCGGTCTGAGGAAGAGGAAGACAGTGTACTCAACAGATGGCAGAAAGTGAGAGACACACTTAGGTCAGCATGCCAGGAAGTGCTTGGAATTAAGAAACACCAGCAGAAAGAGTGGATCACAGCAGAGTCCTTGACAAAGATAGAAGACAGAAAGAAGAAGAAGAAGGCAGTCAACAACAGCAGGACTAGAGCAGCAAAGGCCAAAGCTCAAAAGAGTATGCTGAAGCCCACAGAGCAGTGAAGAGGAATATTAGGAAGGACAAGAGAGATTATGTGGATGGACTGGCAGCAGAAGCAGAGCAGGCAGCATACAGCGGTAACATGAAACAGCTGTACAATACTACCAAGCGACTGTCTGGAAAGTTCAGCAAGCCAGAACGTCCCGTTAAAGACAAGCAGGGAAAGTCTATAACAGGAATAGAACTACAGATGAACAGATGGGCGGAGCACTTTGAGGAACTCCTGAACAGACCAGCACCACCAAATCCACCAGACATCGACCCAGCCAACGAGGACCTCCCAATCAATTGCGATAAACCAACCAGAGACGAGATCAGAAAAGCCATCACCATGATGAAGAACAGGCAGGCGGCTGGACCTGACGATATCCCAGCAGAGGCCCTGAAAGCAGACCTGGATGCCTCAGTGGAAATGCTGTACCTCTTTGAGAAAATATGGGAAGAAGAAGTGATTCCGGCTGACTGGAAAGAGGGATATCTCATCAAAATCCCCAAGAAAGGAGACCTCAGCAACTGTGCCAACTATAGAGGAATCACACTCCTGTCAGTGCCAGGGAAGGTCTTCAACCGAGTCTTCTTAGAGAGAATGAAGGATGCCGTCGATCCACAGCTACGAGATGAACAGGCAGGTTTCCGGCAGAACAGATCATGCACGGACCAGATAGCAACGCTCCGCATCATAGTCGAGCAGTCTATGGAGTGGAACTCCTCGTTGTACATCAACTTTGTTGACTATGAGAAAGCATTCGATAGCGTGGATCGAGAGACCCTCTGGAAGCTCCTTCGCACTATGGCATCCCAGCAAAGGTGGTCAACCTGATCAAGAATTCATACGACGGCATACACTGTAGAGTGATCCATGGAGGGCAGCTCACAAACAGCTTCCAGGTGCAGTCAGACAAGGATGCTTGTTGTCACCACTTCTCTTTCTTCTCGTCATCGATTGGATTATGAAGACATCCACTTACAAGCGTAGGAATGGAATCCAATGGTCATTGTGGACCCAGCTTGATGACCTGGACTTTGCCAACGACCTTGCACTCCTTTCGCACAGTAAACAGCAGATGCAAGAGAAGACCAACGTAGTGGCAGCCACGTCATCACAGGTTGGCCTCAACATCCACAAGGACAAGACCAAGATCCTTAGGATCAATTCCATCAGCAACGACCCAGTCACACTGAATGGAAGCCCCCTGGAAGAAGTGCAGTCCTTCACCTACCTAGGTAGCATCATCGACCAGCAGGGTGGCACAGACGCAGACATCAAAGTAAGGATTGGTAAGGCAAGAGCAGCCTTCTTACAGCTCAAGAACATCTGGAGCTCCAGAGAGCTGTCTTTGGCAATAAAGATTCGACTGTTCAACTCCAACGTGAAATCAGTCTTACTGTATGGAGCTGAAACCTGGAGGACAACCAAAACAACCACCAGGAAGATCCAGACCTTCATTAATAGCTGCCTCAGAAGGATTCTCCAGATCCGCTGGCCAGACACCATCAGTAACATCCACCTCTTGGAGAGGACCCATCAACTCCCAGCAGAGGAAGAAATTAGAAGGAGAAGGTGGGGCTGGATAGGACATACACTACGCAAGCAGCCAACCAACATCACCAGACAGGCACTGCAGTGGAACCCCCAAGGCAAGCGGAAAAGGCAAGAAATACCTGGCGACGCGACCTTCAGGTTGATAGCAAAAAAATGGGCTATACCTGGAACCAGCTAGAGCGAATGGCCCAGGATAGAAGACTATGGAGATCTGTTGTTGGCGGCCCATACCCCGGTTGGGGTGACGGGCATGAATGATGAATGATGAAGATGACCCAAATAGATAAAAAAAACAAAGTCTGAGTTTAATCATCACTAAAATTAGAAAAACTAAACATCCAGAGCAACAAAAACAGAAACAGTGCAACAGCTGATTAATGCTCCCCTTGAAGAAAAATAGAAACAATGATGGGCTCAAGTGACGTCAGCATTCAGTGTAAGACTCAAAGAGACAATCCACTTGAAGTATGGTCAATTTCAAAAACTAAATTCAAAATAACTTCAGATCTGCACTGGAATCCCTCTGGTAACTTCTGTGGTTTTAAAATCACATTTTCCTCTTTTTATTTCTTTTTTAAACTCTGCTCTCTCATTGTGTGAAAGACACACACACAACTGGGGGAACTTACTAAGGGCCTTCACAGACCACTGAAGGCAGTGGGAAGATGGGTTGGATTTGGATCAGAGCAAAACAGACTCTGTCCAGGGCTGTCAAATCCACAAATAAAGTGAAGAATTGGAGGAAAATATATATTTTCCCTCTTATCTGTTATGCTGACCACAGGCACTCACTGTAACAAACTGACACAATTCAGATAGATATTTATGTTGAGGCTGCCTTTTGTCTAATGTTGATTTTCAATAAGTCTTGCAGCACTGGGGAAGTTCCAGAAGATGGGAAGAAAGCTAATGTTGTGCCAATTTTAAAAAAAGGTAAACGGGATGACCTGGGTAATTATAGGCTCGTCAGCTTGACTTCGATCCCGGGCAAGATAATAGAGCGCTTGATACGGAGGGTAATGTAATTAATGCAAACAAACATAGGTTTATGGAAAATGGATCCTGTCAAACTAATTTGATATCTTTTTTGATGAGATTACAAGTTTGGCTGATAAAGACAATAAGGTTAATGTAATATACTTAGACCGGAAATTGTATGGAGGGCCAGTTAAGGGAGGGGGTCGTGCCCGGTCCCCACCTGGGACTGCTGCCCCATCCAACCCACCCTGTTCCCTGACAGCTCCTCTGGGACCCCTGCCCTATCCACACACCCCTGCTCCCTGTCCCCTGCAGCCCCTGGACCCCCACCACCCCCTCCTCTCATTCCTGACAGCCCCCCCTGGGACACCTGCTCCATCCACCCTTGCTTCTCCCTGTCCCCTGACTGCCTCCCCCGCCACCCCATCCAACCCCTCCTCCTTCCTGACAGCCCCCCCCTGGGATCCCGGCTCCATCCACCCCCGCTTCTCCCTGTCCCCTGACCGCCCCCGCCACCCCATCCAACCCTCCTCCTTCCTGACTGCCCCCCGGGACCCCTGCTCCCATTCAGCCCGCTGTTTCCCCCCCCGACCACCATCCACACCCTGCTCCCTGCCCCCTTACCACACTGCCTGGAGCACTGCTGGCTGGCAGTGCTACAGCCACGCTGCCCCAGGAGCTCACAGCCCCTCCGCCCAGAGCATTGCACCGGCAGCAGAGCGAGTGAGCTGAGGCTGTGAGGGAGTGGGGACAGCAGGGGATGGGCCAGGGGCTAGCCTACTGGACCAGAGCTCGGGGGCCGTAGTTAGCCCACCCCTGTAATTGACTACCAAAATTCTGCACCAAAAAATTCAAAATTCTGCATATTTTATTTGTCAAAATAATGCAATATAATCACACCAGTTTCAATTGTTTTGGTAATTTATTTAAACTATAATGTAGAAAAGAGTCACAATAACTATTCAGCATTTTCTAAACACATGAAAGTTATGTTACAAACACTTGGTAACTAATATCCTGCATTCCAGTTATAATCCTGGATTTTCATTTAAATTACATTACCAAAAACCAAACGGGGGGGAAAAAAGGTAGAATGTCATTTTTAAATTGCTCAGACTTCTACAGATGAAAGTCATTCAGTTTTCCTAATCATTGTCCTGGACCTGGCTGGGTACTTTGGGAAGTGCTTGGTTCTGATTGTCCTGACATTTTATTGACTGCTTGGTAAATGTTTTATTTGCCCTCAAAGGCTTTTTTTTTAAATTGATAAGTAAAATAAATCCTGAGCTGTAACCTAACCCCATTGTGCCACTTTGGCACAGGAAAAAAGTGAGAAAGCACGTAGATCTTCCTAGCTGAGGATTTCCCTTACTGTCATTTATAATAAAACTCATTTACATCACTCTGGCAATGTAGGGGAATTGACTGGAATTGACTGAGAATAGGAACAAGGAACAGTTAACTAACAATAGGAACAATAGGCAGGCTGCTACATTTCTGTCTCAGCATGAGATCAAAGAGGGACAGTCTCTCTCTCTCTCTTGCTTGTTGGCAAGCATGTACATCCAGCCCCGCCCCCAATGCATGCACGCCCAGCCCCTCTCCCCCGTCTCTGAAGCTGCTTCAGGCACGCTGGAACAGATGCGCTGCCTGGGATGCAGGGGAAGAGGCACGTTTTCCCCAGCAGATTTTTTCTGCATAGTGTGTGTGGGGGGTGGCACCACAGAAAAATGTGGGCCATAGGAATTCTGCGCTCTCTCATGGGTGTAGAATCCCCGCAGGAATAAACTATCATTAAGGCCAGCTTGCCTGGGTGGTGAGATAGACTGGACTGCCCAAGAGGAGTGTCTGTGACTCTATGGTAAGACCGGTATAGTGCTTCAGGAGTTCACATTTGGTACTGGGTTGGTGAAATCTAATTATAGAACATACAGTGAGTTTGGGGTCTCTGCCCTGCTTTTTGACACTTTGCCCTGAGGAGGGCACTCTCGGTCATGAACCACTCCAGACAGCGTGACAGACATTTTGACTAAAAAACTAGAATAATACAAATTAACATGGCCCACACTAAATGGATTAAAACTAGCTAGCGGATAGGTCTCAAAATTAAGCTGTAAACAGGGAATTGTCTCTGAGCAGGTGCGTTTCTAGTGGGGTCCCGAAGGGATCAGTTCTTGGCCAATGCTATTTAATATTTTATCAATGGCCTGTAAGAAAACATTAAATCATCACTGATAAAGTTTGCAGACACAAAAATTGGGGAAGTGGTAAATAACGAAGAGGACAGGTCACTGATATGCAGCGATCTGGATCATTTGGTAAACTGGCAGGGGTGAAAGTAACATTAAGCCCTTACCAGTACGAGGTCCCGGCTCCGGGCCCCTGGAAGGGGCAGGGCCTTGGGTGGAAGGGGTGGGGCTGAGGGTAAGCCTCCCACAGCCAGCCCATTCACGCTGCCTGTCCAGTGCTGCCTGGGGCTCCAGCAGTGATTTAAAGGGCTCAGGCGCAGCAGCGGCAGCTGGGAGCCCCAGGCCTTTTTAAATCGCCAGCCCCGGGGCAGCTGCCCCCCCCCACTGTCGGCGGCCTGGCAAAAGGAGCAGCAACATTAAAGTGTAGTAGTAGGATTCTGTTTGTATTTTGTATAATTTAGAATGAAGAATAAAGAATAATAATGTAGCATGTATTAAATGTATTGGTGTATGATTTGACCATATCCTGCCAGCCACCCTTTCTGAAAGCAGAAGGGAATGGCCTAATGGGTGATTGGTAGAGATGCATCAGCCAGAATCTCTGTGCTGATTTCAAGGCAGTGACAGACCTTTTAGGGTCACCACTTAGTTGTAGGTTTAGCATTTTAAAATAAGTAAAAGGATGCAATGGTCGTTTGTTTCTTGCATTGCAATTTGATGTTTCTGTTCAAATGTTCTGTGTAAATCAATTCTGTTTTGTGTGTGAATGAGGAATGTGTGTGTTAAAAGATAAGTGTGAAGGCCATCACCGGACCAGATGTTCTAGGGAGGAACCAAAGACAGATGCAAGGCAGTGGCGGATTTAGAGTCAGTGGGGGCCTGTGCTCAGCTTCATTTCTGGCCCCCCCCGGCCCCACCCCGCCCCTTGGGACCCAGACAAGAAAAAGAACTCTCTCTCTTATCTCCCTCATCCCTGTTTTTCATTCTTTTTTCCTTCATCCTCCTCCCATATTATAAGTAATAGGAAGTAAATGAAAATAAAGTGAGGTACCTTGATTGTTTTTCTAGTCTAACTTTTTTTTTCCACAGACCACTTGAAAATTGCTAAGGGTCTCGGTGGACCACTTAGTGATCTTTCCAAATATTGTTTGTACCATTAGCTAACTATTGTAAAGTGCTTTGGATAAGAGCCCTTTATAAAAAAACCCATAAAAACGTTAAGGTACAGGGTCTGGCCAGGAGTTAGGGTGTGGAAGGGGGCTCAGGGCTGAGGCAGAGAGTTTGGATGTGGAAGGCTTACCTGGGGCACCTTCTGTTTGGTGTGAGTTGTGCAGGTGGGGATGGGAGGGTGCAGGAGCTCCCATTTGGTGCTCAGAGTGGGGGTGCAGGAGTCAGGACAGGGGGTGAGGGTGGGGGCTGAGTGCAGGAGTGAGGGCAGGGGGCTGGGGTGATCTGCCCCAGCCCCCTGCCCTGACCGGCTCAGGGCAGGGGGCTGGTGTGTGTGTGTGTGTGTGTGTGTGTGTGTGTGTGTGTGTGTGTGTGTGTGTGTGTGTGTAGGGGGCAGTGCACATGGGGGAGGGGGCACTCAGTGCAGGGGCAGTTCCCATCGCGGCCACTGGGTTACCTTACTTGGCTGGCTGGTGGATGCACCCCTGCCCCGCCACTGCTCCTGTTTGCTGCCGAAGGGAGCTGTGGCAGCAGCAGCACATGAGAGCTGAGACCCCCTGGCCTGCTGCTCCCCTCCTCTGGCCTTTTTCCAAGGGCCGCCAGCAGCAGTGCACGCCAAAGACTGCACCTGTGCTGCCAGGTGTCCAGAGGAGCAGGGCAGCAGGACAGGCGAGGGCGGATGCTCCAGGGCCGTCCTTAGCCATAGGCAGAACAGGCAGCCGCCTAGGGCACCACTAGGTCTGGGGGCACCGCTCTGCCGGGAGCCCGGACAGACGGGAAGCAGTGGAGAATGTAAGAGCAGGGCTGCTGGGACCTAGAGAGCTGAATGCAGCACAGTCTGAGGGAGGGGATTGGCTGCTGGGAAGTCTCTGGGAAGGGGTGGGGGAAGGAACTCACCTCTGAGTGTGACTCTTTCCCCCGGCGTGAGGGCTGTCAGGGCTGTGTTGGGTGAGGTGCTGGTGGGGAGGTGAGGCTGGCTGCCTACCTGCTGAGGAATGACAGTGAAAGTAACTCCCTTCCTCACAGGCAGCCAGGATTGGAATGGTCGCACAGGGCTGGGCATAGCCAGATAGCATGTGCGAAAAATCAGGACAGGGGGTTGGGGTAGGGTGAGCAGATGTCCCACTTTTATAGGGACAGTCCCAATTTTTGGGTTTTTTTCTTATATAGGCTCCTATTGCCCCCCACCTCCCATCCTGATTTTTCACATTTGCTGTCTGGTCACTCTAGGTGGGGGTAATTGGTGCCTATATAAGACAACGCCCCAAATATCGGGACTGGCCGTATAAAATGAGGACATCTGGACCTGGTCACCCTTGCTGGGGAGCGCGTCTCTCCCCCGGGCTGGCAGCAATCCATCTCATCCGGGGGGAGCTGCACAGGGCAGGATGAGCTGCTGTGGCTCCATGGGTGCCCCGTCCCTGAGATCAGATGCTGTGCTAACTTCACCATGGTCCATTGGGCTGGCAGTGGTGCCCATTGGCGTGTGATCGGACCTGAGGGTTTGCTGCTGTTGCCACTCTGCACCCCAAGAGGTGGATTTTGGGGTCCTGCAATTTTCCACCTATCTCCTCCTCTACTGCAGCTGTTGAACCAGCAGGCTGCGGGGGTGAGCCAAGCATGAAAGCAGTACTGTGTTGCCATTTTGATTGTCATTGAGCAAATTTGTTTGCCAAAAATGCTTACTAACAATCCTGAATTCAGTTTCAATTTTTTTTAAATCAATATCTTAGCCAAAAACAGAAAATAAAGTTGTTGACAATTATTTGTGACAAGTTTGGTATGGGGAAGGGAGTGGGCCAGTTTTCATCAGAGAAACAAAAAATGTTGACTGACTTTCCTATAGCCTGTTACTGCTAAATAGAACAACTGTAATATGCTCATCTCCTTACTAGTGTATAGAGCAGGGGTCGGCAATCTACGGCACATGTGCCAAAGGTGGCACGTGAGCTGATTTTTGATGGCACGCAGCAGCGGGCTGAGCGGCTCTGCCCACCACTGCTCTGGGGTTCCGGCTGCTGCCTCATTGCCACCTGGGGTCCTGGCCGCCAGCCCCATTCAGCACTCGCTGCTGGCCTGGGGACCCCCAAGGAACCCCAGGCTGGCAGTGGGCTGAGCAGTCCGGCGGCTGAGACCCCCGACTGAGCCACTCAACCCGCTGTCGGCCTGGGGTTCAATACACTCAGCTGGCAGGTGGGCTGAGTGGGACTAAATTCAACGAAATAGGAAAACAAGAGCAACTAATGACAAAGTGCAAGAACCTAGAGCAGTGGTCCCCAACCTTTTTCGTCTGGCGGGCGCCAGATGAAGGACCGTGGTGGCGGATGAGCATCCGCAGAAATGCTGCCGAAATTTGGCGGCAAGCAGTGTCATCCAGAGGCATCGGCGCCGAAATGCCACGAAATTTTGGCGCCATTTCAGCAGATGCTCATCCTCCGGCCAGTACGCGGGTGCACTGAGAGGCCCCTGTGGGCGCCATGGCGCCCACGGGCACCACGTTGGGGACCCCTGACCTAGAGAGCCTCTTGAAGCACGGTGATCATTTTGATTTAAATGGACTTGAACTGTACGAAGAATTGAGTTGTTGCCACATGCAAAATCGATGATGGACATTGTACAGTTTATTTATACCAGCAAACTTGTTGATATCTATCCTAATGTGTACATTGCCACTCGTATTCTACTGACAATTCCTGTAACAGTAGCATCAGGAGAACGGCATTTCTCAAAACTAAAGCTCATTAAAAACTATCTCCGCTCTACAATGAGTCAGGAACACTTGACTGGTCTTGCTATTCTTGCAATCGAACAAGATATCACTTTGTCTTTGTCATATGATGACATTATTACTGATTTTGCAGCCAAAAAAGCCAGAAAGATTGCTTTTAATTAAAAACTAATCCTTGTTTCAATACCTCTTCATATAAATTTCCAATAAAATGTTGACAAATTAAAAAAATTATATTATTTGCATCATTCTGTCAAATCAGAATTTTTTCTATAGTGCTACTTTTTAGTGCTAGTTCATCAGCATTACAATGTGCTTAATGAAGTTAAACTGGTTTTAGTAACATGCATGTGGCAAGTTTTCCAATACTGTAAGCTTATGTTTGTGTTGCTAAGAGCAAGACAGGCACAGGGGCACCAGTTTAATAATCCCGCCTAAGGCACCATAAATCCTAAGGACGGCCCTGGCTCCACCAGGGGTGCGCACCCGCCTCCCCTACAACACGCCCCCCCCAACCCGCCCCTCACCTGCCTGCCTCACCTGGCCGCCAGCGCCAGCCAGCAGCAGGAGCCCGGCTCACCAGCTGGGACAACGCACCGCACGCTGCGCCTCCAGCACAGCTCTTAAACGGCTTCCTCCCTGCTCTCCCCCACAGCTTCTGCCCCTGCAGGAGGTGCTGGGCCCTGGGGCCCCCTGTAGTTGGGTGGCCCCGTGCCAAGGCACTTTGTGCTTCATTGTAAATCCGCCTCTGATGCAAGGGTGCCAGGAGGTTGCAACACGCCCCTATTGAAATATCAGAGGAGGTCAGATTGACGACTCTAAACATGAGACAGGCACTTATCAATGGGGACATGATAGCTGTGATCAAAACCAGCATGGGATAACTCCCTGAGCGACTTGATGAAAGAACACAATAACAGATCAGAAGGACAATTTAAGAAAACAAGCAATCGTCAAACAATTGATTACAGCACGAGGGTGCAAAACTCATTGGTTCCAATGAAGGAAAATCTCTATATAAACAGGATGTCTTACCATGAAACTTTGGGTTCGTCCTGCCAAGTCTTCCCCGGAGCATTGTTTCATGACCAATAGAACCTGGCTCCTACTTACCCGTGATCAACCTAGCTGGCCATTAGATTGATCCGGACTCTGGACTGGTAACTATAACATCAACTGGCGGGACAGTGTGTGAGTGTGTGTGTGTGATTCAATGCATATGTTGTATCTTCAATAAACACAGTGTATTGCCTTTTCCCCTGAAAAAGATCCCGTGTGCTTCTTATAAAGCATAACATTTTTGGTGGAGAATTGCAAAAGGGGGAAGACATGCATTGTGATTGTTGAAAATACCGCTAAATGCTGCTAAAAGGTATACCTTACGTATAAAGTGATAGATCATTCAGGTGTGCACACCCCCGGTTGTAAAAGTGCCGAGCAATAGGGGACAATTAGGGTCCTTGCTCTGACCTGTCTGTCGGGGAAAAGTATACAGATAGATAGATAAACTGTTTGTACAAACTGTCTAGGTATATACACCCCCGGTCACAGAGGTGCCGGGCCATAAGGGGGAGGATTAGAGTCCTCGCTCCTACCCATCTGTCGGGGAAAAATTGCATAGGTGAATATACCCTCGGTCGTAGCAGGATCGAGCCCAAAACAAGGGGGCTCAGCATTCCCTCTCCTGCTCTGTTAGGAAGAGTTTTCAGTGGGTACAGATTTTTTGTAAGTCCCAGAACGAGCGTGGGCATGGAAAAGTTCTAGAGGTAAAAGAGATTCATAAAGAAAATATGTTCAGGTGAAAAGAGTCCCCTAAGGACAAAGCTCAAGAAGAGCAGAAAAAATTACCATTCATACAGGAAACTACTCCTTTTAAGAAAATTTTACAAAAATTTGGGGCACAGCCCATGGACTGAACAAGCATTAACTGATGTCCATACTATTGCTGATTTGGAAGATAGATTGGCAATATATCTGTTGGTCTACAGCCCATCAACCCCAATAAAGAGAGAGACGGCTGAAATTTGGCTATTATGGAAAGCATGCAATGAGCATTCCTTTGCCTGGCTAGATGCCGAGAGGAAAACGCCGCACTGCATGAGAAACTTGGTGTGTATCTGAACGAGAAACTAATAAATGGAAAATACTGGCCACTGGGGTCCAAAGCCAGTTAGACATTCTCAAAGATACCCTAAGAGAAGTTAAAATAAAAGAGGGGGGATTATCTGAACAAATAGAGGGAAAAGATAAATACAAAAAGAGAATCAGGTTTTACAGGGAATGATAAAGAAACTAACGTTAGAACAAGGCAGACCCCCTGCCAATCATAACCACTGTGAATCTATTATTAAGCATCTCAAAACAAAATTGGGGTTTGCCACCCACCAACTAGCAGCTGTGATGGCAGGAGAATGGGACCAAGCCCAATACGGTGAGATCCTCGAATGGGAGAGAGAATGGGACCCTAGTGAAGCTTGGAATGGAGATATACAGGATGAGCCCAGGGACTGGCACCTATTGAACAAAACCCTATTGCAGCAATACGACGAACTACAGTCACAACACCCGCAAAAGGAGGGGGAAAGTACAACTGTCCCTATATCAGCCGCTGACTTAAAAGCCATGGCTGATAGTTTGGGACCCCTAAAAAAGGACAGTTTCTCCAGATGGTGTTCTAATGCGTTTTTGCTCACAATAAGGGAAGAGCTGAACGCCATTGAAGTCCGCCGCTTGATGGACATCTGTGCTGCTTCAGAGATTCAGGGGTCCAAATAGGATTAGAGTCGACGAGAACAATAGCATATTGACTTTAATGGGACTTTTTGGAGAGCAAATAGGCAGGCGCAATTTTATAGCACAAGCTGTAGCCACAACCCAAGAGCCCAATGAAGACCCCGAGAATTATTTAGCCCGATGGGGTCTGATGCAAATAATGGCCGGCTTAACACCGTTGGGCAACGCCACCGCGCTGGAGCCAGTGGCATTCAGCGTACAATCCTTAAGAGACTGCGCTGCTTCCCTAACCCCCCACTACTCCGGGAGACTTGGAATTTGGCAAGAGGGTCGCCCAGCTACTCTAGGGGAACTAAGAGGCCTGGTCCAACAAATAACGACCCTTTCTGGACCCCAGCCCACTCTAAAAAAAGAAAAAGCTGCCTAAGTAGCTGCATTAGAACCAGTAGTTACATACACCAATGAGAGCAGAACAAAGGGAACTATGGGATCCCGAGGAGGATATACTAGAGGCTGCTCCCATGGACGGGGAAACCGGGGGTGGCGGCAAGGAGATCGGTTATACCCACACCTCCAGCAATATCAGACAGCCTCCTCCCAGCAATTAAAGGAGGGAGGTGAGCACATGGAAAATGAGGTTTGCCCGATAGCCTGGCAAACACTAATGCAGCATGGGGCAAAGCAAGAACTGGTCCCTACCGGCAAAGCCACCGACGGGGGGACAGGGGGAGGGAGGAGGAAGGGGCAGCGACGTTAAAGGGCTGCTGTGATAGCACTTTAGCGTCGGCTGCATACAAGCCAGTACTGGTGGTCACTTCTTACTGGTACGCCATACCGGCCTACTTTCATCCCCATAAACTGGGCACAAGCAAACAATTTGCATTTTAATGCAGCTAAATATAAACGTGTCAATCTAGGAACAAAGAATGTCGGCCACACTTACAGGATGTGAGACTCTCTCCTGGGAACCAGTGACTCTGAAAAAGATTTGAGGGTCAGGGTAGAGAATCAGCTGAACATGAACTCACATGAGCTGTGGCCAAAAGAGCTAATGTGATCCTGGGATGTGTAAACAGGGAAATCTCGAGTAGGAGCAGAGAGGTAATTTTATCTCTGTATTTGGCACTAGTGTGACTGCTCCTAGAATGCTGTGTCCAGTTCTGGTGTCCACAATTTAAGAAGGACGGTGATAAATTGGAGAGAGCTCAGAGAAGAGCCATGAGCATAATTAAAGGATTAGAAAACCTGCCTTATAGAGATAGGCTTCTCTTTCAGTCTGAGGGGTGACTTGATCACAGTGTATAAATAGCTACAAGGGGAACAAATATTAATAATGGGCCTTCCATCTGGCAGAAACAGCTCTACCACAATCCCATGGCTGGAAGCTGATGCTAGGTAAATTCAGACTGGAAATTAGGCATGGTTTTTAAAGATGAGAGTAATTACCCAGTGGAGAATTTACAAAGGGTCATGGTGGATTCTCCATCATTGAATTTTTAAACCAAGATTGGATGTTTTTCTAAAAGCTCGGCTCTAGGCATTATTCTGGGGCAGTTCTCTGGCCTGTGTTATACAGGAGGTCAGACTAGATGATCACAATGGTCCCATCTGGCTTTGGAGTCTATGAACTCATTGTGATAGTGCCCCCCATAAGGCTTTATGGAAATATGCTTATGAATGTATATATATGACAGAGCTGGAATATGTTTTAGGTTACATATGCCATGTAACACATCTATGTAAAGGTCATGATCTACTGAATGTATTCATCCTATTTGTATGCATGTATCATTTTTGTATTTGAAGTTATGAATATTGGATGGGTGCCGGCTTGATTTTAACTATCCTAGTAGAGCATTGGGTCAGCTTCTTGAGAAAAGTGCAAATTAAATGCCCAATCAAAAACCACTTAAGCCAACAATTAACTTGAAGATGCCAATCCACATCGAAGCCTTCCCAGGAATGTGGCTTGGCTGGTAAAAACTGAGTCATGCATGGACATGTGGCTTGCCCATGTGACTCCAAAACTCCATCTTGGAGTTGGACTTTGCATAGGAGTGAGGAGGGGGTCTCCACTCACAAGAGAAAGTCTATTTAAACCCCTGGGAGACCCCTCCATTTTGTCTTCAGCTGGCTAAAGAGAGAGCCTCTCCACCCCCAAGGATACCTGAAAGAAACTGGAACAAAGGACAGTAACTACAGGGGGTGTGAGTGATTGCTGGATCCAGACTAGAAGGAGACTAGTCTGTAAAAAGAAGCTTACTGGGTGAGGTTTTTATCTGTATTCAGTTTCTTAGACATAGACTTGCGTGTTCTATTTTATTTTGCTTGGTAATTCACTTTGTTCTGTCTCTTACTACTTGGAACCACTTAAATCCTACTTTCTGTATTTAATAAAATCACTTTTTACTTATTAATTAACCCAGAGTATGTATTAATACCTGGGGGCGGGCAAATAAGTTTTATACAGGGTAAAATGGATTTATTTGGCGTTTGGACCCCATTGGGAGTTGGACATCTGAGTGTTAAAGACAGGAACACTTCTGTAAGTTGCTTTCAGTTGAGTCTGCAGCTTTGGAGCACATGGTTCAGACCCTAGGTCTGGGTTTGCAGCAGGTTAGCGGGTCTGGCTCAAACCAGGCAGGGCACTGAAGTCCTAAGCTGCCAAGGCAGGGAAAGCAGGAGCAGAAGTAGTCTTGACACATCAGTTGGCAGCCTCAAGGGGGTTTCTGTGATCCAACCCATCACACTCGTGTTGCACCAATTTAACTCAATTGTTTTTTGCACAAATTTTAGTGAAATCAGTGCAATTTTTGTGTTCAGACACTACCTCGATCGCCATCTCTCATCATCAGAACTGCAGATTCACCAGCTAATTCTCATCCAGGGCTCAGGTCCTGTGTGTATCTTCACAGGCTCTTATTCTAGTTGTTATGGTTCCCGGTTTTAAGCTTTGCAGTTATTTTTTCTTTTGTCAAGTGCCACAAAGATGATCAGTTGCTGGTTATTTTTGAAGCCCTGCAGACAGATTTTATTTTGAACTAGGTCTCTTCTTACTGATTAACCAGCAAAATTCCCCTTCCACCTGCAATCTGACCAACCAGTGGCCAGTGACTTAGTTTTTTAACCCCGATGGGCTCCAAGGATATTAGTAATATTGGTAATAGCAGGACAATTGGGCAGTGATTTCATTCTAACTGCTTCACTGCTGCATGTCTGTACACTGGCCCCAGATGCACTGGGCTGTGAAATTTCCATTTCCCATCTGTAAGGGGTCGGACACACCAACCATAATGAGGGCAGCTGATGTTAGGTGTCTCTCTGAATGGCATAGGAAGTAAAGAAAGGGTTAATGAGATTTCCCTTGGATGTATCATTATTAGAGGTCCCTGCTGAGCTTTAATTAGCTCATTACAATACTAATTGCATTATGTTGGCATCTTCCTGGGCTGCTTCCTGTTACGTAAACCAACGCGGAATCCCTTGCCATTGTAACTGGATTATTTTACTGCACACATGATTGAAAATGGGAATTGCAAACCATGTTAGCGCCTGAGCAATGGACAGACTGGTTGAGATAAAATTAGAATGTATGCAAAGCTCCAGTCGCCCCCAGCCCCAAAGAAAACATGGTGTTATGGGTGAGACACTTAAAAAGCTGAGATTTAGATTGTCAGAATATATATATTTTCCTGCCTTTCCACTACCTAGTTTAGGCCAAAACCCCATATGAGAGGTTGTTCTTGAGAGATTTCTGACCAATTGACAAAGCCATAGGAAGTGCCAGAAATGCCCCAGGAAAGGCTGCTCCTGAGAAATCTCCTGCCTGAATTTTTACTACATTTGTCCAGCACCTTTTCCTTCCAGGGAAGGACAACGACAGGGAAATTTGCTCAGGTTTCTGCTTGCCGGTGGCTAACAGTGTCATCGTGAGACTAGCAAGGCAGCCTAAAAAGGGGGTTGATTAGCCCCCAGCTAGAAAAAAGGATGAGGGCTTGGGATGTCTTTCTTTTTAAGAGAGAGCCAGCATCAGATTGTGTTCAACCACCCCAGCCTGCCTCCATGCTTCTGGACTAACAGATGTTTCTGCCTGGGGCTAGGCAGAGGATGATCCACATCTGCAGTGAAGGCAGTGTTGCTGGCAGAGCAGAGGGAGGGCCAAGCCACACTCCAGGACTTTCACTGTCCACGCAGTGAGTTACTGCATGGCAGCTGGTGCATGATAGATTCACACCCTGGCTTGCCACATGGGACCCTTGCCATGTAGACCAGCCCTCAGCCGCAGGACAAGCAGTTTGTGGTGGAAAAGGGGAGTCAGTGGAGGGGACAGTGCTGTGACCAGCATCCTGGAAAAGACTAAAATGTCTGAGCCACAGGAAAAACCAAAGCTTCCCCTGCCTGTTCTGGTGGTGCACAGTCTCATGTGGGCTCCATGGGAGCACCACCAAGATGTCTTGCCTCTTCTGAGCACTCCTTATTGAGCTGTTCCCAGTGGAGCCACCTCACAGGGTTCATAGACGGATCAATTCCAAGGCCAGAAGGTACCACTGTGACCATCTAGTCTGACCTCCTGTATAACACAGGCCAGAGAACTGCTCCAAAACAATCCCTGTTTGAACTGGAGCAGATCTTCTAGAAGAACATCCCATCTGGATTTTAAAAACGGCCCATGATGGAGAATCCCCCACGACCCTTGGAGAAGCTCAGCTTGGTCTCTAGCACTAGGAAGGGAGCTCCTTGGATTGCGGTCATTCTCTGCAGCATGTCCCTGCCAGGCTGGGTTCCAGTTTAATGTGAAATGGCTCTTCAGACAGCCTCCTCTTCCCAGCAGATGCTTACTCTTCTTTGTCTATCCAGGCAGCTCACACCAGCCCCAGCGGGCAGGCAGCAACCGAGTGTGTGCTGTGCCACTGCATGCTTCTTATTCACTGCTGTGTCAGGGCCCTCTGTGAGCACTGGACCCCCATCCCTACCCCAAGGAACTTGCCCTCATCGGTGCATGCCGAAGTACAGCGTCGGACCCACAAGTGGTGTGGGAAGTAAAGCCCCCAGCCTGTTGTAATGCAAGACAGACAATTGCTTGGCTGCTCCTCCATATTTAATGAGCTCTTATTTTTCCAAAGAGCCTCATGTAAATGGAAAGGTCTTTTCCCATTGCCTTGCGACCTCTTGCCTGGAGGTGCTGTGTGGACTGGTGCAAAAACAATAACATCTCTGCCGCGTGGTGCTACTGACACTGACCTGGGACAATGCTATGAAGGAGGAATCCCTCCTTCCTCTGGGTCATACAAGCTTTGCTCTGCTGCCGGTTAGTCTGACCATGGCTCTTTCTGTTCACGGCTCGGCCATGAGCTGACTTGGATTTTCTCAAAGTCGTATTTTTAATTACTCTGGTGTGCAAGCAATGCGCAATCGGCAGCTCTTTTCTGAGCAGCTTGTTACAAGCATTGGGTGGTCAATTTTCAAGCTCTTCCACCTCTTCTTGGCAGTTCCTAGTCTCGCCAGCAGCCACCTGGAACTTCCTCACCCTTGTGCCCTCTCCCTTCCGGGCTAGTCCCAGGGGATAGGGATAGCTCAGTGGGTTGAGCATTGGCCTGCTAAACCCAGGGTTGTGAGTTCAATCCTTGAGGGAGCCATTTAGGGATTTGGGGCAAAAATCTATCTGGGGATTGGTCCTGCCTTGAGCAGGGGGTTGGACTAGATGACCTCCTGAGGTCCCTTCCAACCCTGAGATTCTATGATAAGCTCTCTACAGCTTCTCTCCTCTGTAAGTCCCTCCCTTCACTCCTTCCTTTACAGAACATCCCAGCCTGGGTCTCCCCAGCTGGGTCCAAACCCTAATTCCCTGTCTCTCCTCCAGGGGGCACACAAGGGGCTAACAGGGCTCCCCAGAGCCCTGTCACTGCCAGCGTGGGGTTCCTAGAACCCATCCCACCAGACATACACCAATTTCTGCACCCCTGGCTGATACCACTGCTGCTGCTGTTTGGCTGCCAAGTTGCCTCTGGTAGAAATCACTAGGTGACCAGTCATAAGAACACAGATGTCGATCCTAAAACTGGAGATGTGGTGCTCCTCAAGAATAATTGACCCCATGAGCTGTCTGGCCAACTCTACACAAAGAGGTTATCAGTAGAGGTGCACTGTCTGCTTTACACATTATTTATGAATGTTTCACCCCAATCAGGAGTTTGTTCATGAGAACAGAATATGGTGGAGCAAAATGGTGTGGAAAAATTTACCATGGGATATGGGGGATTCTCCATCACTGGTCATTTTAAAATCAAGAATGGATGTTTTGCTAAAGATATGCTCAAGTTCAAACAAGGAATGTCTCTGGCCTGTGTTGTACAGAAGGTCAGATTAGATGATTACAGTGGTCCCTTCTGAATCTATTAATCTATTTAATGATGGAGGATGTAAGAACCAACCCCAATCTCAGAGCAACTCAGCCCTTTTCTTTGAGATCCAAAAGGTTTAACTGCGGTTTGTTATTCAATGTTTGGCACATCTCTACACCTCCTGGCTAGTCTTGATTGAGAATCATAGGACTGGAAGGGATCTCGAGAGGTCCTCTAGTCCAGTCCCCTGCACTGAGGCAGAGCTAAGTATTATCTAGACCAGTGATTCACAGACCTCAGTGGTTCAGGAACCAAATTAGTGATCAACATTACCCAAAAGAGCCACAGTAGTGTGAGTTCATTGTTTCACTTACTATATATATATATATATACATATATATACACACACACACACACACGGGTTTCAGCTGCGGGGCGGGGGAGGTCTCAGGGCTTTAGCTTCGTGGGTTTGAAAATATTTACCGAACCTCTGCTCCTGACAACTCCGGCTGAATTTAAACCTTGTGTATTTATATATGTGTGTGTATATACACAAGCGCGCACACACATTTATACACACACACACATATATTATTCTCACAGAAAAATAACTAACCAAGTATTACTATTTTATCAACTACAATTGGTTAACAACATAGTAAAAGCATCCTGTTTGGTTAATAATTAAATCACACCGCGTTTTAATATCATGTGCTGCAAAGAACTGCAGGAGACACATTAAAGAACCACTTGCGGCTCACAAGCCGCAGTCTGAGTATCACTGCTCTAGATCATCCCTGACAGGGGTTTGTCCAACCTGTTCTTAGAAACCTCCAGTGACAGAGAAACAGGAAGGACCATCACTGCAGGAATATGGACCTGAATAAAACTCAGCAGTGCCACAATTCAAATCAGAAAGTTTGTTCTCTTGATATTTCCAAATCAAAAAGAGCCAGACAAACTTTAACCCAGCATTCACATGTTTGGATGCACTCTGAGATTCACATACTCACATCAATACAGCGTAAGCCCATTGGGACACAGGAAAAACATTGATCTCACCTCAACTCCTCCGTCAGCCTGGCCCAAATTTAGGAAACCATCCCTGCATGTCAGGGTTCAAAAAAGAACTAGATAAATTCATGGGGGATAGGCCCATCAATGGCTATTTGCCAGGATGGGCAGGGATGGTGTCCCTAGCCTCTGTTTGCCAGAAACTGGGAATGGATGACAGGGAATGTATCACTTGATGATTACCTGTTCTGTTCATTCCCTCTGGGGCACCTGGCATTGGCCACTGTCAGAAGACAGGATACTGGGCTAGATGGACCTTTCGTCTGACCCAGTATGGCCGTTCTTATGAAAGCACATAAGCACGTGCTTGAACACCATTGGAGTCAATAGCACTTTAGCATGTAAAGAAGCACATGTTTTTCTGAGTCAGGATCCCTGAGTGCAGACCAAGGTACTCAGATCACTCCATATACAAGCAGAGATTGATTAGATTCCTCTTGTTCTCAATGGAGCTCTGCAGGATCCAGGCCCTTATTAGTAAGCACCACACGTACTCACAGACCAGGCAGAGGTTAGTTCGGACTATTGATTACAGAAGCCCCCTGTACTTTTTGCATGAAGACACAAAGCCCATAGTATCCTAGCTCTGAGCAGCTCTTAAGCTAAATAAGCCCCAGAGAGCAGAAGCAGGCAGGCTTACTGTGTGCATTGGGTCATGTCAACCATACTATTAACTAACTTTCCTACCTCAACTTGGAGGAATTCAATCCAAGAAGAAACGCCAAGCCCAGTATCAAACTGCTCTGAGTAAACAGTTCCAGCACCATTTTTCCCAAAGCTGCCATTGTCTCTGAGGCTGCCTTGGGCAGGTCACGCTGCTGGGAAAAGGGAAGTGAGTTTAGGAACTGTCAGGTGTTCTTAGCAGCTTGACAACTCTTAATAAGGCCCATCTGGTTGGGATGGTCCAGAGCTGGCAGGATTCCCTCTGGCCGGATGGCCAACGCCTTGGCCACGGTTTTATAATCAGTATTAATAAACACATCCGGGCAGTAATTGGCACAGTGAACTGGAGACTTCCCAGGTGGAGAGTCCCTGAGGAGAAGAAAAGAGAGTTCCTTCAAAAGCACCATGGCCGAGTGACAGACACTGCAGTAAAACTGTAGCCCCCGTCCATGTACTGGGGTAAAGCAACATTCTCAGCGGCAGTAGCACTCATCCAGATACCTGAGGGGGAGAACAAAAGTCTCCCCCGTCTCTCTCTGATTTCTAAGTGAAATATTTCACTTACTAACACAGTGCTCTGCCTCCACTTAGCTCCAGTGCAGCTCATTACTGATACAGTACTGCTGCCCAATCCCTGGGGGAGGACACTCCAAATCTAATTAATATTTGAGGCAAACGTTTATGTACATGCTTAACTTTACACATGCAAGTGTATAAAGAAAAGCATACGCAGGACTGGGCCTACAGGCCAACTTTTTATAGGTATCTAGGCACTTAAAGGTGCAGATAAATGCTGTTGAAAAGCCCACTAGGCATCCATTGGCATCTTTAGGTACCTAAATCCCTTTGACACTGTGGCCTTTCATGGTGTTTTCCTCATGTGTGAAAATAAATGTTTTGTAAATATCTCTTGTAGTCGAACAGCTGTTTCTGTATCAGCAAGTGGTTATCTGGTCTCTCCACGTAGTAAAGACTGGCATCTTATTTTTGTACTAAGTATGAGCACTAGGAAGAATATTTTTAAGTATTTATTTTATTAAATCCTTGAATTAACAGGAGGAAGCTGGACCGAAGTTTTTCCAACTGTTTTTCTGGTTATATATCATCACTAATTTAAGGATTTTAAAAACATTTGGAAAGGCTGTATAAATAACTATTTTATCAGCGTGCTTAGCTCTGCCCATGCTTTCCCCAGATTTTCCACAAGTAGTGGATTAAAAAGAAATATGTGTGCTGCTTTTAAACCTTAGTTGTCATTCTCATAGGACTGCATAAGTCAGAGTCCTTGACGATGGCCCCAAACCTGCCAACACACGCATGCTTACCCTGACTCCGCTGGAACACTTGCAAGTATGACATTAAGCACGTGAGTGCCACTGTTGGCAGGACCAAGGCCCTCACCTGAATTTCATGTTCATCAGCCACATGTCTCAGTCCTGCTGTTCATGATAAACGCCCTATTGACTTCAGTAGGAGCGTGATCATGTCCAAATGCACATGCATGTAGAAGGAGCAGAGTTAGAGCCTTATCCACAGTGGGCGTCTTTGTGTGGCCATCAGTGCATGTTGGGTAAGGTCCATTGAGAACAGTTGGGTTGACTGCTTGACTGGCACAGTAATGAGCATACATTTGTGTCAGTATAACTGTAGCTTTTTGTAAATGACAATACTAGCAGCAGGTCTTGAAGCGTAAAGAATTTGGCAGCGTAATTTCCTGGAGTTTTGTATCTGCTTGGAAGCAGTCATTCGTGCAGGAAAAACTGGGGAGTGTAATGAATACAGAGTGATCTTGAGATGAATCAAGAGATCAGTATATAGAATCTGAACATACATAGAGAGAGAGAGTTAGGAATTTATTATGTTACTGCTTCTTCTTCTTTCGTATGGCGGGTGTAGAGCAGCAACTACAATTTCACCCCAAGTTGATCGAGCCAAATGACTACATCAGGAGTAGCAGAATTTATTGCAGTGATGCCTCCTTCATATTTATATTTTGGGCAGTAGGTAGTGATATGTTCAAAGGTCTGTCATGGGGAACCACACTTGCACGCTGGGGAGTACTTGATTTTCTATTTGTGCATTAGATATCCACATCTGTTGGTTTGAATTCAGTTCAGAGTTGACCAAGATGACCGTGGAAGGTCAGACCCAGGAACCTTCTGAGTAGGATCTGGCACAAGGTGCTTATTACACAGCAAAAACATCAAGAAGAATGATTCATCTACGTGGGCAGCACATAGTAGCCAAAGGAGACCCCAAGAAGGAAATGACATCAGTGAATCCACAGCATTCATTAAACTTAACAATGTATGAAACTCAAAGATCTACAGCACCAGAACAAAACTGAGCATTTTCAACGTAAACATAATCTCAGTGCTATCACAGGCTGCAAGCACTGGAGAATGACCAGAACATTAGACAGAAACCTTGGACTAGACGCCTTCGAAAATAAGTGCCTGCAAAGATTCGGGGCATTGCATGGAATGACTTCCTCGTCAACAAAGAGATCCAAGAAACCAACACTCAGCAGCTTGTCTCCACTAGAACTGGAAGGAAGCATTAGACATACTTGGGGCATTTACCCTGCAGGCCAACATACAGACTCTGACCTGAACCTGTCAAGTGGAAACCAACTGGTGTGAGGAAATGAGGGTGCCCAAGAGAAACCTGAAGAGGAACCCTTAGGCAGGGAGGGCAGAACAGTCCATCTCAACACCACAGAGCAAATGGAAGCAACAGCAAATGACAGAGAGGAATGGAAGAGAGAGTTTCAGCCCTGTGGACTGGTAACTATAACATCGACTGGTGGGACAGTGTGTGTGGTGTGACTGAATGCATATGCTAATTGCTGTATCTTCAATAAACGCGGCGTATTGCCTTTTCCCCTGAAAAAGATCTTGTGGGCTTCTTATAAGCATAACATGCTGACATTGGCACGGGAAGGATGTAACAATCCTCACAATCACATTCAAACTCACAAGCTTTGCTGCAGTTTTGGCAAGACCAAAATATCCAACCAACAGGCAGACTGTTACAGGTAAAGTCCATAATGTATTATTTCTGCTTAAAAATTCTGTGGTCCACGTTCAGGCTGTGCATCTGAGCGTGGGGTGGGGGGGAGGGTAATGCGAGTGTCAGAGTGGTTGTGTTTAGACACAACAAATCCTGCATCTTGATGCCCTTGCAGTCCCTTCTAACTCTGTGGAAGCCAGGGGGTGTTTTCATTTGGAGGCGAGAAGCCTGTGAAAGCATTTGGGTCCTATGCCTGGATGGTCAGGCGTGGGAATTGCAGATGGCCTGGCTGCTCATGTTGCTTTAGCTGGCGATTACTTTTATAAGGCTGCAGCGAAGCTTGTAAGCTTGAGTGCGATTGTGGGGATTGTTATATCCTTCCCATGCCAATATCAGCATGTTATGCTTATAAGCGGCTGCGCTGACAGCCAGCGTGCTGGAAACATTGGATCATAAGTTCATGATGTTTGATGTGAAGGATTTTTCCTGTTTTTTAAACAAAACAGTGGAGTGTTTCTCTCCACCCAGCCCCCACAGCAGCCCTTCTATGGTCCTGCACACCAGCCAGTCCCCCTCTCTGTCCCCCTGGATTCCTAAAATGCCACCCCTTGTGTTACCTTCCCTATGCTCCGCCTCACTCCCTGCAACCTCTATGTGCCCTTGAAACCCAGCCTGTCCACCCAGTCTGCGGAACCCCCTCTCTCTGTCCCACTCCTCTGCCACCCCCTTTCTGCATTCTGCCTCTTGCACCGCTTGGGAGCCCTGAGACCACTTATGAAGTGTGAGAGCTGGTGATAGGAGGGGCATGGGGCACACCGCCGGCGGGGCTGGGATAAAGATGATGGGCAAGATTGGAAGCAGAAAGTAATGGGGTGAAGCAAAGTGGGACACAAACTCCAGCTGTCTCTCCAGACTCTAGTTGGAGCAGGCAGCCCTGATCCTGGGGGTGTGAAAAGGGCCTTTGAATGGGCTAGGAAACCTCTGTGCAGGGAATTGCACAAATCTTCACTGCTTAATGATTGGTAGGATTCAGACTAGCAGAGCAAACCTGCTCCAGGGGTGTTTTCTGGGCTATAGACACTCTCTATGCAGATAAAAGGAAGGAGGTTTTGCTTTAAACAGAGAGATGTGGGAGTATTTCAGCTACTGCTGATAGTTTAAGCAAGGACCAGTATGCATGTGTTTGCACATCTAGAGGGATCAGATCCCCTTGCCCTGTGTAATTATACAGATGCACTTCGGGGAAGTGGGGCAGCATAAACACATCTATGTTGCCTGCTAGAGAAAACCCTAATCACTTGTAATGGCCTGTTTTGCCTACAGCCATAACTCTCTCTCTGTTACACATATGTAAGTGTGTTCAGACACTAGTGCCTTCAAAGAAGATGAGCAATTCTCATTCTCTCCACATCGAATGTCTACAGGGCACAGCCAGAGGGGCCTTGGGTGGTTTATGATAAAGCACAACACTGGAAAATTCACAAATCAACTGTGTGCAGGGCATCAACATTGGTCTCCCTCCTGCATCCGTGAGCTAACTGGTACCTGGAACTAGCCGATAGCCCCTTACCTGCACCGCATGCCCCACAGGCAGGGTGTTGGGGCTCAAGCTATGCCATTTACTTCTCCCCACTCCCCATTCCCCACCCTGCAGCTGAGCTGCATTAGCAGGAGACTTGTGAAAGGGTTCTCGGGTCGGGAAATACCACTCTGCTTTCGAGCCACATTCCCAGCATTACACAGCAGCTGTTTATTTTTTACCCAGGTTTGTATGTGCACCCCTTGCCCCGCCTCCTTGTCTAAAGGGCAGAAATCAGCTGCCAGGCTATTTTAGGCAAACCTGACGAAAAAAGTCAACTCTGAACTGTGGTGGCTATATTTAGCCGGAACCTCTCCGTCCGGGATTCAGACTCTATTTGGAAACCCTGTGCCTTGGTGCGCAGCCAAATGTTTCCTTGTTATAAAGTCATCCCTCAGCATATGGCAAATGTTTCTTGTCCCTTGCTGTGTTTTATGAGTAGCCGTGGCTGCTGAGCTAGCCTAGGCAGCCCAACAGCAGGGATTTTGATGCTGAAACTGGCTGGCAGCAGACAGTGATTCACCACTGAGACCCGGAGAGCCTTTCATAAAAACAGCTTTTTTTTTAAAGCCATTGAGTCTGGTAACTGCCTTTCCCCCTTGCTTCCATCTGTCAATTGACAGACGCAGCCATGCCCAGTAACTCCACAAAGAACAGTCTTCCTCTAGATAGTCACTGATTTTCCATGTCTCTCCTTTTGTAAGAATCAATCAGAGACCAAGTGGCAGTGAGGGAAGATTGTGCCCTCACTGAGGGATCGGAGAAGCTCCTTCCTAGGTCCTTCTCACTCAGACTGTAAGGCCAGCAGGGACCATCATGATCATCTAGTCTGACCTGCTGCACATTGCAGGCCACAGAACCGCACCCACCCACTCCTGTAATAGACCCTTAACCTCTGGCTGAGCTACTGAAGTCCTCAAATCATGGTTTAAACTAAGACTCCAAGTTACAGAGAATCCACCATTTATACGTGTTTCAACCTGCAAGTGACCCATCCCCCATGCTGCAGAGGAAGACGAAAGGGTCTTGGCCAATCTGTCCCAGGGGAAAATTCCTTCCTGACCCTAAATATGGCAATCAATTAGACCGTGAGCATGTGGCCAAGATCCACCAGCCAGACACCTGGGAAAGAATTCTTTGTAGTAACTCAGAACCCTTCCCATCTAGTGCCTCATCACTGGCCACTGGGGCTATTTGCTGCTAGCAGTCACAGATTAGCTACATGCCATTGTAGGCAGTCTCATCATCCCATCCCTCCATAAACCTTTCATATGAAGCAGGATTAAAATCTCTCTCTTTCACATTTCAGTGCCTAAACTGAGTCCCGAGATTTGACACAATTACCATTTGGAGGACAGTTTAATTTCCAGTGACATTGCTGGGATACAATCAGCACTAACTGTGAGAGAAAACAATTAAAAATCATTCATTTTTTAAATACGGCCTGGCTGCCTGACTTCCATTTCCCTCCCTGTTGCTAACTAGTCACCACCACAAGCTGAAAACTGTTATGTTCATGACATACAAACAGAGACATTGAATAAAAACATTAAAATGCTCTAGCTAAAAAATTGCAATGTAATACTATTTTATTTCTTAGAATTCAGAACCTCACACACAAGAACCCCAAAACAGAGCAAGACAAAGCAGGCTGCTCCTGAAAACACAGAGGCACTGCTCACTGTACCTTATTCTTGGCTGGCTCGCTGCAGACTGATTGTGGCTAGACTCAGATCCCACACCCCCCTACAGATCTGCCTGGCCTGCAAGCAGGACCTGGAAAAATATCTTGAGCATTTCAAGTGATAGTTTACAATTTTAATACCATTTCCAATACACCCCCAAAACCACAGCACACATGCACACCACAAACTGAAAACCGCACGCATTGCCACCGCGTCTCAGACCGGCCATTTCAAAAGTGTTGCAATTAAACAGAAAAAGCTTCCCCCTTTAATCATTGTACATACTGCCAGCCTTCCTCCCCGACTCTGCTCCTCACACAGACCCCCACTGTCCTTGCTCCTGAACCCTGCTACCAGTCCCCCCAGGTAGCTGCAATCCTGATCCAGCGGCTGCATTTCTTTGGCTGGCTGTTCTGAATGCAGGCTCCTTGTGTGGGTGACCTTACTCACTGTGAGTAGCCCCTTCCTCTCTGAGTAGTCCCTTTTATTTCACTGGGGCTGCTTGTGAAGCAAGGTGCCACTGCTGTGCAATGTGAGTAAGGGCGGCAGAAGCTGGCCCATAGCCAGCAGGCCAGCCCTTGTCCATAGAATTCTCTCCCTTCCCCTGCAGTGCCTTGTTTCCTTGCCCAGGTTCCTTGGGGTGGGGATGGGGGTGAACGGGGCTCCCCACCAGGAGCCTGAGGCCCTGCAAGGGGTCATTGGAGAGGGGCTCCACTATGGCAAACCATGGACGGTTCAGAGGGACTGTGACCCCACTGCACTGCTGAGATCCCAGCTGTGTTTGACAGCCATCTGGCTGTGTCTTTCTGTTGGGACATGGGGGTTGGGGAGCAGGCAGAGAGGGAGAAGCTTGGTTGACACATACAGCTGGATCTCAGCAATGCAGGTGGTTTCTCTGGCTGACCAACCTCCAGATTTTTGCTGGTGAGTTCTCATCTAATGAAGCCCAGCAGGACTGAGGCTGGGGCTATCGCTGCTGATGCTTATCGGGCTGACAGAATCTTGGGGCAGGGAGTCGCGTCTTTTGCTCTTTGCACAGCAATTCTATCTGATGTACCCACCTAGGCACGGCTGGGTCCCAAGTAATCATGTTTGCTAGCTACACAAACACGCCGGGCCCAAGCTACGCCCACTCACTGCTCTGCCTGGTTTCTGGTGGCTTCCAAAGAGAACACGGTGAGCCCCGCAAGAGGGCTCGCACTTCCAGGGAGTGCAATGGGGAGATAGATAACTAGAGTCCAAGGCCGTCAGAACAGCCAGTCAAGCCAACACAGACCCCCAGCTCAGTAAGGCAGCTTGGGAGGTACAGAGCATGGGATGGGACAGTCGGGGAGCCAAGGTGCGTGTGGCTCAGGGATCAGGGCTCCATGCTGTCTCCCCATCCTGCTGCCTCCTCAGCTCCCCTATGGCATCCCTCCGCCCTAGCCCCTCTGGCCCCTGCTCTGTTACATTTCTACTTTATAAGGGAGCTGGTGTGAGAGCCGAAAAGACATTGCCACAGCGGGGATCCAAGAGGAGGAGCACTAGCGTGTGCACACTCCCTCCCCCTTCCACTACTTTTCCCCTTCTCCATTCTCCCCTGTCCTGCTTCCTACTCCTGGAGTCATGCCAGCTGTGCTGTATCTGGCCTGCCCAGGGAAACTGGCCAATTCCCCTTGGTCCCCTGCTCAGGAAAAGAGTCATCTGCCTGAAAAGCAAAGCCAACCGTACCAAAGCCAGTTCATTTTGCCCGTAAAAAGCCAATGACTGTGATTAGCTCCTGGAGGGTGAAGCAAACAGACCAGGAAAGGGAAGACTAGAAAGGTGCTGTGCCACAGATGCTGGGGGAAGACAGAGGAGATTGTGGGGAACAGGAGAAAACCTCCAGAGTAGGAGGCAGAATTTTTGGCAGACTTGTCCTGTGTGAGTTGGGGCTGCACAAGACACAGAAGGACTGGCCCCTACCCCAAGGAGCTTCCAGAAATAGGCAAAAAAACAGCCCCTACCATGTTCTCTGGCACTGGGAAGGTTGGCAGCCCTTTCTTTAGAAGCCAAGCGTTGTGTCCCTCACAAAATTAGCAGACAGGAGTGCTGATATTTTGTTTCCTGTTCTTATTCTGTGTTTCCTTTTGCCACATTTAAGCTTCTGTAACGACTAGTAATGTTATTAGTAAAGCCCATGTCCAAAGGGCTTTTTGTATACATTTACACACATCCTCACACCATCCTGGCAAGGGAAGATGGGGAAACTGAGGCAGGGACATTACAGGCCAGAATTTCAAAAGAGCTCTGCACCCATTTAGGGACCTGTGTGATGAGCCCAGGCTTTCAAGAGTGCTCAGCCCCCCGCAGCTCCCATTGTTGTCATACTGAGCACCCACTGAGTGACTCACCCAAGGCCAGGCACTATCCGTATCAAAGTCAGGATTTGAACCCAGGGCTCTTGACTTCCAGTCTCATGCCCTAATCATTAGGCCTCACTGCCGCTATTGCAAAACATTTCTTAGGTGTAATTGGAAGAATAATATGGGTCTATACTGTGTTAAAAGTCTTAAAAACTATTATTACAAATGTATTTCAGAGGGTACCCATGGACAGGGAGCGTTTTGCAGCACACAGACTTCCAGAATTCTGTCCAGAAAACTGGACTCCCATTTCACATTAAGGGAGAGGAAAGACAGAGAAGAAGGAAAAGCTTGAACCTGAAATTCTTCAGTGGCAGGAGGGTTAGGCCTGGCTCCTATAAAGCAGTGTTTCTCACCAATTGCAGTGGGGTGATATGCAGCATGTGTATGGTTACTAATAATAAATAGCCCATGGGTATTGTACCTCACACAGATACAAATACAGCTGGGGAAGGCTCTGTAAACCCACTGAAAAGCTTTTGTTTAATTTATAGGGCTTGAGCTATTTTTAGCCTGAAGCTCCTTAGGACTTTATCTGCCACTGCTGCTGCAAAGGGAACAGCTGGGGGTAATTTAATTATGTGTGTGTAAAGCAGGTTCTGGCACTTCCAGCTACCTTGTGAACTACTTTACCAGGGGAAAGAACCAACAAAATAGAGATACAGAAGGAAGAAGCTAAAGCAACGTAGACTGGATAAGAGTTCAAGCCAATAGTATAAAGTGGTGTATGTGCTTACCTGACCATTTTCCTTCTCTGGGTAATAAGCTCTATAGCCCCATTGCACTGGGTCTTCAGTCCACTTGCAGTTTGGAGCAGAACCAGACCGGTCAGTCACTTGCAGGAAGGGGCGAGGCCCAGACCCTGAATTCCCAGCCAGTCAGAGAGAACTTCCACAGCAAATGGCATATCCTGCATGGCCCATGGACCATCAGGGAATGAGCTTCCAAAATGACTCCAGGCAGGCAATTATGGAATGAAATCCTCAGTGCTCCTGAACTGAACTAAAAGCTGCCCTGGGGCCCAGCCAATCTGCCCATTGTGGACTGCGTCTGGGAACCTTATTACTCAGAGAAAGGAAATGCTAAGGTAAACTTGGATACTTTTTCCTGTTCTCTCTCACACTAAGAGCCACTGCTCCATGACAGTGGATTTTAATAGCATTGTGTATCCGGGTAGGTGGAAAACTCTACAACGATATAGAGATGAACTCCACGCTCTGTTCCTTGGGATCACAGATTAGAGCACTTGCCTCCCAAAGAGAATGGCCGTGAAGGACTGGGTGTTCAGTTCGGGGGATCAGTGACCATGTGGCCACTTCATAGAGGCATTTGCTTTATCGGCCCATGAAGCAGGCTCTACTGCCCTCAGCCTGGATGCATTCTGATGGGGGTCCCCCTCTTGTTGAGGGGTAGGACTCTACCCTGTGCTCCTTGAAGGGGTGGACTTGCAGACTTCCTGCCCCTTTGATGCTGGGTGGCAAAACATGAAGAGAGGGGTTGATTTGTGGGACGGGCTGGTGCACTGAATATTAGTCTGGGGGCTGGATCTCTCCATGGAGCCACTTTGTCCCCAAGAAGAGTGTAGTTCTGTGTTCCCAAAGAGAGTATGCTCCCAGCCCAGTGCTCTCTGGGAGGGCTAGGGACAAAGTTAATAGAGAGCAGGGCACAGACACCTCTGTCAAGGGCTTGATCCAGCAAAGCACAACTACCCCATTGTCCCACTGCCTTTAATGAGGCTATTCATATGGCTTATCTTAATCACATGATTAAGTGCTTTGCTGGATTGAGGCTGGAGGCCTCAGCAACTGCAGGGCGAAGCCCAGTTCTCCATCTATAAAATGGGGATTACTGAGGGTATAATTCCTTGATTGATAAGTTGTCAGATGACCAGGCTCAATTAGTTTATTAATTAAAGACAGATGAGTGCAATACAGATTGGGAATGTATTAGCCTATCTAGCGAGCAGGTTTGCAGAGGTTATGCTGTTATTCTGTTTCACATTATGAGCTCAGTTTTGCTCCTGTTTTGTAGATTCGAAGACCAGATGGGACCATTGTGATCAACTAGCCTGACCCCCTGTATAACACAGGCCAGAGACCTGCCCCACAATCATTCCTAGAGCAGAACTTTAGAAACAAACATCTAGTCTTGATTTAAAAATTATCCATGATGGGGAATCCACCAAGACCTTGCTAAATTGTTCCAATGATTAATTACTCTCACAGTTAAAAATATACACCTTATTTCCAGTCTGAATTTGTCTGACTTCAGCTTCCAGCCATTGGGTTGTGTTAGATGTTTCTCTGCTAAACTGAAGAGCCCATTAGCAAATATTTGTTCCCCATGTAGGTACTTATAGACTAATCAAGTCACCCCTTAACCTTCTCTTTGTTAAGCTAAATAGATAGACTCCAGGAGCTCAACCATGATCAAGGCAGGTTTTCTAATCCTTTAGTCATTCTCATGGCACTTCTTTGAATCCTCTCCAATTTATCAACATCCTTCTTAAATTGTGGACACCAGAACTGGACACAGCAATGGTCACCCTAGTGCCAAGTACAGAGGTAAAATACCCTCTCTACTCCTACTTGAGAGTCCCTCCCCTGGTTATGTACCCTGGGATTACATTCATTTTTTTGGCCACAACATCACACTGGGGACTCGCGTTCAGCTGGTTATGTACTGTGATGGGGCAAGGCCAGATGGCTACAGTAAAGTAGTGAGGAACAGGTATAAACAAATCCCTGGTACCATGGTAACCAAATGGCAGTTGCTCCAGGTTAATCAAGACACCTGGGGCCAATTAAGATCCTTCTAGAAGGCAGTGGAGATAGCTACATTGATTGGGACACCTGAAGCCAATCAAGGGCTGGCTGGAACTAGTTAAAAGCCTCCCAGTTAGTCAGTGAGGTGTGCCTGTGAGGGGCTGGGAGCAAGAGGTGCAAGGAGTTGAGAGGGTGTGCTGCTGGAAGACTGAGGAGTACAAGCATTATCAGACACCAGGATGAAGGTCCTGTGGTGAGGCTAAAGAAGGTGTTTGGAGGAGGCCATAGGGAAGTATCCCAGGGAGTTGTAGCTGTCATGCAGCTGTTCCAGGAGGCACTATAGACAGCTGCAATCCACAGGGCCCTGGGCTGGAACTCGGAGTAGAGGGCGGGCCCGGGTTCCCCCTAAACCTCCCAACTCCTGATCAGACACAGGAGGAGTTGACCCAGACTGTGAGTTCCACCAGAGGGGAAGAGCACTGAGGTGAGCAAATCCACCAAGGTAGAGGAGGAACTTTGTCACAGCGCCATGTTCATTTTATATCTTTCTAGTTTTTTAATTAAAATGGTGTGCAGTACCAAGTCAAACGCCTTACAGAAGTCTAAGTATACTACATCAACACTATTACTTTTATCAACCAAACATTTTTAATTTCATTTTTTTAAAAAGATATTAAGTTAGTTTGACAGGACCTATTTTCCATAAGCCCATATTGATTTGCATTAATTATATTCCCTTCCTTTAGTTCTTTATTAATTGAATCCTATATCAGTCGCTCTATTATCTTGCCTGGGATTGATGTCAGGCTGACAGGTCTATAATTACCCGGGTCATCCCATTTACATTTTTTTTTTAAATCACACAACAGTAGCTTTCTTCTAGTCTTCTGGAACTTCCCCAGTACTCCAAGACTTGCTGAAAATCAGCATTAATGGTCCAGTAAGCTCCTGAGCCAGCTCTTTTAAAACTCTTGGATTCAAGTTATCTGGACTTACTGATTTAAAAATGTTTAACTTTAGTAGCTTCTGTTTAACATCCTCCAAAGATACTCATGGAATGGAAAGTATTATCATCACCATATGATAAGACTACAGTATCTGTTTCCCCCCCAAATACAGAACAGAAATATTTATTGAACATTTCTGCCTTTTTGGTTTTAATATTGATAATTCTACCATTTTTATTTATTAATGGACCAATACCATTGTCAGGATTCTTTTTGTTCCTAATATATTTAAAAACCTCCTTCTTGTTGTCCTTAACTCTGCTGGCCATAGATTTTTCCTTGTGTGTCTTGGCTTCCCTTATCAATTTTCTATAATTTCTAACTTCTGATTTATATTCATTACTATTAACTTTCCCTTTCTTCCATTTGTTATGTATTTTACAACTATCTTCACTTCCACTCTAAACCAGGTTGGTTTTTTGCACTGACTTCTTCCTCACTTGTGAGATTGTGGCCTGTGACAGGGTCTGCTTACCCTGCACTAGCTTAGACAGGGTTAAGCCCATGGTATTGACAGCGGAATGCCCGCCTCCCTGGCCAGACTTGGCATGCTCCAAGTGCTCTAGTAGTATAAAGGGAAGGAGACCAGCTCATTCTGGGTGGGAGGCTGCAGGGGAAGGACCTGCCTAGGAAGCTCCTGCAGAGGGCTTGCCACAGCCTCTGACTGCACTGGGAATCGAAGCTGTCCATGGCCCACCTGCACCCCAGCGACTGGAGGAAACCCTGGAGACGACTGGCCCTGCTGAACACAGAGGAACTGACATCTAATGGGAAACCCCAACACAGACTCTGGTAGGAAGTGACCCAGGGAGAGTGATGGAGTGGTACCTCCCACACTGGGAAACTCAGCGTGTTTCGGTAGGACCCCCCCACTGAGTCAGTGGCAAGCTGCTATGCCACTGTTAGGGCCCTGGGTTGGGGCCCGCTGGAGTTGGGTGGGCCTGGGCCCCCCTACTGGGGCTACCACACCCCATAAGGGGCACCCCAACACTATAGAGTCTGGCCACTAGGCCACGCAAGGGTGGCTCCATAGACTCTGGCTGCTAGGCCATGCTGCCCTGCACCAAAGGGCTGCTTTAGAGACTGTGATTGATAGGCAACACTGCTCTGGCCCTAGGGGTGTGGACCATCACACGTGGTGGAGAATGCGGGCACCACCCGGGACCTGCTGAAAGGTCCATTGGAGGGAATATAGACAACAGGAGCCCCACCGCTGTCCAGGTTGGATACAGAGAAGTTTCTAAAGTGGATGCTGGAGAATCAGCAAGAGCAGGCGGCCCAACAGCGACAACAACAGGCTCACATGATGCAGCAGATGGCCAGCCAGCAGCAGTTACAGATGACCCAGGACCAGGAACAACAGCAGCAGCTCCTTCGAGAGTTGGCTGCCCAACAACAATTACAACAGGAACGCCTAGTCCAACAAGTGGCAACTGTACTGCACCCGCCAGGAGTCCCAGCCCCCACACCCATGGGAGCGGGATCTGGAGAAGCTTTGGTGGAGCTGCTGATTTGCCTCACTAAGATGGGACCAGGCGACGACCCTGAGGCATTCCTGGTCATGTTCGAGCGGGTCGCCACCGTTGCTTGGTGGCCCCCAGAACACTGGGCCACCATGTTAGCCCCTTATTTGATGGGACAGGCGCAGACTGCCTACTGCAACCTTGATCCTCAGGAGGCCTTGGAGTACCCCAGGGTGAAAGCGGCCATTTTAGACCAGATCGGCATTAGCCCTGAAATGTACCACCAGCACCCCTGTAAAGAACAGTACCCCCCTGGGGCCCAACCTCAGGCCGTGGCCCAATGGGTACGGGATCTCTGTTGGAGATGGTTGGATCCAGAAGGCTTGACTGGGCCCCAGGTGGTGGATATGGTGGCACTCAAACAGTTCACCCAGATCCTCCTGGCAGGAGGAAAAGCATGGGTGCAACATCACTGATTGGCAACCTTGTCAGCAACAGTGGGCCTGATAGAGGACTACTTGGCAGCTGAGGCACCTCCACGGAGATCCAGAAACCTGAGCTGGAGAGACGGGCCAGATAAGGGAAGCCCTCGGGGAGTGGAGGCTCAAGAACCTCCTTCCAACACCCGCTCCACACCCACTAAGCCTCCCAGCCCCAAACCCAGGCACAGATTCACTCGGACTCTGATTTGAAAGGAATGGCCCCCACAAGGGGGGGTGGAGGCCGCCAAGGGAAGGCCCTGGACCCTTGGAAGGCCGGAATCGCTGCTGGGAGTCCGGACAAGAGGGACATTTTCAGCGGGAGCGCCTGTTCACGGATTGCAACTATGGGCAAGTGTGGGTTGCCGGCCACAGAGCCCGGAAAAGGGGGCCAGGAAAGTTAGTGGTCCCCGTGTGGGTCGAAGGGACCCCCAAGAATGCTCTTGTGGACTCGGGATGCAGTCAGACCCCCTTACGGGAGGGGCTGGTCCCAGACCTTAGACTCTCAGGGGAGAAGATACACCTACAGTGTGTCCATGGGGACATCGGCCCTTATCCCACAGCCTGGGTGAGGATTCAGATTGGCCAGCGGGAGGAAGTCCTCCACGTGGGCGTGGCCCCCAGATTGGCCTACCCCGTGGTGCTGGGGCAAGACTGGCCAGAATTTAGGCAGGTCCTCCAGCAGTATCAACCACCCGCTCCACAAATGGAAGGGGCTACGTCTCCAGGGAGGGGACTGCTTGGACACACATCAGAGGCAGGCGGGGAAGGCACCTGCCAATGCCCAACATCTGTCCGTGGAAAATGCGCAGATAGAGCTGAAGCAGGCTATTGACTTCATGAAGGAGCAGAGAGAAGACCCGCCCCTGAGTAGGGCCTGGGAGCAGGCCACCGGCCCCGGCCCTGGAGAGGACACACCTCTGAGACCTCTGTAGGGGCCTCGGTTTGAGATCCAGCTCATTCTGGGTGGGAGGCCGCAGGGGAAGGATCTGCCTGGGAAGCTCCTGCAGAGGGCCAGCCACAGCCTCGGACTGCACCAGGAATTGAAGTTGTCCACGGCCTGCCTGCACCCCGGCAACTGGAGGAAACCCTGGAGATGACTGGCCCTGCCGAACACAGAAGACCCGACATCTCATGGGGAAACCCCAGCACCGACTCTGGTAGGAAGTGACCCAGGGAGGGTGACGGAGTGGTACCTCCCACATGGGGAAACTCAGCGTGTTTCGGTAGGCTTCCCCCCACTGAGCCAGTGGCAAGCCACTATGCCACTGTTAGGGCCCTGGGTTGGGGCCCGCTGGAGTCAGGTGGGCCCTGGCCCCACACCCCATAAGGGGCACCCCAACACTATAGACTCTGGCCACTAGGCCACGCTGCCCTGCACCAAAGGTCTGCTTTATCGACTCCGGCTGTTAGGCCCCACTGTTCTGCACTGAAGGGTGGCGCTACAGACTCTGGCCACTAGGCCACACTGCCCTGCGCCAAAGGGCTGCTTTATAAATTCTGTCCACTTGGCCACGCTGCCCTGCACTGAAGGGCTGCTTTTTTTAGACTGTGACCGATAGGCCACGCTGCCCTCACCCTAGGGGCGTGGACCATCACGTGGCCTTTTAGGTATCTAATAAGGTGTTTTTAAATGATTCCCAGTTATCATTCCCATTTTTCTGATTAAATTTTCTCCTAGCTGATTTGGCTCTTAATTATTTTTAGCTTAGGAAGCTGGCCCTACTCAAATACCAAGCATATATATAACTAGTCTGTACTTTATTCTACTTTTCTCCTTATAAATTGATCAAGTCATGGTCACTTGTACCTGAACTACCATTAATCTTTAGTTCTGTGATCAGTTCCTTTTTATCTCTTAGGACAAGATCTAATATAGAATTCCCCTGTGTTGGCTGCAACACTTCTTGATTTAGGAAATTACCTATAATGTTTTATAAATTCCAAAGATGTTCTAGGACTAGCAACATGAAACCTCCAGCATACATCACTCAAATTGAAGTCCCCCATGATCACACAGGTTTCCCCCGCCCCCCTTACATATTATAGACAGGTGTATAAGTATCTGGTCATCCTGTTTTCCCCAGCGTGATTTGGTCTGTAGAAGACACCAGCTAATACCCCTTCTTATGCTTTATCTGTTAGGACAGTGGTCCATAACCATTCAAGATCATTTTCTTCTGAGTTATCAACGCCTCGGAAACAAGTAATGCCATTGTTGACATAGAGTGCGACTCTCCCTCCCCTTTTGCCCACTCAATCCTTCCTAAATAGGTTATAACCATTGATTTTAACATTCCAATTGTGTGAATCATCCCACAGGGTTTCAGTAATACCAACCAGATCCAATTTATGCTCATAAATGAACAATTCCAATTCCTCGTTTGCTCCTAGCATTCGTATATAGGCAATTGAAGAATTTCCTCTCCTTCGTGTCCTTTGGTTCCTTGATTATTTTTGTTTTCAACATCTAGATTTGTGAGTGCTCATATCTTCCCTCTTTTTACTCTGCCCTTTTGCTGTTAGTTTAACTCCCTCCTGACTCCTCTAGCCAGCCTGTCCCCAAGGAGATTGGTCCCCCTTCTACAGAGGTGGAGGCCATCCAAGCCATACAGCCCCCGCCTTTCCCCATAGAAGGCGGACCAATGTTCCACAAAACCAAACCTTACACTACTTACCTAGCCAGTGGGTCACTTCCAGAATCTTCTTCCGTCTTCCTTTGCTCATGGGACAGGAAGGCTCTCAGAGAAGATTGCTTGGACGTTCTTATTCTTCTTCAACACACTTCTGAGTTAACTGAAGTCATCTACTACCTGTGAGGTATCCCGCAGTGCAGTGTCATTAGTGCTGATATGAACGAACACCATTGGATCCTTGCCCACAGACTTCAGAAACCAATCCAATTGTAGAGTGATGTCTTGTGTCTTAGCTCTGGGAAGGCAGCACACTGTCCTGCTGTCCACCAGTCCCTTGCAGAATGTTCTTTTGATTCTTCTGAATAAAACATCTCCAACAAGGATTGTCTGTCTTCCTGGGATGTTTGAAGAATTCTTTGCAGTAAGCTTGATTTTTTTTTTTCTTATAGATTGGGCTGAGCATCTATCCACATGTCTGTCCCGTACATCTCTGTTCTCTTGGACCTGCTGGCTCTTGAGAGGTATCTTCCATAGTTTTCATGTTGAGGACCTGGTATCAGTCGTAAACTTCTAGCTGTGTGGAATTCCTCCTGCCTCTCTTCTCTCTGGTGGCCACAGCCTGTCCATCCTCATCTGCCTCCAACCGTGCGGAATGCCACTGTGGCCTCTTGCCTCTGATGGTTATTTATATTCCTCTTGTTTTCAACAGACAAAAAAATTCTGCCGATTCCACAGCCTTTACACACCTGTTCTTATCTAGTGTGACAGACCCAGACCAGTGGTGTACAGGAGTCTGGTAGAAGGCAAATATACTGGCCACTGGCTGAATAGTTTGCTGTTCCCCGAGTGACCAGAGCAGGGGCTGCTCTAGAGCAATCAGGAACTTGCTAGAACCAGTTAAGACAAGCAAGCTGATTGAGACACCTGGAGCCAATTAAGAACTTACTAGAATCAATTATGGCAGGCAGGCTTATCAGGACACCTGGTTTAAAATGGACCTCCCATCAGTTTGGGGGTGGGGGGGCGCACAAGGAGGAGGGAGTGAGAAGGGGTGCGCTGCTGGAGAACTGAAGAGTATACGTGTGATCAGGCTCCAGGAGGAAGGTCCTGCAGTGAGAATAAAGAAGGTGCTGGGGGAAGGCCATGGGGAAGTAGCCCAGGGAGTTGTATCAGCTGTGTGACAGCTACAGGTGACATTGTAGACAGCTGCTATCCACAGGCCTTGGGCTGGAACCTGGTGTAGAAGGTGGGCCCAGGTTTCCCCCATCCCCCCCCCCCCCACAACTCCTGATTGGACACAAGAGGCGTTGACCTGGTCTGTGAGAAACACCAGAAGGGAAGGTCTAATTTGGAAAAGGATCTGGCCTGTCCCTGACCCACTAGGAGGGACAC
Organism: Mauremys reevesii; assembly: GCF_016161935.1. Lineage (NCBI taxonomy): Eukaryota > Metazoa > Chordata > Testudines > Geoemydidae > Mauremys > Mauremys reevesii. Next base: position 50,203,298 of record NC_052631.1, read on the forward strand.
AGAGACTGCGGGGATTGTTCTCCATTTCCCCCAGACTGGCCAGTGATGAGGTTAGCTGAGTGAACGGCAGGTTTGAGCCTTTAGCAAAAACAGCCAAACTGAGGGCTGCCGTGAACCTCTGAGGTGAACAAATCCTCCAAAAAGCCACAGGACCCACCAAGGCAGAGGAGGAACTTTGTTACACTAGGTTTTGTACGTAACATTCCAGACGTCAGTAGATTGTAGATGTCTGCACTGACTGTACCTAGCACACAATTTACATTTGGCAAATCTCAACAGAAATCATTTTGTTTCTGACAAATTCCACACACAAAAAACCATGGGTTACAACAGTTTAACTAGTAGCAGATTTCCACAGTAGAGCGTAGCATGTATACAAGACATTCTGGAAATAGATGCTGTTGGCTACCAGGGTGACAATCCTTCCTTTTCCTCACCCACCGTATGTCATGTCATCTTAGGCTGTGAGCTCCTCAGGTCAGGGACTGTCTCGCATTGGAAGTGTTCAGTGCCCAGCTCAGTGAGTGTTGTAACACAAGCCATAGCATGGCAAGGGTTGGAGGCATAGGTGCCAACTCCATGGGTGTTCCTGGGCTGGAGCACCCATGGGAAAAAAATTGTGGGTGCTCAGCACCCATTAGCCACAGCTGATTGGTGGCTGGGGTTGGGGGAGGGCTTGGGGCAGGGCCCTCAGTGAGGGGGAGGGGCGGACAGAGGGAGAGGGTGGAGAGAGGGCAGGGCCTCAGAGCCGGGGGGTTACATCCCCAGGGAAAAATAAAACTCAGCGCCAATGGTTGGAGGCACTTTAAAAATAAAACAATTTTACTACTGGACTTTTCTCTGGGCTTTCCTAAAGCCACATTAACTCCTTGGTGTCTGATGTGGAGTTTTACTGTATCAGGCCTCAACCGCAGGGCCTGGCAGCCACTCACCCTAGTCTGATGGCAGAGCTGGGGCCTGCAGTATTAACGCGTTCATAGCTGGAGCTGTCACAGCATCCTATGCACAGCACTTGGTTATCGGGGTGGCACCGCCAGTGTCAAAAGGTTTCGTGGGGGGAGAAGGAGATTCCTCCAATGTAATTAGCCCTGATCATCAGTTCTGTTTTGTTGCAGTGCAGCAATAGAGCCCTGTCTTCCATGTCGTCTTGTTGCTGCAGCCATTTAAAAATAGCCTGGCCAGTCCCCAGAAGGGAAGGGAAGATCACAGGCTTTTTCCAGAGAAATGCCACATCCCAACGCATCCGGCTGTGTTTGGTGACGGTTTTATTTGTCAGGAAACCCTGCCTGTCTTCTGCCTCTTGTGTGAAAGTGAAAGAACCCATCTGCTTTGGGCAGAGGAGAGACCGTTGCCATCTTTCAGCCCCAGCCATACTTGAGATGGACGTCATTAAACCCCCCCTCTGCCCAGGTTAGTGAGCCAAGCTTGGCGCTGGGCTCCTGGCCTTCTTTGGTTGAAATGATTGAATGCAGCATGGAGCTCCTAGAAAATGCTTTGTTTAGAAAAACAAGCTCTCTGCGAGGCTGGGAACTCCTCCAGCAGCTTGGAAATTCCCCCTTTCCGAGCTGACTAAGGAGAGGCACTGAGGTGAAATGACAGGCCAGAAGCCCGCGCGCTGGAGGAGAGGAGCAGTCGCAACATCCGGTTCCCCCTCCACCACCTCCCTGCTCAGATCATGCGCCAGGGCCAGAAAAGTTATGCAAAGCCGGCCCTGGGTACCAGACTCGCCATGGGCTATGATTTGGAAACAAAAGTGCTGCAGGGCTGTGAGACACCTGGCTGTCTGGGTCCTTCCTCGTGCTCCTGTTTATCAGGGACAGCCTTTTTGTTCCATGCCCATACGGCCCCTAGCATGGTGAGGCCCTGGTTCATGCCTGGGGCTCTGAAAACCAAGAACGACTGTTCCTGTCTCCCACCGCAAACAACAGCAAATCTGCAAACCTGTCCGAATGCCCCATCCCAGGGTACGTGCTCCAGCCTGTGCTCTCCAAGGAGCCTGGCTGTGCTCAGCACAAATTGGGAAGGTGGTGGGGGAAAAAGAGGCTTAATGACACCTGCATGTGCTCTTGGGTGCCAGCCCAGCCCCAGCCTGGGGTGCTCTGTTTTACGCTGGCTGCCAAGGGCCCAGGGCTGCTCCAGCAGCCAGGGGAGTAGCACGGAGCTGTAGCCCAAAGCCACCAGTGGATTCCCTGCACACTAGGTGTCATCCCCAGAGCAGGTAACTGGGTTTAAGGCTGCTTTGCATTGAAAGGCAAGTGAAACCCATAACAGTGGGAATTTCTCCAGTTTAAACAGCAGATGGGAAGCCTTCCACCGAGCAATGTCAAGAGTCAATTGCTCTCCTGGCTCCTTCCAGCCTGTTCTTTCATTTGTGAGACAAGAACTGTCTCTCTCTTTGCATATCCCCAAACCACTCACCTTGCCACGTCCTGCCCAAACACAGAACTTCTAAACAAGGGCTTCTGCACTAGTCCCACCTTTCAGAACTACTATTGGCTGGCCTGGCCAGGAGGCAAAGGTGTAAAAGCAGCAGCTGCCCCTCTTGTGTGCACAGCTGAACTTGGTTAGAATCATAGAATCTCAGGGTTGGAAGGGACCTCAGGAGGTCATCTAGTCCAACCCCCTGCTCAAGGCAGGACCAAACCCAACTAAATCATCCCAGCCAGGGCTTTGTCAAGCCTGACCTTAAAAACCTCTAAGGAAGGAGATTCCACCACCTCCCTAGGTAACCCATTCCAGTTCTTCACCACCCTACTAGTGAAAAAGTTTTTCCTAATGTCCAACCTAAACCTCCCCCTCTGCAACTTGAGACCATTACTCCTTGTTCTGTCATCTTCTACCACTGAGAACAGTCTAGATCCATCCTCTTTGGAACCCCCTTTCAGGTAGTTGAAAGCAGCTATCAAATCCCCCCTCATTCGTCTCTTCTGCAGGCTAAACAATCTCGGTTCCCTCAGCCTCTCCTCATAAGTCATGTGCTCCAGCCCCCTAATCATTTTTGTTGCCCTCCGCTGGACTCTCTCCAATTTATCCACATCCTTCTTGTAGTGTGGGGCCCAAAACTGGACACAGTACTCCAAATGAGGCCTCACTAGTGCTGAATAGAGGGGAATGATCACGTCCCTCAATCTGCTGGAAATGCCCCTACTTATATAACCCAAAATGCCATTAGCCTTCTTGGAAACAAGGGCACACTGTTGACTCATATTCAGCTTTTCGTCCACCGTAACCCCTAGGTCCTTTTCTGCAGAACTGCTGCCCAGCCATTCGGTCCCTAGTCTGTAACAGTGCATGGGATTCTTCGTGCAGGACTCTGCACTTGTCCTTGTTGAACCTCATCATATTTCTTTTGGCCCAATCCTCTAATTTGTCTAGGTCCCTCTGTAACCTATCCCTACCCTCCACCGTATCAACCACTCCTCCCAGTTTAGTGTCATCTGCAAACTTGCTAAGGGTGCAGTCCACACCATCCTCCAGATCGTTAATGAAGATATTGAACAAAACCGGCCCTAGCACCGACCCTTGGGGCACACCACTTGATACCGGCTGCCAACTAGACATGGAACCATTGATCACTACCCGTTGAGCCCGACCATCTAGCCAGTTTTCTATCCACCTTACCGTCCATTCATCCAGCCCAGACTTCTTTAACTTGCTGGCAAGAATACAGTGGGAGACTGTATCAAAAGCTTTGCTAAAGTCCAGAAATAGCACATCCACTGCTTTCCCCTCATCCACAGAGCCGGTTATCTCATCATAGAAGGCAATTAGGTTAGTCAGGCATGACTTGCCCTTGGTGAATCCATGCTGACTGTTCCTGATCACTTTTCCCTCCTTTAAGTGGTTCAGAATTGATTCCTTGAGGACCTGTTCCATGATTTTTCCAGGGACTGAGGTGAGACTGACTGGCCTGTAGTTCCCTGGATCTTCCTTCTTCCCTTTTTTAAAGATGGGCACTACATTAGCTTTTTTCCAGTCATCCGGGACCTCCCCCGATCGCCATGATTTTTCAAAGATAATGGCCAATGGCTCTGCAATCTCATCGGCCAACTCCTTTAGCACCCTCGGATGCAGTGCATCCGGCCCCATGGACTTGTGCTCGTCCAGCTTTTCTAAATAGTCCCAAACTACTACTTTCTCCACAGAGAGCTGATCACCTCCTCCCCATACCGTGCTGCAGAGTGCAGCTGTCTGGGAGCTGACCTTGTCTGTGAAGACAGAGGCAAAAAAAGCATTGAGTACACTAGCTTTCTCCACATCCTCTGTCACTAGGTTCCCTCCCTCATTCAGCAAGGGGCCTTCACTTTCCTTGACTTTCTTCTTGTTGCTAACATACCTGAAGAAACCCTTCTTGTTACTCCTAACATCTCCGGCTAGCTGCAACTCCAAGTGTGATTTGGCCTTCCTAATTTCACTCCTGCATACCTGAGCAATGCTTTTATACTCCTCCCTGGTTATTTGTCCAATCTTCCACTTCTTGTAAGCTGTTTTTTTGAGTTTAAGACAAGTAAGGATTTCACTGTTAAGCCAAGCTGGTCGTCTGCCATATTTACTTTTCTTCCTACACATCGGGATGGTTTGTTCCTGCAACCTCAATAAGGATTCTTTAAAATACAGCCAGCTTTCCTCGAGGGTAATAGAGGGTATAATCACATTACAAGCATGAGTCGTGTATGTGCTAGGTGGTTAAAAGCACATCAGGAGCAGGTGTTACAGATGCTTATAAACCCCGTTTCGAGCTACCTGTTAGTCTCTAACAACTGATTCCTCATTAATTAAAACATTTATTAACCTTTTAAAAACTATTTAGCAGTGGAACCATAGTATAAAGTGTGACCATAGAACCTCCCCCAGATTCTGAGCTGGTCCTTTACCATGTACCCCAGCCATGAGATTTGTTTGTGATAGCGCCTGTTCCTAAAATATGCAGGATGAAGCTCAGAATCTTCACCGTAGCCACCAGCAGCCAGATCTCCTAATGCCAGCAGAGACTGACTCCCTGTTTGGTCCCACATAGCCTGGCTGGAGCAATGGGAGCAGAATCTTTTTGCATTGCTCCTGCCCATGAGATGCCTGCTTCTGGCTGCAGTGACCCTGACACGGAGCCAGCTGCAGAAACCACCTGCACCTCTCTCTCTGCAGCTGAGTCCCAGCACAAAGAGCCAAGTTTCCAGAGAGTCCGTTGTGGGGCTGCTGTCAGTGTGTGTTTAATCATAAAATGAAGTTAATTGGGTGACTAAAGACACTTCATTTCCAGCAGACGTATTTGATGAAGGCCAGGCCATGACTTAGCAACTAGGCAGCTCAAACATCCATTAAGGAATATGGAGAACTCCAAGGAATCCTTGCAACATGCAGCCAGAGCAACCCACAGAACAGGCCTTGAGCACCTTCGATCGGGGAACAAAGCTGTTTGTTTTACCACGAATTGCAGCCTGGTGGTGGCAACCTGTGAAAGGGGAAAGGAGCTAAATTTGTAGAAGTTATTCCTGGAGCATTGTTCAGCTCCCTCTTCCTGTGCAACCACCCAGCTCTCTACCCCTCTTCTGTAATCTGCCAGCAAGGCAGCAGTAGCAGAACAAGCTGCTGCCTTCTCATGCCCCCTCCTTATCCCACTACAGTTATCGTCAGTGCTTAAATTGTGTGTGTTGGGGTGGGAGGTCACAAGGAGTCACAAAGCCAGCAAATGAAGTGTTTTTAAAATCAAGTGGGGTCACCAAGGGGTTCTCTTTAAGTACCGCTTTACTGACGCTGCTGCTCCCAGATTATGGTAGACCTGCCCCCCACCACACACTTTTTTCAGACCACTTTAAACACTGGTTATCAAAGGTTATCCCTTCTCAGATCTTAGAACCACATCTCTACTAGTGCTCTCCAGCTGACCAGATAATGCCCTGGTTATCCCAGGTCACTTCCTGCAAAACAAAGCAGAAGGGCTGTGAAGTGCCAGCCGATGGGATAACAGCAATGACAATGGGACAAACTGCCTAGGGAAGTTGTGGCAGCTCCTTCACTGGAGGTTTTCAAAAGGAGGCTGGAGCCATCTGTCTTGGATGGGTCAGACCCAACAAATCCTGCGTCTTGGCAGGGGGTCAGACTAGCTGACCCTTGTGGTCCATTCTTACCCCATGGTTCTATGATTCTATGAATAATCGGACACACCATTGTGATCATTCTCCTAGACGTGATTCTGTATCGAGGACCTCGTGCACACTGCCCTGCAGCTTATAGGGGCAGAATTCAAGTGGTTTGTGGAACCTTCCCTCTGAATTTCCAGGCTTTGTTTAAAATATTCCCTTTTTGAAAGCAAACTCTCTGTTCGGGTACGCCCTGTTTCTGTTGATTTTGATATGTCTTCAACCTTAGCACTGTATTAATATTTGTCTAGGGTACGTCTACGCAGCCAAAAAAAAAAAAAGCTTCTGGCAGCGAGTCTCAGCGCCCCGGTCAACTGACTTCGGCTTGTAGGGCTCACACTCCAGCTACAAATGGCAGTATGGACGTTCAGACTCAGGGCTGGAGCCCGGGCTTTGAAACCAAGTGAGGGGAGAACCTGGGCTCCAACCCCAAACTAAATGTCCAAAATGTTATTTTTAGCACCACAGTGTGAGGGCCCCCCCAAGCCTGAGTCTGTTGACCAGGCTGTGGCACTCACAGCCATGCAGGTGTTTTGCTGTGTAGACAAATCCCTCGTTTAAATTCCTAACGCAGTGTTAAAATCTAGAGGTTGTTTTGTTCGGAAGTAGGCCACTGATTAATTCTGGAGCGGAAGCAGAAAGCAAGAGGGTAAGGAAGTTCCAAGGGAGAAACCTCCTCTTCCCGTTTTACTAATGGTGAGTATCTATAGAGCTTATTTCAACCATTAACTACCCAATCCTCTCACCAGCCCTGGGAGCTAGGTAGGGAAGGGTTATTACCAAAAGTCTTGGATCCGGTAAAATTAAGGCTGCAGGCCTGCAGCTATGGTTTGAGGCCTACTGCCTGTCTGGAGTGGAAGAGGTTTGTTTTTCTAAACTCACTGATGTCCAATGCTTTTGAATATTTATATTTGCTAGACTTGCCTAGTATAGTCAGAGATTTTCACTTTGTTAAATAAAATCACAAGAAATGACATACCCTGGGGAGCAGCAAGAGATTCGCTCTGTAATGTGGTCACACTCGGCTAAATAGAGCAATCCAGTGATTCTGTTCCCGCAGAATGTTTCTCTAAACAAAAGCTCCCTGTTGTAATGATGCTTGCATGGTCTCTGATATTTACATGGCTTGTAAATCCGCTAAAGCTTCCTAAACAAAGATCTAGTTTTAAAAAAGAAATGCAGAATTAACCTTGCACTTCTCAGACCAGGCATCCAAGCTACCTTCGCTCTGCCTGGGGAGATGCTGGGCTGCATTTGTTGCAGGAACCGTATCAAAGAGGTGCCCTTCAGATATACACACATCTCTGATGCCAGGTGTGATGGTCTGTCACCAAACTCTCTTTCCGTGCAAGTGCTGTGCTAGCATCAGCCAAGCCTCTGGAGTTTATCTATGGAGTGAAATTAGGTCTATGTCTCATGGCCTTTGGACAATTGGCTGCCACACAAAATCATAAAGCTCGATGCCCTGAGCTGCTGAATGGAGGAATGCTGTGAACGCAACTGCATTACACATGCTGCCTGCCTGTGCATAGGGCAAGGCTGCCTGGAAAGTCTTAACAGCCCTCCAGTTCAGACTGAGGGCTCCTTATGAAAGGGATGATCAGACCACGTCCTGCAAACAGAGTCCTAGGCATGGGTGAGCTTTACGTCCAACCCCATTGTGGGGAACCAGAAAGGGAGTCAGAGGGTCGCCCATAGGAGGCATGCATTACCTGTGTTAATCTGAGCCAAGTGTAATTCTGTGGGCATATTAATGATAGAAAGGCAAGGGAGGTGTTTATGTGATTCGTAAAAATCTACAGAATCATAATGTCAATGGTGTCACCATCTGCGGAGTGTCAGGGGACTCGCAGTCTTCCCCCCTCCCGCCCCCCTGGTCCTACGGCTCCCAGCTCTAAGTCTCCTGGTTGAGGGGAATTTTGATAATACAGTGTCATCGGAAATGGATCGAGCTGGGCATCATTTGAAAGTGCTTTCTCCCCTGGACACAATGCTACCAAACATGACAATTCCTGAACAGTTTTGAGAAATGTTTAAAAATAAACATTTTTAGCTATACTTTAACTCAGAGACGCATTGCTTACATATAAAAGACACTGATCTTTGGTAATCCTAGGGAAGTTAGCCTTGACATGGAGAACTGAACACATTATTCATCAAAGTCATCATCAGTGTTGCCTCTCTCTAGGGCGCACCACTAGACACACTGTCACACTGATCTTCATCAGCGCTGCACTTCCACGTCTCTGTACAAGGCAGGCTACTGGCCAAACACTTGCAGGTTGGTAAGCAGCTGGTCTTTGCACACAAGCATTTGATTAGCTGAAGGATTGATTCAGGAACGCAGAGTATTTCACATGCAACTGGTGTGATCAGTCCATCCTCCAAGACCCATCCGTGCCTGATAGAGGCAGGTAGTTTTGGATATGCTTGATCATTCCAGAGCTATTCCATTGCTCGGTAATTTGCTCTCTTGATGGCAGGTATAAATGTAGTCTTTGTCGGCAGCAATCTTTCTTCATTTGTCTGCTTCTTGGAAAACTTCCACCAATGTAGCTCTGAATATTGGTCTTGAAAAGATAAACGTGGGGTATGAATGTCTCTAGTCCATTTATGACCTCATCAGTGACTGTCTCAGCTGTTCTGAGCACCTTCAGAGTGAGGAGAGAGTCTTCAGAGGCTGAATCAAATGCTTCCAGTAAGATAATTTGGTCTTTCCAGCCAGCTTCCAGTAGTGTCACATCCTGAAAGGTTTCAGAGTAGCAGCCGTGTTAGTCTGTATCTGCAAAACGAACAGGAGTACTTGTGGCACCTTAGAGACTAACAAATTTATTACAACATAAGCTTTCGTGAGCTACAGCTCACTTCTTCGGACGCATAGAATGGAACACACAGACAGGAGATATTTATACATACAGAGAACATGCATACCAACAGGAAGAGTCTAATCAATTGAGATGAGCTATCATCAGCAGGAGAAAAAAAAGCTTTTGAAGTGATAATTGAGATGACCCATAGAAGGTGTGAGGAGAACTGAACATAGGGAAATAGATTCAATTAGTGTAATGACCCAACCATTCCCAGTCTCTGTTTAAATCTAAGTTAATTGTATCTAATTTGCATATTAATTCGAGTTCAGCAGTCTCTCTTTGGAATCTGTTTTTGAAGTTTTTTTGTTGCAAAATTGCCACCTTCAAGTCTGTCACTGAGTGGTTAGAGAGGTTGAAGTGTTCTCCCACTGGTTTTTGAATGTTATGATTCCTGATGTCAGATTTGTGTCCATTTATTCTTTTGCGTAGAGACTGTCCGGTTTGGCCAATGTACATGGCAGAGGGGCATTGCTGGCACATGATGGCATATATCACGTTGGTAGATGTGCAGGTGAACGAGCCCCTGATGGCGTGGCTGATGTGATTAGGTCCTATGATGGTGTCACTTGAATAGATATGTGGACAGAGCTGGCATCGGGCTTTGTTGCAAGGATAGGTTCCTGGGTTAATGTTTATGTTGTATGGTGTGTGGTTGCTGGTGAGTATTTGCTTCAGGTTGGGAGGCTGTCTGTAAACGAGGACTGGCCTGTCTGGCAGTGTGGTGGCATTTAATGGTCCAAGTGATGGGAACAACCCTCTGAGCGATACATAACGATTCTGTTCCCCGGCAGCAGCCACAAAAACAGAATCTTGCGGAAGATTTGAGTAGTGTTTCTGTGATGGGGTTCACCCCATGCCAGCCCTGAAGGGGTTAAAGTGGCTCAGAAGGGGACAATTAGCCTTATCAGCTGCTGCTGGAGGAGACTCAGGCTTGACTGATAAATTACTAATTGCTGATAAAGCCCCAGTTGGGGGAGAAGTTGGGTAAGGTACAAAGCCAGGAAGTTTGCAGCAGAAGGGGGCTGCAGGGAGACAGTCTATAGTGGCTCTCTGGGCACAGAGAGGTGGATAGGTGAAAATCAACCCAGGGGTGAGCAAAAGTCCTAGGATCTCATCCCTGCAGGAAGTCTTTGCCCAGAGGTGTTGCTGGGAAGGAAGCCTGTGGTAGGCAGAGTAGGAAGAAGCTCAGGGAAATAGCAGAGAGGGTTGCGACTATGTAGACCTTCTCCCCTGATTATAGGATCCCTGGGGTGAAAGCCGGAGTAGCGGGTGGGCCCAGGTTCCCCTACTAGCCACAGGGAAGTGGCGCAGGACTGGTGAAGGTGGCATCCAGACAACTGATCCAGTGAGACATCGATACTCTGGAAGGGGAAAACTATATAGTGACCTGGCTGGAGGGCTGGATCACAAAGAGAGAGCACCCAGAGTCCTGGAAGGCAGAGGGCCATGGGGTGAATGATGAGAGCTGATCCCCAGACCCAGCCACAAGTGGGACCCTTCACGACGAGTGAACCCCATCACATTCTCACAGAGAGCACTAGAACATCTGGGTCTTAAGCACGTCTCTGGGGCATTGGTGGCATGCAAGAGTATTTTAGTGTCAGCAGGAACGCCAAAGAAACTCCACTGAACAGTGTGAGGCAGAAGCTTCATGGTGCCATGTGACAACAACATTTTTTGAGCAATTCTTCATGTGCTGGAGCATTTTTCCTGTAAGGTATTTGGTTAACTCATCCATTGTATAAGTATGAGACAGTGTCTTCTTCATTGTGACATTGGATATGTTTGCAGAGTCAGTGACTTTTTGTATTGGACAGGTGCAATGGAGTTTCTTCTTTCTGTTAATATTATTGATTCCTTGGCATATGTGTCAAACATGAGGTGGACTTCATTATAGGTCCAGTATTTTCTCTGCAGCCTTGTAATGAAGTATTCAGCAAAATCTCGGGAGCTGCTAACAGGTTCTGGTTTGTCTAAAGCTTGTACCTCAGCCATACTATCTATGACCACTAAGTTGAACGGCCCCTGCTGGCATAAGATACTGGTCACATTGTCAGGAGGTGCTGGCTTGGGAAGACCATGCAAGATGTGCACTGGTTTGCTTTTCTTCTGGCACATATACATTGTTCTGTTGCATTCAAACATTGACCGTGGTACCATAAAGAACTCCTACCTTCCCAAAGTCTCACATAGATCAACATCATGCTGAGATCTGGAGATGAGAAAACAATGACCTGTCAGCAGTTAGCTCTGTAATAGTCAGAATGAAGGTGGCAGGGACTGTCTTCTTTGCAACTGAGCACAGCTTTAACCTACTCGTCTTGATTGGTACCCATAGATTGATAGAGCCTTGGCTAACTCTCTGGGTTTTGAAGGCTTCATACAAGTCAGAACAAGGAGCAATGGTCTCAAGTTGCAGTGGGGGAGGTCTAGGTTGGATATTAGGAAACACTATTTCATTAGGAGGGTGGTGAAGCACTGGAATGGGTTACCTAGGGAGGTGGTGGAATCTCCATCCTTAGAGGTTTTTAAGGCCTGGCTTGACAAAGCCCTGGCTGGGATGATTAGTTGGTGTTGGTCCTGCTTTGAGCAGGGGGTTGGACTAGATGACCTCCTGAGGTCTCTTCCAACTCTAATCTTCTATGATTCTATGAAGTCATGACCCAAAGTATCCATTCAACTGACATCTTTAGCGATCTCACCTCTGACAACTGCTTTCGTCATGATGTTAATGAGCTCCAGTCTGTCATATGCGAATAGGTTGCCAGTGCGAGTAAACTCATCCTGTAACTTTAAAATTGCCCTTTCTTGGCATTTAACAGCCCCTTAATGAGTCTAGATGGTGCTTGCTTCTGGGGTCATCCCAGTCATGCTTAATGTTTCATTTGAAATTCAACCGATTTCTGGGGTTGTCAGGAAAAATAGGGAATGAGCATTTGGGTGCTGTCTTATGCCCACCAACCACCCCCACCCCAATGGCTTTCATTGCTCTGTTTTCATTTTCTGAGCTTTGAACCAAGCACGCAGAAGGGAACTGGCAACCTTTTAACAACTCAATTTCCTTTTAGAAATTCTTCCCATATGTCAGTGTCAGGTTTTTCTACACCTCTTATTTCAGCGAGGTACCAGACAATCAGTGCAGTATAGCTGGTTAAAGCTAAAACAAAAAAAGTATTTCACAAAGTCTTCCAGTGCTGTGAGGTACAAATTCTGATTAGCAGTCCTGACAGATCGAATAAAAATCAGCAAAGACTCAACCATCTTAATGTATCACCATACCATCCTGAAAGTTGGCTTTGCTGCCAATTCATCCTCCTCGAATTGCGTGATCCATTCTGTGGTCTTGCAGTTCTTCACCTTGTGCAATGGGTCATTGAGAGTGGCATATATGCTGGATGTGTGACACCGGTCTGGCTAAGTCCTGTATCCTTTGGGAAATGACTTCAAACACATCAGTTTTCAAAGAAGATACCTATGTAGCATTTGTAAATGGCAAAAAGTGTTCAGGTGTGTGCTTCTATAGCGCATCACAACTTTTTCCCTGCAAGAATTTGGTTCCCAGTACTGTCACTGAACAAAATCCCCCAGATGTCAGGAATACCAGTGCCATCAACAAAGGAGCCGATTGCACATATCACTGCAGAGTATGTGTATTTCGCCAGGACGTAGAATCCGCCGTCTACGAAAATCATCACAGGACATTATTAGCTGCTCAACAGGCCTGTAAAGGCCCATGTCTATATCACGACACATTCTGATTTAGTTCCGCAGATGTATTTGTTCATGTATGCCAGTTGCATAAGGAATGCTAACTGCACTGGGGCCAGCGGGTATGATTGGCAGGGTGCATACACGGGCCATTTGCACCGGCACCTTGTGTAGTGCCAAGTTAAAGGCTGACCATGTTGGCATGTACCTCTCTCCTGAAATGGAGTGATATGGTATGTCCTGGCTGTGTGGATCATTTGTGGCTACATAGACTTTAAGGCCAGAAGGTGATCATCTAAGTCTGACCTCCTGCACATTGCAGGCCTCACAACCTCACCCACCCACTCCTGTAGTAAACTCATAACCTCTGGCTGAATTACTGAAGTTCTCAAATCTTGATTTAAAAACATCAAGTTACAGAGAATCCACCATTTATACAAGTTTAAACGACCAAGTGACCTGTGCCCCATGCTGCATTTTACATTTTCTATCTCTTCAGCTGACTCTGTAGTCAATTACTTTTTGCCTCTGGAGTGCATCCCACTTTTGCACAATAATCAAGTGAGGTCAAGGTTAGTGAATGTAGAAAGCTCTACTAGAGTTGATTTAACTACTGCTTCATTGAAAGCAGGACTTCTTGGCTTCAGACACACTTAGTTTTGTCAGAAAATGCCAATTTGATAGAGCAAAATGTTTCACCAACCCTATCTGAGATTCAATAAAACTTCTGCTGAAATAAAGCAAAGTACTTGGGTGTTCTGCTGCCCCACTACCCCCCAGCTCTGGAGGATGGGCAGCTCCTCTTTGGCTCCTGGAGCTGGGGGGTTGGCAGGGAGGAAAAGCAGCCAGGGTCTCTGCCTCTCCAGCAACTGGCCTGGAAGGCTCTTGTCAATTTCACAAGTAAAATTTCACTTTAAATTTAAAATTGACAAGATCCTTACCTGAGGCAGTTAGGAAGGTGAAAAATTCCATTTCGGTGCTCCCAAAACAGAATTTGTCTGAACATGTCCTTCTGCAAAGTTTCACATTTTTGATCTTTCATCCCACTTTGGAATGCCTTTTTCTTAAATGCAAACATTTTTGTGGAAAGGGATTCCCCCTTTTGGACAGCTTTACTTAGTAGCACAGGTCCCATGGAAAGTCAACAGGACTTGTGCTCCTAAATCGCTTTGATGAATATGTTATCATATATATACACACACAAATTGGTGTGACTTCATTTGAACAGATCTTCAGCCAAAACAGCTGAAGGAAGGGCTGACACTTGGGTAGGGAAATCATCTTCATGGAGAAGGGTCTTGGAGCGTTCCATTAAAAACTGGCCGGGTTTGGTCAAGTTCAGAGACATTATTTTTCTGTCTGTGCAGGACATTGTTAATGACGAGAGCACTCACACAGCCATAATTGGAAGGCAGGTCGGCAGTGCGGCGCAGTGTATGTGTGGCTGATGAAGCTGTATGTATGTGACAGTCAAGATCCAGACACTGCAAGGTGAGAACAGAAGGTTTAAACCCTCCAAAATAAGCAGTTAAATCAACTGATTGCATGCTGTTATTTTACTGTCAGAGTGCATCAAGTAAGATCTTTTTTATGAAATCTTGTAATACACTGACCTTAATAGTCATGATGATATACATGTACTATTCCTGGGGGAATTCTGTGCCGAAACATTCCAGACCAATATTTTCAAATTATGCAAAATTATGCATATTTGATTTGTCAAAATAACATAATATAATCACACTCCTGCTGTCAGCCCTGGGTGTCCATGCCAGGTATGGGCAGGCGTGCTGGTGGGAAATCACAGATTCTGCAGGGAAAAATAAAATTCTGCAGGGAACATTAATTTTGCATAGTGCAGTGCTGCAGAATTGCAGCAGGAGTAATATACAGTTATAGTTATGAAGGTATGTATGTGTATATGTAGAAAATTGCAACTATAACTGTGGTGTGACTTCAGCTTCACCTCACAACAGGGTGGGGAAGTAATCAGGCAGGGACAGGCTACTTCCCCAACCAGATGAGACTGGTTTCAAGCATCAAGACATTGTCCAGCTCAGGAAAAAGCAATGAGAAACCATCAAAGCAGGGAACAGCTTGAAACTGGAAAGAAAACCCCAGTCTTTGGAAACTAAGAAAGGAGGGAGATTTCCCCACTTTCAATATCTGAAGAAAAAAACCTTCACTCCCTTTTAAAATGGGGAACAGTCTTGAGATGAGAGGCTGTCCATGAATGCTGGATCCCTCCTATAGCTATAGTTTTCTAGACCTCGCTTGATCGTGCCCTGAGCCTGGGCTAAGTGCAGTGTTTAAATGTTATTTGTAGAACCTGAGGTCCTTGTAAAACGAGTGACTAACTTGCAGGACACCTGGAAAGCCGTAGCAGTGGACGCAGCTTTCTTAGGCTGCCTGGTGTTCTGGCACAGGCACTCCAGCTAAACGTGCTAATGGGTAGAGCCCTGCATATCCATGGATATCTGCTTTATATCCACAGATATCCACCTATCCGCAGATTATTTTTGTATCCATGCAGGGCTCTACTAATAAGGCCTTCACTTCAGAGTGGCAGGTGTGCACAGCAGGCCATTAGAGAGCATGTCTCATTACCTGGCTGGGGATTCGCTTAGTTCCCGTTTGTAGCAGAGGGATTGCTGTGACTACCTCTGCAGTGATTTTGGGACTCAGCGGAAGTGTAATTGGTACGTGGATAGCATGCCAGCTTTGTTTTACTGGTGGTGTCTGGGCACTTCCCGAGTACCCTTGCTGCATGGGCAGCTTTCCCATACCATTCCCATGTCTGGGTTCTTTTCCAAACATCATGCTCCTGTGGTTCTCTTACATCAGTTCTTTCTGGATGTGTTTTTATTGCCTTGCTGGATCTCCTCCTGTGTCAAAGAACAGGTGAGGTGAGCTGATTCCATCATGTATGTCATGGGGCACTGGGGGTGGGGCCCTTTCTGGCCAGCTGGTGTCAGCATGGGATTGTGGTTGACTTTTCTGAAAACAAGCACAGGCACTAATGCCCTGATCCCACAAAGCAGTTAATCACATGCTTAGCTGTACACAGGTGCTTCAGTGCTTTGCTGAATCAGGGCCTAAGTGCAGGCAGTTGGGTGGTCCTTGGCAAACCCACTCTTGGACCTGTCTGTGGCATCTGCAGCCACCACTTTTGACAGGCGAGACTCTGGAATTCGCCTCTTCCCCTTGTTCCTGTTTTGGGACAGCAGCACCCCATGGATTGTGTTGTCTGCAAGAGCAATTCTGCACTTCTGAAAGCTCCCCTCTGCATGTTTCCAAGAGTTCATCATAGACCCCAAGCGGGACCATTGTGGAGGCTAAGAAATACCTAGTACCATTACATAGCTGACTCCCCAGGTTCTCCTACCAACTTTTTCTGACTTAGCTTATTGGTTTTGCAATCAATTTAAAGCCACTCACCACCCTTCCTCTCCCGCTAATTGCATGCAGCAGTTTCATTGGTTGTTTGAAACTCCCAGCACAACCCCCAGACACAAATCAACTCCACCACCCACACAACACACCTAGCACACATAACTGCCAGCACACACAGCCCCTCGTCACAGCACACACCCCTCATGCACCACCTCCACCCATCCACACCATTCTCCCAGCCCAACACACCCTCACTCACACCTCTCACTCATTCCTACTGTCAAACCAGAACTGTAAGCAGTAAAGACATTGGGCCATCACTAGTGTTAACAATAGTAAAGGTGGAGGTCTCTATTCACCTTCTTGTTTCTGAGCCTCTAGGGGGCACTCAGGTCATGTTCTCAAGCTCTTTCCAACCTTGAGGGCTAAAGCTTTTTTTTTCTTTTTTTGGCCAGCTGAGATTCTCATGTCATCACCTGACTCTGGCCCTGGGGCTTTTAAGTGAAACATCAAATCTCACATGACTCATGATCAAAGCGAGAGCGATGGCAGTTCGGCTCACTCATACCCTAGGCAAACAGGCGCGTCGAGCCCTGTGGTTTTGACAGAAGCCTCCGCAGAATGGCACAGTTATCTCTAGCAGGGGAGAGGGGAAAATTGCAGACGCCAGGGAAGAGAGAGACGGCTGGGTGCAGGGAAGCTTCAGAGCAGGGAACTGGCTTTGAACTCTGCCCCTGGCATGTTAGCAGGACAGCTGGGATTGGTGATTAGAGAGAACACAGCAAGCAGGAAAGGAAGTAGCCCAGGCCCTACAAGGCAAATTCAGCCCTATGTCTAACAACCCAAGGAACCCTAAGACTGAACCATGTCACCCAGGACTGGGAGGAAACCTGATATTCTTCGGCCCTCATCATAAATGGCCCAGTGGGATTTTTGAAAGCACCTTAAGTGAGCTGGGAGCATCAGATGGTTGTGGAGCTTGACACAGCATCAACTAGCCAGTTATGGAGCTGAACTGCTCTCCTGAGGTGCTACACTCATTGTACTAGCACACCTGGGTCTAGCCCTAGCTGCTCAATGCAGCTCTGTGATTGGGGTTTCACTCTCTCAGGCCTAAGCATAAGCATGACAGACCCCAGGGAATGTCTATGATGAATTAAAGAACATTTTGACTTTTACCAGCTACTCGTTTTCTCCCGAGTTACAATGGCTGCGTCCTGAATTCTAAGCACCTCTCTGGCACTGTAGTGTGGGCATAAATGTAACGTATGGTGCACCCATCCTAGGGCACTGCCAGAGGGGCATAAAGGGGCCTGGGTGTAGGCGCCATGAGTTGTTTCTGGATACTGTAGCGGGCAGAGCTCTGACACCACACACCCATTACCATGGAACGCTAGACAGTATGATACGGCTCGGCCCCTAGGGGGCACTGTGTGCAACACCACATTTAAGCTATCCTCAGCCATGCCTTGCAGAGCATTAAAAGTTCTTATGGAAGACACATCTCTAGCATCTCTCTCCGGAAAGGATGCTCTGTAACCAGTTTCCAGCTGTACAGGAGCCTGAACTGCTAGTAGCAGCCCTCCAACCTACTGTATGCAAGGTGTACATGACACCCACTATGTACACAGATTCCTGCATAGGGTTGCCACCCATCCGATTTTTACCCAGGCAATCTGGGTTTCAGCTGGTGTGTCTGGGTGCCATTTGACAAGCCCTGATGCCTGTTTTTTTTTAAATCAGGGGTTGTGGGGAAGAGGCAAAGAAAGGGCAGGGCCTTGGGGAGAACATTGGGCAGAAGGCAGCTGCCGGCTCAAACCTCTGTTGTTTTCAGACAGTTGCAGATACGTTGCACGTGCACTAACGGGGGGGGCAAGATGGCACCCATGCAGAGAGCCAGCACTGCTCATGCCCTTTACTTGCACTCAGAACCATAGAGCTGTTTGTGCAGGCAGCTTTCTGTGACAGTGGCTGTATTTACACACTAAGACCACCAGTTGTGCAAATACTTCAGGCCACATTTGAGATCACGCATGCTGAGTCCTTCCGCTGCTCACCATATGAGGGGTTAGCCCATGCATAGCCTGATCTTTGCAGGATCAGGCCATACCGGGCACTATTTGAAACTCTGTTCTGGAAGGCTAGTACAAGCTTGAAACAAGAGTAGCCCCCTGTAATCATTGTTCTTGCCTTGGGGCTGGTGGGCCCTGTTCTCAGTATGAATATGCAGCCGTATGTTAAGTAAATACCCCCTCCCCCCTCCTAGAATGCTGATACTGCTGCTCTTCTGTGCTGCCCTCTACCGCAGCAGTGCTGCATCTCATGCTTATGAGCAGTCTGCATTTTCATCTATCTAATGGGGTTAGAGGAGGACACACGGTCACACAGCCTTCCCCCAAATCTCCTCCTTTGTCAGAAAGATCTTGTTAGCGTTGCTGGGCTGCCACACTGAAGGTTGGCCCTGGGAAAGATTTTAATTAACCAGTGTACTCGGTGGATGAGAGACATAAACACACAGAGGATGAATGGGCTTGTGGACACGGCAATGTGCTGGGACCTAGGCAACACCCTTCCCCCCGGGTGTGAGTCACTGAATCTCAGCTTCCTGACTGCACAGCATTGCCTTTCTCCCTGCTTTGGCTCGCTTGCCTCTTTGGAGTGGAAGTGGTTTCGGTCAGGGACCATCTCTTACTTTGTGTGTGCACAACAAGGAGTCTCAGAGCATGGCTGCAATATGTAGCATAATAAAAAATGCCTTAGCTAGGGGCCAGGACACTAAAGGGTGGTCATACAAATAAAGAAAACCCCATGGTCTATGTCCTGCCTCTGTTAAAGCAGGTTTGTCAGGACCTGACCCCAGCAACCAAGCGTGGCTCAGTCCATGGTTTTCCTGTAAGTGCTAAGGCTGCAGAAGCAGCACATGGTCAGGTGGGGAGGCGAAAACTTCTTCTAGTCTTGGCACAGGAGTCCCTCACAGTGGCTGTGGCCTTTTCCCTTAGACTGACCACCCCCCGGTGCTCCTGATTTTATTTTTTCTTGGACAATATCTCCAGCAGCAAATGAATGATAAAAATTTCACATTTGGATCCAGAGGACTGAGCATAAATATTGTCATGGGGGAATGACTAGAGATAAGTGAAACCCACTGTCGGTTCTAACCTAGCTGGTACCTACCACCCACCTTCCAGCCCGACCCCACCCTTTGCCCTCTAACCTAGCTCTCTTCCTCCTTGTCTGCCAGACCCTGTCTGTCAGTGTTCAGTGCATGCTGCACAGCCTCAGTTTCCCCAAGTTTACAAGCATGGGCTGGCTTATGGAGGGGAAAGTGGGGGCAGTTATTACTCCCCACAGCCAGCCAGAGCAGGCTTCCTGGCATTCTGCTCCAAATCGACTTTTCCTCCCCTTTGCTGCTTTCTCTGTGTTATATGAGGGAAGCAGTTTGGATTTGAAAAAAACAAGATAGTCTTAATAGTTTGACAAAGCCCCTGTACCCTCCCACCCATCCCACCCCCACAACGCCTGCTCTAGCTCCTCTGTTTCAAACCTGGGTGGCTTTATTTGAGCTGGCCACATCAGCAACCGAAGTCACTGCAGGGAGAAAACGGCGGGGTTCCCTGCCACCTCCACCAAGGCACTTCCACCATTCCAGACACACACCTTCGTACCTCTGCCAATGCCCCTAAATCCAAGCCTACAATTCACCCTAGCATTCCAGCCCCAGAACCTCACAACTCCCCCAGTGCACATTGGGCTCCAGCACAGCTCCACCTCTGTGCCCCAGGCCAGTCCGTCACCCCCCACATCACCAAACACCAGCAATGTACCCAGGCTCTAATCTCAGCATGGTCCACAGAGAAACGGGCTATTCAGCTCGCTTCCCAAAAGATGCATCCCTAGCAGCACTCCCCTGAGCCTTCATAGCCGCACACCTCATCACCTGTCACAGACTCCATCAGCAAATGTACCAAAGCAGAAGCCAACCTAGGGCAGCCTAAGGCCCAGTATCCAAGTCAACCGTGTAACTGTGCACTGTGAGCGACTGGCTGACATCCAAATGGCCAGTTATGGATTGGAAAACAAAGCAGCCCAGCTCAGCACTGAGTGCTGCCGTGCTGTACCTGGGAAAGCCGCTGATGCTGCTGAGCACTGATGGAATTGGTGGGATGCTGAGAACCTGGGCGACTGGGATGGGGCATGCAGCAGAAACACCTTTGAATGCAACAGCCCTGCGGAGGGGTTGCAGTGGCCATGCTACTTTGGCACTGGTTGCACAGCAGTGCTCTCTTCCAATTAGAGCCCCTAGACTCTGAGATAGGATCTAAACACCATTGGTGGCCAACCAACAGAGGGCAAAGGACGCAGCTCTTGCAACGGGCTGCTGCCCTCAAGATTGGAAGACCAGGGGTGCAGGTGACTGGGTGTCTTTAGCTTGAGTGGGAAACCCTGAAAAGACAAAAAAAAGCATCAGTCTTACCTTGCATTTTTTCCCCCTTCAGAGCAAATCTATTTTGGTTGGACTTTGAGGACAAAAGTAAGCCCCGGGTTTTATGTTAAAATCCAAGCTCTATCCCCTTTCCAGCCTGTGCCTACACGCGGAGTTAATTTTATCAGTCCCCCTTCCCCCATCTCCTGGAGATTCTCCTGCCGCAGCCAAAAAGCAGGAGAAAATAGCACATTGCCCACTCATCTCCAGTCTCCTTCAAGGAAAATATTTATATTATGCCACAGAGAGGGTTTCCATGGCAGTGATGACTTTAACACTGTTGCCTTGGTAACCACTTGAGGCCATCTTGAACGGTTTGAAAATACCCTTCATAGACAAATAAGGAGAGCCTGTCAGGAGTACCAGCCAGCAAACAGGAGGATTAAAGGAGGAGGCATCTCTCTCGCTCCTTCACACCTTGTATTTTCTCTCTCCCCCTTTATTTTCTCTGTCTGTACATTGTTCCCTTTCTCTAAAACCCTCTGTTCTCCACCTCTCTCTGGGCTCTTCCCTCATTTAACGCCCCCCCCCAGCTCTAACCCTAGCCCCACGCCATCCCGCGCAGTAATTGCTCGACTGGTGCAACATGACTCCTGCACCATTCCTCTAGTAGCATGGGCGTCCATATCCCTTGCTGTGGTTCTCTTTCCCTTTGTGCCCCCTGCTGCCCTCATGCTCTCATTCTGTTCAGCTCTTTCCCTGCCGTTCTTCCCTGGCTGGCTTTCCCCTGCCCTCTCTTTTGGATCTGTGCCCCTCGCGGCATTCCACGTCGCTCTAAGAAATAGCACTGAGTGATTTAGAGAGTGAGAGACGGGGCATGAGATGCCAAAGAAAATAGATTGGCAGATAAATCCAACGCCTGGGCTTTTTAGAGTCATGGACACAGCTTTAGTAGGCTGCTGGGGACTTTGTGCAGAGCGCCCTTAAAACACGGGTCAGGCAAGGACCAGAGTCAGGAAGAGGACATCTTCACTGGAGCCTAGACCTGCCACATACCCAGCCCCACTCCTGACTCCCTTTTCAGATCTCAACTCATGGGGAACTGCAGTGTGATCGCTTGTTAGCGGGGCTCTCCCCAACCTCCAAAGTATGAAAGACCCACATCTTTTCCCACTACTTCCATTCATCTACCCATTCTCCAGATCCCTCCCCTGAGATATCAGTGAGAAATACAGCAGTGTGTGGCTATATTCATGAATGAAACCGCGAAGGCAAAATAAACACCGAATTTTTATAAACATAACCAGTCAGTAAAATTTCCTTCCTGCCTGAAAAGCCAGAAAATTTTCAAGTGATTATTTCTGTAGTTGGCTTTGGTTTAACCTTTGGAATTATTTTAAGAGACTATCCTACCTCGCCATTCAAGTCTCCATTTGGTCCATATGCTAGTTTGGACCTTCTCTATAAGTAGTGAGGGTTAATTTTAGCAAAAGATAAAATTTCTTTAGTTTGCTGGTAGGATGGAGAGGTTCGGTGTGACTCCTGTACACAAACTTGGAGGACAGTTCTCATCTGGGAAAACCAGGAAGGGTGAGTGGGGCACAAACACTCTCCTTTTCTGTTGGGCAAGAACCATACAAATCTCAGCCTGCAGCTGACACAGCCAATGTCACAGCCAATGGCTGCAGCATTGCACCATTCCTTGACGTGCTGGGTCTGGGATCAGGGAGCTGATGTGAGGGGGTGCAGGGCAGAAGCTGTGGAAATCCTCCAGAAGATGCCAGTAGCACCTGTCTCACCAAGGCATCAGCAGGCCGTTCTGTATCCCATGAAATTCACACTGTGATGCAGAACTATGCTTCTGAGTATAAGCTTCTACTTTAAAAGCTACTGGGCCAGGCTCTCAGCCTGTGTCGCCCCGCCCAGCTCTGCTGAAGTCTCATCGGAGTGAGCATGACGGGCAGCAGCTGGGGCAATACATTACCAGAACTCATGGGTGTGAAGAAAGCATTAAAAACATGAAACAAATGTCACCTGATCCAGTCCTGTCTACCTGAATATGCTGCCAGCCTGAAGCCACTGCGCTGAGGCATGTGAACACTATCCCTTCTGTCTCTAGGGGCTGCTGAACTTGAAATCAAACTGCTAGCCATTAGCAGAAACATTTAGCTATTGTGCTTATCCCATAACCCGCAACTGCCTCCTATCCCTCCCTAGGTACCAAAAGCCCCAAATTCTCCCTGTCTAGCATACAACCCTCCCCGTTCTACCCCCTCCTCCCCACCGTCAGCATAAAATAAATTGAATTCAGTATCAGAATAAATAACACAGGCATTGATTATGCCATTCATCTTCAGCATTCATTACTTCGGAAGTTCCCTGCTTTCATCTATCCACAGTTGCTGTAACATTTCCACCAGAGACTGCATAACCCAGGATCGTAGTCTCACACTTTAGATCTAATTTGCCACTGAGCACACAGGGCCCTCGGCAATGCCAGCACTGGCCATGGGCAGGGCTTAGGGGGTGGCTGAGCTAACACAGGGCAGCACATCTTGCTGAGCAGCTGGACAAACTACACTGAAACAACACTCCCTCCACAATCTCACAGCTCCATATTGCCCCAAACCCACTTCCTGCCCCTTCCCAGTGCTCACACCCTCCTTGGAGAGAAATCCTTTGCTGCAACACCCGCCAGGGTTCTCTCTCTGTTTCCTAACCCAGTGACTCCCGGCCCCCTTTAGAGCATGGCTCATGCCTGCAGAGAGCTGCTCTCCGTCAGGTTTCCAGGGGGGTTAGGTTTTGTTCTGAGGAAACAAAAAAGTAAAGTATTTTTTGAAATGGCCTTGGCTCTTTGCCTGGCCCATGGATGTGGTCACCACTGGAACGCCAAGGTGAATCTCTGCCTTGTGCTGTTACAAAACATGCCACATGCCCTGCACCTAAAGTTGTACGTGGGACCTGTCACTTTTCAGGGCAACTGCACCTGTACTCCCTCTCTGTGGTCCAGCCAGGGCATGCACTGTAGGCCCCAGCTTCTCGCCCATCACTTGAGGAGGGGACTGTGTGTCTCTCTCTCTCCTGACCAGGGTTTTTCCAGGCTGCACAGTTCCCTGGGCACACTGGGATGTCCCCAGACGTTCTAACCAGGCCAGCATCTATGATTCACTTTCTCTTCAGAGGCTATGAACAGCACCACTGCCTGCAGTTGCAAGTCACCACACAGCACTTTCTAGGCAAGCACGTTTATTCTTAAGGTGAAAGTATTGCAGAGAAAATGTATTAAAAACAATAAGAATCTACCCATGAGCTAACAAGCTTACTGGCAATCACTCCAGCTCCACCGGGCTCTGGGAGGTGTCAGTTCTTCAAAGCCAGAGATATTTAATCAGTAAAGCCTCCCAAGGACGGTGCAGGAAGTGGCCACTGCTGTCACAGTCCCCTGTTCCCACCAATTCACATGGAAAATGTGCGTGGAAGGAGGCAGGGCTCTGAGACTCTGTCGGGCTATGCCATGTGCTGTCATTTACCCCAGTGCTGCGTGCATGTAACACATGACACTTTGAGCAGGGGGTTGGACTAGATGACCTCCTGAGGTCCCTTCCAACCCTGATATTCTATGATTCTATGACCATTCTGACTGGGCAGCATTCTGCACTGCAGAATCCAGCACATGATCCAGGGCTATGGAGAATCAGGCCCAAAGGCTCCTAAAATGCCACTGCCTCAGTCAGAGCATGCACAGTAAGTGGAAAGTCACCAGTAGATCTCAAAGCACTTTACAATGGAGGGGCAGGGAACCAGACACAGAGAGATGAAGTGACTTGCCCAAGGTCACACAGCCGGTCAGTGGCAGAGCTGGGAATGGAGGCCAGGTCCTCAGTCCAGTGCTGTAGCCAATAAGTAGCCCGTTCTCATTCCCTGTGCAAGTACTGCCAAGGACAGTGAGCTGCAGCTATCAAAGGTATCCAGCCCCACATCTTGCCCTGAATGGTTCATCTGAATGGAGCAGCAAACAGGAAGCTGGGTAGCAAAGGGGTAGTTACTGAACTGTCTTGCTTCCTGCTCAGCTGCCAGATGGTGAACAAGGCAAGGCTCCTAGATAGCCCCAATTCAATCAGTGCTCAAGGTCATTCCATTTCCCCCACAGCAGGTACTGAAGCCAGCCAGCTTATGCATGGCAGGCCATTTCCTCTAGCCCGTTAGGAGAGACTTATTAAAAAGTGGTCCCACCGCAGTGCAACATTCAATCCACATCACTCAGGCAAATCAAGCTGGGTTCTCGCTGGGGCCCTGCCTCTCTGCAGTGGGGGAGAAGCAGTGCAAACCTGTTGCTGAAGTTGACACCGTTGTCGCAAGATTCCCTCGTAAATCCAGACAACTCTGAGGAAGCAACTGCTGTGACAGAGGAGGCAGATTTGTCAGGGAAGAAAGCCCAGCACTTTGTATTAACCATGATGGCATGATTCAGGCTTCTGGAAGCATCTGTCAAAGCTGGGTCATGGGCAGCCAGATGTTATTCAGAGAGGTGGGCAAAATTTTTCAGACAAATACCGTTTTTGTGAAAAGAACCCCCACTGTGTCAGTCAAAACTTATTGACAAAATTGACATGAATAGTTGCGGCCTGTCAGAAAACGGACCAAGGAAGACAAGGGGCTGATGTTGCCCCCTCCCTGTCCCCAAAAAGAAAAAACCTTTAGGGGAGCGGCTAGGGCCTTTGCCTGAAATGTGGTAAAATCAAGGTTCAAATCTTTGCTCCAGAACACACCCAAAATGGGGTTTCTTTATTCACCAAAAATTCCAACAAATTCCAGAGTCAGTTCAGCCTGGACTGTTTGTTTCCCCCAGAATTGCCACTGGACTGGAAAAAACCCGCGTTAACTGCCAGGCTCTGAATATTCTTGCTGTTTGGTATCAGAGGGGTAGCCGTGTTAGTCTGGTTCTGTAGAAGCAGCAAAGAATCCTGTGGCACCTTATAGACTAACAGACGTTTTGCAGCATGAGCTTTCGTGGGTGAATACTGTTTGGGTATCACACTCACCAATCCTCAGCCAAAGGATTTTGTTCGGCGCTCTGTTTGAAACTCAGCTTGACCCCTAATGAGAACACAGGTTCAAGAGGGTTTAATTTGTCAACAGTGGGGCTCTGCTTTGATTGCAGCCATCAGTGTGGGACATTGATACAAACCTGTAGTGTAGGCAGGGTAAATGGCATGAGCGGAGCAGTTTATGCCAGTTTCTAGGAGGGTAGGTATCATGGTGCAAAGAGCCTCTTTGCCTAGCTACACAGGGATTTTGCATTTCAGCAGCTATGCTGACAGCTGGCAAATCGTCAGTGGAGATAAGGGTTTGGTTTAAACATGGTTTTGCTGCTGAGTGCCAATGAGGCCAAATGGCATTTAAGCCCAGTTGGAAAACCATGGGCTACAACTAAGCTATCTTAATCCAAATAACTATGATTTAAACTGATTAGGCATACGCCGCATAAGCACTGGTATGGTCAAAGTTTACACTGTAAAGTATTTAGCCTGGCTCCTTGCAAACAATATCCTACTAGGAAAATGAATGAATAGGAGCAGAACACACAGGAGTGGTTAAAGGACTGAAAGCAGCAAGCAAAGAAAGGCTACTGCTGAAGGTGATGATCAGCCCCCCCTTCTGAGTGCAATTCTAACATGTGTCACCTTAGAAAAGTCTCTCTTGACCTTGGCTTGTTCTGCTCTTCAAAATTTCATGCACAGGTCTCCCTTGAGCTGGCCACTTGGTGAACTGCAAGCCACTGCGGGGAGGCAGCGAGCCATTTGCCTAGCCCATGAAGGAACTGTTGGGAGCCCCTGCCTACGCACAGGACAGCATTGCACCATTCCACTGGGAAGGTGACATGCAGGGAGGCGGGGTCCAGCGGCGACTTTTCTCTCCTAGCATGTGGGGAGTGCCCAAGGCAGGGAATGGCTCCTGGAGGCTGCTATGCTGCCAGTCCAGCGACTCTGACTTGCTTGCACTGCTTTGCATGAGGCAGCATGGAGAGTGCCCCTGTGATGGGCATTGGTAGCTCTGGGAGCCGGCGGGTGTGGCTCAGGCAACCTCATCAAATACAGCATCATAATTCCTTTGGCAATTTGTAGTTTATATGTTAAGTAGCTCAGGATTCTGACAGCAAGGCAGGTAAACAAGCAGGCGAGGGGACTGAGGGTTCCTGAAGCTCACTAGCCTGGAGGTCAGCTGTGTGGAGTTGGGTTTGCAGCTAAGACAAAACCTATCCTTTCCCCACACCCCAGCATGACACAGAGATGAGCCCGCCAGCACCCACAGATGACACCAGCACAGGCAGTGTGTTGGTGCAAACATCCTGTGAGTGATCAAATGAGTAAACCGGGCACCAAAGCACAGAAGCCCAGCTGCAGGATCTAGAAAGGGGATGCACAGGCGACCCTGGCTTCAGTCCTCCAAGGGGCAAGGCACTCTGGTCCCAATCCAACAAAGCACCTAAGCATGTGCTTAACTTAAAGAGACATTTCATTGATTTCAATGGGGCTACTCACATGCTTAAAGCTAAAGCATGTGCTTATGCTTGGCTACATAAGGGCCAGAGTGCTCCATGCTTTGCAGAGTCTAGTGCCTCACTTAACAAACTATATTAAATTCAAGCAAAATTTCTCAACATCTGCTTCCAGTAACATTACTGACCAAACTGTTCAGGTCAGGGCCCCTCCCCCAGAGTCCAATGGCTGTTTTCTTTTTCTTAGATGCAGAGAATACAATGGGCGGGGGGTGTGGGGGGGTGCCTTGGGCTGTTTGCTCCTCTTTTTTATAGTGTCTGTCGCCCTCTTGAAAAACATTTCTAGCTGAGACCCCCAGGAGACAAAGGCTATGTCTACACTGCTCACCTTACAGAGGCACAGCTGTGCTGCTACAGCAGTGCCGCTGTACGGTATGCAGTGTAGCCGCTCTTTGCCAGAAGGAGAGAGCTCTCCTGCCAATAAAATAAAACCACCCCTACTGAGGGGCGGTAGCTTTGTTGGTGGGAGAGTGTCTGCCGCCGACAAAGCGCTGTCCACACCCCGACCAACAACAGTTTTACCGACAAAAGTGCAGTGTAGACATAGCCAAAGAGTTTATGTGGAAGGATGTTCCCTGCTGGGTTTTTTCACCTGTTTGAGCTTCTTTTGTTTTCCTTTCCTGCTTGATGAATCTGTTTACTACTTAAATGCAAATTAAGGCAAGCACACATTCCTTTGTTTAGGACAGACCTGTTTGCCAACTTCTGCCTGAGCAGAGCAGTGGGGTTTGGAACATGTGTGAATAACATCGTACAGGGGAATCTTATAACTTCCCATACAGTGTTGCCACACATATTGTATCAGGATGATACTGACCAGCAAATTGAATTTTTAAATGATACCTTACAAGGCATACCATGTACAAAGATTATTTATAATAGTGTGTAGGGTGTGAATACAGAGGTGTATTTCATCACACCTCCCCCTCTTACAAAGTTGCAGGAAGGTTAGCCACTGGCTGACCTGGAGGCAGCAGATCAGGGCCCTTTTTCCTGGGCAGGGCATCTGCCACCATGTTTTCTTTTCCCTTTTTATGCACAATCTCCATATCAAATTCTTGTAGTATAAGACTCAAATGCAGAAGCTTTAGTCTTGTGTAACCAGATCTATGGATAATGACCCATTAATACCGTAAACTTTCTATTAAAAAGTTAGAGCCTTAACTGCCCACACAATGGCATACCATTCTTTCTCTGACACAATCATTTTGTTCAGTAGGTGTCAATTTCTTCCTTCAGAAAGCAATGGGGTGCTTCTTGTTATTCTCCCCGGTGTGCATCAGTACAGCCCCTAACGCAGTGTCTGATGCATGTATGCAGTTCATTTTGTCAAACTCTGGACTTGCTAGAACAGGGGGTTCAGACAAGATTTTCTTACCTTAGCAAAACCTTCTTGACACGTTTTGTCCATAGAGCTTTGTTAGGCTCAGTCTTTTTACATAGATCGGTGATTGCAGATACAATCTCACTGAACCCACACGCAAACCTGCAATGGTTTACTAGACCTATGAAAGATTGGGCCTTTTTTTTTGCTTTGAGGTACAGGCCAGTTTACAATGGCTTCAACTTTTAGGGGATCAGGATATTTGACCTCTCCTGACCCAGTGTCCCAGATAAGGAACTCTGGCTGCTCCAATTTTATACTTGGGGGCTTTTATAGGATAAGCATCTAGTACTGTGACAGCCCTGAGTTTTCTGTAATCAACATAGACAACACTGTAAGGTCCTTTCATAGGCCTGGTCTACACTAGGACTTTAATTCGAATTTATCAGCGTTAATTCGAACTAACCGCTCAACCGTCCATACCAGGAAGCCATTTAATTCGAACTAGAGGGCTCTTTAGTTCGAATTTGGTACTCCACCCCAGCAGGTGGAGTAACGCTAAATTCGCACTTGCTAGCTCGAATTAGGCTTGGTGTGGATGCTAATCGAACTTAGCAGCTCCGGGAGCTATCCCACAGTGCACCACTCTGTTGACGCTCTGGACAGCAGTCCGAGCTTGGATTCTCTGGCCAGCCACACAGGAAATGACCTGCGAAAATTTGAATTCATTTTCCTGTCTGGGCGGTTTGAATCTGACGTTCTGGTTGCACATCGGGGCGAGCTCCGCAGCACCTGCAACGATGCAGAGCTCTCCAGCAGAGGAGTCCGGGCAATCCCAGACTAGAAAGAGGTCCCCAGCATGGACTGACCGGGAAGTCCAGGATCTGATCGCTGTGTGGGGCGAGGAGTCTGTGCTCTCAGAGCTGCGCTCCAACAAGCGGAACGCGAAGACCTTCGAGAAGGTCTCTAAAGCCATGAAAGACAAAGGATACAGCCGGGATGCGATGCAGTGCCGCGTGAAAGTGAAGGACCTAAGACAAGGGTATCAAAAAGTCAGAGCGGCAAACGGACGCTCTGGAGCCCAGCCCCAGACATGCCGCTTCTACGAGGCACTGCATGCCATTCTAGGTGGGTCTGCCACCAGTGCCCCACCAGTGACGGTGGACTCCGAGGACGGAATAGTGTACCGGGACAGTTCCCCCTCCCTGTTCGCCGATGGGGAAGATGAGGAAGGGTCTTTTGAGGACGGCGCAGGCGACATCGAACCCACTCCCGCTTTCCCTGACAGCCAGGATCTCTTCATCACCCTCACAGAGATCCCCTACCAACCGTCCCCGCCCGTTAACCCGGACTCGGAATCAGGTGAAGGATCAGGCGGTAAGTGCTACAAACAGGGAAACATTTATTTTTTTAAGAAACAGGGATATATATAAAAAATAGAAATACTATATAAAAATTTTTAAATATGAAACTATACAAACAGCAGGTCTACACAGATAGGAATGGAGCAATAGTCCTCTGGGGACAGTTCAAAAAAGCTCTCAGAGAGCAGCTGGAAAAGCCTCAGCAGGAGGTTTCTTGGGAGAGGTGCTTTATTGGGTGCTCCGTTGAAGCACACTCTTCCGCGCCAGGCCATCCTCAGGTACAGGGGGACCATCGCCTCTACGAGCATGGCAGCGTATGGTCCTGGTCTGTGCAGGGCTTCTGTTAGCATCCGCTCTCTGTGTGCGCCTGACATGCCTCAGGGTGATGTCGTTGTGGAAGTGCTGCATCTAATTAGTGGAATTAGTGTACTGTTACTATTGTGCATGGTAGACTTTTACTTTGCATAAGAATGACCCTCGCTTAACAGAGTTTTACTTTGCATAAGAATGACCCTCGCTTAACAGAGTTTTACTTTGCATAAGAATGACCCTCGCTTAACAGCCACGTGTTGCAGGCCACAGAGGAAAAGCATACAGGGGTCTTTCCCGTTCACTGGCGGGAGGTGCCGCATAATGCTCATCTTTTCTGCTTTGCACATTGCCTCCAGCAGGAGAGCACAGCTAAGCACTAACTGATAAGCACTCTGTACTGTAAGGCTTACCAGGACTTTGTGCAAGAGGGATGCAGCTGTCTCTCCTCGCTTGTGCGCTATCCAGTGCAATCGCGCCGCCAATGAGAGCGTATTCCGAAATCTCGGACTAGTTCCGAGATCTCCTGAGACTTGGTTCCCTGTTTGGTCTTCTTAACTGAAACTGACTAGACTGTGTTTACTGTTGGCAAACATGTATTTGTTCAAGGAAATC
Source organism: Mauremys reevesii (assembly GCF_016161935.1). NCBI lineage: Eukaryota > Metazoa > Chordata > Testudines > Geoemydidae > Mauremys > Mauremys reevesii. The sequence goes on from NC_052631.1 coordinate 50,234,000, forward strand.
ACCTACTTTTTCGCATCACACAGCTTCGGCTCCTTCCCGGACTGCCCGCCATCCCCTGCAGAGGCTGGCTCAGATTAGACGCCGAAAGAAAAGACAAGGGACGACATGTTCCAGGAACTGATGGCCAGCTCCAGAGCGGAGGCGGCAGAGCAGAGACAGTCGAGGGAGAGCCTGTGTCAGCAGCATCGCACACACCTGGAACGGGAGGATAGGTGGCGGCAGGAAGACCAGCAGGCAACTCAAACGCTGCTTGGTCTAATGAGGGAGCAAACGGACACGCTCCGGCGCCTTGTAGATGTTCTGCAAGACCGCAGTCAGGAGGAGAGAGCCCCCCTGCAGTGCATCTGCAACCGCCCTCCAACGCCAAGAAGTCCTGTCCCCCCCTCACCCAAAGTGACAAGACGGAGGGGCGGTAGGGGCCGTGAGAACTGTCCCTGCACCGCAGCACACCGATAATGTTCGAGACAACTGTCGCGCTGTAAATTTGTACAAGCTCTTTCCTTACAGCATCAACCAGTCCCAACTCCAAGTTCAAACCCCCCACTGTGTACTACATTATTAAAGGCGGTTTGGTGTTACTGACTGTTTCCGTCACGTTTCTGGTGTCAGAAGACTTTCTGTTGTTCTGTGTGTGTGTGGGGGGGGGGAATTGTAATGTCAGTGCATAGCCCACAGTGCCATGCTACAGACTTGGCTGCAGGGTCAATTGCAGGGCACACACAGACTGCAGTCACTAGGCACCAGGGACAGTCTGTGTGGTGTATGCTGCCCCGGGTCTTTCCTTGATGTGTATGCTTGTGCAGGGTCCTGGTGCCTGCCATCCCCGAATGTAAAGGCAGGCTTCCCTTCACATGCACTTGGACCGTAGTCACGATCCTCCCCGGTGCCCTGAGCCCCAAAAAGAGACCTCATCCAGGGGCAGATACTCACCCTTCCCCCACACCCCTCACCCCTTCCAACGCCCAAACCCACAGCCGTCATGTTAACCCCTATCCAAAGACGGCACCCCTCGCCCCTTCCTGCAAACCCACCCATCAGTGCACACCTTAACCAGCACAGAATGCTTCCATGTTTCAACGAAGAAACAGAAATGCAAAGTCAACGAAAGATTTATTATTAATTACTAAAACATGTCCTTAGTTTTAAAACGTCCTTGGGAAGTGGGGGAAACTTGGTTTATGATCAGGCTCTCTTAAAATCAAGTGGACAGTCACAGGTTACCCTGCTCTGCGAGGAAACTCGCTTTCAAAGCCTCCCTGATGCATATCGCTTCCCGCTGGGATATTCTCTCAGCACGGGTGTCTGGCTGATCGTAAACAGCAGCCAGGCGATTTGCCTCAACCTCCCAAGCGGCCAAAAAGGTCTCGCCTAGCTCTCACAGAGATTGTGGAGCACACAGCAAGCAGCAATACCTACGGGGATATTCTTTTCGCTGATGTCCGAGCGAGTCAGTAAGGTCCGCCATCTCCCCTTGAGACGTCCGAAAGCACACTCCACCACCATTCTGCACTTGCTCAGCCGGTAGTTGAAGAGTTCCTTTTCACTGTCCAAGGCGCCTGTATAGGGCTTCATGAGCCAGGGCATTAGCGGGTAGGCCGGGTCCCCGAGGATCACTGTAGGCATCTGCACATCCCCAACCGTTATTTTGTGGTCCGGGAAGAAAGTGCCTGCCTGGAGGCGTCTAAACAGACCAGAGTTCCTGAACACACACGCGTCATGAACCTTGCCCGCCCACCCGACGAAGATGTTGGTAAAACGTCCCCTATGGTCCACCACAGCTTGCAGCACCATTGAAAAGTAACCCTTTCGGTTAATGTACTCGCTGGCCTGGTGGGCTGGTGCCAGGATAGGGATGTGAGTCCCATCTATAGCCCCACCGCAGTTTGGGAATCCCATCGCGGCGAAGCCATCTATGATGACCTGGACATTTCCGACAGTCACTACCTTTGAGAGCAGTTGCTCAACGATTGCGTGGGCTACTTGAATGACAGCAATCCCCATGGTAGATTTTCCCACGCCAAAGTGGTTCGCTACTGACCGGTAGCTGTCTGGCGTGGCAAGTTTCCAGAGGGCTATGGCCACTCGCTTCTGCACAGTCAGGGCTGCTCGCATCCTTGTGTCCTGGCGCCTCAGGGCAGGGGACAGCAAGTCACACAGTTCAAGGAAAGTGCCCTTACGCATCCTGAAGTTTCGCAGCCACTCTGTGTCATCCCAGACCTGCAGCACTATGCGGTCCCACCAGTCTGTGCTTGTTTCCCGGGCCCAGAATCGCCGTTCCACACCATGAACTTGACCCATTGCCACCATGATCTCCACTGCCCGGCGTACCCTGCTTTCTGAGAGGTCTGCGCCACTCTCCTCACCGTGCTGCCGGAGCCTCCTCGCCCGGTTTCTCAGCATCTGACTGTGGAAGAGGTGGACGATAACGTGCGAGGAGTTGACAACGGCCATAAGTGCAGCGATGATCACAGCGGGCTCCATGCTCGCAGTGCTGTGGCGTCCGCGCTGTAACCGACCAGACAAGGGCGCGAACAGATTTCCCGCCGGCGCTTTCAAGGAAGACAGGGAGGGCGGGATTGACGGTTCAATGACGACACATTTTTCCCCCCAGCATGCATTGGAAATCCCTAATTCAATGGGCAGCGGGGAGTGCGGGAACTGTGGGATAGCTTCCCACAGTGCACCGCTTCCAAAGTCGAAGCTGGCCCCGTGAATGTGGACTCAGAAGTTCGAATTTGTGTATTTAGTATGGATACACAAATTCGACTTATTAAGGTCGAATCCACAAATTCGACTTAAGTAGATTCGAAATAGTCCTGTAGTGTAGACAAGCCCTTAGGGACCAAACCAACAGGTGGTGCCCAAGAGCTGTCAGACTCTTTAATTACTCCCATGTCTAACATGCTTTGTATTTCTGTAGGAATTTGTTCTGGCACCTTGCTAGTGGCCCTGTGGGGTCTGCTGGGAGATGGTTGCATCCTTCTGTAATGATTTTATGAGTTAGCAAGTGTGTCTTCCCTGGCTTGCTAAAAAAACACTTCTTTGTGTTCTTGCAGCACAGACAACACCTCTGCCCTTTCAATTGGGGTATGGCTACACTTGCAGCTGTACAGCGCTGGGAGTTAAACCTGTCTTCATACAGCTGAGTAGGGAAAGCGCTGCAGTCTGTCCACACTGACAGCTACCAGCGCACTGTCATGGCCACATTTGCAGCATCTGCAGCGGCACTGGAAGCGGTGCATTATGGGCAGCTATCCCAGCGTTCAAGTGGCTGCAATGTGCTTTTCAAAAGGGGAGGTGGGGTGGAGTGTGACAGGGAATGTGGAGGAGAGAAAGAGTGGATTTTTGGGCCGACACTGTGTCAGCAGCTGCCTTGCAAGTTCCGACCCCCTCCCCCACCCCTCTCTCACTCACTGAAAGCAAACAACAGCTGTTTGTTTTTTTCTCACAGACCAGATAAGCAGCCACTCAGAAAAGGAACCCCCCTCCCTTCCTCCCTCCCGCCCGCCGCATTGCTTCACTCCTCAAGCCCCCTCCCTCCCCCTCTCTTCAAGCAAACACTAGCTGTGGGTGTTCCAAAGGGAGCCCTCTGCCTCTGCTCATTCACAGCAAACAGTAGCTGTGTTTGTTTTTTTGATAAGCAGATCTGGGAGCCCAGAGTTCACAACAAAACAAAGAGAGGCATCACAACAAAACAAAGAGAGTAATCTTCTCTTAAAAGAATTATGGGAAGCTTCCGGAGGTCAGTCACAGCGTACTAAGATTATTCACTGTTTACACTGGCACCCCAGCACTGCAGCAGCAGCGCTATACTCTTTATTCCTCTCGTCGAGGTGGAGTACAGGCAGCGCTGTAGCCAAGGAGATACAGCGCTGTATGTGCCTTGCCAGTGTAGATGGGGAGTGAGTTACAGTGCTATAAAGCCACCAACAACGCTGTAACTCTCAAGTGTAGTGAAGGCCTTGGTGTTAACTCACTGCAGAGATCAATGCCTTCCAGAGATGAGTCATTTTGGCATTCAGCCATCAAATCAATGACTTGGTGTGCCTCAGTTTCCCTTTCTTCACAGCAGATAATGTTTACTATGGCTTCCATGCTGTGATAGGCATTAAGTCTGGTTACATGTGCTAGCTATGGGACAGCATTACCATGAGGCTTTTTTACATATGTATCGTCATTTACCTCTATCACCTCAAAAGGTCCTTCCAAGAATTTTGGCATAGGGCCCACAGTGTCTATTGCTGCCCTCTGAAATGCCTCTTCTGTCACAGGCAAGGGGCACAGAGGAACTTTCAGGGGTCCTGCAGGTCTCTTTCTTTTTTGACATAATTCATAAGACCTGCAATAATTCCTCACATCATTCTGTGTTCCTGGCCTGTAGAAATTGTTCTTAAACCTCTCGTTGAATCTCGGTGGCTCCAAGTGACCAGCAAAAGGACAATCAAGTGCTAATAACATTAATTCCCCATGGTGCTGGGACCTGAAAAAGCAGGAAAGCTTGTTTATCTTTTCCAGATTATGAACAAACAGGGAAATGAAGGTGAAGACGACTAAGTTAGCTGCAGAAGCCAATATTTTAAGTTTCTTATGTTGACTTGGCTGATATAGTTCATTCAATTTTTGTTGTTTTTTTAAAAAAATATTTCATTTAACTATTTTAGTTAAAAACAATTTTAACAAAAACAAACCTGATTTTAAAAAACTTAAAGTTTAACTAAATTCAAAAATTCATATGCTTGTTTAGTTAAAATATTATATGTTTGCTGTTGAAGAAAAAAATCCAGAATCCATAACGTTGTTGTTTTAGTTAAACAAAACAACTTAAATGTCTGTCTGGTGATGTTCTCCTCCTAATACAGCATGGCAAGAAAATCCTCCAAATATTAATGATTAACCTGTTGAATTGGAGATAGTTCACCTCCCAATGACTTCATAAATATCTGCTTCAATTACCTTCGGTAAATGAAATAAGCAAACAATCATTCATTTTCTCATATAGCTGTAAAACTAATCTGAAAAGTTTTCAAAATAAATCACTTTAAAAATATATAATGGGTACCTTCTAAAAATGAAACCTACATCTATCTCTGAGTTGTGAAGACTGTATTAAGGTTAGAACAACCAACAAGAATGCACTTTTATGTAGAAATCCATGATTAAATCGAGTCTTCCTGACTAGTGATTTAAATCAATTTGATTTAAATCAAATCCACCCTGGTTTAAACATGCAAGTGACCCCTGCCCCATGCTTCAGAGGAAGGTGAACCCCCTGCCCCCACCAACCCCTCACATGTCTTTGCCAATTTGACCTGGGGGAAAATTCCTTCCCAACCCCAAACATGGCAATCAGTTAAACCCTGAGCATGTGGGCTAGACTCATCAGCCAGACACCTGAGAAAGAATTCTCTGTAGTAACACAGATCCCACACCATCTAGTGTCCCATCATTGGCCATTGGAGTATGTGCTGCTAGCAGTCGCAGATTGCCTACATGCCATTGTAGGCAGTCTCATCATCCCATCCCTCCATAAACTTATGAAGCTCAGTCTTGAAGCCAGTTAGGTTTTTTGCCCCCACTGCTCCCATTGGGAGGCTGGTCTAGAACTTCACTCCTCTGATGGTTAGAAACCTTCACCTAATTTCAAGCCTAAATTTGTTGATGGCCAGTTAACTTCCTGCTGCTGCTCTTCTGTCTGCCTTTCTTTGGCTCTTAACTCTGCTAGCTAATGTTGATGTTCACGTTCTTTGTCTTCCTGTTCTATTTCCAATCTGCCCAGCTCTAGCTTTGCAGCTGTTTCACCAGTGCTCATATTTATGCTTTACTGTTTCTGTTGCCTTTCCCCGAAATAAGCAAACAGAAAACAACAAGCTCTGACCTCCCTTTGACTGTTTCCAGCCCCCACACTTGAGACTCACTTACACTTTAAGCACTGGCAGAGCAATTTTAAGCCTCATTTAAAACTACAAGCTGTGCGTAAGCCATAGTTCTCCGCACCGCTGTGACATGCCAGGGTACAATCCAGACCCATGGGGGCCTGCGTCACCTCTGCCCTGTAACCTGGGTTGCCTTGCAATGTCTTGCTATTGTTACCTCCAACCTGGACTGCTCACAACCAGCCACCAACATGCAAGTCACCCCCAGATGTGTTTGTCTAACCATCCTGCCAGTCACCAGCCTTGGTTATACTGCAGGGTGACTCCAACACACTTCCACTCCCAGACTTTCCCCCAGAAATGTTCGTCCTGTACTGCCTCAGTCCACAAAAATTAAGTCTAATATTTCTTTTAGGGAATAATATACACTAGCTTGTTGTCTTAACTAGAATTACCCAGACACTTCCACTCAACACACTGGATTAGATAAAACAATAAAACAAGTTTATTACTACAGAGGGAGATTTTAAGTGAATACAAGTAACGAGGCATAGAAGTCAGAAATGGTTTCAAGAAAAATAAAGATAAAACACTTACTGGTGCCTAACTTAACAAACTAGGTTGGATTTAAGCAAAGTTTCTCAAAACATGTTTCCAGCAACATTACTGAGCAATCTCTTCTGGTCAGGCCCACCCCCCGAGTCCAACAGCTCTTTCCTGTCTTCGCAAGTGCAGAGAATGTGATGGGCAGGGAGTGAGAGAGAGGGTGCCTTGGGCTGTTTGGCCCTCCTTTTTATAGTATCAGCCCCTTCTGGGAAAACATTTCCAGCTGAGACCCAGGAGACAAAGAGTCTATGTGGATGGATGTTCTCTGCTTTTTTTCCCCCCCACCTGTTTGAGCTTCGTTTTCCCTTCTTGCTTCAAGACTCTGTTTACTGCTTAAATGTAAATTAAGGCAAGCACAAATTCTTTTGTTTAGGACATTCTTTGTTTGCCAACATCTGTCCGGGCAGGGCTGTGGGGTTTGGAACATATGTGAATAACATTATACAGGAGAATCTTATAACTTCACATACAATGTTGCCACACATATTGTATCAGGACAATACTGACCAGCAAATTATGAGGTTTCAAACGATGCCTCACAAGGCATACTTTGTATGAAGAGCATGTAGGGTACAATAGTGTATAGGGTGTGAATATAGAGGTGTATTCTGTCACACAGGGCACCTAGAAAAATCCACTTAGTTGAGATGTTCAAGACATTCTATTTTGGGGGTTAAGTTTATTAAATCCTGCACAGCATCCTTCAGAAGAGAACCTAAACCTACAGGTTTCTCCCCAGTCCCCATTTGGGCCCAGCCCTTCTGCCCTGATTGTCCTGCTCTCACAGCACTTCTTGCCTTGAGTTTGTCCTTCTGCATAGGACTTCCCTGCTAGTGTGTCCCTGCTTGTGACCCAGGCCCTGCTAGGACCAGATTCATGTAGGGGCTTTAGGAGCTGCAGCCCAGGGCCTCAGATTTTGATGGGCCCCAAAAATGTATTTCATTTCCTGCGTTGTTCTTCAGTGGGTGGCCGTAGGCCAGATCCCACCACATGGGGCTTCCCTTTGATCCCTTGCTGGGCATCCATTCATTTATGTCTCCTGGGGAGCAGCAGAGCTCTCCCTACTCCCTGCAGGAGCTGAGCCTATTCTCATGGAGGGGAGGAGGGGCAGAAAGAATGCAGCAGCTCAGGGTGGTTCTGCTCCCTCTTCCACTTCCCCTTCTGTGAGCAGGGATGGTTCCTCTGCTCATCCCCATAACACATCTCTGGGACTGGGGAGGGGGAGAAGAATCCTAGAGCTCCCCTCCAGCCTAGAAGGGGGAGGGGCACCCCATCTGCAGCCCCCTGGCCTGGGAGAGGGGGGTGAGAAATCCAAGTAGGAGCAGAGGTCAGAATGGGAGGCCACAGTTGATGAGAGGCTGGGTAGAGGGAGTGGATAGAGGGCAGAACTGAGGTGGGGTCTGAGGAGAGGTGGGACTAGGTAGATGAGGGGAGGTTAGAGGGGGAACTGACAGCCTGTGAGCAGATGCACATCAGTTTGTTTTCCCTCTGTTTACCTTCCTGCCATATATTTAATTTAGAAACACTTCATTTACATTTAAACACATTGGAGCTAGACTGTGTTGATACAGTCTGAACTTTCAGCCATGTACTTTTTAATCAGGTGCCTAATCAGATGCTTATGCAACATAAAGCGATCAGGAATTGACGTTCTTTCATTAGTGAACTTGTTTGTGTGCAACACAGCACTTTTCTAAAAAAAAGACAGTGTGATCGAGTGTCACAATTCCAGGCAATGAGGAAGGGAAATTAAATATCTTCATTTCTCGTGAGCTTGACTTCTAATTTTAATTTCATAGGGGGGTTTTAGGATATTAATAGCATCACAGTGTATTTGTCTGATTATTTGTTTACAAGATTTTTTTGGAATATTCTCTAGCAGCACACACAACCGTTTATTCTGAGATTAATAAATACAATCCAGCACATGCCTCCTGAAAGAGTGCAGCCCCAGGCTGGTGGCAGGCTCACAAGACAGCAAAGACCTGAAGAGCCATTTGACCCTAGAGCACGATCTTTGGCCCACCAAGATTTGGACATTACATTTGCTGGTGAGCCAGATAAGGCAATTGAATAGCACTGCTCTAGGTAATGAAAGCCATAGCATCACTCTGTGTATTACTACCAGTTATATGCTGTGTGGCAAGGCACCTTCTTGATCTCCCCAGCCTCCGCTGCTTTTAGCCCTGGTGAGACAGGCTTGGGTAATGTGGTCCCCCTTGGGACACAGGGGAAGTCTGTTCCCAGTATCTCCACCAGTCCTTTTTAGAGTATTTTTCTCCCTTGTGGGAGAGAGTACTGCCTCTCCTCCTGATGAGGCTCGCTGTCTTGCTGCTCCAACACTCTTGGCAGCAGGGCTCCTTCTCTCTCTGCTCTGCCCCCTTCTTCCTCCCACGGGAGGGTTTAAAAAGGTCTCAGGCAGCCCTTAGTTGGAATCAGCTGATCCTAATTAACCTCAGGTAGCTCCCTCTCAGCTGATTCTAATTGATACCTTGGTAACCCCTTCTCAGCTGAACCTGATTACCCATAGTTACCCCTCAGTTGACAGGGAGGAGGGCCTTTTAACCCTCTGAGACTGATTTCTACCCCTCCCTTGCAGCTGTCGGTCCTGAGTTTATCACAGCTGACATTAAAACGGTTTTGTTTTACTATCCAGCTTTACAGTTTACAGGCATATGTTCTGAGCGGCTGAGATGATCTCTTCTCCTCACTCTTTCCTTTGCAATTCTCAGGAACCAGTTAACATTAAGCAGATGAGACAACTCCAGCTCCTCTCTATGGGTACATCGCCCACTCAGATCCCAGGAAGCTCATCCTGGCGAGCAGATTGTCTGCCATCCAGGACCATGTGACTTCCTGAGCCCTCTTGTAAGTCAAAGCCATTCCCCTGATTGCACACTCAGTGCCTTTCCATGCTGTGATAAATGGGGGGGCTAGCTCCCTTTTGTGGACACGCAGCCAGCCAAGTCCCTCCTGCTGGCTGTTCTCTGCTTGTTTTACCTGTAAAGGGTTTTAAAAAAGTCTCCCAGCATAGGTAAAAGAAAGGGAGTAGGCACCTGACTAAAAGAGCCAATAGGATGGCTAGAACTTTTTAAAATTGAAAACAAGACTCCCCTTTGTGTGTTGTGGTTCTTCAGAGAAGAGGGGAATAGGGCAGCAGTTATGCTGTGAGAAGCTGAAGGTCAGGTATGAAAATCATCAGAATCATACCTAGAATTGCTTATTTGGAACCCAGATATGTAAATAGATCAGAAAATGTGTAGGAAAACACAATCAGGTTTATTTTGTTTATTTTTTATGGCTTGTGGATTCCTCTGTACTAACCCCAGATGCTTTTGTTGCTTGTAACCTTTAAGCTGAGCCCCCAGAAAATTATTTTAGGTGCTTAATTTTTTTGGAATTGCTCTTTTAAAAATCTAACAATAGCCTGAGTTTTCAAATGTATTTTCTTTTTGTTTTTAATAAAAAAATTACCTTTAAGATCAGAATTTGTATTTTTGTGTCTTAAGAAGTTTGTGCACATGTTTTTTAGTTAGCTGGTGGCAACAGCTGATTTCTTTGGTTTCCTCTCTCAGCTTTTCCCCGGAGGGGGCATGAAAGGGCTTGAGGGTTCCATTTGCGCCTTTCTGGGTTCCAAAGGGTTTTGCATTTGGGTGGTGGCAACATCTACCCATCCAAGGTCATAGAGAATCTGTAACCTTGGGAGTTTAATACAAGCTTGGAGTGGCCAGTATGAATTTTTAGAATCCTTGCGGGCCCCCACCTTCTGCACTCAAAGTGCCAGAGTGGGGAAATCAGGCATGATACATGCCCTAAACACACAACTAATGAATCATTTTCTCTTCCCTGGAGGACCACTGGGATACTGGAAATAAATCTGGGAGCAACCAACAATCCATGATTGTATTAACTTAGACCCAAGAGATGGCACTTTATTCTAGTAGGGAACAGGAGAAACTGCAATAGTAACACCACAATTTGTTAATGTGCCCCCTAAATCCAAGCTCACTGAAGGCAATGGAGAGACTCCCATTAGCTCCAGCCCCTATTATAGTACAACTGAACATCACTGGAGTCAGTATTGTTGTCCTTAAGAGGGAGAATGTCCTGGGATAACTTAGGCTGTTTTAGTGCCAGGGTGAGATTTGAGGGTCATAGAATCATAGAATCTCAGGGTTGGAAGGGACCTCAGTAGGTCATCTAGTCCAACCCCCTGCTCAAAGCAGGACCAAACCCAACTAAATCATCCCAGCCAGGGCTTTGTCAAGCCTGACCTTAAAAACCTCTATAGAAGGAGATTCCACCACCTCCCTAGGTAACCCATTCCAGTGCTTCACCACCCTACTAGTGAAAAAGTTTTTCCTAATATCCAACCTAAACCTCCCCCTCTGCAACTTGAGACCATTACTCCTTGTTCTGTCATCTGCTACCACTGAGAACAGTCTAGATCCATCCTCTTTGGAACCCCCTTTCAGGTAGTTGAAAGCAGCTATCAAATCCCCCCTCATTCGTCTCTTCTGCAGGCTAAACAATCTCAGTTCCCTCAGCCTCTCCTCGTAAGTCATGTGCTCCAGCCCCCTAATCATTTTTGTGGCCCTCCGCTGGACTCTCTCCAATTTATCCACATCCTTCTTGTAGTGTGGGGCCCAAAACTGGACACAGTACTCCAAATGAGGCCTCACCAGTGCTGAATAGAGGTGAATGATCACATCCCTCGATCTGCTGGAAATGCCCCTACTTATACAACCCAAAATGCCATTAGCCTTCTTGGCAACAAGGGGACACTGTTGACTCATATTCAGCTTTTCGTCCACTGTAACCCCTAGGTCCCTTTCTGCAGAACTGCTGCCCAGCCATTCGGTCCCTAGTCTATAGCAGTGCATGGGATTCTTCCATCCTTCCATCCTAAATGCAGGACTCTGCACTTGTCCTTGTTGAACCTCATCAGATTTCTTTTGGCCCAATCCTCTAATTTGTCTAGGTCCCTCTGTATCCTACCCCTACCCTCCAGTGTATATACCACTCCTCCTAGTTTAGTGTCATCTGCAAACTTGCGTGGATTGCACCTTCAGCCATCCTCCAGATCGTTAATGAAGATATTGAACAAAACCGGCCCCAGCACCGACCCTTGGGGCACTCCACTTGATACTGGCTGCCAACTAGACATGGAACCATTGATCACTACCCGTTGAGCCCGACCATCTAGCCAGTTTTCTATCCACCTTACCGTCCATTCATCCAGCCCAGACTTCTTTAACTTGCTGGCAAGAATACTGTGGGAGACTGTATCAAAAGCCTTGCTAAAGTCCAGAAATAGCACATCCACTGCTTTCCCCTCATCCACAGAGCCGGTTATCTCATCATAGAAGGCAATTAGGTTAGTCAGGCATGACTTGCCCTTGGTGAATCCATGCTGACTGTTCCTGATCACTTTTCCCTCCTTTAAGTGGTTCAGAATTGATTCCTTGAGGACCTGTTCCATGATTTTTCCAGGGACTGAGGTGAGACTGACTGGCCTGTAGTTCCCTGGATCTTCCTTCTTCCCTTTTTTAAAGATGGGCACTACATTAGCTTTTTTCCAGTCATCCGGGACCTCCCCCCATCGCCATGATTTTTCAAAGATAATGGCCAATGGCTCTGCAATCTCATCGGCCAACTCCTTTAGCACCCTCGGATGCAGTACATCCGGCCCCATGGATTTGTGCTCGTCCAGCTTTTCTAAATAGTCCCGAACTACTTCTTTCTCCACAGAGAGCTGGTCACCTCCTCCCCATACCGTGCTGCAGAGTGCAGCTGTCTGGGAGCTGACCTTGTCTGTGAAGACAGAGGCAAAAAAAGCATTGAGTACACTAGCTTTCTCCACATCCTCTGTCACTAGGTTCCCTCCCTCATTCAGCAAGGGGCCTACACTTTCCTTTACTTTCTTCTTGTTGCTAACAAGAGCCCTTGGGTTTTCCCCACTGCTTCATTAAGTCTACAACACAGCACTTGTAGGTTCCTTCATAAGTGCCTTGTTGCAGTTTCCCAAGCCGCATTTGGAGTATTTACATTCAGTCTTACTCTGGTGACAGTGCTCATACGCATGTTCTACAGAAAATTGGAGTGAGATAATTTGGTTTAAATACATGTTCTCATTGGAGAATGGGAGCCTTAGCAGGCAGAGCCCAGCATGTGAGAGAATTAGAGATTCCTGTCCCAGATCAGGTTTTTGAAAAGACCTAGAGCTGCAGGATTATGTCATATTTTTACCTTGTCAGACGAGCTGAACTGCCCCAGCTCCCCTTGATGTCTCTGGGAGCTGTAACGACTCTGCACCTCTGAAAACCAGAGCATTCCTTGTATCCATTATCCAGAGATATTCTTCTGGGGAATGAACAAGTGCCCATGGTAGGACAAAGCAATGTTTTCCTCATCTCAAGCAGGCAAGCAAGGGCCTTCTCCTTAGGGCACGCCCAGCTAGGATAGCAGCTACCTTGTGAGCTTGACCCTAAAGTCCCAGCTTGTTGAGTGTCAGCTCTCAATGGAGTGTGGATGTTTCCTCACTGCTGTCTTCCTCCTGTCTATTTTGGAAACAACAGCCGTTTGGGGAATCCAGGACCCTCTGGGAAAATTCTCCTGAGAAGTCTTGTGCGACTGGGCAAGGGGCTGTCACCACAGGGAAATCATGCACTTGGTGCTCCAGAACAGATCCTCCTGCTGACCCACCTCCTGGTGAGTGAGTGCTACTGGGTGCTGGGGTCAGAGGAAGGGGTGGATCCCAAAGCTCAGATGCACACTCTATAGCATCCAATGTTAAGGGCCACGTTTGGGACCAGGGGCACAGGGCTCTATATTCTGTGCTACTGCAGGAAAGCCTAGTTCTGATGCTAGATTTTTCTGGTGGCATTCAGGCCTAGGGAATTAAATGACTACAGGAATATTTTCCTTTAGCAGATTCATGCTGGTTACACACAGAATGATTCCCTGTCCTCCTTCTGAGGGATCTACCCAGCATCCAAACTCAAACGGCGCATTCCTCCCAGGGTTTGAAGTGAGCAGGAGGCTGCAGCACCAGCAGGCTCAGCCATGCCTGGGTTTGCTGGAAAACATCTGGGATTTTAGGGTTCTAACATTTGTTTTTCCAGAACTGTCTCTGCCCAGATCCTCCCTTCTTCTCTGCTCCTTAGTAGGCAGTGAGTTTTCCAGACACGTAGACAGGAATGGCGAAATAGAGGCCACAAGCCCCTTTCAGTATGGCCACGAATTAAGGCATGTCTCTGTACCAGATATGGCCTGGTTACAGAGCTTGCTTATACACACCAGGCGTGTATGTTCATCTAAGGTTCTTTAATGCAGAGGCTCATTTAAATATGGTCTTTTACACACTGCACCACCTAGTGGCTGAATTGTATAGTACAGTTCAGCATTCCATTACACCTCCTCTTTTAAGTTCTACATTCCTACTACTTACAATATCATTACACTGTCTTTGAAGTTCTGTACAGATCAGTCTGCTCAGTGATTCTGAATTGTACTGTTATCTAATTACATGACCCAAACACATAACACTTCGGTCATCTGCCTATCCATTAGTTGCAGTGATTGATTGTGGTCGGTTTGGAATCCTTGAATTATAGTCTTGTCCTGCATCCGCCATCTGTACAGTTTGCAGAGGGTTCTTTCTGAGGAACAAACTGTAGGTGTTGACAGTTTCTGTTGAACTCTCCATTGTCTGACTTGATCACATATGATCTGGGTGCTGAATTTTTTCTTTACAACAGCTGGAGCTGTCCATCCTTTTTCCTCCATCCAATGTAACGTGAACATGGTCACCAGTTTCTAGACCTGGCAATTCTCTAATTGAGTGATGTCTATTGTAAAAGTGTTCATAAACTGTTTTAGCTTTATCTGTTTTGGCTACTCTCTACCTAGCTGGCCCCTTTAGAAATTTGTTTATTTCAAAGTTTGAACAGTTATTCTGAGTTGTCTTCCAACAGGAGTTGTTCTGGACTATATCCAATAGCTGCTATTGGTATTGATCTGTAACTCAGAAGAGCAAGTAATGGATCTTCCTCTTGTAGGATTTTCTTGGCTGTATGTACAGCTCTCTCAGCTTTTCCATTCACTTGTGGCTAGTAATATGATTAAAATCATCTCGCTCGGAATGACAAATTCTGCTGCAGTGAATTGTGGTTAAATGTCCATCACTAGTTGTTCTGGAAAATAAAAAATGAGCAAAACTGCGCTTCCGTTTCTTGATAACACTGCAACATGTTATGTCTTTCCAATACTTTATTTCTATATACATGGAAACATATTCAACAATGACCAGCTAATGTGATACCAATTTTTAAAATGGGCCCCAGAGGTGATCCCAGCAATTACAGACTGGTAAGCCTGACTTCAGTGCTAGGCAAACTGGTTGAAACTATAGTAAAGAACAAAATTGTCAGACACAGGGATGAACATAATTTGTTGGGGAAAAGTCTACATGTTTTTTGTAAAGGGAAATCATGCCTCACCACTCTACTAGAATTCTTTGAGGGGGTCAACAAGTATGTGGACAAGGGGGATCCAGTGGATACAGTATACTTAGATTTTCAGAAGCCTTTGACAAGGTCCCTCACCAAAGGCTCTTAAGCAAAGTAAGATGTCCTGGGATAAGAGGGAAGGTCCTCTCTTGGATTGGTAGCTGGTTAAAAGATAGGAAACAAAGGGCAGGAATAAATAAATAGTCAGTTTTCAGAATGGAGAGAGGAAAATATTGGTGTTCCCCAGGGGTCTGTACTGGGCCCAGTCCTATTCAACATATTAATAAATGATCTGGAAAGGGGGGTAAACAGCATGGTGCCAAAATTTGCAGATGATACAAAACTACTCAAGATAGTTAAATTCCACACAGACTGTGAAGAGCTACAAAAGGATCTCTCAAAACTGGGTGACTAGGCAACAAAATGGCAGATGAAATTCACTGTTGATAAATGCAAAGTAATGCACGTTGGAAAACATAATCCCAACTATACATATAAAATGATGGGGTCTAAGTTAGCTGTTACCGCTCAAGAAAGAGATTTTGGGAGTCATTGTGGATAGTTCTCTGAAAACATCCACTCAATGTGCAGCGGCAGTCAAAAAAGCAAACAGAATGTTGGGAATCATTAAGAAAGGGATAGACAAGACAGAAAATATATTGCTGTGTAAACGGGCCAACTCACCCCGTGGCGCCTCCTGCTGGTGACTCCTGGGAATTAGCTCCGTTCCAGCTCTGGAGCGCCCTCTGCAGGCTGGTGATCCGCCTGTCCTCTGGCCCCCGTATCCCTCCCTGGACCGGGTGCCCTTTTACATGGGGTGCTGCCCCCTGGCAGTAACCCCTTTCTCTCTGGGTCTCCCCTCCCCAGGGAACCCTCACACACTATCCCCACCTTGCCTCAGTATATGGCTACTGCCAGTCATTGTCTAGCCCCATGTCCTGGGGCAGACTGCAGTATCAGCCTACTCATCACTGGCAAGGAGGGTTTGCACCTGCTGCCTTGGCCTACCCCTGGGCTGCCCTCTGCAACCCCCAGTACCTGTTAGCCCAATGCTAGGCCACAGCCTGGGGCTTTCCAGGCTGGAGCTCCCCAGCTCCTCAGCCTGTCCCCAACCCTGCTCCCCTCAGGTACTTTGTCTGTAGCTCCCTGAAGCCAGGCCCTTCTCCTTCTTCAGGCAGAGGGAGAGACTGTTTGGGGCTTCTGGCTTCTCTGCCTCTTATAGGGGCCTGCTGGCAGGGGCGGCTCTAGGCACCAGCGGGCCAAGCGCCCGCTTGGGGCGGCATCCTGGGGAGGGCGGCATTTGGCTCCGGTGGAGCTCCCGCCGGCATGCCTGCGGCAGGTCCACCGGAGCCCGGGACGAGCGGACCTGCCGCAGGCATGACTGCGGCGGGTCCCGTCTTCCGCGGCTCGGTTGAGCTCCCGCAGGCATGACCGCGGCAGGTCCGCTCGTCCGAGCTCCGGTGGACCTGCCGCCCGGCATGCCTGCGGCAGCTCCACCGGAGCCAAATGCCGCCCTCCCCAGGATGCCGGAGCCGCGGGAAGAGGGGACCCGCCGCGGGACTGGGGAAGGGCGGCGCAGCGCTCCGCGCTGCTTGGGGCAGCCTACTTTGTAGAGCCGCCCCTGCCTGCTGGGCCTGATTGGAGCCTGGCCACAGCTGAGCCTACTTTCCCAAATCAGCCCAGGCTTCTTGCCCCAGCCTAAAGGCTGCTTTCTCCAGCCACAGCCCCTTCCCAGGGCTGTTTTTAACCCCTTCAGGGCAGGAGCAGGGGTCCACCCTGCTACATGCTGCTATATAAATTAATGGTACGCCCGCATCTTGAATACTGAATGCAGATGTGGTTGCCCCATCTCAAAAGAGATATATTGGAATTGGAAAAGGTTCAGAAAAGGGTAACAAAAATGATTAGGGATATGGACTGGCTTCCGTATGAGGAGAGATTAATAAGACTTGGACTGTTCAGCTTAGAAAAGAGATGATTGAGGGGGGATATGATAAAGGTCTATAAAATCATGACTGATGTGGAGAAAGTAAATAAGGAAGTGTTATTTCCTCCTTATCATAACACACAAACTAGGGGTAACCAAATAAAATTAATAGGCAGCAGGTTTAAAAACAAATAAAAGAATGTATTTCTTCACACAATGCAGTCAACCTGTGGAACTCTTTTCCAGAGTATGTCGTCAAGGCTGATTCCCCACTCTGGCACTTTGAGTGCAGGAAGTGGGGGCCCGCAAGGATTCTAAAAATTAATACTGGCCACTCCAGGCTTGTATTAAACTCCCAAGGTTACAGCTTCTCTCTGACCTTGGATGGGTAGATGCTGCCACCACCCAAGTGCAAAAAACCCCTTTTGGACCCAGGAAGGAGCACTTGGGAATTCCTCCCTGTGGGGTACCCTCAAACCCTTTCCCCCTCCCCTCAGGGAAGAGCTGAGAAAGAAAACAAAGGAAATCAGCTGTTGCCACCAGCTAATTAAACATATGCACAAGCCTCTTAGGACAGCAAAAATCCAAACTTGTTCTTAAAAAAAAGGTAAAAATTATTAAAAACAAAAAGAAAGAAAATACATCTGGAACTTAGGCTTTTGCTAGATTTTAAAAAACCCATTTACAAAAATTAAACATCAAGAATAACCTTCTTGAGGTCCAGCTTACAGGTTATAAGCAAAACAAAAGCATCTGGGGTTACCACAGAGGAGTCCACAAGCTAATAAGAAATAAAAAGAAATAACCCTAATCGCATCTTCCTAGACATTCCCTGATTACTTACATATTTGGGGTTTCAGATAAGTAGGGTTGAGGTATGATTTGATGCTTTTTCCATACTTGGTTTTAAAGCTTTTTCCAGTATAGCTCCAGCCCTGTCCTGCTCTGTCCCCTCTCACCGGAGAACACCACACACACAATAACAGACAGAGGGAAGTTCCCCCCCTCCCCCAGTTTTAAAAAGTTCTAGCCCTCCCATTGGCTCTTTTGGTCAGGTGCCCACTCCTTTTCTTTTACCTAGCCAGGGAGATTTTTTAATCCTTTACAGGTAAAGCATGTAAAGAACAGCCACCAGAGGGACTTTATAGCTAACTGGCAGGCTGGGTGTCCGTAGAAGGGAGCTACTCCCCTCCTTCATTTATCACAGACGTTGTGAAGACCAAGACTGTAACAGGGTTCAAAAAAATAACTAGATACATTCATGGAGGATAGCCATTGATGGACCTTTTAGCCAGGATGGGCAGGGATGGTGTCCCTAGCCTCTGTTTGCCAGAAGCTGAGAATGGGTGACAGGGAAAGGCTCACTCGATGATTACCAGTTCTGTTCATTCCCTCTGGGGCACCTGACACTGGCCACTGTCAGAAGACAGGATACTGGGTTAGATGGACCTTTGGTCTGACCCAGTATGGCCGTTCTTATGTTCTGAATTTGCATAAATCTGCAGCTAGCCTCTTCCAAGATCTGTCTGATAGAGGTGTTGTTATTCAAAGTTCTTTGTATTATGTTGGTCTGTTAGTTCTGCAATGTTCAGATGCAGATACTTTATTCTTCATGTCCTTGGTGATGCCTGGCCACCACATTGACTAGTTGGCCTGTTCACAGCATTTAGTTATCCTTGATGTCCTTTAAGGATGAAGTTTAGGATTTCTCCCCTCATTTCATTTGGAATTACAATGCAATTGCCTTTAATCATGAGTCCATTTGAGTAACTAGTTGTCCATGCACCACAAAGTAGTCTCTTGTCACTCCCTTATTGTCCTTTAGATACTTGGGCCAGCTGCCCCTAATGTAACTTAAAACTTGTCCAGGCATCACCAAGGACATGAAGAATAAAGTATCTGCATCTGAACCCAGTATCCTGTCTTCTGACAGTGGCCAATGCCAGGTGCCCCAGAGGGAATGAACAGAACAGGTAATCATCAAGTGAGCCTTTCCCTGTCACCCATTCCCAGCTTCTGGCAAACAGAGGCTAGGGACACCATCCCTGCCCATCTTGGGTTTTGTTGTGTTCTTCCATTGAAGATCCATATATCAGATTATTGTCCATGAAACCTACAACCCTATTTGTGTTGGTTAACAATTCTGCCATCTTTTTTAGAAAATTTGATGTGTACTGTGTGATAAACTCAGGACAGACAGCCGCAAGGGAGGGGTAGGAATCAGTCCCAGAGGGTTAAAAGGCCCTCCTCCTTATCAACTGGGAGGCAACTACAGGTCAATCAGGTTCAGCTGAGAAAGGGTTACCAAGGTAGCAATTAGAATCAGCTGAGGGGGAGCTACCTGAGATTAATTAGGATTAGCTGATTCCAATTTAGGGCTGCCTGAGACCTTTTTAAACCCTTCCCTGGGAGGAAGGAGGGGGCAGAGCAGAGAGAGAAGGAGCCCTGCTGCCAGGAGTGTTGGAGCAGCAAGACAGCGAGCCTCATCAGGAGGAGAGGCAGTACTCTCTCCCACAAGGGAGAAAAATACTCTAAAAAGGACTGGTGGAGATACGGGGAGCAGACTTCCCCTGTGTCCCAAGGGGGACCGCATTACCCAAGCCTGTCTCACCAGGGCTAAAAGCAGCAGAGGCTGGGGAGACTGAGAAGGTGCCTTGCCACACTTGGTGTCAGGAGTGGGATGTGAGTGAGACTTCGTGGCAAAGCGTCTCGGGGCAGGGTAAAACACCCCCTAAAAAAAAAACAAAATGGAGGATGTAGTGAAAGCATTGGTGCAGGCCACTGCGGCCCAACAAGAAGCTACCAGGGTGCAGATAGCTACCCAGCAGGAGGCAGTGCGAATACAGCAGGAGACAAATCAACTACTGATGAGCCAGGCGGCTCAGGATCAAGCCACTCTGCATGAGGTTGTGAACCAGCTAAAGGCCCTGACCACCCTAACGCACGGCACCCATGGGACTCGGCCCCTGCGGGCAAGCCACTACTTACAGAAGATGACGATGGATGATGATGTGGAGGCATATCTCCTTGCGTTTGAGAGAATGGCCCGGCGGGAGGCCTGGCCCCAAGACCAGTGGGCCAGTATCCTGGCTCCTTTTCTGTGTGGGGAGGCACAGAAAGCATATTTTGATATGACAACAGAAGCAGTTTCAGATTACTCCCAGCTAAAGGCGGAGATCCTGGCGAGGTCTGGCATGACAACAGCTATAAGGGCACAGCGGTTCCATGAGTGGAAATACCAAGTCAACAAAGCCCCGAGGTCCCAGCTGTTTGACCTGATCCATCTAGCCAGGAAGTGGCTGCGCCCCTAGACCCACCGGCCGGAGGAAGTCGTGGAAACCATAGTTGTGGACAGGTACATGAGAGGGCTACCGCTGGACATACAAGGATAGGTCAGTCAAAATGATCCCTCCTCCTATGATGAGCTAGTTGCCCTCGTAGAGACATCTAGCAGCGCAGGAACTTTCTCGGACCACCGGGGAAGGGAGGTGCCAGAATAGGAGGCAAGTCTATGTACCAAGGGCCCAAGTTGCCGTAGCTCCGGGCCGAACTATGGAGAGGAGGAAGGAGGCCGAAGAGCGGCCAGAGTACTCGGAGGGACTTGGGGACTGGGAGAGAAAGACTCGGGGGGTAAGGCCTCACAGCCCGAAAAATAAGGTGCTGCCCCGAGCAGGGTACCAATGTTATGCATGTGGAGAGATAGGGCATATAGCTGCCCAATGCCCAAACCTAGAGGAGCCCATGCAATGCGACCTGGGAAATCTAGAAGAGCCATGTGACCTGATAAATCTAGTAGGGGTAGCGATGGTCCCTCATAGATATACTAGGCGAGTTAAAATGAATGGTATAAAGACCACCGCGTTAGTAGACTCAGGAAGTGCAGTCACGCTGGTCTCGGGAAAGCTGGTCGGGTATGATCAACTATCCCAGGCCAAGCGCACAGGAATATCCTGTGTCCATGGGGATGTCAATTACTACCCGACCATCCCAGTAAAAATAGAGGTCATGGGAAACCCCACTAAGGTGACGGTGGGGGTGGTCCCGAAACTCCCCTACCCAGTCCTCATAGGACGAGACTTCCCAGGGTTTGGCAGTCTATTTCCTGGAGGGGAGTCAGAAGAAGATAACAACCCAGAGAGCAATGGGATGGCCTCGATAGTTAGCAACCCCCCGGCCTTCCACGAATTTGCCCAGGATTTATTCTCGCCCCCTGGGAAGACCAGGAAGACTCGGCGAGAAAGGAGGGCAGATAAGAGGAGGGGAATGAGAATCTTGACCCAGAACCAGAAGCCTATACTCGTAGGGGAAAGAGTTGGCCCGACTGACAAGGGGACTAGGCAGGAGGTCAGTGAGCCAGCAGCCGGGCCCAGTTCCCCAGGGACCTCCCTCGAGGGGGAGGGGGAAATAGAACCCCCTGAGTTTGGGCAAATTGGACCTTCACTAGAGAATTTTGGACAGGATCAGGCCAATGATCCAATATATAATAATATTTGCAAAGAAGTAGTTGAGGTGAATGGGATCCCTGTGGAAGGAAGAGCCAAGGGCCCAGGGCCATATTATAGGATCAAGAAGGGTCTGCTATACAGAGTAGTCCGTATCCAAGAGCAAGTCGTAGAACAGCTCCTAGTACCACAGAAACATCAGAGGGGCGTGATGGAGCTAGCCCACAGCCATCTGTTCGGGGGACATCTAGGGGTAGATAAAACCCTGGATCGAATTCTGCAGAGGTTTTTTTGGCCTGGAATATATGTGGCGGTCCGACGATATTGTGCCTCCTGTCCGGAATGCCAATTACATGGGCCCCGACCACGCTTAAGGGCACCTTTGGTACCTCTCCCGATTATTGAAGTCCCCTTTGAGCGAATAGCTATGGACCTAGTAGGGCCGCTAGAAAAATCAGCCCGAGGCCATCAGCACATACTGGTGGTGCTAGATTATGCCACCCGATATCCTGAGGCAGTATCCCTACGGAACACTATGTCCAAGGCCATAGCTAAAGAATTAATCCAAATTTTTGCTAGAGTGGGAATACCCAAAGAGATCCTGACAGATCAAGGAACCCACTTTGTGTCTAAATTAATGAAGGATCTATGTGCAATGCTCCACATACGGACCCTAAGGACATCAGTCTATCATCCGCAGACCGATGGCCTCGTCGAGTGTTTTAACAGAACATGATACGAAAGGTGGTGAGCCGGGATGGGAAGAACTGGGACACCCTGCTACCGTACCTAATGTTTGCGATAAGGGAGGTGCCTCAGACTTCAACTGGGTTTTCCCCATTCGAACTGTTATATGGTCGCCACCCCCGCGGCATACTGGACATTGCCAAAGAAAGTTGGGAAGAACAGCCGAACCCAGGGAGAAACCTCATCGAGCATGTGCTGCAGATGAAAGACAGGATAGCCCAACTCACCCCCATAGTGCGGGAACACATGGAGAGGGCACAAGGGGCCCAACAAACATACTACAATCGCCAAGCGACGATCCGAAAATTCCAGGTGGGAGATCGGGTAATGGTGCTCGTACCCACAACGGAGGGCAAGCTCCTGGCCAGATGGCAGGGGCCATACAAGATAATAGAAGCCATTGGAGAGGTCCATTACAAGGTCCGACAGCCTGGACGCCGGAAGCTGGAACAAATCTATCATATAAACCTGTTGAAACCTTGGCAAGACAGAGAAGCTCATGTGGTCACTCTAGGGTCACTTCCTCCTGAGAGCAACCCGCCTGGCCAAGTGGGAATATCCCCAGAATTGACCCCTGACCAACGAACTGAGGTGATCAACAGGATCAAATGCAACCAGGACGTGTTCTC
Source organism: Mauremys reevesii (assembly GCF_016161935.1). NCBI lineage: Eukaryota > Metazoa > Chordata > Testudines > Geoemydidae > Mauremys > Mauremys reevesii. Next base: position 50,256,734 of record NC_052631.1, read on the forward strand.
AGAAAAGCCAGGCAGGACTACTGAGGTTCACCATCACATCCTCACAGAGCCTGGAGTGAAGGTGAATGTCAAGCCATACCAGATCCCAGAGGCAAAAAGAGAAGAGATCAAGACAGAAGTCAGGAAAATGTTGAAGTTAGGGGTCATTGAAGAGTCTCATAGCCAATGGTCAAGCCCAGTGGTCCTTGTACCTAAACCGGATGGCCGTATGAGGTTTTGCAATGACTTCCGGAAACTGAACTAGGTGTCCCAATTTGATGCATACCCTATACCCCGGATAGATGAGTTAATTGGCTGACTGGGGAAAGCACGATTTTTGTCCACCCTTGACCTGACTAAGGGTTATTGGCAAATTCCCTTGGCCAAGGCCGACAAAGAGAAGACGGCCTTTTCAACACCAGAGGGACTGTATCAATACACTGTCCTCCCTTTTGGTTTACATGGAGCTCCTGCAACTTTCCAATGGCTCATGGACAAACTGTTGCGTCCACATGGCAAGTATGCAGCCGCCTATCTTGATGACGTCATTATACATAGTCCAGATTGGGAGACGCACTTGGGGAAGGTGGAAGCAATCCTGGACACCTTGAGGAAGGCGGGGCTGACTGCAAATCCCTCCAAATGTGCAATTGGGCTAGCAGAAGCCAAATACCTTGGGTATATATTGGGGAGAGGCGTGGTGAAGCCCCAACTCAACAAGTTAGAGGCAATACAGTATTGGGCCCGACCAGTCCGGAAGAAACAGGTCAGAGCATTCCTGGGGCTGGTTGGGTACTACAGGCGGTTCATCCCGCACTTCGCCACCAGGGCACGCCCACTATCAGACCTAACAAAACCCGTGGCCCGGACATAGTAAGATGGTCTAGCGTGGCTAAGGAGGCTTTTGCAGATCTGCAGACTGCCCTCTGCACCGACCCAGTGCTGGTACTCCAGACTGGGAGAGAGAGTTTATCTTGCAAACGGATGCCTCTGAGGTTGGGTTGGGAGCGGTTCTTTCACAAATGGTTGGAGCAGAAGAACACCCAGTCCTGTTCCTCAGCAGGAAACTCCTGCCCAGGGAACGTAAATATGCCGTAGTAGAGAAGGAATGCCTGGCCGTAAAGTGGGCCGTAGAAAGCCTTCGCTACTACCTACTCGGACGGAGGTTTACCCTTGTCATGGACCATGCCCCTCTGAAGTGGATGCATGAAAACAAAGAGAAAACTGCGAGAGTGACAAGGTGGTTCCTGTCGCTACAACCCTTCCACTTCAGAGTACAACATAGGTCAGGAATCAAGCATGGCAACGCGGATGGCCTTTCAAGGGTACACTGTTTGCCGATCCAAGTAGCCCAACCCGGTAATGTTGAGCAGGGTGGGGGGGGATATGTGATAAACTCAGGACAGACAGCCGCAAGGGAGGGGTAGGAATCAGTCCCAGAGGGTTAAAAGGCCCTCCTCCTTATCAACTGGGAGGCAACTACAGGTCAATCAGGTTCAGCTGAGAAAGGGTTACCAAGGTAGCAATTAGAATCAGCTGAGGGGGAGCTACCTGAGGTTAATTAGGATCAGCTGATTCCAACTTAGGGCTGCCTGAGACCTTTTTAAACCCTTCCCTGGGAGGAAGGAGGGGGCAGAGCAGAGAGAGAAGGAGCCTTGCTGCCAGGAGTGTTGGAGCAGCAAGACAGCGAGCCTCATCAGGAGGAGAGGCAGTACTCTCTCCCACAAGGGAGTAAAAATACTCTAAAGAGGACTGGTGGAGATACGGGGAGCAGACTTCCCCTGTGTCCCAAGGGGGACCGCATTACCCAAGCCTGTCTCACCAGGGCTAAAAGCAGCAGAGGCTGGGGAGACTGAGAAGGTGTCTTGCCACAACTGGTAATCCCAAAAGCAAAATCTTCCAAAGGGTCAGTTTAGCACTTTATTTGGATAAAGGAATTTGCCAGAATCCGCTTAAGGTATTTAGCTTGGAGAATACTGTAGCTCCTTTCACTTTGGGGAGGAAGTCATCCAGTGTTGGGAGGATATTTTTCTCTCAGAATTGCTTCTTTAAGTCCTTTGAGACATACAGGTTCATATTTTTCCATGTTTCCCTTTATAACTGGTACCATTGGCACACTCCATGCAGTTGTCTCAGATTTTCTCGATTATCCCAATCCTCTCCCTTCTCTCTAACTCAGCTTCCACTTACCATGTAATGGAATAGGAATCTTGCAAGGTGTATGTACACTACATGGTTCAACATTGTCTCTTCAGGTTATTTGTACTGGATCTCCTTTCACCAAATATTCCATTGACTTCTTCCATCTTTCTCACTAGGCCCATCATGGCTGCCACGCTGCAGCTGAGAACGCTGTTGATTGTGGTCCTTTGAGCACATGCACTCAGAATGCAAAGCTTTTGTCTTTGTAAGTTGTTTCTGCGGTGAACTGGCCCATGCAGTTCAGAATACCTCCAGGGCAAGGTCAGGGGATTTCAGCTCTTGGAGGGATTATAGGTGACTGTGAATCCATTCTTAGATGACTGTAACTTCAGCTCCTGAGTCAATTTTAAAGTCAATAGTCTTGCTGTGAATATTTAGTTTCACTCTCCAGGCAGGTTCTGTGATTGTTTCTGGGATCTATGGCTCTTGCTTGTCTGTAACATGAATCAACTCTCTGCCTGCTTTGGTGTGGCAAACAGCTGCAAATCGTCCATATTTCAAGCATTTATTACACCGCATGCCTCTGGCTGGAGATGCACCATCTCTTGGAATAAGACTTTTCAACATCTTGTACGTGTAGGCTGGAATTGATCCCGCCTAGCCTGGAAGTTCTCTCCTTGCCTCAGAGGTTTTATGATAATGACTTTTAACACTTGAATGTCTGTTTATAGTTTTGAAGCTAGTTTTTCGAGTTTCTGTAGGTTTTGCTGTTTCACCAGTTCAGACTATTTTGCTATTTGAATAGCTGTGGCTAGGGTTAAGTTTCTCCAATTGTAGCTGCTGTGAAAAATATTTGTTAACACAGCAAACAGCGTGTCTTTGGTATGTTCATGTTTTGCATTCCCCAAAATCAGTTTCCTGCCACCTAGAGCTCTTTACTACACAGCTACCATCTCTCAGTTCCAAAGACACACAGGCTTCTCGGCATCACTATGGGCCCATCCCCGTGTGCTCCCATTGCCCTGCACTCTCCACAGCCTTGGCTTCATCTCTGTTGTTAACGCTGTGGGGTGTTTTGGGGCATAGTTTGAGTGAGACACCGGCAGAAAAGTATCTTTATAGAGAAACAGTGAGGGGGACATTCTCTCCTACATCACAATCTGCCTGGCCCAGGACAGCGGGGAGGGGCATCTACAGTACAGCTCCTGATTCTGTGCACTGATCTGTGTCAGCCCCTCCCCTGATGCAAGTTAGAGTAGCCCCTAGGTTTCTCTAACACCGGCATATGATGGTCCTCCAGAGAGCCTGTGCAAGTTGAGGATTAGGAGAGTCTGGCTGTGCTCTAACCCCACCCCTGACACATTCTTAACACTGGTGTAGGCAGATGGCACAGGAACCAGGGGCACTGGCTTTATACCAGCTGAGAACTCACACGAGCTGGGAATTCCCACCTGGCCAGCTAAAGCTGGATTCAGCTAACTTGGGATGGGGTGTGGAGAGCTGTTGTCCTGAGAGTGATTCCTTAGTGCTGTTGGATTGTATATGGTGAGTGGTGAGCAGGATTATCCCAGCTGCAACAACACCCCTGCCTCAGCAGTGAGTAACAGAGACTGTAGCTGGAGAGAGAGTCCTACAGAGAGAGATGCAGGGACGGGGAGAGATCATCCCTTCACTTGATAAGGAATTTGTGTCCCCAACTTCGTGGGTTTCCCCAACAATGCGATCACTGAGATAGAAAAGTAGGAGCTGCCAGATTGAAATTTCAGTTATAGGCTCCAATTTCCCACGAGCAGATAACTTAGTGCTGGACAAATACAGCCAAACCTTAGTCCCTATTTAGTACAGTGTCAGTCGGGCGTCCAGGCCAAGGGAATTATTTTCATATTTCCCTGCAGGTCATCGCAAAGTACCTGCCTTTGTAGTACCTGATGCTCTTCTGCTTCACCATGCTGGATGGGCTGTTGGAGACGGGTGAGTGTACTGGCAATCAGACGGGCGTCCTGAAAATGGTGCTAAGAGATCGAGGCACAGAGGGACCAGGCTCCACCCTGACAGTTCATTCTTTCCATCCTGCCCAATGTCCAGAATTGTTACTGTGCCATCCCTGGGGTGGAGAGAAGATGCCACTGCTCATCCTCACTAATAGTTGGGGATCCATTTCTTCCCCAGCCTGCAGAGTGCTTATCGGACACAGCTCTGTGATTATTTACAGGCACCTGATGCCTTGAGTCTAGCTTGCCCTGCTCACTCCCTGCAAAATGTGCCCCACCGCCTGTATCAAGAGGCAACAGTGCAAGTGTCTCTCCCTCCACTTTCGGAAGCCCCGATGCAGCCATGGAACGTAAGTGGCAGGCACCAGATAAATAGGGCAATAGGGAGACTCCAAACCAAACTGAACTGCAGTTTCTTGGGAGAAAAATTTGTTTTGATTATTAAACCTTCATCGCACTGTCCATTGCTGTGCTGTGGGACTCTTACCTTGAAGGATCCTGACATCTCCAGTGCTGTGCCTGTTCTGGGAGCACGAGTATGCAAGTGTGAGTGTGACACCCACACCCACACTTCTTTTGAGCTTAGCTATCAGTATAATAAACATGCAGCTTTCTGCCAAACTCTGGTGGGTCATTAGTCCTCCCTAAGCTTACTAGCTGGCCCAATTTCGGGTAACACCTACCCATAGCCGTCTTTGTGCCTGACTGTTGCTAAACGGGGCAAGAATTTGCTTTACGTTGACAAAAGCAGATTGTTTCCATTTGCTGATTCTCAGAAATTACTGACCCCTTTTGGGTCAAATGTCACAGAAAAACTTCCCCTGGACAAAAACCTGGCCCAAGACACCCAGGCTAGAGGGGAGAGCATTCAAAAGTTCTGATCCCCTGTGATTGCTAGCAATCAGTTCAGGGTATTCCATCAGACAGTTTTACAATGCAATCACTGTCTCCCTGTCTCTTGTTCTTCCGTCTTCCCCCTCTCGTGGGACTGAACACTGCTCCCGTTGCAGGGACAAAGTGTTGCTGTGTCTGGACCATGCTCACAGAACTGAAGAGGCCAAAGAGACAATCCAGTGTAAATTGTGCTCTTTGCCTTGGACATTAATGGCTGGGCCCTGGGTTTGGCACATTGGCCAGCCACAGGACAACACAGACATAGTATTAATAGGGAACAGACACACACATCGCCATCCATCCCCCACAATGGAGGGCTCCAGTTCCCCCGCCCCTTAGTGTTGATTGGTGCCACTTTACAGAATGTGCTTATTGTTACCATGAGGCTCCTATACCTGCACACTACCTCCACCCCACCACCAACTAATTCACTCAATTACACAACACCCCCAATCAGAGTGGGGCCTCACACACACACACACACACACAAAATCTGGATCCAGACTGGGAACCCTTCCCTCCCCCCCAGAGGCCATGATACTAACATGGGACCACTGGGAAATCCAGGTGACGATATCAGTTTATATCCCAAAGCCAACCCACCATGTTGGGTGTGAATGGATATTGCCGAGTCAACAGGTACCAGGCCAGATCTTACTCCCCAGTATCCACTGGGACACTGTCTCTCTCTCTCTCTTTCCCGTGAGGGTGTGTGGAGGAGGAGGTGCAGCATGATTCCAGTGTTAAGAATGGGAGAACAGTCACTGAGAGGTTAAGGCCAACATTTTCAAAGAGTTCAGTATCCATAACAGGGACCAAAGCGCTATTCCTATCAACACTTCAAAAAGCACCCAGTGCAGTGGTCCCCAACCTTTTTGTGGCCAGTAGCACATTCATGTTTTCAGAAGAGTGTGGTGGGCGCCAACAATTACTCACATACAGGGCCGGCTCTAGGCAACAGTGGAGCAAGCACGTGCCTGGGGCAGCACATGTTATGGAGCAGCATTCCGTCCATTCTGCAGAGTCAGGGCATTATTTTTTTGGGGGGGGGGGGGGTTTGGCGCCAGTTCTGGGCAGTGCAGAGAGAAGCTGGAGAGAAGCTGGGAGGACAGAGAACACTGGCACCTGCAGCCCCGGAGTTCTCTGTCCCTGGCAGGTGCAGGGCCGTGGCTTCTCTCCAGATTAAGCTGCGGCCCCGCACCTGCCAAGGACAGAGAACACCGGCACCCGCAGTCTGAATTGCTAGGTTACCCCAGCGTTGGTGGCAAGCGCGGGGCTGTGGCTTCTCTCCCCTGCTGGGCACTAGGCGGGTGCACATAAATGCCCCGGCGGGTGCCATGGCGCCCGTGGGCACCGCGTTGGGGATCACTGACCTAGTGTGATGAGATCTCTTGAAAGATAGAGACACAAGTGTCACAATGGGAGCTGTTGGGAGCTGAATGTGTTTGAAAATCGGGCCCCACTTGTGGGTGTGGCAAATCAGGCTCTGAGCTCTTTTGAAAATCTTGCCCAAGGTCATACAGGAAGTTTGTGGCAGAGCTGGGAGTTTAGCCCAGATTTCTTAAGTGCCTTAACCACAAGATCATTCTTCTGTTTTGAGGTCTTTTGTTATGGACAAAAAAAGAGAAGTAGGAGTGACATATGTAAAAATGTATGATTATACATCTTGTACCTGATTCTCCTTTCCCTTTACACTGCTGAAAGTCTGTTCCAGGGAGTTACTCCTAATCTCCATCAGTATAAGTAGGAGATTCAGATCCGCTGTCTTCATGTTCTTAGTGATACATTACTTCCTGAAATAAAATTATAATGAAAGAATAAAGAGCAGACTTGTGTGCTCAGTGGACTCTACTACAGTCCTGAATAGATTATCACAGCACAAAAAATAAGCCTTGGAGCTCTGGAATTCCTCAAGCAGTGCCAAACTATGCCCTCATGACGAAAAACTATCAGCAGAATTATTCAGATCTTCAATTCCCTCTCCACTCACTCCCCACCATGCCCATCTCTCTCTCCAAAGCTAAACTCCACCCAAACTTACTGATTCTAGCACCCACAGCAGCATCTCCACCAAGATGCCAAGTCCCGGAAAGGATCTCAATAGCTCCTCTTACTTTATTTACCATCCTAGAAGAAATCTCTTCAGTATTTGGGGCTAAGTCACCACTCATCCTGTGAACAGGCTGAAGGCTAGTCTACACTAGAAGTGCTACAGTGGCACAGCCGTACCAATGCAGCTGTGCTGCTGTAGCGTGCAGGGGTGGCAGGTTTGTAGAAATTTTGGTGGTACCCAGAACCTGCCCCTGCCCAAACTCCGCTCCCCCTCCCCCAAGGCTCTGGGAGGGAGTTTGGGTGAGGGAGGAGGTCTGGGGTGCAGGCCCTAGGCTGGGGCAGGGGATTGGGGTGCAGGCTCTGGGAGGGAGTTTGGGGATGGGAGGGGTGCAGAGGGATGGGGTGCAGGGGTGAGGGCTGTGGCTGCAGATGAGGGGTTTGGAGTGTGGGAGAGGATCAGGGTGAGAGTAGGGGTGAGGGCTCTGTTGGGCTGGGAATGGGAGGTTTGAGGTGTGGGAGGGGCTCAGGGCGAGAGTAGGAATGTGGGGGGTGAGGGCTCTGGCTGGGGCTGGGGATAAGGTGTTCAGGGTGCTGGAAGGGCTCAGGGCTACGGCAGAAGGTTGAGGGTGCAGTGAGGGGGTGAAAGCTCAGACTGGGGGTGTGGGCTCTGGGGTGGGGCAGGGCTGGGGATGAGTTTGGGGTGCAGGCAGGCTGCTCCGGGACAGGGGCCAGAGAGGAGGACTCCCCACAGCCCTTTCCCTGCCGGCAGCAGCAAGCTTTGGGGGAGGAGCTCCCCTTTCCTGCCCCCCCAGTAGCACACTCACCCCCACCACTGTCACTGCATGTGCTCCTAGGGCCCCTCTCAGGTCCAGGAATCTCCTTCGCCTCCCCCGTGGTGGGTGCTGGGGGGCGCTGCGTGCGCCTCTTCCCCTGCTGTTGCCCCTGACTGTAGCCTCATTGGGGGTGAGGGATGGGGCTGCCTCCTTGCCCAGCATAGGGCAGGAGCAGTGACTGTGGGCAGGGGGACCCCCTGTGCTGCTGCAGGGTCCCATTGGAAAATGAAAGGGTCTGAGGGGGAAGGGCAGGCTCTCAGTCAGTCTGCCCTGGCAATGAAATGGGGGCACTAGGACCCTGCGGCAGCAGTTGCTGCAGGGAGGAAGCATGGAGCTGCTCTGCTCCGGGCTGGGAAGTGTGGGGGGAAGCAAGTCGGGGCCTAGGGACACTTGGGGGAGGCGCGGGGGGCAGCAGGTGGGGCAGGGAGGGGGGAGATCACCTGGGTTATAAATATCTCTGTGCCAGCCAGCGGCTTGTTTTTCCCCCCCTTTTTCTCCACCACTTTCTGCGCCCCTCGGCTTTGTGTGCCTGAGGCAAGTGCCTCACTCGCCTCGCCCTTGTTACGGCACTGGTCTACAGCCAAGCTCTAAGATACAACCGCATTTGCTCCAATCCCTCAGACAGAGACAAACACCGGGAGATCTCTATCGAGCATTCTTACAACTACAATACCCACCTGCTGAAGTGAAGAAACAGATTGACAGAGCCAGAAGAGTACCCAGAAGTCACCTACTACAAGACAAGCCCAACAACAAAAATAACAGAATGCCACTAGCTGGTACCTTCAGCCCCCAACTAAAACCTCTCCAGCCAGGGGCGGCTTTAGAGCCCAGCGGGGCAAGCACCCGCCTGGGGCAGCCATTTCCCAGGGGGGCGGCAGGCTGGGCCGGTGGACCTGCCGCAGTCATGCCTGCGGGAGGTCCACCGGAGCCCCGGGAAGGACCGGACCTGCCGCAGGCATGACTGCGGACGGTTCGCTGGTCCCGCGGCTCGGCTGGACCTCCCGCAGGCATGACTGCGGCAGCTCAACCGGAGCCGCCGGACCAGCGAACCGTCCGCGGCTGCGGGAGGTCCAGCTGAGCCGTGCGACCAGCGGAACCTCCGCAGTCATGCCCGCGGCAGGTCCGCTGCTCCCGCGGCTCGGGGGCGCCTCCCGGGCATGATTGCTTGGGGCGGCCAAATTTGTAGAGCCGCCCCTGTCTCCAGCACATCATCAAGGATCTACAATCTATCCTGAAATATGATCCCTCACTCTCACAGATCTTGGGAGACAGGCCAGTCCTCGCTTACAGACAGCCCCCCAACCTGAAGCAAATACTCACCAGTAACCACACACCACCAGGGCTCTCAAAACAAAAAAAACCCACAAGCAAACAACAACAAAAGCCGTATTTGCGATCGGCGGCAGCTCTACTGCCGCTTCTTCTACAGCAGCAATTTGGCGGCAGGTCCTTCGCATGTGCCACCCCTCTCTTCACTGGCCACCCCAGGCACCTGCTTGCTACGCTGGTGCCTGGAGCCGGCCCTGCACACCACAGAACAAAAACATTAATCCAGGAACCTATCCTTGCAACAAAGCCCGATGCCAACTCTGTCCACATGTCTATTCAAGTGATACCATCATAGGATCTAATCACATCAGCCATGCCATCAGGGGCTCGTACACCCGCACATCTACCAATGTGATATATGCCATCATGTGACAGCAATGCCCCTCTGCCATGTACATTGGACAAACTGGGCAGTCTCTACACAAAAGAATAAATGGACACAAATCTGACATCAGGAATCATAACGTTCAAAAACCAGTAGGAGAACATTTCAACCTCTCTGGCCATTCAGTAATAGATTTAAAGGTGGCAATTTTGCAACAACAACAAAAAAAGACTCCAATGAGAAACTGCTAAACTTGAATTGATATGAAAACTAGATACTATCAATTTAGGCTTAAATAGAGACTGGGAATGGCTAAGCCATTACACACATTGAATCTATTTCCCCCATATTAAGTATCCTCATACCTTCTTGTCAAACTGTCTTAAATGGGCCATCTTGATTATCACTACAAAAGTTTTTTTTCTCCTGCTGACAACAGTTCATCTTAATTAATTAGCCTCTTAGAGTTGGTTGGGTAACTCCCACCTTTTCATGGCCTCTGTATGTATTGTGACAAAGTTCCTCCTCTACCTTGGTGGGTCCTGTGCTTATTGGTGGATTTGCTCGCCTCACAGATTCACCATGTGGGTCGGGAAACAACCCAGAGACCTTCCCCTCTGGTAGAAGCCACAGTCCAGGTGAATTCCTCCTGTGTCTGATCAGGAGTTGGGAGGTTTGGGGGGAACCCGGGCCCACCTTCTACTCTCGGTTCCAGCCCAGGGCCCTGTGGACTACAGCTTTCTAGAGTGCCTCCTGGTACAGCTGCACGACAGCTACAACTCCCTGGACTACTTCCCCATGGCCTCCTCCCAACACCTTCTTTATCCTCACCACAGGACCTTTCTCCTGGTGCCTGATAATGCTTCCACTCCTCAGTCTTCCAGCAATAGGTCTTCTCACGCTCAGGTCCTCGTGCTCCCAGCTCCTCGCATGCACACCACAAACTGAAGTGAGCCTTGATCAGCTAGCCTGTCCTAATTGATTCTAGCAGTTTCTTAATTGGCTCCAGGTGTCCTAATTATCCTGCATGTTTTAAGTGGTTCTAGCAGGTTCCTGATTACTCTAGTGCAGTCCCTGCTCTGGTCACTCAGGGAACAGAAAACTACTCATCCAGTGACCAGTATATTTGCCCTCTACCAGACTCCTGTATTGACGCCTTTGAGGAGCAGTGGGCGCTGTCCAGGGTTCTCTGCTCGGTGTCCCCATCAGGTTCCCTTCGTTTAGCCCTGTGACCTCACTCCCGATCCTGTCTTTTTCATTTGTTGTCCCACGTACTTGGTTGGTATCACAGACCTGTGGATCCTCCCCTTAGGCTGGGGGGAGGTCCTTTAGCAGTGGGCGGGCAAAGCCTGCCCACTTCCTGGATACCAACAGGACCAGACTGCTGTACCCCACTGATCTGGGTCTATCACACTGTTGCTGTCCCTAGGCCTAAGTGAACCAAAGTTGTGACTGTAGGCCTGAGTGAACCAAAGTTCTTCCATGCTGTGAACTTTAACCAGCCTAAGATGCTAATAAACAGCAAGCAAAATGTGTAACTGTCAGCTTTCTTAGCTTGCAGCTGCAGTATAGCTCGAAACAGCAAAAAGCGGCAGTAAGACGAGGGAGAAGGGGGAGGAAAGTCTGCATGCGTCTGTGCTGTGGAGGCCATAGATAAACATGCGAATGAGAACAGTTCTAACAAGCTACATTATAGTGTTAAATGTAACTGTTGCAAGGGGGAGGGAGAAAGGGGGGAAAACAAGGGGGGTATAAATGCTGGGACCCCGCCTGCGTGCGGGTGTGCAGGATTTGAGATTGTAATTTCTCCCTTGCACCTTTTTTTGAGCTCAAATAAACTTGGTTTGCTTCTCCACCCTGGTGTGTTAATTAGTGCGACGCACACCGGGCACCGCACCCCGCTGTTGCTCCTCCTCGGGCCCTTTGGGCCGGCAACAACAGTATATATATCTCCTCACTATATGTTCCATTCTATTGGGCTGTAGCCCACGAAAGCTCATGCTTTAATAAATTTGTTAGTCTCTAAGGTGCCACAAGTACTCCTGTCTTTTTGTAAATAATTATTGTGTGACCAAAATATTGTCTGACCCCCCCCCATAAATTCCCACAACTGTGAACATTTAAATTGATAAAAACTGTGCAACTGTGAATGTTTAAATAGATAAATATAAAAAATACTTTAAAATAAATATTAATTTTATGTGTCAGAATTATATATTAAATAAAATGAATTCTGCCCAAGCCTAAATATCACTCCTTAGACACACAGTTCTGCAAGCTCATCAGGACAGGGGGATGGATTCTGATGTCCATCTGAAGCCCCAGTGACCCTCCACACCAGCACAGGGGGCTGATTGCAGGACCCAGGACCGGCTCTAGGCACCAGCTAAGGAAGCAGGTGCCTGGGGCGGCAAATCTGAAGGGGCGGCACTCTGTCCATTCTTGGGGTAGCACTCCAACTTTCCTCCCCACTTCTTCAGCGACAGTTCAGCAGCAGCTTTTTCATTTTTCCTTCTTCGGCGGCAGTTCGGCAGCAGCTTTTTTTTTTTTTTTTCCTTTGCTTCATTGCTTGGGGTGGCCAAAAAGGTAGAGCCGGCCCTGGCAGGACCAGAGCCCCAGTGGGGTACACTTTTCACCAAAGCCTCCAGGGCAGCGATGTTGGCTATTTCCAATTCAGCAAACAGAGTGAGTCTGTTCCAGGAAGGGAAACACCCCCTTGCTGCTGCAGGCAAGGCATAATGTGAACTCAGGCAATCTAAACTTATCCTGTTACTCTGCCCAGAGGGAGCCATGGCTGCAGTGAACCCCGTGGAAAGTCTCCAGGAGGAAGCTACATGTCCCGTATGTCTGGAGCATTTCACAGAACCTGTCACTCTGGAGTGTGGGCACAATTTCTGCAGAGTCTGCATCAGCCAGTGCTGGGAATGATCCGATACAGCCATCTCCTGCCCTCAGTGCAGAGAAACTGTGCAATAGAGAAACCTCAGGCCGAACAGGCAGCTGGCAAATGTCCTAGAAATAGCCAAAGGGCTGAGTTTACAGGCAGCAAAAGGAGCAGGAGAGGATGGGGTGTCTGAGAGACACCAGGAGGCTCTGAAACTGTTCTGTGAAGAGGATCAAACCCCCATCTGTGTGGTGTGTGACAGATCCCAGGCTCACCGTGCTCACAGGATGGTTCCCATACAGGAGGCTGCCCAGGAGTACAAGGTAGGGAATTGCTGTCAAGTTTAATGGGTAATAACTTTGGATTTTAATTACAGGCTAATTTCATTGAAAGTTACCTGTCACAGGTGTGATGCATCATTCAGCTCCGTAAAGCCTTCATTGTATGGGTGATGTTATAATAAGTAAATGATCTGCTAGCATGACAAAAAAGGCAAAAAATGAAGTCTTTAAAGATATCAGATGTGGAGATTTTTTCTCTAAGATTCTCAATCCTTTTCAAAACTACCTTCCACTGTTAATTGTAGCTGTTAATTGATCAGTGAGGTTTAAATCACAAGAGCTGCAGGTCAGTCTATGTGGGTGTGTTACCTTCAGACTGGAAAAGGGAAGGTACAAGCTATTGTTACAGATTTGTTTCATAGAATTTATTATTATCTTTATTTGCATCACAGTCATCCTAATAGACCACAAATGAGATCTGGGCCCTGCACAAAACATTGTGAGGGACAATCCCTGCCCCGAGCAGTTTACAGTCTAAATAAGAGAGACAAACAAAGGGTGGTAAGGGAAACTGAGGCACGGAGCGGCAGTGAGTTCACCCAGCATGTCAGTGACTGAGCTTGGCATAGAACCCAGTTCTCTCCTGTGCCACTCCAGGGCCCAAACCACTAGGTCGTGCTTCCACCTCAGTGTCAGCCCCCTTGAAGAAGTTTGTCCATTAGGAGGGAAAGACTCCTCGATAAAGGTCCCAGGCCCAGCAGAGAGATGAGGTTTCTCACACGGATTCTGAATTCCTGTGTTGCTCCATCAGGGGTTAAACTCCGATGCCGGCCTGCACTAGGGGAAATCACTGTGCTAGACACTGTGTGGACCCCAAAACCCTTGTGTCCACTCACAAAAGGGCTCCAGACAGCGCAAGACTGTGTCAAACGCAGGGGGATTAGACTGGATTGTAGCAAATAACTGCTGGGTGGTGCTGACCTGTGTCAATCTGAACTGTTCTAGTGTGTATGTGGGCAAGGACCAGCCAAAGTGGTTCCATTAGCCCCACCAGGCAGACTTTTGAAATCTCCCAGAATCCACTGCTTCTGGGATCTTTACCAGCGAATGGGACAGTGAGGTACCTACCCAGAGGGCATTGCTACTGAAAAGGTTTAGGACAGCACTAGGGCAATCCCAGCTGTTCTTTATACAAATCTGCATTTCTAATTATGGTGGCCACAGATACATCCCCCGAATATGGGACATCTGCACACCTGCCTGCATGGACCCACCCCGCCTTTGTCATTCTGCATGGAGGTGCCCCCCACCCGGTGTCCTTCATGTATCCTCAGTCTCCTCCCAGGGCCGGATTTCCCACTAGCACAGTAGGCATGTGCCTAGGGCAGGGGTCGGCAACCTTTCAGAAGTGGCGTGCTGAGTCTTCATTTATTCACTCTAATTTAAGGGTTTGCATGCCAGTAATACATTTTTAGAAGGTCTCTCTATAAGTCTATACTATATAACTAAACTATTGTATATAAAGTAAACAAGGTTTTTAAAATGTTTAAGAAGCTTCATTTAAAATTAAATTAAAATGCAGATCTTATCAGTTTAGTGCAGTGGTTCTTAACCTGGGGTGCACGCACCCCCTGGGGGTGTGAGATGCCCTTTCTGGGGGTGCGAGATGACCCTGCCAGCAGGTAGGGAATCTTGGGGGACAACTACTGCACAGGTGGGGTACAAAATAATCTTTATTAAGAAAAATGCAAAAACAGGGAAAATTCAATAGTGAGGGGTATGGGGTTTGTTAAGGTAGACAATTGGGGAGGGGTTTCTCTTAGTAAATAGTATAGGGGGTTTCAATAGTGGGGTACAATACAGTGGGGTACAATACAGTTGGTAACCAATTAACACTGAAGTATAAATGTAACAGGTAGCTAACAATTTTTATGTAAAGGGTGTGTCACAGCAGCATATAACCAACTAACAGTTAAGGGTAAAATGTGTTAAATAACCAGAGAAAAAGGGTAACCAATGGGGTTTTATGATAGATTTTAGCAATACAATTGAGGTTTGGCAGCAGTAGGAGCGGGGTGAATCCGTGGGGAAAGGGATTAAAAAGAGAGAGAGAGATAGGGGAAGAGAAGCACGTGGTGAAGCGGAGACCAAAGGCAGAGGCACTGCGGAGGGAGATTTAAACTCAGGGAGACGCAGAGAGCAGACAGGCTGCAAGTTTAAGCAGCAAAGAGAGAGAGAGAGACTGCAACAAGTCAGGGAGACACAGAGAACAGACAGGCTGTAACAAGTGACTGGGGAAGCCCGGGGTGGAGGCACGGGGAGAACAGGGGAAACACAATTATACAGAATACAGCAAGGTCTTTATCTATGATCTAACTTAACCAAGACTACACAAATTAGCAAGTAACAAAACACAATACAACAATTTTTAAGCCTAACTTACAGAGTACAATGCAAACAATTTTCTAAACCTAACTTAACCACAGCTATGCAAAATGAAATTACAATTTACCTAGACTAAAGGCTAAACCTAACCTAATGGGTGCACCTTATACTAGGGGTAGTTCCAGAGGGCAGAGTGGTGTGTGCCCAGGATACAGCTCCAAGGGGGGGGGGGGTTAAGGTGGTGGCTGCAGCAGTGGGACAACTGCAAGTAGGCTGCCCAGGATAGAGTCCAGGAAGGCACAGCTTAGCAGCGGCACAGGGTTATTTCTAGCAGCAAAGGCACTGCGGAGCTAGAAGCAGAGCAGTTACAGAACACAGACCACGGAGTTAGCTTGGGTCTGTCTGCTGGAGAAACAAGGCCAGCAGCTAGGACAGGGGGAGTTTGCAAGAGGGAGTTCTTACCAATCCCCAGGACAGCAGCAAGCACAGAGACAGGAACAGCAGTAGCATCGGAGGATGGAGAGAGGACTCGATTCGCTTACAGTAATCAGGAGATCTCCAGGCAAAATGCGTTGTTCGTGGGAGGGGAGTTTAAAAACGGGGGTACTCTCAAAAACAAACAAGAGCGGGGAGAGGGCCCCCCAAAGACCCCTAGCTGATCAGACCAGGTGGCAAAGCAAGGACCTTCTCCAGGGGTCTGATCAGAAAATGTCTGGTTTTAAAGGCAAACTCAGGCAGTTTCCCGCCAGTAACTCTGATTGGTTCCTTTTCATACAGGGGAGGAGAGAAGGCAGGGAAAAACTGCAGGTAAGCACAGAACATGTCTGGGCAAGTTCTGAGTCACAGGTATGACTCATATGCTTAACTATTTGGCCACTTTAGGTCTTGCATTCCTGGGCAGAGCACCCTACACCGAGCCGGGTCTGAACAAAGAAGAAGCCCCCCTCTCTGAGCAGAGCAATGGCTCCAGTCAGTCTGCACAAGCCATTCCCATGTGCAGGGCCAGGCTGTGACTTTGGTAGCAAGCAGTTCAATGGCCGGGGGCGGGGCGGCCACTTAGCACAAACAGAAAGGAGGGCGGGGGGGAAAGGAATCCAGCAGGGGGACAGCTGTAACAGACATGAGACACGCGAGATTTTTTTTAGAAGGTGTAACAGGGTGACCCCCTGCTCCTGCCCTGAGGGGTTTAAAAGTGGCGTGGCAGGGCTTGAGAGCGGCGGTTCTCAAGACTGGGCTAATGGAGGAAGTGGCTGCGGGTGAGGCCACGCCCCAAACTGAACCACAGCTGGCCCTTATAAAAGGCCAGGGAGCCAAAGGCAAACAGTCTCTCTCTGCCTTCAGAGAGAGATGGGCCTGGCTGCTTAGGACCTGAGAGTAGTACCTAGCGTGAAGCAGGGCTGGGGAAAGGCTGAGGAGCTCTAGCCAGGAAAGCCCCAGGCTGCGGCCTAGCACAAGGCCAACGGGTACTGGGGGTTGCAGAGGGCAGCCCAGGGGTAGGCCAAAGCAGCAGGTCCAAACCCAACCCTGCCAATGATGAATAGGCTGATACTGCAGTCTGCCCCAGAGTGTGGGGCTAGACAATGACTGACAGTAGCCACATACTGAGGCAAGGTAGGGATAGAGGGTGGGGGTTCCCTGAGACAAAAGGGGAAGCCCAGAGCGAAAAGGGGTTACTGCCAGGGGGCGGCACCCTGGAGAAAAGGGGCACTGGGTCCAGGAAGGGACCCGGGGGCCTGAGAACAGGTGGATCACCAGCCTGCAGAGGGCGCTCTGGTGCTGAACAAAGCTAATTCCCAGAGTAACCAGCAGGAGGCGCCGCAGGGGTGAGTCAACCCGTTTACAGAAGGTAAATCATCGAAAACACAAATTAAGCACAGGCACATAAGTACAACCACCGCTGCCAGCCTGGGGTTCGCAATCAGGTGGGGCAAGCAATCATTTCAAAAAGTGAGAGGGCTAAGCCTTAAGCTGTGGGAAGCAAGGAGTGGGTGGGCTAGGGAGTGGAGAGGAGCTAGTGGGCAGGGCATGTTTGCTGTACTGCCCAGGTAGGTTGGAGACTGTGGGGATCATTCGACACATTATCCCCAGCCCAGGTGACGTGACAGCCAGTGGTGGATTTAGAGTTAGTGGGGCCCCCTGGCCCTGTGCTCAGCTTCATTTTTGGAGTCCCTCTTTGGGACCCGGCCAAGAAAAAGAACATTCTCATCTCCGCTCGCCCCTGTTTTTCATTCTTTTTTTCTTCATCCTCCTCCTATAAGTAATAGCAAGTATATGAAAATAAAGTGAGGTACCTTGATTGTTCTTGTAGTCTAACTTATTTTCCCACAGATGACTTGAAAATCATGGAGGGTGTATACGGACCACTTAGTGATCTTTCCAAATATTGTAAAAAAAAACGTTGGGGGTGTGGGGTCTGGCCAGGAGCTAGGGTGAGGGAGGGGGCTCAGGGTTGGGGCAGGAGGTTGGGGTGTGGAGCACTTCCCTGGGGCAGCTCCTGTTTGGTGCAAGGGGTGCAGGTGGGAATGGGGGGGGACGGTGCAGAAGCTCCCATTTGGTGCTCAGGATGGGGGTGGGGATGTGGAGGGGTTCAGGAGTCAGGGCAGGGGGCTGGGTGTGTGTGAGGAGGTGCAGGGGGCTGGGGGGTGTGAGGAGGTGCAGTGGGCAGGGCAGGGGATGGGTGTGGGGGGGGTGCAGGGGTCAGGGCAGGGGATGGGTGTGTGTGGCGGTGCAGGGGTCAGGGTGGGCAGAGGGCTGTGGGTGTGGGCTGAGGTCGTGGGGGTGCTCTCTGCAGGGGGCTGGAGGGAGTATGCCCCGATTCCAGCCCCTTCCCCAAGGCTCTGCCCCCGCCTCTTCTCCTCCTTCTCCTCCCTGGAGCGGCGAGCGCGCTGCACTTCCACTCTTTCCCCCTCCTTCCTGCCGGCAAGCAGCTGATCGGCAGCTGGTGGGGAGGGAATGTAGCACACTGCGGGAAGAGGCAGGGGAGGAGCTTGGCTGCAGGCAGAGCCTGCCTGCTGTAGCAGGAGCCGGCAGCACTAAGCGTCTGCCCCAACAGGGTTGGTGGGCGGAGAAAAGCAGGCCTGCACGGGTTCCCTTTGGACCATGGGCCTGGCCCCATAGTAAATCTGGTACTGCCGGTGTGGGGTTCCATCCGCCAACTCCTGCCAGCCGGCAGTGGGCTGACTGGGGCCAGGACCCAGCGTGTCAGTAAAAATCAGTTCGACATGCCTGCCGCAGGTTGCCGACCCCTGGCCTAGGGGCACCAGCATTCTAGGTGCATCTAAAACATCAAATGTTGCCGATCCCAGGTCCCAGCAGGGGGCAGGGCCAGCTGAGCGGGAGACGGCCCCACGCAGCCCTGCTGGAGGGCTCCTCACTCAGCCCAGCAGACACAGTCACCTCCCAGCAGGGCTGGTGAGTGGGGGCAGGGCACAGGGCAGTGGGTGTCTGGGAGGGTTTGTGGCGGGGCTCTGGGCAGTGAATGGATGGGTGGTGATAGGCAGTTGGGGGTGCTGGGCAGGGGGGGTCTGTGTGGGGCAATGGGAAGTTTTGGGGGGGGTTGTGCAAGGGGCGCTGGGCAGTGGGGTGCCTAAACATTAAAAGTGGTGGTACCCCTACTTCCTGCGGGGCTTAGGAGCTCCGAGCTGCTGCGGGCAGTGGGGTTACTCCGCAGCTCCCGGCCGCCGCGGGCAGCAGGGGACCTGGAGCTCCAAGTCCCTGCAGGCAGAAGGAGGGAGCTCGGAGCCGAGGACCCTTCAACTGCTCAGCCACCGGGGGCAATGTGCGGACCCCACCAGGGGCACGCAAGCTGTAAGTCCAGCACTGTTTCCTCCTCTCTCTCATTTTTACCGGACAAAGCCACATCCAGCGCTGGGTCCTTACCGGATAGGGACAGTGCTCCACAACACTGGGACTCAGAGTAGCAGCCGTGTTAGTCTGTATCCGCAAAAAAACCAGGAGTACTTGTGGCACCTTAAAGACTAACAAATTTATTTAAGCATGAGCTTTCGTGAGCTACAGCTCACTTCTTCGGATGCATAGAATGGAACACACAGACAGGGGATATTTATACATACAGAAAACCATTGGGAATGGTTGGGTCATTACACCAATTGAATCTATTTCCCTATGTTAAGTTCTCCTCACACCTTCTATGGGCCATCTTAATTATCACTTCAAAAAGTTTTTTTCCTCCTGCTAAGGATAGCTCATCTCAATTGATTAGACTCTGCCTGTTGGTATGCATACTTCCACCTTTTCATGTTTTCTGTATGTATAAATATCCCCTGTCTGTGTGTTCCATTCTATGCATCCGAAGAAGTGAGCTGTAGCTCACGAAAGCTCATGCTTAAATAAATTTGTTAGACTTTAAGGTGCCACAAGTACTCCTGTTTTTTTAACACTGGGACTGCGCAGCTTCAAACCAGATGAATGGCCTTCCATGTCTCATGGGGTTTGCCCTGGTGTTTAGATCAGCTCTGTCCAACCAGTGCAGTCCCCAGGGCTTCAGGGCTGAACTCCCAGCCCGTATTTAAACCCTCGTGGCTTTTGGAATTTGTATCACTTTGTTCATTTAACCTTCTCAAATACAGGTTCATTGATTCACCCCCATGTGACTCCAGAGTCCTGTTATGCACTACACTACTAATCAGTTCATAAATATAAATAAAGCTTGGTTACAAATGAGATCTCTCTCTAATTACAAAAACAAAACAACAACAACAAAAACTGAACCTGAATTGCTAACAAGTCTCAATAAGACACACTCCCAGTCTGCATTGATAAGGTTTCATCTTCTTGGTGGTCCTGATGTCACAAAGTGATTAGAACCAACCAATCTGGGCATTTGGTTGGAAAAACATTCAGCTCTAGACCCTTCTTAACCCTCTAAATAAAACCTCCCAAATCATTTCTGTTTCTTCAGCAAAAAATCCAGGCCCATTTGAAGATTCTGAGGGGAAAAGAAAGAAAAGCAGCTGGGATTTAAAGTGACTGGAGAGTCCCACCCTTCACTCCTGGCCCTCCGGACCTTTTCATCGGGCTTCTGCCCCATGGACCCAACCGCCCTTTCACTGTGAGCCAGCTGCACGATTTGCAGCCAGTTCGGTTCTAGACCCCGCCAAGGAAACATCTGTACACGCTTGTGCTCCACACCCTTCACTTTCTAACCCTCGCGTCCCACCCCAACACAAAGTGGTGGGACCTCCTACCACCTCTCGGGGGTGAGGAGCCACAGTGGGCCAGCCTGTACTCCACCCTGGTTCTGAGGCCTCTGGGGATATCAGTTGGTGGCTCCTCCACGGGGCCGTGAGCACGGGCGTGTACTTCACACGGTTTACCCCTATCCTGGACACCTGCCCCTTCTGTGGCGCGAGGGAAACCCTGACGCATGTTTATCTAGAGTGTGCCAGGTTGCAGCCCCTATTCTGGCTCCTCTTAGATATATTATTACATTTTTGGTTGCACTTTTCCCCTCACTTGTTCATCTATGCACTCCCCATCCGAGGTCCCACTAAGTCGCGGGATCTCCTTGTCAGCCTCCTCTTGGCCCTGGCCAAATTGTCCATCTACAAAACCAGGGAGAGGAAGTTGGCCGACAGGATTTCCTGCAACTGTGGAGCCCCTATTTCTGCTCCTCAGTCCGTTCACGCATCCAAGCAGAGTTCCTCTGGGCGGCGTCTGCTGGCTCCCTTGTTGCCTTCGAGGAGCAGTGGGTGCTGTCTGGGGTTCTCTGCTCTGTGTCCCCGTCAGGTTCCCTACATTTAGCCCTTTGACCACACTCCTAGAAAAGAAAAGAAAAGAAAAGAAAAGAAAAGAAAAGAAAAGAAAAACCACTCTCTTGTAGCCATCTGGCCTGACCCTGTCTCAGGACCTTTACCAATACTGGCTCTGGCTTTGGGAAATCCCTTAATATTTTAGAAATATTGGAAAACCTAGTAATTTTCCAGGCATGTGATAGGATCACATCAAAGTATGTGGAGGAGCTATTGAGGGAAATGGTGCATGAACAGCACATCAATGAGTGCAATGGATTTATAAGATACCGAGGACAAGGGGAGGGTGACCTACAAAAGCTCTCTTTACCCAGACATTTGAAAAAGTCATCTAGAATTCATGCTTCATGAAAAATTTCCGAACCTCAACTTCCAGGAGCGGAAGGAAATCAGGACAAAAAGTAACAAATGTGATAGACCCAGGCTAGTTGGGAACAGCAGAGTAGTAGAAGGCAGATATACTGGCCACTGGATAAGCAGTTTTCTGTTCCCTGAGTGATCAGAGCAGGGGCTGCTCCAGGCTAATGAGAACACCTGACTCCAATTAACCTGCTAAGAGTCAGGAGAGGCTGTTAAGCACCTGACTCTAATTAAAGCCCCTCTGATGCTATAATAGGGCTCACTCCAGCCAGGCCAAGGGGAGCCAGGGAGCGGAAGTGCATGTGAGGAGCTGGGAGCAAGAGGCACGAGGAGCTGAGAGTGAGAAGGCGTCCTGCTGGAGGACTGAGAAGTAAAGCTTTATCAGACACCCGGAGAAAGGTCCTGCAGTGAGGCTAAAGAAGGTGTTGGGAGGAGGCCATGGTGAAGTAGCCCAGGGATTTGTAGCTGTCGCACAGCTGTTCCAGGAGGCACTATAGACAGCTGCAGTCCACAGGCCCTAGGATGGAACCTGGAGTAGAGGGTGGGCCCGGTTTCCCCCCAAACCTCCCAACTCCTGATCAGACACAGGAGGTTCCACCAGAGGGGAAGGTGTCTGGGCTGTTCCCTGACCCACATGGTGGATCAGCAGAAACTGTGGGGATTGTTCTTACGCTTTTTTCCCCGTGCTGGCCAGTGATGAGATTATCTGAGTGAACAGCAGATTTGAGCCATGAAAGTGACCAAACTGAGGGCTACTGTGAATATCTGAGGTGAGCAAAATCCGCCAAAAAGCACAGGACCCAACAAGGTAGAGGAGGAACTTTGTCACAGTCCCCAAAACACAACTGCAGCCTACCCTGCATCAGCCAGATCTAGGGTCCTAATTTTTTTTAATTTAAAGTAAAACAACAGGTTGACACTCAGTCAACCCGTGAAACTCTTTGCCAGGGGATGTTGTGAACACCAAGACTATAGCAGGGTTCAAAAAATGACTAGAGAAATTGATGAAGGAAAGGGACATCAATGGCTATTAGCCAGTATGGGCAGGAATGGTGTCCTTAGCCTCTGTTTGTCAGAGGGTGGAAATGGTCAACGGGAGATGGATCGCTAGATGAATACCTGTTCTGTTCAGGCTGGAGAACCTGGCATTGGCCATTGTTGGAAGATAGGTTGCTTGTGCCTCTGTGAATCTTCCAAGGACGGAAGTGAGATGGAGAGTACATGAGAATTTATGAAAGAGTGATCTAGAAGCATTCCAAAGTGTTGCAAATCATGGCCTTGTGGACAGACAGAAAGCAAAGTGGGGGAGTCTTCCCCCACCCCAGGCAATACAATGAATATAGCCTCTGTTTCCTTCCACTGGAAGACACTTGCACACCTGCTGGGCCAAGACTGCTGCCTGGGACTGCGGGTGGTACAAGTGGCCAGCAGTGGGCCAGAAGGATGAGGACCGTGCAGGAAGTTTGCCAATAGGGGCAAAGAGAAGCCCAAAGCACCTTGCTTTCAAAAGAGCCAAGGAGGAGAAGAACACAATCCACAAAGAGACACTGCTCTAGAGGTTCCTGGATGAAGAGAGGTGGAGCAGACAGCGGGACTGATTGCTCAGGGAGAGAATGCTGGGTATGTGGGCCAGCCAGGGGCGGCTCTAGAGCCCAGCGGGGCAAGCACCCGCCTGGGGCGGCCCTTTCCCAGGGGGGCGGCAGGCTGCGCCGGTGGACCTGCCGCAGTCATGCCTGCGGGAGGTCCACCGGAGCCCCGGGACGACCGGACCTGCCGCAGGCATGACTGCGAACGGTTCGCTGGTCCCGCGGCTCGGCTGGACCTCCCGCAGGCATGACTGCGGCAGCTCAACCGGAGCCGCTGGAGCAGGGAACCGCCCGCAGCTGCGGGGAGGTCCAGCTGAGCCGCGCGACCAGCGGATCCTCCGCAGTCATGCCCGCGGTAGTTCCGCTGCTCCCGCGGCTCGGGGGCGCCTCCAGGGCATGATTGCTTGGGGCGGCCAAATTTGTAGAGCCGCCCCTGGGGCCAGCAGGGTCATTCGTCCAGCTCAGTTACAGTGCCTGCACCAATGCATGTGCCAGCTGCAATGTCTGCAGGTGCACAGATACATACAGACAGGACAGTGGAATGGTGTCCCTGGTCCTGGTTCACAATGGTTGGAGAGTGGAGTTTCTAGCAGGGCCAGTGAACAAAATTACAAGTAGGGTTTGTTTTCCGAACTATTCACAGTTGTGTGTCTGAGAGAGAGAGAACCTCTAACCCCTGTCCAAGAGATGTACCCCTGTCCCTGAGAACAGTGAGGTGGCAGAGCGCATACTGCTTTATGACATATACTACACCTTTTCTGGTCAGCCCTGAACTCTCCAGTTCCATGATTTAACCTTCTTTTGACACTTAATAGCTTTTATATTTTGGCTGTAGCGATTATTCAGACTCTCAGCCAAATCGCAATCCCGCTCCCACATGGTACCTCAATTTCCCACTCTCTAAAGTGGGGATAATCCTGATCCATATTCAGAAAGTGCTTGATCTTCTGTCTTTCTTCCCAAGTCCCTGCCCTCCTTGCCCAACCCTGCCCTCTGTCCTGTTCCCCAAACTTCCACGCCCATGTTAGTGCCTGTCTCACCTCCCCCCCACACACTCCCCCACCAACCTGCAAGGTCTCATACAAAGTCTCCTGCCAGCAAAGGGAAGCTGCTCCCAGATCTGGAGCTGCATTTGCATGTCCTGAGTGCTGTCCTGCACCAGGTTCACCATCTGCAAGTAGGTCATCAACCTCCATCTCGGTCCCAGGTGCAGGATGGCCTCTGGTTCCTGCTCCCTCAAGCACCTGGAGATGCTGAAATAGGGGTGGGGTTGGCGGAGCAGGAGAACACACCATGTGGTTAAGAAATGGCAGAGAGAGCCTTTTCCCTCCCTTGGAAATTACATTGTCCCTCTGTGGGGAATCCCTTCCTGGCAGATGCTGTGCTTTCGTTCCTGGACACTGCCAGGAGGCCCAGCTTCCATCCCTAGCAGCTTAGCTGTTCCATCCCCTACTGTGAACCTAAACTGCCTTTAAAGGACTATCCAAGCCCCTCCCAGGCCTGCTCTCAATGAGGGTCTCTCTCCTGGCTGAGCACAGGCTGTCCTTATATCACCCAACAGGCCTGGATCCTAGTTACATGCTGCTCCTTTTCATGTGAGCCCTGCACTTATTCCCTTCACCAGGGGTTAGGTTCAGTTGAGCTGCAGCCCCTTTAATGGCCATCTCACCCTGGGACAGCCTGAAACTGGAAACCTGTGGGCTAATAGTAACTGTTTGCTATGAAGACACAATGGAAGAGGAATCCTTTGGACTGGATTTAAATTATTCCAAAGGAAAGTGAATGAGAGAAAATGTCCAGCATTATCCTCCTAGCAAAAGAAAAAGTTTAAGGTCAGAAAGGACCGTTATGTCCATCTTCTGTATAACACAGGCCCCAGAACGTCACCGAGTGCTTCCTCCAGAAAACCTATGACATGTGACTGAGTCAGAGCACGTCTTCTGGAAAGACATCTACATGCATTCGAGCCAGCTGGTAAGAAAAAATCTTTCTTCTGCAGTGACGTGAAGTTAAAGAACATAGAGAAGAAGAAAACCTCTACTCAGGTTGTTACTGGAGCTGAAGCAGAGGCCAGAATAAACATGGCTAGGGCCCAGGACTGACTATCAGCAGATCTGCCATTTTCTATTCCTGGCTGTTTGACCATGAGCGAATCTCTTTGCTTCTGTGTGCCTCAGTTTCTACAACTATAAAATAAAGCGAATCAAGGTTATGATTTTGTCTCTCCTATTTTGCAAGGTGGGAAACTTAGATACATTTGGGGCCTGTCTACACTACCGGTCTAGAGTGTCTTTGTAAGCTGGTGACCCCCACATGTTGTTCAGAACCTATGGATAACACAAGCTCCTAAGTTTGTTTTGTGCTTAGCCCCTCTGGAACAGCTGGGCTGGACGGCCTTTTCTCGCTGGGCTGTGCGGAGCAGGTTCTGGGCACTAGGGATATGAAGAGGCTCTCAAGAACTAATTCTTGACAATAAATATCAATGAACTGCAACACAATATAAAATCACTGCCGCTAACATCAGTGGGTGATAAAATACTAGCAGAGTGGTAATTAATGATGAGGACAGGGCAGTGACACAGAGCAATCGGATCACTTGATAAGCTGGCCCCATTCAAAGAAAACAAGTTTGAAAAGAACCAAATGAAAGGTCCTATAGCTAGCAACAAGCATGCAGGCCACACCTACAGAATGGGGAAGTGTACCCAGGAAAGCACTAACTGTGAAGAGGATTTAGGGGCCATGCTGGGCAAGCCATTCAACATGCGCACCCAGTGTGATGCTGTGGTGAACAGGGCTAACGCCATCATTCGATGTATAAAAAGAGCAGTGAGTAGTATAGGGGGGTGACACACCATCAGTAAGACTGATCCTGGAATACTGCACCCAGTTTTGGCATCCACCTTTGAAAAAGATTTTGAAATATTGGAGATGGGGCAGCAAAAAGCAATGAAACATTTTGAGGGCTGGAGAAATATGCCTGCTAGTGAGCTATTGAAAGAGCTCAGCCTGTTTAGATTAGAAAAAAAATCGGGAGGTAATTGTCTCTTCTGTCCATAAAGTCTCCTAATTTATGAACAACTGAGCGTAGCATGGGGAAGAGCGTCTCGTGTTCTACTGTGTAGTCGGTGTCATCCCCACAATGAAGAGTCATTGAGTGGGGTGATCCAGGGGAAGCAGCTCAAACATGCAATGTGGCTGGACAGGGGCAGGACATCAGCACTGCAGGGGAGGGGTGGGTGTGGCAGTGACATCACAAGGACCTTTGGCAGGACTTCAGCCTATTGGACAAAGGTGATGTGGAGGCGATGATCTCACAGAGAAATCTTGACATCAGCCAGACAGGACAGGGGTGCAGGACAGGGGCAACCTTGGAGATCCCTGTGGCTTTGCTTCAGCACGTCTCCTTCTCAAGGTCTCTCCTTGAGGACTGAGAGAGAATTCACTTTTACGTACGTGAGTGCAAGGAGGACCCTCTTCGGAGTTTTCTCCTTTTCTTTTATTGATTTTGCTAGAAAACAGACGTCCCTGTATAGAAGGTAAGAGCCTCTGAGAGGTTTGGAACCTGTTCAGTCTGATCCATCAGGTGCCGGCTGATTGTTAGGAAAGGAAAACACTAGACTGTGGAAGCAGCATTTTATTTCCGACCTAGGACTTTGTCCCTTAGAATCACTGGGGACATTGGGGTTTCTCCTTTTTGTTTTCCCTTTTCCAGTCTCTCCCTCCTTTCTCTTCTTCTCTTGCATCTTTGTCCTTTCCCCCTGCTCTCCTTTCACCACCAGGACTTGTGTGTGCATGTGGAGAGCAGGGCGGGTGCAGAGGGAGATTGCACTCCAACTCTCATTGTGGGAGGCCCTCCCAAAGACATGTGGCTGGAATAGTGCTCCAAGAGTGACTCCCTCCGGTGGTGACCTGGGACATCTGGTGAGAACTCTCAGCTTTCTGATTCTCAGAGTCTCAGTGCTGATTGGGCGAGCATGGGGCTATTGTGAGGGAGGAGACTCAAGTCCTTGTTACTCTCTTTTAAGACCAAGGAAATAAGCCATAACCAAATCTGTGTTTGATTGCTCTTGCTGCTTTTCTCCATTCATTGTCTTTGAGCAATTCGTGATTCTCTCTCTAATGGGCTAGTTCTTCTAAAATACTTACTGAATAATTAGGTTTTAATAAAGCCATATGCAAACCCATGCTTCCAGTAACAAAGGAGTCAGGCGGCACCCTACAGAATGGGGGACAGTCTGCTGGAAAGCAGTGACCCTGAAAAGAATTTCGGGGCCATAGTGGATGAACTGCTCAACCTACTCTGTCAATGTGAAACTGTGGTAAAAAAGGTTAAAGCCATTCTTGGATGGATAGAGTAGTGACTATGGAAAGGGAAGTGATCCAGCATTGGTGAGACTGATATTGGAATATTGAATCCAGTTCTTGTGTCCACATTTTTGAATATTATGTTAAAAAAATTGGAGAGGGTACAGAAAAGATTCATAATTGAGTGATGGGGATGACGCCTTATAATGAGACATTGGAAAAGCTCAATCTGTTTAGTATATACAAAAGAAGAATGAGAGGGTGAGTTGCTTGACTTCATGGAGAGAAAATGTTGAGTATAAAAAGGGCTCTTTTATCTAGCAGAGACAGGCATGACAAGACTCCATGGATGGAAGCAGAAATCAGAAAAAGTATAATGACAATAAGACCCAGATTTGTAAGAGGGTGATTCATCATTGGAACAAACTACCAAGAGAAATGATGGCTTCTCCATCTCTTGATATCTTCTAATAAATACTAGATGCCTTTCTGGAAAATGTTTGAGTAAAAGAAAAATCCAGCTCTTCTGACATACAGGAGGCCATAGGATATGCAAGGGATGAGATTAAATGCTCTAATGGTTCCTTCTGGCCATAAAGTCTACTAACTTTTGAAAACCTGATTGCGGCCTGGGGAAGAGATTCTCGTGTTCTACTGTGTAGTCGGTGTCATCCCCACAATGAAGAGTCATTGAGTGGGGTGATCCAGGGGAAGCAGCTCAAACATGCAATGTGGCTGGACAGGGGCAGGACATCAGCATTGCAGGGGTGGGGTGGGTATGGCAGTGACATCACAAGGACCTTTGGCAGGACTTCAGCCTATTGGACAAAGGTGATGTGGAGGCGATGATCTCACAGAGAAATCTTGACATCAGCCAGACAGGACAGGGGTGCAGGACAGGGGCAACCTTGGAGATCCCTGTGGCTTTGCTTCAGCACGTCTCCTTCTCAAGGTCTCTCCTTGAGGACTGAGAGAGAATTCACTTTTACGTATGTGAGCGCAAGGAGGACCCTCTTCGGAGTTTTCTCCTTTTCTTTTATTGATTTTTGCTAGAAAACAGACGTCCCTGTATAGAAGGTAAGAGCCTCTGAGAGGTTTGGAACCTGTTCAGTCTGATCCATCAGGTGCCGGCTGATTGTTAGGAAAGGAAAACACTAGACTGTGGAAGCAGCATTTTATTTCCGACCTAGGACTTTGTCCCTTAGAATCACTGGGGACATTGGGGTTTCTCCTTTTTGTTTTCCCTTTTCCAGTCTCTCCCTCCTTTCTCTTCTTCTCTTGCATCTTTGTCCTTTCCCCCTGCTCTCCTTTCACCACCAGGACTTGTGTGTGCATGTGGAGAGCAGGGCGGGTGCAGAGGGAGATTGCACTCCAACTCTCATTGTGGGAGGCCCTCCCAAAGACATGTGGCTGGAATAGTGCTCCAAGAGTGACTCCCTCCGGTGGTGACCTGGGACATCTGGTGAGAACTCTCAGCTTTCTGATTCTCAGAGTCTCAGTGCTGACTGGGCGAGCATGGGGCTATTGTGAGGGAGGAGACTCAGGTCCTTGTTACTCTCTTTTAAGACCAAGGAAATAAGCCATAACCAAATCTGTGTTTGATTGCTCTTGCTGCTTTTCTCCATTCATTGTCTTTGAGCAATTCGTGATTCTCTCTCTAATGGGCTAGTTCTTCTAAAATACTTACTGAATAATTAGGTTTTAATAAAGCCATATGCAAACCCATGCTTCCAGTAATAAAGGAGTCAGGCGGCACCCTACAGAATGGGGGACAGTCTGCTGGAAAGCAGTGACCCTGAAAAGGATTTCAGGGCCATAGTGGATGAACTGCTCAACCTACTCTGTCAATGTGAAACTGTGGTAAAAAAGGTTAAAGCCATTCTTGGGTGGATAGAGTAGTGAGTATGGAAAGGGAAGTGATACAGCATTGGTGAGACTGATATTGGAATATTGAATCCAGTTCTTGTGTCCACATTTTGAATATTATGTTAAAAAAATTGGAGAGGGTACAGAAAAGATTCATAATTGAGTGATGGGGATGACGCCTTATAATGAGACATTGGAAAAGCTCAATCTGTTTAGTATATACAAAAGACCTGCACCATTCTTTGGGCTATTTGACGAGAACCCTTAGCCCCACACCCTTCAAAGTCTCAACCTTGATTGGCTGAGGAGGGGGCTATTGACAGGGAGGAAATTCTGGTCTTTGTTGTTCTCTTTTATGACCAAGCAAATAAGTCACAACCAGTTATATGTTTGACCAATGTTGATGCTGCTCTCCATTAATTGTCTTGGAGCAGTTCATGATCCTCTCTAACATTCCAATTCTTCTAAAATACTTGCTGAATAATGACTATGAACAATTGTTGGTCTGTAGCTCATTTGAGAGCAACTCTGCTACTGACTGGCTGCATCAGCTAAGACAAGTCACTGCTCCTTTCTCAGCCTTAGTTTCTCCTTCTGTCAAGTATGAACAACAGTACTCTCCCACCTACCTCACGATGGGTGGATGTTGGGGATCCACTGAAGAGTGTCACTAGTAGCAGTGCAGAATAGGACGTGTCCTATCACATTGAGCCATATCAGATTATGACATAATATTCTATTTTATTTGTATTTTATTCTTTTGAAATTGTTAAAAGCAGCAACTACTTAGCTCAGACTGAAGCATCTCATCTAATTTTCTAGATCACAGTGTCTCCTCTTTGTGTACGACGAGACAGTTTAATGCACTGTGACAAACAGGAGATGCTCTTGTTTTGCAAACAAATATTTGTTTGCAAAGAATTTTCATCCTACTTGTTATGATTTCAAGAAGCAAAGTGGTTTAGTCTGAATGGATTTTCTGACAGAAAACAGTTTCCATGAAAATTTTCACCCCTTATTTCCTGGGCTCTATCCCTGCCTCCGTGGGAATTGTTGTCTGTTAGTTAGAACAGGAGTCAGGACTGTTGGCTTCTCTTTCTGGCTCTGTCACCGCTTTGCTGTGTGACGCCTTGGGTAGGTCCAATGGGAATAGGGTCAGTTCTCTAACTCCAGGCAGCAGTGAGCCTGGGTGAGAAGGGATGCTCAAGCTGTCTGCAAAGGAGAAAGGGATGTTTCCAGGTGTTGAACGTCAAGAATTCTAAACTTTGCTAAAATGGCTAGTCTAGAGAAACAAGAAATAGTTGGGGCCAAATTTTAACCATTGTCTTTTTTAAAGCCCATTCAAGGATGTGAGTCCCAGAGAGCCATAGAGAGGGGGAGCAACTTGCCCAGTCCCAAAGATCAATAGGCAGCAATGGAACCAGGAGTGACACTCCCTCTCAAAGGCAGGAGGACTGGACATTAGGGCCTGGTTGCAATTGCCAGCTGTGGGAGGGGGTGTGCAGCAGTGGTTAGTGAAGGGGTCCATCCATGGCTCTGACACTCGGTGTGACCCTGAGCCAGTAGCTGAGGCCCGTTTGCCATCAGTAGGGTTGGGGTCCCATCGCTACAGCCCTGGGGGGTTGGGAGGCTCCAGGAAGGTGTGTAAAGTGCTGGGATGTCAGGATCCTGGAGCTGCTGTCACCTCTGCACTAGGGCAGTGTTCTGCACCCCGCTGCTACTGGCTGACTTTCTCTGTCCCCTGGCAATAAGACAGACTCTTGTTTTCACAGCCAGTCGATCGCCCTAGAGTCATCACCCTGCCTGCTGGCTGGGCAGGGTAACTCCTCAGGTCACCACCCTCTCCAGCCTTCCTTGGGCTTGGAGAGTGAGGAGGAGGGCGAGGGACATCTGCTGACCTTGAACATCCGCCATCCATCATACCATCACCTAGAGCAAGTGAGTGGCATTAGGGTTCCTCAGTGGCTTCCCCTGTCTGTCTGGAGAGAGGCAGAAACAGGGGGAGAGAACATCTTCAAAGGGGGATTTCATTTGCAAACAGCCCCCAAGAGCCCCTCACTCTCATACTGGGCAAGGGCTTCTCCGGAGCCATCTCCAGTGTATTTGGAAAGGTCCCAGCAAATGGCAGCAATGAGGCTCCCAGCCCTTCCCTTGTGGGACACTGTTCCCCAGGCTGAGAGTCTCTGAGCTGGGCCAGACCCTGTGAGCTGCTGAGCATGGAAATCAATGGGGATGAGGAGGGCCCTGATCTTCCTGTACCTAGGGTCTTTGTGACTTTGGCGTGGGGAATGGTTTCCCAAGAGAAGTCCGGACTCCTGGATTCTGTTCCGTCTCTAGCCTGGGCGGGGGAGTGTGGCCTGGGATGACAGCAGGGGGCTGCTTGTCCAGAGTAACCGATGATCTTTGAGACTGACCCCATTGCTCTAAAAGGATGAGACTTCCTGGATATTGCAGCAGCAGCAGGGATTAGGAGTGGGAACATTGGGAGCGGATCATGCAATGAACTCCTGCCAGGGTGTGTAGCTTGCACTCCCTGCACTCCTGTGGGGGGAGAAGGGGCTGCTCTGGTTGGAGCAGGGAGGAGGAGGGACTGAAAAGGCCCATGAGTGAAAGGCTGCCTTGAGCCCAGACTCACACCTGCTCCCCGTTCGATTCCAGGATGGCCAGGCTCCTGAGGATGTTCAGGAAGAAGGCTCTGCAGGTGGCCCCAGAGCCTGAGGGAAGCAGCTGCCATCTTCCCAAGGGGCAGAGCAACCTCTCCATCCCCGCTGGCGGGGAAACAGCTCCCATCCAGGCCAGAAGGCGGAAGTGCCCAGCCTTCTGGTGAACAAAACCAGCTCCCAGCACAGGTGCTGAGCTGGGAGAGGCCCCTACCAGGCCCAAATGGAGCTGGCTCAGGATGTGGTTTCGCAGACAGGACCCAGCCCAGGAGGGGCACCGGGCAGGGAGGCTCTGGGGCTTGTTGTGTGGGCAGCAGCGGCCCCAGGAGCCCAGCCCTCATTCCCAGCAGGAGGCATTGCCCTGCCCGGTCACTGAGGACCTTCCAGCCCCCTCAGGCCAGGAGGTGTAAGCTCCCTGTCCCAGCACCAGCAGCTCAGCATGGGACAGCAGCAGCGCCCGGGACTCTGGCAGCAGCGACGCCGATGGACGCTGCTGCTTTGTTCCAGGTGAGGAGCCAGGCTGGGATCAGGGAGGGGTGAGGACAGGGATCTGAACACCCTGGGCCCAGACACTCTCCCAGTGATATGGCGGGGGAGCGGTCCCCAGCCCAGGTGTCTGGCCTGAGCCACGTGAACCCCACTGACACCAGCAGCAGTCACACAGCTGCCCCTGCAGCAAGGGGAACTGGGGGTGGGGGGCATTAAGACCTGCTGCCACTTTGGTCGTTGATGCTCCGGGGCTGGGGGAGTAGGCACCTCCCATGGAGTCCTGGACAGTGGAGCGGGGGCTCTCTCTGCTATGGGCTTCTGAAGCTGTTGGGGGCTGAAGGCATCCCTGAGAGGGAGGTGTGGGGCCCAATCTGCCCTGGGTGGCTGAGGTGGGAAAGGGGGTCTTTAATCCTGCTCTCCCCACCATGCCCCTGTCCTTCCCCCAAGTGGCAACAGGCATCACCCTGTTACCTTCTCTCTCTGGTGCAGGGACCCTCAGAGATTCAGAGGAGGAGGAATGGGTGGGCATGTCCACAGATGAAGCTGCTCTCAAGGTCATCAGAGAGCAGCTTCGGTGAAGAGAAAAGGTACAAATGTTCCCCACCTGGGCTGGAACCAAGATTGTCCTGTCCCTTCCCAGCATCCCCACCCCCTGCCGAGGGTCTTGTCCCTGATGATCCACCACCCCTAATGGGGCCTTTTTACATCCATGATGTGGGACCCCCAAGATGGGGGTGTTTGTCCCACAACAGCCGAGGTCTCCTCCCCCCACAGGCACTGTCCCAGTTCCTGATCCTGCCTGTGTAGGAGTCATGGGGGATTTGGACAATAGGCGGGTCCCCACAATCCCTCATTGAGCCTGAGCCCTGGAGCTGGTGTGGGTGGGGCAGGAAGGTCCCTAGCTAACAGGTTCTCTCTCGCTCTACCCCACTTCTTGTGGGTACAGGATGAGGGGAAGCAGCTCCTGTTCCTGCAGGCCATCTACCCTGCGTGTCTTGCTGCACAGGACAGAGGGCAGGACACGCTGGAGCTGCGCTGCTGCAAGGCAGCTGTGGTGGAGAGGAGTGTGGTGAGTGAGACACGTCATACAGCAGCTGGAGGGAGGAGAGAGACATGGGATTGGCAGGGGTATCGCCGGGCTAATGGGTGAGGGCTGGGTGGCGTTGGAGGGGGCAGCAGAGGGCAGGGATTGCTGGGGCTGAAGGCTGAGGAGAAGAGAAGAGAAGGGAGAAATTCTGAGATTGGGCAATGGGGGAATTGTGGGGCTGGAGGGCAGCTGAGACTGGGGGACAAGGAATCACATGGTCCCAGCTCGGTAGTTGGGATGGTGCTGAATGGGGGCAGTTTTGACAGGGAGGAGGAAAGAAGAGGATTGGGACTGAGCTGGCAGGAATCCTGGAAAGGAGACAAGTTTGATGGGCAGGAAGAAATTGGAGGAGCAGGAGGTAGTGGGGGATCCTGCTGGCCACGTGGGGCACTGGCTGTGTAATCTCCTCATTGGGAGGTGTCAGTAGGGCCCGAATCTCTCACGCTCCTTTGTCTCCTTTGTGTCTCACAGGAGCTCATTGAGGAGCTTCCTAAAGACTCTCCACCCAGCACCATCCTCGCCAACTCCCTGGTCGCAGTGGGCAACCTCAGGTACCAAGACAGCCCCGTCCCCCTCCCCCCGGCTCCCCTAACCCCAGTGCTGCTCAGGCACAAGGCTGGGAGTCACTATCTCTCCCACTCCCAGGTCACCTCCCAGGAGTGGCTCCTCTGGCAGAGATGGTGGGGTGGGAAGGTTCACTCTCTCCTGGCTGGGCTGTTCCTGTCACTCCACTAACAATACAGGGGCCTTGAGGAGGGGCTCACTCCCGGGCTCAGATACAGGAGGGGCAGCAGGCCCCAGGGAACAGGCGCTATTCCTGTCCTGCCACTGTCTGTCTGTGATGCCTTGGCCTTGTCATTCCCTAGCTCAGTGCCTCAATTTCCATTCTCGCCAGCCTGTGCCTATATCCCTGTTGTTTTGTGTCCATGTTGGCGACAGTCCCACCCCGACACTGCACAGTCTAATACCAGCTCCTCTCTCTTGCCAGCACCATGAAACCTGCCCTTGAGCCAGACCTAGAGACCCACCTCTTGTGAGCTGCCCTTCGCTCCATCTTCACCCTGGGCACGGAAAAGGACACAATCAACATCCAGGTACATCCTCCTCCTCCATCCTCCTCCTCTTCCAGAGTGGTCCTTGGTCCCTGCTTCCTTGATTTGCTGGAGCTCCAGATTTAGGGGTGGGGTAGGCAGAGATGGAACAAGCTGCAGGGTTGGATCCTTCTCTCCAGAGGATTACCCCTCCCTGGGGGATTTTTCTCTTTCTTTCTTATGCCATGTTTTGCCCAGCTTCCATCCATAGCAACTTGGCTGTTTCATACTCTTCTGCCTTCAAGGCCCTCTGCAGAGACCTGCTAAGCTCATTGATCAAAGATCCAAGTGTCATCAATCCTTGCTAATTGCCTGCAGTGGGTTGTGAATGAGAGAGGCCAGGATGTGTGTTTGGGAGTCTCACCAGTGCTTCCCAGAGACCCCTCTTCCCATCCTGTGGCAGATGTAGGCCCAGTTTCCCTAACTCTGACCCATGCTTTGCAGGCTCTCCACAAAGTCATGCCAGAGCTCCTGGATGCCATGCTGGGGAACCTGCTGGCAGAGTCCCCAGACGCAGACAGGCTCCACTACATCTTGGAGGTGAGCCCCATAAGGAGGGGTGGGAACCAATTTTACCTTAACTCTTTGGGGGACTGGTAAGGAGAGACTGGAAGATCCATTTTCTACTCTGTCCTCCTAGCTGGGTCCCCAGTGGGGCATCCTTGGTTGGGGAGGTCAGTGCAATACAGTGTCAGGTCCTGCTTTCTTGAGGGACAGAGGAAGGAGCTGGGACTTCAAACCAGAACTCTGCCTGGTTCTCTTGAGCACTAACCACAGGGCCCCTGGTTGTCTTGGGGAGTGAGAGTCTGAAATCCACCCCCTTCTTCCGTCCCCCCAACACACACACACTCCATGAGATTCCGGAGATGGTTCTCAGAGAAGAGGCACATGAAGCAGGGAAACAGGAGGACCCCAGGGAATCAGCCCTTCTCTCTGATATGATCTGAAATTCCTGGGGGGACTGTGCTCTCAGTGACTCCCTACATCCCACCAAGGATTTTAGTAGCAGGGAAGGGCGAGGGTTCAGTCTCCTTTCTGGTGAACTGTTCGGGAATCAGGAGTTCTGGGAGGATGGGACCAGCCCCGACACCGAACCTTGTCCCAATCTAGAGAGACTCTGACAAGTTGTGAGCTGCAGGATACAAGCTGCGTCCTGGGGGAAAGAACCACCTTCTAAAGCTCTGTGATCAATGACTCAGCTATTCCCCCCTGAGCATCATGTCTTGGGCCCCTGGGGCTGGGGGGGTGGGGCTCATTTGCAAAGCACCACCTGCCCATTGATCCTGACCTGCCTCCTTTCCCCACAGCATGTCAACCTCTGGATCGTGTCCAGGGTGTCCCAGGAGAGAGCCAGGGCCATTAGGAGCTGCACGGCCCTGCTCAGATATGCAGTCACCCTCCCTGAGTTTGACGTAAGTGACCTCTGACCCCAGCTTCCTGACTCCAGGCGTAGGTGGGCTGGCTCCAACGGGCTGTAGGATCTGCTGCTGCAGGGGCTGTGGGTTCAGAGTGTTCCTCTTGGGGAGGCAGAGTCAGAGCAGGGAATGAGATAGGCTTGAGTCAAGTTCTTCTTGTCCTGGTCAAGTGTTGTCCCTGGGCCTTTAAGGGGACCATGCTCCAGCCCCTGCTTGGCATCCCAAAGCAGCTCCTGGCTCCCTTGGCAGCAGAGCAAATGAAGGGTCTATCTCAGGCTCCTCTCCCCCAGCATCTCCTGCAGAGGTGCTAAGGGGAAGGAGCCTTCTGGCCCAGGGGGGACAGGGAGCTGACAGGAAAATGCTGATGGAGTCTCCTCTCCTTTCCATTAGATCTCAGCAGAGTTCCCTAGGATGGGTCACCACGTGGCACAGCTGGCTCTGTTTGTCAGTAACCCAGACAAGGACATCAGCCGGCAGGCCAGGGAGGGGACTTACCGGCTGTACCAGCTGCTGCTCCAACAGAAGGGTAAGGAACCCACTGGGACACGGAACCCAATAGGGGGACTGAGAGTGACCACAGGTGGCTAATGGACCCCAGACAATTTCTCTCAGACTGACCCCAGCTGGAGGACAAGTCTCTCTCTGCCTCTGTTCTTCTCCAATCCACTGTGCAGCCACCAATAGGATTGGAAGGACACAGAAACTGCAACCAGAATGATAAAAGTCTCTCTCTCTCTCTCTCTCTCTCTCTCTCTTCCAGGGCTGACCATACATGAGGCAGAAGATCTGTGGTGCCACGACTGGCACCAGGACAGCAGGCTCCTGGGCTATAAGAACACAGCCAGGGTGGAGGAGATAAGGACACTGTGGCAGGGCATGACACAGCTCAGAGAGTGGGGCTGGCTGGGTCCCTGCAGTGGATGCCTCCTGGAGACAGGACAAAGGCCCACTCCTTATTTCCAGCTCAGAGTTCCTCATCCACCACCCAGTGGGACTGGCTGGTGCTAAAGGTCCCAGATTGGAACCTCGCTAGTTGCCATGATTTGAGTGTCTTACATGGAGCCATTGCTACGTGCCAGAAGGAGAATCCCCGGGTGGGTGAGTTAATATAGAATTATGGCTCTAGGTGTCTCTGTTCCTTGTCCCCCTGGCTGATCCCCAAGTGTCTGAGAGGAGAGCACTGGGTCAGTCAGTCACTATTGCTTGATCAGACCCTTGTTTAATTCCCTGCACCCTGTAGAAGCAGAGAAAGGAGGTGGGGTTTGCCCAATTCCATTGCCAGTCAGGAAGCAGAACGCCCCAACCTGGGAACTGGGTAGGGGACACAGTGAGCTCCAGAGTCAATATGGACCACATGCACCCCCCTCATGTCTCCAGACCCGGCCATGGAATGGCAGAGTATCTGGACCTCAGCCACTGTTCCAAAGAAGTACATTGTCACTGACCCAAGTTGCGGCTACTTGCTGCACAAGTAGAAAATCAAAGACAACCCCCCACCCCCATCTCACAACTGTGGTGAGAACATCCAAACCTTGCAACACACCATAACACAGTGCCCCCAGATTGGAGTCAAAGGTGAAGTGGGTAATTTCCACAACATCACAGAGGAGACCTTGGAATGGCTCCTGGATCTACAAGTGCATCTACAGAATGCTGCTCTATAGACGCCACGTGAGAGAGACTGTGTGAGCTTGTCCTGCCTCCCACAAGCTGAATTGCTGCAGCAGAAGAAAAGTTTCCTAGGAGTGTTTGTGATGGGGACAGGGACATGAGTCTCCTTATCCTTGTCAGGTTGCAGATTGGATTCCCTTTGGAAGAAACCAAGGAGCTGCAGAGGCCTTACCCAGCTACTAGAGAAATCACTAATTTGGGGGGAATAGACCTTTGGTCTGTCAGCTCCAACCCCCTCCCTCACATGCACACTCCTCTAGCCACTGAGGTGCAGGAGATCTCTCTGCTGGAAGCAATACAGGGTCCCCTATCATCTCTGTGCGCTGCACAGCAGAGTGGGCCCTGCTCACCCACATTAGAGATCTATTTCCAGCCCATCATGGCCCCTTCGATAAATTGCCCTCCAGAAAGAGCCACTGGAGGCTTTGGTCCCCAAGCATCTGTCACCTTTTAATAAAGGGGCTTCCCTGAGCCATGGGACCCTGAAAGCCTCCTGGGGAATGAACTGCCTTGGCTACAGCAGCTCTCTTACCCTCCCTTTGGGGCACTAGAGGGTGAGGCCATTCTATCTCCAGGACTTGGAGGCTGGCTCTGGGCAATCTGCTAAAGCCTCGTGTCCTGTTGGTTTTAGGTCTTTGGAAAATTCTTCTCTGAGGGGCAGAGAAAATACTTCCTCCAGACAGCAATGCTGGCAATCCATGATCCCCTGCTGCATGTCAGCCAGGCTGGGCTGCTCCTCACATACTCCATCCTGGGGGAAGCCCAGCAACTGATGGGGGACAAGGTAAGCAGCTGCATTAGACTCAGGAGATTGGGGCGGGGCCCAGACCTCATTCCCATCCTATCACCATTCACTGGCCTGGGAGCAAGGAGCCTAGTGGGGACTTCTGGACTTCATGGACTTCTGTTCTTAGGATGTGATGCTCTGCTATCACTCCTGGGAAGGGCAGGAGAGTCCCCTAAGTGCCCTGTGTGAACCTTTCCTGCCCCACAGAGCTGCACCCATTTCCCTGTGGCCTAGTGTCCATGTCACCGGAGCCACCCCCCAGAATTGCTCCCATCACTGGGAGCCTGGGAGGCCAAGGACTGATGGGTGATGGCAACTGGCCAGGCAGTTCTGAGGCACATGGGTGGGGGAAGCTTGTCCTGCTGCTGGCAGGGCTGGACCCGCTCTAGAGAGAAGGGGAGGATTCAGTCAGCAGGGGCTGCTGACCTTCCCCGTTCACCAGGGCTGCCATCCTGTGGCTTCAGCATTTGTCACTGGGGTGACTTGGGGAAAGGTCTCAACCTCCCCCCATCCCACTTCACTGCTGCCAGAATCCCTCCTGCCCCCCTCCCTGCCCTACCTGAGTGGGGATGGAGGTAGGGGTGGAGGAGAGGGTTCTACAAACTTGAGCGGTGTCCCCAGGTGGGTTGGAGGTGGAACAGCTGTCAGGGGCACTGAGGGGGAAGTGGCAGGAGCTAACCCTACAAGGAGGGTGGTTGGCACTGGAGGTCACTACAGAGGACAACAAGCCTCCATCCTGGGGATCAGGAGGGTGAATCCACCACTCAGACATGAGCAGCTCCTGGGTGTAAATGGTGCTGGTTCCAGGTGCCCTTAATCCTCCCTGATTCCTGGGCAGTGTCTCAGTCTCTGACATGTTCTCGTTCCCCTGCAGCTGGAGGATGTCACAGCCAAGGTGATGTGCCAGCTCCGCATCATCCGGCACTTGCACCAGGTGCCCAAGGCGCTGCAAGGACTGTGCCTCATCTGATGCCCTGAAAGCTTCCCCTCTCATGTTCAGCAACTCCCGCTCCCTGCTGCAGGTACTGCTCTGTCTCACTGTAAATGGGGGGCTAGTGGAAGGGGAAATGGAGGCCCCTGTCACTGACAGAAACTCTCACCCCTCTCTGTGGACCAGGGTCCTTCCCTCTGACCCCAAACTTCCTTCATCTGGGGCATGAGCTCTTCCCCTCACTCCCATACCCCTCCCCTCTTTCCTTGCTCTGACCCCCATCCCATTCCCCGTGCTCCCAGGCAGAGATCTCCCTGCCCCATATGGTGCAGAAGGACCTTTGTGTCAGGGCTACAGACTGCCTGCCCAACTGAAGCTCAGGAAGCTCCACATTTGAGGAGGTGAGGATGGGACAGAGGCTCAGGGCCTGCTTCACCTCCTGCCCTTTATTCTTCCTTTGGCCCTTCTATGGACTCTCCGAGGGTAACATGAATAGGAACCTCCTCCCCACCTGTCTTCTAGGCCCTGGGTGTGTGACTGCCTCCCAGATGGGTGCAGTCAGAAGCTGAGCCACCTCAGAGAGCAGTGGGGACAGGTCACCTTGTTCTATGAAACCAAGCAGTGCTAGTTCTCAAAGAGGCTGAGAGGGAAGACCCCCGTCCCTCATGAAGGTAAGAGCCATTTACTTCTTTGGGCAGATGGGTCTCCTGGGGGAGAAATGGGATCCCTGCTGCATAGCCTGGTTGGGAGCTTCCCCCATCCCTGGGACAGAGATGTCTCCATCAATGTGCCACTTTTGTGTTTTTCCTAGCAGGAGGCTCCACAGAGATGTCCTCAAACCTGTTCTCCTGGGAACATTTCTGGGAGGAGGCTCCCATCCCTCAGTCTCCAACTCCATCATGCAGTCTCATTCACATAACATCTCTGCTCTCCAGCTCCACTTCCCGCAGCAGGACAAACGAACCTTCAGCTCCTAGAGACCTGACTCTGACTCCTGATCAGCAATGGGGTTTCACCATCCCCTCAACAAACCTGTCAGCCTCTGAATGATGAACGTCAGAGTCACCAGAACCAGCAAAACTCCAACTGCAGCCAGTTGAGCCTTTGTAAACTTAGCCCCTCTGGAAACCAGGTCTGAACTGGAGAGGTCTGAACTCATGGACTCCTAGACTTTAAGGTCAGAAGGGACCATTATGACCATCTAGTCTGACCTCCTGCACAATACAGGCCACAGAATCTCACCCACCCACTCTTGTAATAAACCCCTAACCGAAGGGAACTTGAGAAGAGAGGTAGGATGTGCCCAGGGAAATCTGCAGCAAAGAGAAAAGAGCAACCCTAGCTGTTGAGTACAGAGCCCTGGGCTGCTACCAGTGTCAGGGTGGGACCGGGTTCCTCTACTGGCCCCAAAGAAGGGGGCATACACACACCCAGAGAGGGTTACCAAGCCCAGCAAGGGAGCTGCAGGCTGAGCCAGAGCCCCAGCGAGAGCAGAAGAACTTTTTTCTCTGGGAAGACCTCTTTGGACTTTCAGTGTGTGAGAAGCTGAGCCCCAGAAGCATGGACTAAAGATGGTGAGCTGGCCAGAGGGCTGAATTACCAGGCAGAGAGACTGCCATGGTGCTGGAGTGACCATCGATGGAGGATCAGAGGGTACCTAACAATGAGTAGATTCATTGATTATTGGCATAGTCAGCAGGATTGAATTCCCCCTGTCATCCGTGAGGGCTCATGGAAGTCTTGGTTACTGAAGGAAGGTCCGTCCCCGCAAGTAGGATTTCCCATTTGAGTTCCAGGGACTGGCTAAGCAGCCAAGCAGGTCTCGGGGTTTCTCCAGCAGCTCCTAGAAATCCAACAGAAGCAGAAGGAAGTGCAGGCAGAACTACAGATGCAGCTGGTAATCTTGAGGGAGCAGCAGCAATACCTGTGAGAGATCCTGCAAAGGGAAATCAACCTGTTAGGCCCATGGACAAAAAGAGAAGACTCAGAGAGCATGCTGCAGCTGTGCTGAGAAGGTTAGCCCAGGAGAGCAGGGCCTGAGAAAGTGTACAAGCATAGCCTAATGCCAAGATGGGAACAAAAGTTCTTTGGTTTTGGTGCAGAGAAGCAGGCCATATCAAAAGACCCGGCCTGCATAGGAAATTCCTGAGTGGCAAAAGGGGGGGCCAGGGCCCCAAGAAGGAAGAAAGAAAGGAGAAGGTGTCCTCTTGGACAAACACACATGAGGCAGGCTAGGTGGAGATGGCAGGGATGGCCATGGACCTTGCAGACCCTTCTCCAACACACCTGTCGGGTGCTGCAGGGAGGTGAAGGATGAAATGGTTGGCACAGAGATGAATCAGGTACGAGAGTTGAGCAGTGGTGTGTGCTCAGACCCTGATGGAAAAGGTTTTGGGGGATGCAGCGGGAGTAGAAAAAAGGCTACAGAAGAAGCTAGTGGCTTCAGAACAAGGCTCTGCAAGCAGTTGTTAATGAGAATGAGTGGCTGCAGGAAGAGAAGGATGGCCTCTGAGTTCTGGTGAGTACGAGGCTGTACGAGTGCATAGCCGGTGACAGCAACGAGATGGTGAGGGATGAAGATTGGACAAGAGTAGAACTTGCCCCCGGGTTGGGCCGGATTTTAAGGAGGAGGGTATTTCACAGGGTGGCTTGGCCTGTGGCTGCAAAGCCTGGAGCTAGGCCAAATTGATGACCAAGTGAGCCCCACCTGAGAGGAAACAAGGGAAAACAGCAGCAAAAGTACAGAAGCAGACCTACCTGTTCAGTATAATGGCCTTGGGCCAAAACCTGGAGTCCAGGGTAGGACTGGGTTCTCCCACCGTCCCTAAGGAAGGGGACATAGAAGACCATAGAAACCCAAGAAGGGCAGACCAAGGCGAAATCAGGCTGAGGAAGAGCTCCCCACGAGGGTGGAAGGCCTTGTTTCTGTTCAAGACATTTTTGGACTTTGTTTGGAAGGAGCATGACCCAGGAAGGAGTGGACTAAAGGACAGTCACCTGGTTGGAGGGCTGAGTTCCCAGCCAACAAACTGCAAGAGTGACTATCAACGGGGTTGCTAGCCCAGCTAGAAAGCTGTGACACGAGACCTGGCCAGGATCTAGCGGTGAGTGAACTCTGGTACAAACCTGCTTCCATTATGTAAACAGCCTGGTATTGGAGAGTGGGTGGGGAGACCAGGGAGATGGGAGGGGTTACTGAGGCTGGGGTGGGGAAGAAGCTGTGGGGCTGGGAGGGGAAGGACATGGCCCAGCTTGTGGGAGGGATCCTGCTGGCTGTGTCTGGAGCACTGTGTAGCCTCTTCTATGGGAAGTTCCCATGGGTCAGTGGGGCCTGAATCTCTCATGCGCCTTTGTTCTCTTTGGGCTTCACAGGAGATGTCTGGTGAACTGCCCGTGGACTCTGTGCCCAGCACCACTCCGAAATTATTCGCTACCTTCAAAGAAACAGGCACAGCTCAGCTTGTTAGGTAGGCTGGAGACTCACACTTCACTCAAACACACAACACTGAGGTGCTTTGGGAAGCATAGTAACAAAGAAGAGATGTAAGTGATACTAAGCAAGAGAAAGAGACAAATTTCAAACAGACAAACAAAACAAAACACACTTTGTAGTGACTAAAACTGAATCTTAAGAGTCACAATCTTGGCCTTAGCAGTTTCCAGACTAACATCTCAGCTTTCCTAACAGACCTTATTTGATGTCACTGTATGGTACAAAAATTCTCTGTCGAATCCGCTGATTTGATTGCTTAGCCTTTCGGTTTCAGACCCTCTGTTCTCCTTCTGGGGTGCCTGGACCCTGATTGTAACATCTCTCTTCCAGTCTCTGTCCCAGCCTCTTACACAGATGTATGCTTCAGCCAGCCCAGCTCAGAGAGCAGTGGGAACAGATGATCTCATCCTGTCAAACCGAGCAACATGGGTCCTACTGAGGCTTAGATGGAAGATCCCATGCGTCTCCGGGAGGTAAGAACCGTTCACTCTTCTGGGCACTTGGGGCTGTTGCAACAAAGAGGGAGCTCCTGTTACATAGCCTAGTTGTCATCATGACTTTGTTTTTTTATTCTTAGAGGATGTGTCCAGGATCCTGGAGACTGTTTCCTGCAGGAGGTTTGAGTGGGGAGAGATCACTCACTGTTTTGACCCATGGGTCATTAACCCGGGTCTGCAGGGCTCCTGGGAGCAGCCACACTCCAGCAGGCCACCTGGAAGCCTACTAAAAACTGCTTACCTAGGACTTATGAATTCCAGACCCAGTTTGAGGCTCCATCCCTGAGGCCTAATGGCAGAGTCCCTGAGCAGCTAATCGGCCCCCGGGACCTCCTTAAACCAACAGCAGGAACAAGAAGCTGTCTGAACACCCGAGCTCCCCTGTCTTCTGGACCATGTGTTAGCTGTTCCTGCTCCCACTCCCCAGGCTTGATTTCCTGGCATCCTGACTCGCTGTGACTCATCTGATTTGAGGTTCTGAACACAATTTGGTGTTTTGCTTCTGCTCTTCGAGTATCCTGACCCAGCTGACTCTTGACTCCTGTCTTCTGAGTGTGGATTCTGCCTCTGACCACTAGGTCTGGCTGCTGATGACATGGCCATGACACTGACTTTTCTACGATTCCTCCAATGTCCTTTTCTGCTCTCCAGCTCTGCTGTCCCAGCAAGATACACCAATCCCCTGGCTCCCAGAGTCCTGGTTGCTGCTATTCAAGGGCTCAGGGGTAGTGCTTGTATTGCCCCCTCCCCCACCACAGCTGCTTTTCCTATGGGAATCTCCCTAGCACAGAGGAGAAATCTGCTCTTCTCTTAGGCCTGGTCTACACAAGGACTTTAATTCGAATTTAGCAGCGTTAATTCGAACTAACCGCTCAACCGTCCACACCAGAAAGCCATTTAATTCGAACTAGAGGGCTCTTTAGTTCGAATTTGGTACTCCACCCCGGCAGGTGGAGTAACGCTAAATTCGACATGGCTAGCTCGAATTAGGCTAGGTGTGGATGCAAATCGAACTTAGTAGCTCCGGGAGCTATCCCACACTGCACCACTCTGTTGACGCTCTGGACAGCAGTCCGAGCTTGGATTCTCTGGCCAGCCACACAGGAAATGACCCGGTAAAATTTGAATTCATTTTCCTGTCTGGGCACTTTGAATCTGACGTCCTGGTTGGACATCGGGGCGAGCTCCGCAGCACCTGCAACGATGCAGAGCTCTCCAGCAGAGGAGTCCGGGCAATCCCAGAATAGAAAGAGGGCCCCAGCATGGACTGACCGGGAAGTCATGGATCTGATCGCTGTGTGGGGCGAGGAGTCTGTGCTCTCGGAGCTGCGCTCCAGCAAGCGGAATGCAAAGACCTTCGAGAAGCTCTCGAAAGCCATGAAAGACAAAGGATACAGCCGGGATGCGATGCAGTGCCGCGTGAAAGTCAAGGACCTAAGACAAGGGTATCAAAAAGTCAGAGCGGCAAACGGACGCTCCGGAGCCAAGCCCCAGACATGCCGCTTCTACGAGGCACTGCATGCCATTCTAGGTGGGTCTGCCACCACTGCCCCACCAGTGACGGTGGACTCCGAGGACGGAATAGTGTACCGGGACAGTTCCTCCTCGATGTTCGGCGATGGGGAAGATGAGGAATGGTCTTTGGAGGACGGCGCAGGCGACAGCGAACCCACTCCCGCTTTCCCTGACAGCCAGGATCTCTTCATCACCCTCACAGAGATCCCCTACCAACCGTCC
This sequence comes from Mauremys reevesii, assembly GCF_016161935.1. Taxonomy (NCBI): domain Eukaryota; kingdom Metazoa; phylum Chordata; order Testudines; family Geoemydidae; genus Mauremys; species Mauremys reevesii. Next base: position 50,301,581 of record NC_052631.1, read on the forward strand.
CCGCCCATTAACCCGGACTCAGAATCAGGGGAAGGATCAGGCGGTAAGTGCTACAAACAGGGAAACATTTATTTTTTAAGAAACAGGTATATAAAAAATAGAAATACTATATAAAAATTTTTAAATCTCAAACTATACAAAAAGTAGGTCCACACATATAGGAATAGAGCAATAATCCTCTTGGGACAGTTCAAAAAAGCTCTCAGAGAGCAGCTCGAAAAGCCTCAGCAGGAGGTTCCTGGGGAGAGGTGCCTTATTGGGTGCTCCATGGAAGCACACTCTTCCGCGCCAGGCCATCCTAATGTAAAGGGGAATCATCGCCTCGACAAGCATGGCAGCATATGGTCCTGGTCTGTGCAGGGCTTCTCTTAGCATCCGCTCTCTCTGACTCCGAGTGACACGCCTCAGGGTAATGTCGTTCTGGAAGTGCTGCATCTAATTAGGGGAATTAGTGTACTGTTACTATTGTGAATGGTAGGCTTTTACTTTGCATAAGAATGACCCTCGCTTAACAGCCACGTGTTGGAGGCCACAGAGGAAAAGCATACAGTGATCTTTCCCGTGCACTGCCGGGAGGGGCTGGAAAAGGCTCAGACTTTATGCTTTCCAGATTGCCTTTAGTGGGAGGGCACAGCTATCGATTAACTGTTAAGCAGACTCTACTGTAAAGCTTACCAGGACTGGCTGCTAGACGGATTCAGCTGTCCCTCCCCGCTTGGCGTCTCTCCTGTGCAAGACCACAGCCACTGAAAGCGTATTCCGAAATCTCGAACTTGGCCTGAGATCTCGTGAGACTAGGTGCCCTGTATGGTCTTGTTCACAGAAACTGACTAGACTGTGTTCACTGTTCGCAAACATGTATCTGTTCAAGGAAATCACTTACTTTTTCCCATCACACAGCTTCGGCTCTTTCCCGGACTGCCCCGTCATCCACCTCGCAGAGGCTGGCTAACATTAGGCGGCGAAAGAAAAAGACTAGGGACGACATGTTCGCGGAACTGATGGCCTGCTCCACAGCCGAGGCGGCAGAGCAGAGACAGTGGAGGGAGACCCTGTGTCAGCAGCATCGCACACACATTGAACGGGAGGATAGGTGGCGGCAGGAAGACCAGCAGGCGACTCAAACGCTGCTTGGTCTAATGAGGGAGCAAACGGACACGCTCCGGCGCCTTGTAGATGTTCTGCAGGACCGCAGGCAGGAGGAGAGAGCCCCCCTGCACTGCATCTGCAACCGCCCTCCAACGCCAAGAAGTCCCCCCCTCACCCAAAGTTACAAGAAGGAGGGGCGGTAGGGGCCGTGAGAACTGTCACTGCACCGCAGCAGAGCGCTAATGTACAAGACACCTCTCGCGCTCTAAATTTGTAGAAGTTCTTCCCTTACAGGATCACCCAGTCCCAAATCCAAGTTTCAACCCCCCACTGTGTATAACATTATTAAAAGCGGTTTGCTGTTACTCTCTGTTTCCGTCACCTTTCTCGTGTCAGAAGACTTTGTGTGTGTGGGGGGGGGATTTTTAATTGCAGTGCATAGCCCACATTACCAGGGTACAGACTTGGGGGCAGGGTCAACTGCAGGGCACACACAGACTGCAGTCACTAGGCACCAGGGTCAGTCTGTGTGGTGTATGCTGCCCCGGGTCATTCGTTGATGTGTATGCTTGTCCAGGGTCCTGGCGCCTGCCATCCCCGAATGTAAAGGCAGGCTTCCCTTACCATGCACTTCGACCGTAGCCACGAGCCTCTCCGCTGCCCTGAGCCCCAAAAAGAGCCCTCATCCAGGGACAGATACTCACCCGTCCCCCACACCCCTCACCCCTTCCAACGCCCAAACCCACAGCCCACAGCCATCATGCAAACCCCTATCCAAAGACGGCACCCCTCGCCCCTTCCTGCAAACCCACCCATTCCTGCAAACCCACCCGTACATGCACAATCACTGTAAACCGTCTCCCACCCCACAGACCTATGTAGGAGCAGGAGGCTGTCCGTCCTGTATTGGACAAGCGGTCTGTACATCAGTGCACACCGAACCCAGCACAGTATGCTTCCATGTTTCAACCCAGGAACAGAAATGCAAAATCAACGAAAGATTTATTATTAATTACTGTTACATTTCATTAGTTTTAAAACGTGCTTTGGAAGTGGGGGAAACTTGGAGAACCGGGTTTGTGAGCTCAGATCTAACTCGACACATACAGACACAGGCCCATGATCAGGCTCTCTTAAAATCAAGTGGACAGTCACAGGTTACCCTGCTCTGCGAGGAAACTAGCTTTCAAAGCCTCCCGGATGCACAGCGCTTCCCGCTGGGATATTCTCTCGGCACGGGTGTCTGGCTGATCGTAAACAGCAGCCAGGCGATTTGCCTCAACCTCCCATCCGGCCAAAAAGGTCTCGCCCTTGCTCTCACACAGATTGTGGAGCACACAGCAAGCAGCAATAATTATGGGGATATTCTTTTCGCTGATGTCCGAGCGAGTCAGTAAGCTCCGCCATCTCCCCTTGAGACGTCCGAAAGCACACTCCACGACCATTCTGCACTTGCTCAGCCGGTAGTTGAAGAGTTCCTTCTCACTGTCCAAGGCGCCTGTATAGGGCTTCATGAGCCAGGGCATTAGCGGGTAGGCCGGGTCCCCGAGGATCACTGTAGGCATCTGCACATCCCCAACCGTTATTTTGTGGTCCAGGAAGAAAGTACCTGCCTGGAGGCGTTTGAAGAGACCAGAGTTCCTGAACACACGCGCGTCATGAACCTTGCCCGCCCACCCGACGAAGATGTTGGTAAAACGTCCCCTATGGCCCACCAGTGCTTGCAGCACCATTGAAAAGTAGCCCTTTCGGTTAATGTACTCGCTGGCCTGGTGGGCTGGTGCCAGGATAGGGATGTGAGTCCCATCTATAGCCCCACCGCAGTTTGGGAATCCCATCGCGGCGAAGCCATCTATGATGACCTGGACGTTTCCGAGAGTCACTACCTTTGAGAGCAGTTGCTCAACGATTGCGTGGGCTACTTGAATCACAGCAACCCCCACGGTAGATTTGCCCACGCCAAAGTGGTTCGCTACTGACCGGTAGCTGTCTGGCGTGGCAAGTTTCCAGAGGGCTATGGCCACTCGCTTCTGCACACTCAGGGCTGCTCGCATCCGTGTGTCCTGGCGCTTCAGGGCAGGGGCCAGCAAGTCACAGAATTCAAGGAAAGTGCCCTTACGCATCCTGAAGTTTCGCAGCCACTCTGTTTCATCCCAGACCTGCAGCACTATGCGGTCCCACCAGTCCGTGCTTGTTTCCCGGGCCCAGAATCGCCGTTCCACACCATGAACTTGACCCATTGCCACCATGATCTCCACGGCGCGGCGTACCCTGCTTTCTGAGAGGTCTGCGCCACTCTCCTCACCGTGCTGCCGGAGCCTCCTCGCCCGATTTCTCAGCATCTGACTGTGGAAGAGGTGGATGATAAGGTGCGAGGAGTTGACAACGGTCATAAGTGCAGCGATGATCGCAGCGGGCTCCATGCTCGCAGTGCTGTGGCGTCCGCGCTGTAACCGACCAGAGAAGGGCGCGATCAGATTTCCCGCCGGCGCTTTCAGGGAGGGAGGGCGTGATTGACGGTTCAATGACGACAGTATCCCAAAACCGCCCTCGACACATTTTTTCCCCCAGCAGGCATTGCGAGCTCTACCCAGCATTCCAATGGGCAGCGGGGACTGCGGGAACTGTGGGATAGCTTCCCACAGTGCACCGCTTCCAAAGTCGACGCTGGCCCCGTGAATGTGGACTCAGAAATTCGAATTTGTGTATTTAGTATGGATACACAAATTCGACTTCATAAGGTCGAATCCACAAATTCGAACTAAGTTGATTCGAAATAGTCTTGTAGTGTAGACAAGGCCTTAGAATCAGTCCTGGCAGCAATTCAGGAAGTCATAGAAGGGACGGTCTGCTAAGCTCCCTCTGCAATGCCACTGTCAGAGACCATTACTGGTGGGTGCCAAGTGACTGCACAGGCAGCTCCTTGAGAGACTCCTAGGGGCAGGGTAGTCGTGTTTCACAGTGACCTCTGAAAGGTCAAGCAAAGAGTGCAGCATTGAAGAGACTCTCCTGCTGTAACAAAGGGTTTCTGTTCTCCTACATAGTCAGACAGTGAGGCTAGTTTGCAGAATGTGGAAGAGCTTTGGTGATGAGTTGGAGGATTCACCATATAGGTGGCAGCAGCTGCAGATCCTGGAGTCCCTATGGTAGGGTTACCACGCATCTGGATTTTCCCGAACATGTCCGGCTCTTGGGTTTTTAAATAGCCGTCTGGGAGGAATTTGTAAAAATCTAAAAAGGTCCAGGATTTCCCTCCCAATGCAGAGCATGGTGCAGCTGACACGGTGGCTGAGCCAGATTGAGCTGCTTGTATCCGGGCCTCCAGCAGCCAGAGCTCCCCCCGTTCCCCCCCCCCCCCGCAGCCTCAGCGCACTGCACCGGTAGCACTCTGGGGGGGGGAGGGGTGGCACGCTCCGTGGGGGAGCACAGCACTGTCTGGCTCCACACACCAGACACACTGCTCTGAGCAGCATGGTAAGGGGCCGGAGGGTTGGAGAAGGGGCACGGGGTCCCAAGGGACAGTCAGGGGACAGGGAGCAGGGGGGCTTGGATGGGTCAGGGGTTCTGGGGGGAGCCTGTCAGGGGGCAGGGGTGTGGAAAGGGGTCGGGGCAGTCAAGGGTCCGGGAGCAGGTGGGGTTAGATGGGTTGGGAGTTCTGCGGGGGCAGTCGGGACAGGGAGCATTTGGATAGGTGTGGGAGACCCCTGTTAGGGGCAGGGGTGTGGATAGAGGTTGGGGCAGTCAGGGGACAGGTAGGGGTTGGAGTTCTAGGGTGGCAGTTAGGGTGGGGGGTCTAAGGAGGGGTCAGTCATGGACAAGGAGAAGGGAGGCTTAGATAGGAGGTGCGGTCCTGGGGGGCGGTTAGGAGCAGGGGTCCTGGGAGGGGGTGATCAGGGGACAAGGAGCAGGGGGTTGGATGGGGCTGAGGTTCAGGAGGGCTGTCAGGGGCAAGGAGCAGGTGGGGTTAGATGGGTCGGATGTTCTGGTGGGGGGCAGTCAGGAGACTGAGAGCGGTTGGATAGGTGTGGGAGACCCGGGGGTCTGTCGGGGGTGGGGGTATGGATAGGGGTCAGGGCAGTCAGGGGACAGGTAGGGGGTGGAGTTCTAGGGGAACAGTTAGGGTGCAGGGGTCTAAGGAGGGGGACTAGGAGAAGGGAGGCTTAGATAGGGGGTGGGGTACCAGGGGGCAGTTATGAGCAGGGGTCCCAGGAGGAGGCAATCAGGGGACAAGGAGCAGGGGGGGTTGGAGGGGTTGGGGGTTCTGTGGGGGGCAGTCAGGGGGCGGGAAGTGGGAGGGTGTGGATAGGGGGCAGGGCTACCACTCTCCTCCATGGAATGTCCTCTTTTTTTAAAGTTCAAATATGGTAACCCTACCCTATGGGCCAAGCCTCCACTCCTGACAGTTCAGGCTAACCTCCCCCAGCTGCTTGGCCTGCCTGCCAAGACAGAGGACTCAGGTATTTCCATCAGGCTGCTCAGTTGCAAATGCAGCCATCCAAAGAAGTGAAGAATGGAAGTGAAAGAGCAAAGCTGGACCATCCGCTGAGCTCCTGCAATCAAGTGAGCAGAGCCTGGGAGAGAAGAGGGAAAGCTCAAAGGTGGCTGGTGGCTGTAGGGAGCCAGGGAAAGAGAAATAAATAGTGAATGATGAATCCTACGGGCTTTGTCTTGTGTGGTGAAGTGTTTCAAATGGGTCTATTTACTATCACATTAAACTTTAATATCGCTGGGTATGACTGAAGGGCAGGTCTATAAAGGTAAGAGGTCACTCACTCTAGGAGCTTCAAGTCTCAGATTCTGTCACTATTGCCTGCTTCGACCACCTGATCTCAACCCAACACATCCCTCAGGTGGGAGCAGTGGGGAGCTCTTTTCCTCTTTTTCTGGATTAGCCGCCAGAATAGGGACAGGATACATGTGGCCAAGGAACTAGAGAGGCATGGGGGTCACTTGCAGAGTTACCTGTTAATGCAGCTCTTATGGGGGAGCACGGTAGGTACTGTGCACTCAGGGGCACCATTTCAAATTTTGGTAGTGGCTGGGAGGGTAATTTAACCATGATTCCAGAGGCTCCTTAGGCACCTGAAAACTCTAGTGTTTTGGCAGATAACTTAGCAGTTAGCTGACAGGAGCCCTGTATCTAATTCCTTTATAAAAGAAAGAAAATTAAATATTAGACCCACTGAGCTCTAATACGTGGTCTGACATCTTGTGGAAAATCACTTTAGGGACACTGGTTAAAATGTTAATGTCTATTCTTGGTTACTAACTCTGTAGAGAGAGAGACCCTGCCAGGACTCCTGGGTTCTACCCCAGCTCTAGGAGGGGAATGGGGTCTAGTGGATTACAGATACAGCTCGGGTATATATAAGAACATCAGAATGGCCATAGTGGGTCAGCTCAATGGTCCATATAGTCCAGTATCCTGTCTTCAAACAGTACCAATAAGTCTCTGTTTCCTGGCCTGGAAGTTGAGGCTGCATTAGGGGAGGGAGCTTCCCCATGGGGTTTAAAGCTGGTACCTGCCTCTTCTGATCCCTCCTCACCAAAAGCTTCTGATGCCTTCATTGCTGTGTCTCTGCCGCTGGGG